>NC_086338.1:5468555-6076930 GCF_032445375.1 Bacillus rossius redtenbacheri | reverse complement strand
CACCTCACCTGTGCATGGACAGTTGGATCTGGAGTTAAGGATTGGAACTTGGACATTATCACAGTCCTTTCTTGTTGCTGATATCACTGATGAGATAATATTAGGAATAGACATCATGAATCCATACGGATTCGTTATTGACATGGAAGGACAGGTACTGCGTATTAAATATGAAGAGGTGGCTTTGTTTACTCCCAAACAATTAGAAGTTCCTGTAATGCAAGTGGTAGTTAGCGAAACTGTTTCAAATCCAGCAAATCATGAGAAAATAATAGCAGCTATGATTACGGGAGACCCTAGGGGCAACATGAGCTACCTGATAGAGCCAGATATGAAGTTAGGATTGAAGACACTCCTGGTCGCTCAAAGCATTGCAAGATGCGGCGAGGTTGTACCAGTCAGGGTGGCCAACCTTGACTCTTGAACAAAGGTTCTTAAACCAGGGGACCCAATAGCTAGCTGCGAACCAGCCACTTGGGTAGGCCAATGAGTGTCTTCCTCACCTGCTAGACATGATGTGCAAACACTGAACCCGAATCTAGAGCAACTACTAAGGCAATGCCAAAATAATCTGACAGATGGGGAAATAGAAGAAGTAGCAGCTTTTCTGGTAAACAAACAGGATGTATTTTCCTCAGGGGATACTGACCTTGGGAGAACAAGCCTGGTCTATCATCGCATCAACACAGGTGATGCAGAGCCGATCCGACAGGCACCACGACGGCTGCCTCTAGCCAAACAGGAAGAAGCTGAGAAGTTGATAGCGGGTATGATGGAAGGTGGTGTAATAGATCCATCAGCAAGTCCTTGGGTTTCCCCAGTTGTTTTAGTGGCGAAGATGGCCAACTGAGGTTTTTTGTGGACTACCGGAAGCTGAATGACATCACCAAAAAGGACAGCTACCCCCTCCCACGTATCAATGACACACTTGATACACTCTCTGGCACCAGATGGTTCTCTACATTGGACCTGAAGAGTGGTTACTGGCAAGTGGAGCTACACCCAGAGGATAAGGAGAAGACTGCTTTTACGAAAGGTAGTGGTCTGTTCCAGTTCACTGTGTTACGATTCAGGTTATGTAATGCTCCTGCAACTTTTGAGAGATTGGTGGAGCTTGTCCTGCATGGCTTGACTTGGAAAACATGCCTAGTATATCTGGACGACATTATGGTAGTAGGTAATACAGTGAAGGAACATTTGCAAAATCTCCAGGATGTATTCGACAGGCTTCGCCATGCCCAAGTTAAGTTAAGTTCTAAGAAGTGCTTCTTGTTCCAGCTTGAGGTAACATTCCTTGGGCATATTGTATCGCAGGATGGAGTGCGAACAGATCCTAAGAAGATCCATTCTGTTATGGAGTGGCCTCAACCTAAGAACAAGCATGAAGTAAGAATTTTCCTGGGACTCTGTACTTACAACATATGGTTTGTGCCCGGGTTCTCGACAATCGCAAAACCACTGCATCAGCTGACCGAGGACAAGAGACAATTTATCTGGACCTCAGCATGCGAGACTGCGTTTCAATACCTCAAGAAATCCCTGTGTTCTAGCCCCATACTTGCCTACCCCCATCTACATGGACATCCTCGACACAGATGCGAGCGGAGATGGTTTGGGCGCTGTCCTGTCCCAGGTTCAGGGTGGAAATGAACGACTAATAGCATACTACAGCAAAGTTTTGTCTAAGCCTGAACGCAACTATTGTGTCACAAGACGAGAACTCTTGGCTGTAGTAAAGTCTTTGCAACATTTCCACAAATATTTATATGGGAGAAAATTTTTTTTACGCACTGACCATGCCGCATTTAAGTGGCTACTACAGTTCAAGAATCCAGAAGGACAACTTGCTTGGTGGATTGAACAGATACAGCAATATGATTGTCGGATAGAACACAGGAAAGGCCGAATTCACAGCAATGCTGATGCCCTCTTCCGAAGGCCATGCAAGGTAGACTGTAACCATTGCAACAGGGCAGAGAAAAATGAGGGGATAGAAGATATTCGGCGAACAACGATAACTAACGGGGAAGAAAAATAGGACAGTACCAGCTTGAAGGCAGCGCAGCGGCAAGATCCTGACCTGGCACCTATCATAGAGAGTGGTGCTTTACGTCCAAAATGGCATGAAATCTCCAGTGACCGAAGGGCGGTGAAAGCTTACTGGGCATAGTGGGATTCCTTGAGAATTGTGGATGGGCTACTAATGAGGGCATGGAGATTCCAAATGGAAAAGTAGTTACCATGCAACTACTCCTTCCTAAGAGTCTAGTGGCAGAGGTGTTGAAGGAAATTCATGATGGTACCTCTGGTGGTCATCTAGGGGTAAACAAAACTCTAGCCAAGACCCGTCAACGCTTCTATTGGTTGAGGTGTCACTAGGATGTGGAGGCTTGGTGTAGACAATGCGAAGCATGCTCGGCTAAAAAGGGGCCACAACATTGGGAAAATGTGGGCATACAATGTAGGGGCCCCCTTTGAGAGTATAGCCATCGACATTGCTGGACCATTTGCCAAGACTAAAGATGGTAACCGGTATATTCTGGTAGCAATGGATTACTTCATCAAGTGGCCAGAGGCTTATGCACCTCCTAATCAAGAAGCCTCCACCGTTGCAGATGCGATAGTCAACCACTTCATTTGCAGATTTGGGGTACCAATGGAGCTCCACTCATCACAAGTCCCCAATTTCGAGTCAACAATATTTCAGGAGGTGTGTCGGTTACTGGGAATAAATAAAACCAAGACTACAGCCCTACATCCTTAGACCGATGACATGGTGGAGAGGTTCAACAGAACTCTAGAGGAACACCTTGCCAAAGTAGTGGCCGAGCATCAACAGGATTGGGATCAACACATCCAGTTGTTCCTGATGGCATATAGATCTTCCATCCATGACTCCACTGGGCAGACCCCTGTGTTTGGACAGGAGTTGAGGCTGCCCTGTGATGTCAAGTTCGGTCGTCCGGGCAAGGAGCTAACCAGCACCACTGAATATGTAAATCATCTAGAGGAGCGAGTTTCACTTGTACACGAGGAGGCCTGCAGGAATCTTAGATTAGCGACGAATCGAATGAAGACTAGGTAGGGGAGAGTAGGGTATAACGGGGTACTTAGTATAAATCGCTATAATTTATTGTTTTAATATTGCTGTATCTGTCTGAAACCATCAGCATGCGTAGATTAGAATGTGAGTTTAATTCTGCAACTAGTACCGTGTCTTCTGAAATATTATGAGCTAGAAGAAACGTGGTACCCTCATCAGCTGCCAGCTGGTGTAGGGTCCGAATGGCGAGGAACGGTGAAGGCGATAACCCACATGTTACAGTTTTCAGCTGAAAAACCGATAGTGAAAGAGAGGGATCAGTACGCCAGAAGATCTGCTGATATGGCCTGTCCTCTTCGTGGATCAATATTTGACGGTACATTTGTCTTATGTCACAGGAAAAGGCCACACTGTACAGCCTGAATCTTAAAATAACCTCACATATATCATTCTGTAACTTTGGTCCAGTAAGCAATATGTCATTCAATGACACTCCATTTGAAGTTTTAGAGCTCCCATCGAAAACCACCCGTAATTTAGTAGTAGAGCTGGACATTTTTAACACACCATGATGAGGGATGACACAACTGGAATGTCTTTGATCCTCCCGACCCTGGGTTGAATAGCGATAAGGTTCCATATGCCCGGAAGCAATGTAATCGTCCATGAACTCTTGGTACATGCTCTTCATAGCGGGTTGGGCTGCTAATTTTCTTTCTAAAGCATAGAATCTGTTTTCAGCACGAACACGAGAATTACCAAGAGGTTGTGCTTGAGGGTTCGAAGGAAGCCGGACCTTGTATCTACCAGACTCATCTCGTGAGTGTGTGGTTGCGAAGTGGGTTTCACAATAATCCTCAGTTGGTTGTTTTGACGTCACACTAGGTGGTTCCTCCGTTTCCCAGAATTGCTTCAGGGTGAGCTCAAGAGAACTGTCTAATCCTACAAACATGGATACAAGCCCCAAATCCGGAGTCGCATGCAGTTCAGGGTATTCACCCAGAAGCATCCATCCAAGTTTGGACTCAAGTACAACAGGCATGTGGTCACCTAAATCCACGTGCCCACTCATGCAGACCTGCGCATATACATCGGCACCCAGTAGTATATCAACAGGACCAGGCTTATCAAAATGAGGATCTGCCAATGCTAGGGAACCTAACCGAGAACGAACGCATGGATCAACTGTCGTTCGTGGTAGGCTATTTGTGATCTTGGATACAACATACAGCGAGTGGTTGAATGTACAGTTTGATTTTACTGATGACTGAAGTGTACACTCAATAATTCCAGTCAATTGGACTGCTCCTTGAGATAATCCAAACACCCTTTCTTTGACCTTCTGGATAGGCACCGACAGAATCTTAGCAGCCGGCTCAGTAATGAATAATGCTTGGGCAGCATTGTCCATAAGACAACGCATCACGTGGGGACGATTATCTGAATCATAAACAATAACCAAGGCAGTGGACAGTAAAACGGAAGTGCGACCTTGAGCTGACGAGACACCGAAAAATTGTTCAGAGGCCTTGTGAATACCATCTGAACTCTGGTTTTGACCTTCAACATCAGTCTGACCATCAATGTGAAGCAATGTATGATGCTTCTGTTTACATCGGAAACAAGTTTGTGTTGACAAGCAAGAGGCTACCGCATGAGACGTTCCAAGACAATTAAAACAGAGTTTCTTGTGTCGTGCAATCACACTTCTGTCTGATAATGAAGAATTGACAAAATCAGGACATCGATAAATAGAATGACATGTTTGCTGGCAAACCACACAAGGCCTTGGCAGTTGGGGTTCAGAACTGGCAACAAATACAGATTTAGGTGGGTGGGAAGAGTAGTATGGTTTGAACTGGTTTGTTCGATGTGTTGTTTGACCGGTACCAGGCCGGGTCCCTGCATCACCTGCACAGTCCATGGTGGAGACCCTTGCTTGGAGAAAATCTATCACTTCCGATACCTTGGGTATTGTGTCGTTACGCCCTGCACGAGAAGTTTCAAACTTTGTGCGAATTTCCAAATATAACTTTCTTATGAGGATAATAGCAAGCAGTGGATTATCTGTAGTGATGTCACAGTCTAAGCCCTTCAAGGCTCGAGCATTTTCGTTGAAGGTATTTACGAAATGCCGCAACGATTTCAGATTAGCTGTGTTCACAGGGGGTAAGTCAAGGATCCTGTTTATGTACAATGTTGTTAATTTTCTGATATTATGATACTGATTGGTCAGCAGTTCCCAAGCTACAGAATAGTTTTCTGACGTAATAGGGAGATTTCTCTCAACTTGCAACAGCCCACCAAATACTGAAATTTCTCAACATCTGCCAATGAGTTGTTACCATGAATGGACGCCTGATAGAGTTGAGAAAACATGGGCCATTCCTCCCACTGTCCCGAAAATACGGGCATATTAATTTTCGGAAGTCTTACTTTCACAGGACTATCAGCTCCAGGTGGACTAGGTTCACTTTGCACAACATGTCGAGTGAGGAAGGAATTAAAACAAGGCAACGTGTTTCAGACAACAAGGTGAAAAAACTATCATGTTTCGCAGAAAGGACGCTTTCATCAAACTCCTCGGGAAGAGGATCTGACTGTAAGAATTCGTTGCACAGAGCATTGACAGCCGCTTCAACGGTGTCTAGTTGATGACCCAAAGCGTTAATATTATGCACAGCCTCAATAGTGACATCAGGAGGTGCTATTATTGCCCGAATCCTTTCACTTATGCGCTTTAACTGAGTTTCCTGAAGATTGAACCTGAGCACAAATGCTTTGAAACCCATTTCAAAGTGAGAAATACGAGGATGCCAAACGTAATACCGTATGCCTAACGGCCGCAACGAACAATGACCGAGATCGACTCCAGCACAAAATTACACACAAGGTTAGGTTACATCCGCACGTCTTGGATACAGAAAATATGGCACCGTTAATCTGCTTTTCACAAAAAAAAAACCTTGATGAAGACTTCAACAGAAAAAGACAACTAAAGTACTCACCCACGTGTCCGATACTACTATGCGTGAAATATGCACTCAACCAATTTTGACCCAAACCTGAAAACGTGTCATCTCCACAACATATTTTTATTTTATTTGAAGAAGATATTTGAGAAATGTTTTGTGTTCTAGCGAGATGTAGCTTTGAGCGGATTCCAAGGCGATGACGCAGCTTCAGGCGATGACGCAGATTCACCCGCAAGCACGATTTGAAACATAATTAACGTTGCACACGGAGACCAAATAACACACCAACTTGAGTTCGGTAACTTAATCGTGCGATGATCCGGCCCGGAGGACCAAAAATGTTATGTATATACTTAAAAACTGTGCCAGATCACCAACAAAGTTACCAAGCAGCTTACCGCGGCGCCATCTTGAAGTCCACTGCTCTACCAACGGACAGTGTTGCCAGATGACTAGGCCTACTTGTAGTAGTATTATCCATCTGCCGAATCCCACGGTAAGAACACGTGTATTATTTTACCGAACAGTGTCATTTCCACTCGGTTCTGAAGGCCTGGAGTTAGCTCGGTCAGTTGTTGCCGCTGGCTGAAACATTCAATCTGTGAAGATACTTGTATCAAGGGGAAATATTCCAGTTCGGAAACCATTTACCGCAGTTTCCATAGAAGCGGCCTTCATAAATGCAGCCCCATAGAGTTTCCCGATCTGGTTAATTGTAATGGGACGTCCAGGATGTAAACAAACCCATTTCCTTGCTTCTTCACTATAATACTGCATCAGTGGGGACATGAAGGAAACATCTAAGGGCTGCAACCTATGGGTGCAGTGTGGGGGGAAACACAATAGGACGACATGGTTTTTTCGAGCCATTTCAATTAGTTCCAGGCTCTTTGTGTGAGTAGCATGCCCGTCGAGGAGCAATAGAACTGGGTCTGACTCTGATGGCTTTGTGAAAGCAATGAAATGCTGAAGCCATTTTATGAATAGATCTTTCTGCATCCACCCACTTGGATGGAACTCAGCTGTGCTCTCTGGGGGAGCATCATCTAATAGCTCTGGCTTGGCTCGCACCCTTGGGAATATAAACATGCTTGGCATATAAGTTCCAGCTGCATTCATGCAAATTACTGCAGTTACTAGTGTTCCCCGTTCAGCTGAAACCAAAGTACCTTACTGTCGTTTCCCACGCAGTGCAAGAACTTTAGATAGCTTTGTTGGAACTGTAGTGATCCCGGTCTCGTCAACATTAAACACTCTCCCTGCAGTAAAATTATATTTATCATACAGCGAGGTCAGGAGATCAAAAAACTGTAGCGGTTTGAACTGTGCGCGCCGCATCGGCCTCCGGCACTCCGCTCCCCTCCTCCTTCTCCCTCTTTTCCCCTCCCCCCTCTTAGTGGTTGTACTATGTCTACTTGTTCACCCCCCCCCCCCTCCTTGATTGGCGCATGCGCGCGCTGCGCCGCGATGTTATAAAAGGAGCTGCAAATTGGTCAGGAGCCTCTTTCTTTCTTGATTTTAGTCAGGCTTGGTTGTCAGCTGTTGTAATCTACGAGCATGTAGTCGGTTAGGTTCAGTTTTGAACTACGTGGGTGTGCGACCTCAGGGGAAAATGTAAGTTGGTTTGAGTTGTGTGTGAGGCGGTGGCCCTTACCTTAATGTAGTCATTTATTCTAAAATTGGTTTGTCCAAATTCCTTTTCGGCCGCCACCTTGAAAATTGTTTAGTTTGAATTAACGCATTAATGTAACTTCACTGTCAACTTGGTTTTTATTGGTAACTGTCTCCCCCTGAGACGTTGTGGCATGTATTTGATTAATTCTCATTAATGTAAATTCCTTGGGTAATTGTAACTGCACTTTGCAGTAGTTCTGACACACGTAATTATTAAAGTATTTTCTTAATCGTAACTGCACTTCGCAGTAGTTTTGTACAACGTAATGAATATAACATCCATCTGTTATTTTTTAATTGTAACTGCACCTTACAGCAGTAGTTTGAAAAATGTAAAAATGTTTGGATTTAACTGCATACTTGCCACTGCCTTTGCTTCGCGCGTTGTATAATGGGATCGCTTACGGTGTAGCTGGCTTACCTTCGAAGCCCGTTTTGACTATAATCATTGTTTTTGTATTTAGCCTTGCTTAAATTGTATTAACGTAACTTCATCAGCAACCTAATGTTATGAATTAATGTTTGAATAAAATGTCTGTGTACCAGATACCATTTACCTTGCTTACCTAAACTGCTCCATTCACGTAAACCCCAGTCCATGCCAGGTTCTGGCCTCCCATCCCAATGCTCCTAAGCTAGATAGGCTTTACAAAACATTTTCACAGATGCCTGATTAAATCCTATTGCTCGCCCTAATGATGTTGCTTCAGGTTTTCTCAGTTTAATGTATGGATGCCTTTGCAGAAAGGCATAAAGCCAATCCTTCCCAGCCATTTTTGAGTCTTTGTTAAAGTTATTGGTAATATTATTCTTATCCGCTAGCTCGAAAGCAAGAGCACGCAGTTCATTCATAGTAATACCAAACAATCTGTTTTCCATTTCCACAATATGATCGACAAGTTCTTTCTCTTGAGCTGATGTGAACACAGGAAACTTTCCCATTCCTGCAAACAAATATGTCCCAAAACCGTAAGAAACAACCTCAAAATATTAAGTAACTGCAATCTTTATAAATGTTTATGCTTTGTCAAAAATGTTGAAAGCGTTAGCCCCTAGTTTTCTTCCCATGCTCTCAGCGAACCCTAATAAAAGTTTTGAATGTATAAATCTACAGCACTGGTGCCCTAGTCATCAATACCTACTACCCTTGTTATTAAAACAATGATGTTATGCAAGAAGGTATTTAAAAAAACATTTATAAAGCTGCAATTATATGTATTTTATAATTGAATTTGTACCAAATTTTAACACACCTTTTTTCCCCGCATTGGTTAAAGAGCCTGAAATTCGGGCCTTTTTAACTCTTGCTTCCAGTGTACTTTGTGGAACACAATATGTCTTTGCAGCCTTCGTATATCCCGTCGTACCGCCTATGACTTCACTGACAGCTATTTCCATACTATCCTCTGGCCAGGACTGCCTCTTAGTCTTTCTGGTATAACTTCTACCCATCGTTATACCTGTTAAAATAGAAAAGAAAACGTTAAATCTATTATAATGATAACTCATGAACTTCATAAGTAATTTTATTAAGTTAATAATGTCTCTTAGCTAGTTCGTTCTTGTGTTTATATATATATATATCTATCTGTGTGTGTGTGTGTGCACACACACTCTATCTCTCTTTCAAGAGTTGCATTGCATTAATATTTTATAAATAGCATACATCACTTTATTTATAAAAATAGAAAAAAAAAATTATTAAGTCAAATTACAATTTAATTACATGGGCCTACAAATTTTTACGTTTCCAATTTTTTTCTCACCGATACATGACTTTTGGGTAACTGTATAAATGTACTGTAGGTAACTCTGTATAACATTTAGTATGCATAACGAAACTGTTTTTTATTTTAAATGTCATTTGCACAATTGATCGAAAAGATGGTTGGGCAGAACGGGGTACTACCCCGTTTTACCCATTACCTGTGTACCCTGTTTTACCCTACATGCAGGTTCTCAAGCAAAAACGACAACAGAAAATCTTAACACCAGTCAATTACATCGGTTACTATGGCACAACATAGCAAATATAATACTTTACTTGAATACAACTTACCATTAAATATATCTGCAACCACTGATTAAATATTGTATAGCCAATACACACTAAACATTTTAGTGAAACATCATAAATTTGTAATTTCCATTATTACGCATGAAAGACTACTGTGCGACACTTCATACTACCTCACTCTAGTGACGACGTGTAGAGGAGTAACTTACCAAACGTACACACAGATAGCAGCACGTGTACGGAAAATAACAGTGGTACCCCGTTCTACCCAACTACCCTGTTTTACCCAACTCTCCCCTATGACCTGAAATCCAATTCATCCGGATTCCAGAAGGGTGATTTAGTGTGGTTGTATAACCCACAACGAAGAAAGGGCAGGTGCCCTAAACTTCAAGCATCGTGGGAAGGCCCCTATGAGGTCTTAAAGCACCTAAATGATGTGGTTTACAGGATCCAGAGAGGAAAGAGGGGACGTATGAAAGTGGTACATTTGGACCGCTTGAGGGAATATGCTGGAAGGGATGCGTTAACTGTTCGGGACGAACATGTTAAAGGAGGGGGCAATGTTACGAATGTTAGCAGGGCTGCGGCGCGCAGGTGCACACCGTAACATGAGATGTGCCGTGCACACCTGGGTCGCCGCTCTATCTCCCTCCAGCCCTCCGCTCCCCCCGCGCAGCACTGTTAGTTTGACATACGAAACCTGCCAGTTGTTGTGTTGCGCGAGCCGCCGACACGTGTTTTCGAGAGATTTCTGCCGTCTGGATGGCTCGGAGTGACGCGACGGGTCCCGGCCGCTCTCGTGAGTTCTGGAATTTTGCCGGGGCCTATATATATGCCCGAGGACGCCGATCGAGAGTCAGTGGAGTTCAAAGCGAAGTCGGGAGTTTTCCCGCGGCGGAGTTTCCGGGCGATAGAGCAGCGAAGTCCCTGGACAAAGGTTCCAGGGCGAAGAGTTCAGTTCCGGGCGATAGTGCCGAGGGCGTGGCAGAGTTCCGAGCGAAGTTCAGAGCGAGGCTTCGAGTGGGAACCCGGCGAAGGGGAAGTGCGACAGCGGCGGCGGAGTGCGGCGACGGAGTCCTGCGACGGAGGACCACGAGGGGTGCTGCGGCGAGAGTTGCGCCAGAGGTGCGACCCAGCGAGGCGTGTGGATTGTGAGAAACGAGTGACTGGAGGAAGCAACATTTTTTAAGTACAATTTATTAATTGGAATTTTTAGATTATTAGCTAGTAATGTAAATAGTGGCAATAAATAAAACTGTGTGTGATAAAAATCTTTAATTGGGCTATCCTTTACGCAGTAAATCGTAACAATATGCTCAATAGTTAGAACCGTTTTTAATTTTTTACATTATGAGTTCATTAGTCTATTTTTAGTTTATTTATTTTAATTTTAAATTGGTAACATGCCCACCGACAGCTGAGGGTATGGGAGATGGGCTCGACAAATATACGACAAGGTCAGTAGTGTTCCGTGTGCTACGTGGACACTCCACAACCGTCTGACCCAGTAGTAGTTGGGCACTACCTGAGGGGAAACCACAGCAGGTAGGCAGATCCATGCTGGCTTACACACAGAAGGCAAGTGGACCACATAGCAGCAGCGACCAAGACAAGACCAAACAAATATGGACATACACAATAACACGATTAACACAAAGAAAAAACATAAATATAGATACAATGCATCACAGTTGATATAAAAAACCGTTGAAATAACCAATATAACATGAATTGTGATTAAATTCCACATGACCTTAAAAAAAATTATTCAAGTTCCATTTTACGGTGATCCCATTTCTATTACAAAATGATTTACATAGTGCAGAATTGAACTTTATCTATTAATATTCTATGCATAATAAAGCAGATATTTTACAGGTAAATAAATCATGGAATTTAACATTAAGTATAGGAAAATATAACATAGTTCTTATGGCAAAATTGACAGGATATAATAAATTTAAAGACTCAACTGGGTAAACGTTATCTCTTGGGAATGTCTTAACAGAGTTTTCCCTTAGTTTTGTAATTGTTGGCTAGCATAAATAATTTTTATACTTATTAACTTAACATTAAAACTTTTAAAAATATATTTGAATAAAATAGATTAATTAAAACTCCATATAGTTCATGCTTTTAGGAACTTATTTTGTAAAAGTAAAAATCAATTTCCTAATCTGTCCCTGGAAATACTAAATAAAAGAAAAGGAAATATTGTAGAAAGTCAAGATTTTACTTTTTTTATATACATTTCATTATGTATGTTTGGGTAACGTACTAAGAGTATGTACAAATTGTTCTTGATTTTGTTCTAGCTGCAGCAGTAGTTGAACGGAATGAACCTCACAACTGTGTGGGTTGCCATGGCAACACTTCATCCAGCTGCATTGGACACAGTTCCCAAGACTCTCCAGATATTAGCATCTTATTGAAGAGAGATGTGTCTCATACTGACACCATAAAGTTAACAAACTGCATAAATAATTTAGCTGGATCCACTGGTGTTACCAACTGTCAGGATAAAACTAGCACTGGTAACATTTTATCATTTGGACTTTGTTCATACATTCAACAACAGTATGCCCAAAAAGACACTGGCACACAACAATTTTCTTGTGCAGAATGTTCAGCAAAGTTTAGCCACAAAGGTGACCTGAAGAAGCATATTCAAACCCACACCGGAGAAAAACCTTTTAATTGTACAGTATGTTCTGCCAAGTTTAGCCAGCAAGGTAACCTGAAGAAACACATTCAAACCCACACTCGAGAAAAACCTTTCTCTTGTACACTATGTTGTGCAAAGTTTAGTCAGCAAGGTATCCTGAAGAGGCACACTCGAACCCACACTGGAGAAAAACCTTTTTCTTGTACAGTATGTTGTGCAAAGTTTAGTCGGAATTTTAGCCTGCAGAGGCACAGCCTAACACACACTGGAGAAAAACCTTTTTCTTGTACAGTATGTTCTGCCAAGTTTAGTCAGCAAGGTATCCTGAAGAGGCACACTCGAACCCACACTGGAGAAAAACCTTTTTCTTGTACACTATGTTCTGCCAAGTTTAGTGAGCAAGGTAACCTGAAGAAACACTTTCAAACCCACACTGGAGAAAAACCTTTTTCTTGTACACTATGTTCAGCCAAGTTTAATGAGCAAGGTAACCTGAAGAAACACATTCAAACCCACACTGGAGAAAAACCTTTTTCTTGTACACTATGTTCTGCCAAGTTTAATGAGCAAGGTAACCTGAAGAAACACACTCGAAGCCACACTGGAGAAAAACCTTTTTCTTGTACAGTATGTTCTGCCAAGTTTAGTCAGCAAAGTAACCTGAAGAAACACTTTCAAACCCACACTGGAGAAAAACCTTTCTCTTGTACAGTATGTTGTGCAAAGTTTAGTCAGAATTTTGACCTGCAGAGGCACAGCCTAACACACACTGGAGAAAAACCTTTTTCTTGTACAGTATGTTCTGCCAAGTTTAGTCAGAATTTTGACCTGCTGAGGCACAGCCTAACACACACTGGAGAAAAATCATTTTCTTGTTCACTTTGTTCTGCCAAGTTTAGGAAGCATAGTCATCTGAAGGAGCACACTCGAATACACACTGGAGAAAAACCTTTTTCTTGTACAGTATGTTCTGCCAAGTTTAGTCAGCAAGGTATCCTGAAGAGGCACACTCGAACCCACACTGGAGAAAAACCTTTTTCTTGTACACTATGTCCTGCCAAGTTTAGTCAGAATTTTGACCTGCTGAGGCACAGCCTAACACACACTGGAGAAAAATCTTTTTCTTGTTCACTTTGTTCTGCCAAGTTTAGGAAGCATAGTCATCTGAAGGAGCACACTCGAATACACACTGGAGAAAAACCTTTTTCTTGTACAGTATGTTCTGCCAAGTTTAGTCAGCAAGGTATCCTGAAGAGGCACACTCGAACCCACACTGGAGAAAAACCTTTTTCTTGTACACTATGTCCTGCCAAGTTTAGTCAGAATTTTGACCTGCTGAGGCACAGCCTAACACACACTGGAGAAAAATCTTTTTCTTGTTCACTTTGTTCTGCCAAGTTTAGGAAGCATAGTCATCTGAAGGAGCACACTCGAATACACACTGGAGAAAAACCTTTTTCTTGTACAGTATGTTCTGCCAAGTTTAGTCGGCAAGGTATCCTGAAGAGGCACACTCGAACCCACACTGGAGAAAAACCTTTTTCTTGTACAGTATGTTCTGCCAAGTTTAGTGAGCAAGGTAACCTGAAGAAACACACTCGAAGCCACACTGGAGAAAAACCTTTTTCTTGTACAGTATGTTCTGCAAAGTTTATTCAACAAGGTAACCTGAAGAAACACATTCAAACCCACACTGGAGAAAAACCTTTTTCTTGTACACTATGTTCAGCCAAGTTTAGTGAGCAAGGTAACCTGAAGAAACACTTTCAAACCCACACTGGAGAAAAACCTTTCTCTTGTACAGTATGTTGTGCAAAGTTTAGTCAGAATTTTGACCTGCAGAGGCACAGCCTAACACACACTGGAGAAAAACCTTTTTCTTGTACACTTTGTTCTGCCAAGTTTAATGAGCAAGGTAACCTAAAGAAGCACACTCGAACCCACACTGGAGAAAAACCTTTTTCTTGTACAGTATGTTCTGCCAAGTTTAGTGAGCAAGGTAACCTGAAGAAACACACTCGAAGCCACACTGGAGAAAAACCTTTTGCTTGTACAGTATGTTCTGTAAAGTTTATTCAACAAGGTAACCTGAAGAAACACATTCAAACCCACACTGGAGAAAAACCTTTTTCTTGTACACTATGTTCTGCCAAGTTTAGTGAGCAAGGTAACCTGAAGAAACATTTACAAACCCACACTGGAGAAAAACCTTTCTCTTGTACAGTATGTTGTGCAAAGTTTAGTCAGAATTTTGATCTGCAGAGGCACAGCCTAACACACACTGGAGAAAAATCTTTTTCTTGTACAGTATGTTCTGCCAAGTTTAGTCAGCAAGGTATCCTGATGAGGCACACTCGAACCCACACTGGAGAAAAACCTTTTTCTTGTACAGTATGTTCTGCCAAGTTTAGTGAGCAATGTAACCTGAAGAAACACACTCGAAGCCACACTGGAGAAAAACCTTTTTCTTGTTCACTTTGTTCTGCCAAGTTTAGGAAGCATAGTCATCTGAAGCAGCACACTCGAATACACACTGGAGAAAAACCTTTTTCTTGTACAGTATGTTGTGCAAAGTTCAGTCAGAATTTTGACCTGCAGAGGCACAGCTTAACACACACTGGAGAAAAACCTTTTTCTTGTACAGTATGTTCTGCCAAGTTTAGTCAGCAAGGTATCCTGATGAGGCACACTCGAACCCACACTGGAGAAAAACCTTTTTCTTGTACAGTATGTTCTGCCAAGTTTAGTCGGCAAGGTATCTTGAAGAGGCACACTCGAATACACACTGGAGAAAAACTTTTTTCATGTTTACTATGTTCTGCCAAGTTTAGACGTATTAGTCATCTGAAGCAGCACACTCGAACACACACTGGAGAAAAACCCTTTTCTTGTAAACTATGTTCTGCCACATATTGCCATCAAAATGCTTTGAAAAGGCATACTGGTACACACACACTAAAGAAAAACTATTTTTTGAACACTGTTCCGCTTAAGTTAGTAAGAAGATAACTTAAACATGTTTAATCCTACATACACTTCCCCTATTAGCATTAGTAAGGTTGACATGAATACATATTTTTAGTATTGACAAGGATAATAACGTAGATGACACACAAAACACAGTTTAAAAACAATGAACATAATTTATACAGCAAATCACAGTTATATACATGGAACACTTATATACAACAGACCACAGTTAAAACAATAAACACGGTGTATGTACATACAACAAAAAGACAGAATTAAGACAATTTTTAAGTTTAAACTTGCCATTTCGAACAAAGCAAAAATCAGCAATCCTTAAATAATACATAAAAGCATATAAAACTTAAATTCACAACCAGACACATAAAAACAAGGTACAGGAGAATCCCGTTATAGCGAGCAAGGTAATAGCGAGAACACGGCTATAACGAGGTCTTTTTGAGGAATTTACGGCGTGATCGCATGAAGCGCGCCTTGGTTATTTGTCTGCTTTATCTCCACCCCTCTCGCTCGCCACTCGATATCTTGCCGATGACACCTGTCACATTATTCAGCCTTGCAGTCGCCACCTAAGTGCGTGGCTTTAAAAATAGAATCCCGTCATTTCTTTCTTTTATCGAACCTCCGCTTGGCTTCAAGGCCAAGGTATGCTCGACTCGAATAAACCAAGCCTTTGAATATACATATACTTGTACGCATTTCTTATTATTTATAAAATAGACAAAATCTATTTTTTTCCCGCCACTAAACATAACAATGCACACTTTTTTTTTAAAAAATATAAATGCTTTTAATTAATTTGTTGGGGCATTTTCATTAACGAATAATAACATTGTTTATAACTATGTTAGGCCAAAAACGTCAGAGCCGTCTTTATACTTGTTGCTAATTGATCGCGTTAATAATACACAAATATTTATAAACTTGTTTGGAATTATTTCAGTCGTGACACATTTACAAACTCGTCACGTTATTTATTTTACTAGCTGGCAAATAGTAGGCACTACCGTATTTATTTCCGAATCTCTAGGACAGTTTTATTGTAACTTTTGTTTTGGTCAGTTGTTGGGGTAGCTATCCGGGAAGGGGGTGGTGATGGTTTGAGTTTAATTCCAAATTTATTTTCTAAAAACGTTTACAGGTTTTTTTAAATGAAAAAAGTATTGTTTTCCAGCGGCTATTTCGTTTGAGGCGTACATGCGTTGCCGCACTCCTGCTTTTTTTTGTAAGGAATTAAATCGTCGCGCTACACTAGCGCCGTCTGTTAGCTACACCCGGAACAAACACGGCCGCCAGCAGACAGCCCGCGTCAACGATAGATAGCAGGAAAATGCTGTGTCGGCCGCGGGCCAAGCCGAGTAATCGATTGCGGACTGAGATGCTATACTTACGTGGCGTGGTAGGGTATTCTGGTTATTTTGACGCAATCGGTGATTTCATCCGTACTTGTGGGGTATCTTTTTAAAGAGAATTCACACATCAGCTCACAGAAATTAAGATTTCGTTAATATAACCTGTTATTTTCCAATTATACACGTTTAAACACAATTTTTATGGTATTTTCGGTTCGTTTTTATTTTTTGGGGGCCAAAATCTGTCCAATTCGGTTATAGCAAGGACACGGTTATAGCGAGGATCAAACCCGGAACCGTGACACCTCGATATAACGGGACGCTAGTGTATTAGGAGATATTCACGATAAAGTAGACGAATCGTCAGAATAACTTGAAAAGCATGAAATTATGTAAATTATGATTGTAAAGCTTATAGCAAACACAGGATTACTTTAAAACTAACAAAGTGTAAGAAAATATATTGGGTAAAAGAGGTATGCATATTTTTAAGATAAATAATTATATCTCCGAATTTAACTAAGCATACCAATAATAAACACATGAAAACTGCTAACCATAATTATACCATTTTTAAAAATTCAATCACTGTAAGTTTGGTAAAAGGGCTGGTGTGCTTTTAAATCAAAAAACTCACATCTATAGTTAATTTTTTATGTATTTTTGACAATTTATTATAATTTGTCTATAAATGGGGCTGATAACAGAATTAGTTTTCATTTATTTGAAAAATTCATATCTCGGCAACTAATTAAGTTCGATGTGGATTAAATTGTAAAAAAAATATAAATAAATATAGTTTTTTTTTACTAATTTGCAATATTCCACCCATAGGGTGTGTTGATATTAGTTTTGTTTGAAGTAAAAAAAATGCATAATTATGAATCTACTATATCGAAGGGTTAGAAATAAAAATATAGAGTTTTGAATTTTATTTTTTGCAGTTTTCCTAATTTTTCATTTTAAGGTTGCTGAAGAGGGTAACTTATCTATAAAAAAACTCATATTTCCATAGCAATAATTCTGAATTAAAAAAACATAGCATAAATAACGTAAATAATTAATTACGTAGAATACTTTTGAGCATGTTTTTATAGTAATAAATCATATATATATATATATATATATATATATATATATATATATATATATAAATGAAGATAAGAAACTGAACAAGAATAATATACTCAATTATGATTTTATATAATTTTTTTAACCTTTTCCATTTTTCTATATACAACCGCCTCTCTGTGAGATGTAAGTTATATGGTCTAATGCAAAATCTAGCAACTTGGTGAAGTTTTATTTTTAAAGTATATTGTTACATCCCGCTAAGCAACTCAGAATAGTAACAAGTCACTTTAATCACCTGAAAAGTTTAATTTTATATTCAATGATTTTGAAGTTTTAAGTTCATCTGATTGCCAACATTGAAGATGAATTATTCCGTTAGGATAAAAGTTTTTATTTCGTTGCATTAGAGTAAAGGGTTTTCGAAGGCAGTCTTTTGTTTTATTATTACTTCTCAAAAAACACAAATGCGGATCACAACTTGCATATCCGGAAAATTTTTCCATGTGTTCATTGGAGACTTAGCTCATTGCTCAATTAAAAAAAAAATTAAAGTCCCTTTGTTGTTGAACAAAGGTACAATATCCCGTGGATATGTCCTTGGAGGGTAAGGACAGTCACCGTGGGGCTGATGCCGACGCCGGGGGTCCAATTGAGAGTTAAAACACTTAAAAATAGTTAATATTCTGCCTGGCCCCGATCAAAATGCATGAAATTGCTATTCAAAAAATCTCTCTGCATTCGTGTGAGCTGCTAACAATGCCGCCGTAAGCGACATCGATCGAGCGACAACTAGTTGGACATCACATTGATGTTGTCTTCCCATACAAAGGCAAGAACAAAGGGGAGGCTATCCCGCTTGTCAACCAACCAGTCACGCAACAGACACATAAATATGACCATGTAAGGAATGAGGTCTCGCCCAGCGAAAGTTCTGGTCCATTGCTGCGCAGTCATGCGCCCACGTGCGGGGTTTTTCCAACCACACACTAACTTACTGGCGAATCGTGTCACGCTGTGTCTTCCTTTCATTCAAACCTTCTAGAACCTTCTGGCTGCTCAGAGGATGCTTTAATACTGCAGAAATGTAATTAATGAACATACTTATTTTAACTGACCAGGCAAAATAAAGAAAGGAATAATAAAAAACACATTCATTTTATGTAGAACCTCATGAAAAATAATAATTAATATTGAGGCACAATCAAAATACTTTAAATGCCTATACATAGTAGATGAAACATGAGTAGTAATTAATTACGAATCATGAAGAAGACCACAGTAACATAACACATCGTCATTTCAAATGTTATCAGTAGCAGGGGGCATGAATTATGCTGTGTTACAATATCTTCTGAACAATGCATACTTAATTAGACATATTAGAAATTATAAATAAACATACCATAAGTTACCTTCTGTTATTCAACGTTCTCTGAAATATCACCAGAAGTTGTAACAGGGATTAATAATATTTTTAAAATAAAATGATATGGAATCCATTAAATCAGTATTGGCGACATATTTATAAAAATATAAATTTATTATAATTATTTTAGAGTCTACATCTGAGGTTAAAAGAAAGAAAAGGGATTAGAGTGGTTTTTGTTTGGGTAAAGGATATTGCCATGTTTAATAATTAGTTATGAATTTTTGCATTGACATACGTGTGGAAAAACGGAGAGGGTAATTTTTGGGATTTTTTTTTTTTTTTAAAGTAATACTAAGTAAACTACGGATCAAGTAATACATGGATAAGAAATTTGGTATCTATACTCTACATTTCAAATGTACATGTGAGTGCATCAATAGGCTTAAATAATGGGAGTATTAGGAATAAGGTGAAATTTTTTAACTATTCTATCAAAAATTTAATTATAGTAAATGAAACTGTTAGCATAAACTATGGTATAATCTAAGTTAAAATTAAATAGGTGCATGTGTAACATTTTTTTAATTGTCTACTTAATGAAATGAAAAGGAAGTTAGTGTGATTTCATCGAGGCAAAATATGTCCTCCAACACTAAAAATGAAGTTTTAAAATCAGGTACTTAATCAATACTTAAAATTAAAATGGCCTACACATATGTAACCACTTAAAAAAAATCATTCTTAAATGGTTTTGTTATAAAATATTATATTTTATGCACTTGACAATCCATTGTATCTATTTAATTAGTGAAAATGTTTTGAATTTTAAAACAATTTTCTTTCAATGGTAAGATTTTTGCAATATTCTCTATCCACGCAAGCGAACCTGTTGATTATTAGCTAGTTATAAATACAATTGTTTTCTTTTGGGCGTTTTCATTTTTCCTTGGAACTTTTTTTTGTGCAGTTTCTGGAACCAATTTTAAAAGATGAATCATAACTGTAAAATTTCTTGCATCAGTACATATGTAAGATGCTACTTATGCAGACATTAATAAATTAATTTTGCCTTTCATTAAATAATTAAATAAGTGTTCTGGTAAAAATTTACATAAAAAGGTTTGCCTACTTGCACATATAGCTTTGCTGCAGAACATGACTCTGCAACATGATTTAGAAATATTTATAATTTTTTTCTGGATGCCGACATGTTTGGCTGAATAGGACTTTTCCTTTTGATGGGTTGTCATGGAATCCAGACTTGTCGTGATTAAATATGTTTTCAGGTGGAACAGTACCTGGACTTTCATTTTCAAAGTGCTCAAAAAACTATTTTACTATCCCTCGTTCACCAGATCTGTTTCCTGGTTAAGGTTAGTGGTTAATGTTTATGCAAAGGCTTTGTTTTGTGTCTCTCTAAAAATGCTTTTTCCTACTCCCATCCTGGCATATTATTTGGAAAATGACTAATGCCTTTTTGAAGTGTCTAGGTATACTTTCACAATGTACCGTAAGTCAAAAACCGGTATAGGAACACCTGTCACTTACTGTGATGCAGTGGTGAACAAATGTGGCCTCTTCTTGTGGACAGAAGATATTAGGCAGTCCAACTCTGCCCATGTGATTGTTCTGGAACCTGTTAACAATAGTGTGGTGGGGAATGCCAGAACTGTGTGCTGCTTCTGTCTGACCACCTCTTCCTGAACGGGCATCTGCCAGTATTTTGGCCATAGTCTCCAATGGGAAACATTTCTTAGTTCCATACCTCCTAGTTCCAGGCTTCAAATGTATCTTTCGTGCCATGGTATTGCAAACAGTTTTGCGAACTATTTTTCTAGCGTATATGTTACTCCAGCCAATAACAGCACTCCTTTGATATCTGATAATACTGCTTGCTCCATTCCTATGTCCACTATTACTGAGAGTCTTGTACTTTGGGGAATCAAATCCTTGAAATCTACTATGTCAACAGGTCCAGATGGTATTCCTAATTTCATAACAAAAGGATTTTCTCTGGTTCTTGTTCCTATCCTTCAGTTTATCTTCAATAGCGTTATTAAAAACAGCATCTACCCCAATATATGGAAAACTGCCAAGGTCATTCCTATGATAAAAAAGGTAGCAAATTTAATGTCACGAATTATAGGCCTATTTCTCTTTTAAATGGATTTGCTAAAGTTTTTTACAAAATAATATTTAAGGAACTCTCTCAAAAATAAACTATCTGACTGACAGCATGGTTTCAGAATTGGCAAATCTACTATTACTAATCTGATAACTTTCATAAATCCAATTTATTCTGAAGTGATAACCCGAGGCTAAGTAAATGCTTGCTATTTTGATTTAGCAAAGGCTTTCGACACAGTAAACCATCAGATATTACTCAGAAAATCATCCATTATGGGATTGAGTGACAAATATATCAAATGGTTTGGCAGCTATTTGAAAGATAGGAATTACTTTGTTTCTATTAAACCAAAGCACTAAATTATTCTGTTGGTCTGTTATTTGCAGATGACCTAAAAATATATAGAAAAATTACTTCAATACATGACTGTCACTTCAACACAACATTTCTTCTGTTGTTGCATGGTGTAAGACTAATCTTGTTGAACTTAACTATGGTAAAACCACCACTATAATCTTCTCAAGAAAATATCATCCTATTGTATTTGAATATAAACTATACAATCATACTATTGCAAAATCAAATTGTGTCAGAGACTTAGGTATAATGTTAGCGTTGATTAAATATATCACATTTAATGCATCTAATTTAGATTCAACACTTAGTCTTTATATATCCTTGGTGAGATCTAAATTTGAATATGGTTCTGTGATTTGAAATAACATTAATAAATCAGATAGTGACAAATTGGATAAAATACAATTCAAACTGATCAAAATTATAAATCTAAAACGTAACATTAATCTGAATGTAGAATTACACTCCCTTCTTGGTTCCTTATTAAGAAGAGAAATATTAGATGCATTATTTTTACACAATTGTTACAAAAATACAATTAATTGTAATTATTTTCTTCACAATACTGGAATTAGAATACTTACTTTCAATAGTCATAAGCAATCTTTAATTTGTACGTTCAGTAAAACAAATTATCTATTATTCAGAATCACTAAAAATTACAATAAATATGCAAGGTTCTTTCCTGTATTAGATAGCAAAATAAAATTTAAAAAAATACAACTATACCAAACTTTTTTTTTTTGGTGGTAAATAATCATAGTATTTCAAGTTAGTTTTTTTTTGTGTTATTCTTATTTCCTACATTATAAATTTGTAAAGAAATTATTTACTAATTGTTAAATGTTGCATGTTGTGTGTATTGTTTTTTTTTTTGTTTTCTTGTAATTTGTATTGTTTTGTTCTGTCTGCATCTATTGTTTGTATCGTGCCTACCACCCAAGGCCATAAGCTGTAATTAGGCATGCAACAAATATTAAATAAATTAAATAAATAAATATTTTATGAAATGAGATGATTATTTTATTGCATGATGAGCTTGCTTATTTTGTAACCGGTAGGTAATGAAACACTTTCCATATGAGCAATCAAATAAGTACCAACAAGAAATTATTTCATTACAAACACACTATAATTGATAAAATGTTAAATTTTTTTAAATTGTTAATTGCATACAATTATCAAAAAATTTGTTTTTATGCATATTTCTGTAAAAGTATGTAATATTAAAAATTGAATTGTTACATTTAGACAATAAAAATGTACAATAATGGTATCATTTGACCTCTTTCATTGTAACATTGTACCGGTACAAAGTTGGCCTGAAGGTGATTACAAAATGCTGCAGTAAAATTATAGACTCTTATCAAATTAATAGTGGAAATATTTTGTTCATAAACCATGAACTTACAAGTACAGTAAAACCTTGTTTATTTGGCCCTCGTTGATCCAGTTCTCTGGATTATCCGGACCAGATTTGAAGACATTTTATTTAATGTTCACATAAAAATGATAGTTGTATTCTACATCTGTGCAAACAAAGACAGTAATCACACGATTATGTACCTGACCGTGCTTCGTTCAAACATCATACATGTTTGTAAGAGAAGAAATTTGACAAAGTTTGTTGTTAAGAAATGACATTTCTAATTAATTGTTTTTACTTCTAATGACTTGTAAACAATATTGAGCATCTATACTATGTAATTTTGTTACAAAACATAAGATTTTGCTTGTAAACAGTCACCAGTTTACAGTATATTTTAATTATTTCCTTTATATGTTTAAGTTGTAATTAATTATATATAATATTTGTTAGGTTAATTAGTATCATCAACCATACAGGCATGGAGTGTTACGCCTGTTCAGTAAGTATAATCTTTGGTTGTGGACACTTTTTCATAATTTATTTGTCTTGATGGTATTCTTCCATGGATGACATTTCCTTTCATGCTTTCTCATAGTCGCTATGTCTTGGGTTGCTACAAGAAAAAAGGAGAAATTCTAGGACGCCAAGGGAGTTGAAAAGCGTTTTTCAGGTGTAGGACTGTAAGTTGTAAATTCTCGGATGGAAATACAAGAAGACTGGTGTCGGACGTGACAAAACAAAAAAATAAGGAATCCGAATATTTTGGAATTATTCAGCAATTTCCACATTCTATCTGCCGTAGACGCCTTAATGAATCACCTGAAGGTCCTATTAAGTGCTGGTAGCACTACGAAGAATTTATCTGTTATCTGATCATCTAATGGTGAGAAATTTCCATAATTGCTATTTACAGCAGCATCCGGGATATGGAGTCTTCAGTTCCTGAGAACAGCATAACATTGTCACAGTAGCTTAGAATTCCTTCCAGATTTATTCTACCAGTTCCTGTGATCGCGATTCTATCACCTGGAGGTGTTTTCCCTGAGATCATCTAGAACAATGCCCTACCAAACCCTGAGCTAGCAGCGGTAGTGAAGTTGTCCTAAATTATACCCAATGGTAAAATTAATATGAATGGTTTTGGAAGTAATATGAGGAAGTGCGGTATGAGAGTTGTTTTGCTAACTCCAGGTAAAAATGTTATATTTACTTAGTTTGAACAGTCAATTTTAGTTTAGGACTATCACTCCATGAAACATATATCATTGCTACTTTGCCAAGTAATAACGATTCATATTAAAAGGAGTTTAAACTAGATTTATTTGTTTTACTTATTTAATCACTTAAAAGAGTTTAGTTTTACAAGTAATCACAATACTAGAAGTTAAGGGTGTTCCAGTGGTCCAAAAAAACGTCCCCACTTCCGAATGACTTCAAACTGATACATCACTCAAAATAGCATAAAAACTGATCTCTAAACACCCTAATAGCACTCTGTATAAGAGTCTGGGTCTCACCGCTGAGCGCTCAGTCGCCTGAGGGCCTTCGAAGGGGGAGGTTGTGTCACTCGGCTCCTGAACAGCGGGAGGTCGATGATCGTAAGAATGTCGCCCCTGTCGCTCCAAGCGGGGGTTTAGCTAACCGTTTGTAGGCTGGCAGCAGGTAGGATCTTTGAATATATATACTGTATAGAAGTCGCGAGTGGATAGGATTTACTCTTACGTTTTTCAGGAGCGTATGATGTGCAGCTTGGGAACTTCACCGCTGCAGTGCGCTGCCGTAACGCCCTGTATCGTCTTAGGTTGTTATTTACACGTTAGAGCGCAGCACTGTCGCCCGCTGTCATTCCCCCGCACCCCCCACCCATCATTCACTGCAGCTCAAGGTCGTTCAACGGGAGGGGGAAGGGGTGTTTGAAGAGTTCGACACTTGTCCGCTAGGGACCACCACAAGTCGATGCCCTAGAGATGGTGGCGATTGCGGCGGTGAATTAACCAACTACCTCAAACCGTATTAGAAATTTTAACCTTGGCTGGCGCTTCTTTACAGTATATATATTCAAAGGTAGGATGGAGGGGGCGGAAGAAACAGCTGGGATATCACAACCAGAACTCACTCCTCGCCGGGTCGTATTCGCCTGGTGTCCGCCAGGCTTTTTGTGCCAGCACGGAGCGTAGCTTCGCGTGTTCATGCTAAGCAACGGCGTACTTTCACAGCGAATAATATGGCTGCCATTTAATATCTTTTCTCGATTATCTTTCTTGTTGCTTCATACACATGCCGATACTTATATATATCTATCACATGTACTCAGCTATACTTATATAGGTGTAAACTCTCTTAGCTTTTTGTCTGTATTCAACGTTAAAGTATATCAATATGTTTCTAGATTGAACAATGATTGCGGAAACAAATTTTATAGTTCTAAAATATTTTGGTATAAGGTATTGCATTTTATAACTCAAAGACACAATGCATATGCAGTGCATATTTCTTTTAAGACTGGCGTATTTATCTGAAAAGACATGGTAGATAAAACCGTTCCATTATATAAGAAGAAATAAAATTGATTCAATACTTAAATTACTCAGATCACCATTATGTTATTTCTGTATCAAATTATTAACACTTTCTTGATTTATCTCAACAGAAAACTCGTATCACTGTCTACATTACACACATCACGGAACCTGCAAGCATAAGGTAGCTATGATTTGATTCAGATTTTGTTGACAAATATTTATACAATGGAAATATTTTTACTGTTATCCCTTATGTTCTGAAACAAAGCAGAAGACGTAACCGAATTCCGGCGATGAGCAGAACCTGCGTTGGTTTGAGACTCGGTGAGCGGTGTGACGCTAATACTTTAAAATTTGTATGGCCTATATGCATTAATTTTTTAATCCAAATATATTTACAACCCAACCCCTTGTGCGACTCACTGAACTGACCTATAAAAATTCTAACCCACTTCCCGAAACGCTAGAAACTCGAAATTTTCACACGAAATAGATCTCGTCCCGTGACCGGCGGAAAAATTCCAAAAAGTTGAATTTTTTCTTATTCTTGACGTCGCAATAAAAAAATCGTCTAAATTCCCCACCAAGCCAGGCCATCGTCCATTGTTATAGCAGCATCGTGATGGCAATCGGCCATTGTACCATTGTTGTAGAAGCCTCATCATGGAAAAACACACAAACTCGTGCATTTTCCCACTAAATAATCAGCTACAAGCCCCATGTCTATAAATTATATATATAAGTTGATAAAGTATATAATGATGATCGACTATGGTTTAGGTATGCTGTGTAATTACTATTATGTATGTTTGTGTGTGTGGTGGTCTTTACTTAATCTCCACCTGGGTTGTCACTTTCTGTAAATACAGAAAGTATATTTAGTGTCTCAATCTAACACAGTTGTGTAAAAACAGATGAAGAAACATACATAAATATAAAATATGACATATTGGGTTATGTTGTTTTTTTGGTATGGATGCAGCTAGCTCTATGCCAATCGCATAGCTCTGCACCTAGCTCTATATCGATCAGCTGATCGGTCGCTCCACTGCTACGTCTGTATTATTTTTAATTATGGCGCCACTCTTATGTATATAATGTCAGGTGTTTATAAAGAATAAATAGTATTATACACATAAGAGAAAATTTATGAAAGTTTCAGGACAAATATTTAGACAGTTGAAACAAGGAGAATTGGGATATTTTACCATACATAAAACAGACAATAAATTACAAACGTAATTTCTAGGTCGTATTTAATAAAACAGTAAATATTCAAATTAGTAACTTGACATATGGCAACTAAATATGTGTTTTATCATACTCAGGAATTAGGTTGCACACATGAATACATATACAAAAGTCCGTTTTATCCCGTTTGTAAAGTTCGTTGTTTTCAATTTAGGTGCGGCGAAAAATGAATAATTTATCATATATATTTTCAAAGTTCACTTCAATTAAAATTGTACCTCGGCATAGTTCATTATATGTGTCGGCAAAACACCGTGAGATCCTATCCCGTTTAACCTCTGGGTATAGGAATTGGATTGTGTATTTCAGAGTAAATTTAATTAAACACGTCTGTCTTTAGTGTGTTGACGTAATTTCACGTATTAATTAAATGTTTTACGTTTGTAGGGAAACAGATATGACTATTTTGTTTCGTAGGCACGGTCATTTGCGATGGAGGAAATCGAGTCAGATATTACTCACGTATTTTCACTCCTAAGATCGCATCAGTTCTGATGCGCCCTATGATAACTACATATAATTACTGTAGACGTCGTTTAGAAACATCCTTTTTCTTGGATGACCTAAATAGCTTCGTCGAATTTCATATTATTAAGGGATCCAAACCCCGGCGATTTTGACTGTGACGCCACAATTTTATAACTCTCTATTCTTAATTTTAGTTCCAAACTCTTCATTATTGCAACTCGGCCTCTGATTGGCCGGAACAAAATCACCGTTAACGTAATTTAACACTTTATAATAAAATCCGACTTCTCCCAAAACGTCTTAAAGTGTCAAAACGTCACAAATTTAAAATGTTATTTTTCAACAATAAACACTCTTTTATATAAAATCAGTGTCAAAAGCTGAAATCACCGTTAAAACCAATAAGGCCCTAGAGGGGTCTAGTCAAATGATGCTTAATTGTCGGGAAGCCTACATTTCACAAAGGGTTGAGGACCAACCCGAACATGCCCGAAGACTTAACCTTCGGCCAACTTCGGGACTTTGTTTTTCTTTTAACAAGACGCGCGGGAATTTTGATTAGTGAAGGCCCACCGCCCATACTTAAGGACAGAGGCTATTCCTATCTTGCAGAATCTCGTCACTGTTCAACTATGCAACAGAACTTAACTGAATTCAACATGTTTCAGGATAATTATATTTAGTGTTGTATCTATAGCATGTTTCAATTGTTTTTCATGGAAAATTCAAAATCATCTTTATATATTTACAGCTTAAAAATTTTATTTTCTTTCCGGGAGGGTGCCAGGCTAACTTATGCAGCTGTTTGGTGGGTCGTCGGCCCCAGCTTTGTTCATTAGGATCGTGGCAGTGGTTGAATTACTAACTAGAGAAGTAGTATCACACTCCTCAGGCAGCATGGTTGGCTGATGCCTAACTTAGGTAAGGGGGCACTGGAAATCACTGTCAATTTGTTCTCGCATTTATTGGCATGCTATGCATTGCGGTGTTACACTATGCGTTATACCTTATACTTTACCCTGACAAAAGTTTCTGATTGCTTCGTTATGTGCTTACGTTACATCTAACAGCAGTCTTATTGGGGATTTGCATGGAGTCGGCCATACCCGTAAGTTTTTGAATTACGACTCGAACAGGCTCTACGAGCCGTGAATCTACAAGTGCTTTAATGTCTTTGTTTGGGCCAGCAGACATATGCACGGCTACATTAAATTAAAACGCTTACCTCTGGAGTCAGCGAGTTCCATAATTGTCGACCCTGCGGCGTGGTCACGTGGCAGGGTTAAATCTAAGGCGGTTGGGATAAGCCCGGCTCCGCAAAGATGACCCAGGGATGTGTGGGTAACGAGAGAAAAAAGATTTAGAGGTGAGAAAGTCTATAAAACATTTATCACAATATAAGACATGTGTGTGAAAATGCTGAGTGTTAATATTGTGGTCATTCACTAAAAACTGGTTTCATTATATTTGTGAGGTTCATACTGTGCAGCTATACTGCATGACTATTAAGTAAATTATATAAACAATTATTTTATGCACAAATTACTACATTATGTTTCTCACCATAAAAGTAATTGTCCATAAAGGTACATACTGAGGTTGTTTAAAACAATAGCATGTTATGAGACTTTGTAGTGTCACCTGATGGTATAATGTAAAGAGGAAATATTACTGTGTAAGCTCTGTGTTGGTAATGCTCAGTATAGAAATTCAGTAATGTATGAGACATTTGCAGCCTAGATTGTCACTAAAGAATATTTTTTTTATGAAAAAAAAAACAACATAAATATTAAAAAAAATTTTGTGTCCACATTAATCTCTTTCCATTGTATTATTTTATCCGTAACATTCCTGTATAAAAAACCCAATCATTGTAGCTTTCCTAATTGTTCGTTGGTTTACTTGATATGTACCAACACTTATTCGTTGGTTTACTTGATATGTACCAACACAGTGGGTGAATGTATCTTGAAAGCGATACCACATAAAAGGTTACATGTTACATTTAAATTTATATGTTCACTTTATAAAAAAAAAATTCATTTATGTGCTGTGGAATGAAAAAAACGAAGACACATTGAATATTTAAACACTATTTTAAAGGCATAAAATCTTGCACTTTCTTTCTTGTACATACTAATAACTACAATGTGTTTTAAAGATAACTGACATGTCAAAAGGTAAAATTATTTATTATGAACGTTCAGCAAAAATTTTTACACTTTTCTTTCCTTTAAATGACAGCATTATTTTTTCCATATGAATCACCCAAGTTTGGTAAGTTTTGAAGATAGACAATCATGAAATATAAGGTTGTAAAAAATACTCTTTATTTCTCCAAAAAAAAAAAATTATTTCACTTTCTTAGTTACTATCAATTAACTGGCAATGAAATAAAATTCTAAGTAAAATAAAAAAATCACTATTATAACAAAAATTCACAAAATAAATCATTTTCATTGAATGTCCAAAGAATTTAATCTACAAGAAAATGTTCTAATGTCTTCACATGCCAGCATTAAACAGAAAATAATTCTTCCTTTCTATGGAGTGTCCAAGGAGTTTAATGTTTCAGCTCATTTTCTAATTTCCTTACATACCTGCAACAAACAGAAACAATTACAAGTACTGAGAATGTAGAGAATAAGTCATATAAATGGCAATTTGGAGACAAAGTCCATAACAGAAACTGTAGAGCAATAAAGTAATACATAGTATTTAACAGAAACTATATAGCAGAAAAATAATATTCATGGCAACATGATACACACCAGATGGTCAACACATTTCATTTGGTAAGTATATGTATAATTTGATAAGCTCAATAGTTTTGGTAGGCCTATCTTATTTAAATGTATACTGTGCTTCATGTATTCACAGCTTTCAATATATTTTTTTTGTTTTATATTTGTCAAACATTCAGTTACATAAAAAATTGGAAATATTGTATACCTACATTACAAAAAGTGTTTGGTGATTTAATGCAATGGCAAAATTAGCACCTAATTACACACATTAATTAAAAAAAAAAAACTACTACTGCTTATAAACACAAGTGGTAACAATAGTTAACAGCACTTAGCTCTTAATGTTTCTCAGGTAGATGTATAGAATATAAATGTGTGGTGATTGTAGTAGTGACTGCATTTTGCGATACTGTATGCTGCAACACTAAGTGAGATTAATGGCAGAACAGTAAATATTTTTTGTGTAAACTTAAGACAAGCAGCCAGAAAAGTAGGTGGTTTATTTTTATAATTTTATAAAATGTTATAGTAATTAAGTAGTAGTGTTTTGTGTTCATTGTATTTTTACAGTTTATCAGATTTTTTGCAAACAAGAAAATAAAAATTACAAAATACCTTTTGCTTCCTGAAATGCTTTGGAATCATTTTGTAAGACAGCACTGTGTTACATCAAGCAGTCTACCAATAGTTTTATAGTTTTAACATTCATGATTGCGATATCGCAAGCGCCGCCATGTGCGAGTCCCTGCTGTGCTTGCAAATAGCTTGCTTCAATAAAAACAAGGGCCTCATAATCAGATTTTGTCACATATGGAGTTATGTGTTTCTTGCTGCAAGTATTGCTCTCTTGGGTAATGACTGAAAAACATATCAGGAAGTAAAAAAAAAAGTTATAATTTTTACTCTTCTTACTTTTGTTGATTAAAACAAACTTAATAAAATCTTGTGCAGTTTTAAAAACGATAAACAACTTAAAGTACCTCAACATTCTCTTGGGAAATATTTCGATACATGTCAGGATGTGAAAAAACGTTTTTCAGAATTTTTGTTCTTTATTCATTTAAAAGCCACAAAACAATACAATTACTCTGTGCATTTTATTTGCTGTTAGGAGAGAGGTGGGTAATAATCTTACGTTGTGGCTTTTCCACAAACTAAAAAAAAATTAGACAAAAACTTTTTTTGACACTAGTCATAGCCCTGAATTTATCCTGAAAACAGACTTTAAATTTCTACAGGTTAGCAAGTAATCAAAGTTTAAAGCTTACATTATAATACCTGTGCATTCACACATACCTGTACGTTCTTAAAGTACAAACACTGGAAATTAACTTATGGACGGAGGACATTCATATGCTTCTGTTACATCAGATATATATCTTGAGAAATAATAATGAAATGTAATATATCTTCAGTATGGTGTTCTATTATACTATGCCGTCGGCGGCGGTCTCGTGTTCGAGTTCTAGCGGGTTGGCTGGCTTTTTTAGCGTTTTATGTTCCGGGAGGGCGCCAGGCTAGCTCGGTGTCTAACCAATGGGGGTTCGTGGTTCGTTGCCCCAGCGTGGTCCGCTAGAACCGTCGGCGGTATTGCTTGGGAATTTACGTTAAAGAAGAATGCGTGGGATTGCCGTAGTAGCGACGTGCCTTTATTCAAGGGATTGACGTCACACCATACAATTACTGAGCACAGACATGCCCCTGAGGGCTACTTGTCCGTTGCGGGGTGCAGGCTGGTACATGTTCAATGTTTCGTGGCACTGGTTTATCGGGTAACAGTATGCAGGCCAAGTACACTTGATGCAAGAGAGGCGCGCACAGATGACGTGGCGCAAAGTTACATTAACAAAGTACACTTAATGAAAATTAGGCGCGCACAAATGACGTGGCGCAAAGTTACGTTAACAAAGTACACTTAATGAAAATTAGGCGCGCACAAATGACGTGGCACAAAGTTACGTTAACAAAGTACACTTAATGAAAATTAGGCGCGCACAAATGACGTGGCGCAAAATTACGTTAACAAAGTACCCTTAATGAAAATTAGGCGCGCACAATTGACGTGGCACACAGAGTTTGTGGGTGACTGGAGTCGGCCAGTCCCGTAAGCGATTGTTTCTACGCGGGTGCCGTGCCCACTGGGGTGGTACACGCACCGCCACTAAACTTGGCGAAGTTTCCCTTGCGGGTTTGTGGTCGGCGCGAAGGCGCGTGGCCTTAAGAAAGTTCTGTGGTTTGCGGGAGACGGCCCGTGCCGTATGCTGAAGAACGACCCTGCGCACCAGGTGTGGTGCGGGGCGTCTTTACGTTTACGCGGTCGGATTAGGTCCTGAACCGTAAAAAATGGACCGGGCACGCACGGAGAGGTGAATCGAAAAAGGTTTGGTTTATGCTAAATGACTATATTTACCGGACGTTACTTGCGATGAAGACAATGGTTGTGGTCTCTCCGTGGGACGTAGGTCCGTCCCGGTCCGCAAGTCGAGTTGAACTGCGGAACTGGCATGGCGTCCGGTGGCGCGTCGGCCCCTGCCGCGCCAAGCTTGACCTCATTACGTTAAAAACTAAATGACTGCGTCTGGAAGAGACTTTAAGGTCGCAAAATTCGTAATTAATTGTTTGAAGGGGAATGGGTGTGGTTCGTCTCTAGTCCACTCGGATTTAGTGTGCTTTATAATAATAATGTCTGGTTTGGCCGTTCGGCTCGGTGGCTCGCTCGACTCGGGTGGGCCACGGCCAGGGGTGCGTTCCGTTAGCGGGAGAGTATACTGGCGGTTGCAGGTCGGGCTTAGGGATGGTCGTCGGTCGGACGACGTCAACTAGTACAGGAAGGGCTTGTTCTTAAGTATAGAATATGATACCACAGGTAAAATATATACTGTAGTAGGTATGTTCTAAATCTAGAATAAGCATGGCCATAGCATAAAATACGGTAAATATTTACAATCGCGGTAGATGCCAAAAATAATGCTAAAAATCCGAAAATACTTTTATTCTATGCACTTTCACTTCCTCTTTTCAAATCAACCGGCGGAGATAAGAAATTCCAAATACTTTAGGAGATATCGAATTTTTTAATTTCATGATATGTAGAGTCGCGGTAGATGCCAAAAAAAATGTAAAAAATCCTAAAATACCTTTATCATATGCTCTTCAACTTCCTCTTTTCATTAAAAGCGGCGGAGATAAGAAATTCCAAATACTTTAGGAGATATCGAATTTTTTAATTTTGCAATACAAGACCTGTGGAACCATTCGAGCGGCGCCATTTTTGTTATTTTGCCGTGTTCGTGAATACGTAAATCGTGAATGCGTAATTAATAAAATGGTTGATTAGGTCAGGTCAGTTACATTATTAATACTTTCAAACTAAGCCGACATTAAAAATTATTTTGTGAATTAATTTTAATGGCTGTTTAGTTTTAAAATATTTATAATGTAACTGACCTGACCAAACAAACCCGGACAGAGGGTGAACAGTAAACTAAAATGGTCGATTAGGTCAGGTCAGTTACATTATAAATACTTTAAAACTAAGGTGATATTAAAAATAATGTGAATTAATTTTAATTATTCTTTAGTTTTAAATTATTTATAATGTAACTGACCTTACCTAACAAACCCGTAACAAAGGATGTACAGTAACAACTCACGTAATTTTTTTTGTTACTTATTACTTGCGCAACAATATCAAAATAACAAATAAGACTTTAAAATTAGAAACGTTAAAAACTCACGTAAGTTGGAGGCGGTAATTAAACACCGTTTTAAACAATAATTGAACTAAATAATCACGTATTAGTTCATTTGAATTCTGGCCTATCACGAACAATCACGTGACATCATTATCCAATAAAAAAATAGATACTCGTTCTCGTACGTAAACAAGAAACAATGGTGCACGCACGCCACAGGAATGCGCTGGTTTTGTGCTGAAATTTAAAAATTCGATATCTCCTAAAGTATTTGGAATTTCTTATCTCCGCCGCTTTTAATGAAAAGAGGAAGTTGAAGAGCATATGATAAAGGTATTTTCAGATGTTTAGCATTTTTTTTGGCATATACCGCGACTCTACATATGATGAAATTAAAAAATTCGATATCTCCTAAAGTATTTGGAATTTCTTACCTCCGCCGGTTGTTTTCAAAAGAGGAAGTGAAAGGGCACAGAATAAAAGTATTTTCAGATTTTTAGCATTTTTTTTGGCATCTACCGCGATTGTAAATATTTACCTAAAATACATTACCAGAAAGCTAGTTTAATACACAAACATATTTTGTGCAAAACAAGCATTAGAATACTCCCCAACTAAAACCCCCATATAATCATGCTAGTCACATAATAATGCAGATATGGTAATGACATAAATGTGCCATGTTAATGTCGTCATTAATGTGATAATGATATTGTGATACATACTTGTCCCGAAAGTGAAATTGGTAAAAGTTCCGTATAACATATTCAAATTAATCCCTTGATCCAGAAGGCATGATCTTGTATACATAGTTCCTGTGGTACATTTTGCTTGATGTTTTGATTTGATACATTGAAAGAACATGGGCATACTAACTTGTGTTATTACAATTTATATATGAATGTAAAACAGTTACAAATAAAATTATTTCACAACACCTGAGATAATTTGTTTGTCTTGTGATGTTCTAGTATTTGTTATGTCCATACTCTTTCGACGTAACAAATTAAAACAGCAAGCATCTTGTACCACAAAACCAAGGGATCAATTTGGACACGTGATACGAAAAAAATTACGTCAACCTAGGCTAGACTTTAAAACCTGTAGAGAGAAAATATGAACTAAATGATGATACATATCTCTTAATTTACACGCAAATCTGAAAGTTAGTTAAAGTTCAGTATCGCATATCCAAGTTTTTCACTTGATCCCGAGGTACATCATGCTTGCTGTTTTAATTTAGTGCGTTGAAAGATCCTGAACATAACGAATACTTGTAATATAACAGTGAATAATAATCTTGAGATTATTACTAAATATGCACTTTCTTTCTATGAATTAAACACTTAACCTCACAATTATTATTAATAAGTGTTTTTGATATCCACCAACATGGCCGTGCTGTTATGATTTTTTTTTTTTTTCCTAACCTAACTAAAACTAAGTGTATTTTGGAGGGGTCCGGGTTAGGGAGGGACCTAGGTGCGTCTCAGGCCGAAGCCTATACGCCTAGTCATGCTGGGATTAGCCATGCAAGGAGAGGGTCGCATGCATCATGTGCTAGGAGGGGATTGGCCAGCCATGGCAGCGATTGGCGCCATGACTAACTCCCCTCACTCTTAAATCTAGACTATAACTAGAGATAGGTTGGGCCCAGGTAAAACCTGCATAGACTGTTATGAAAATAAAAGCAAAGTCCCGAAGTTGGCCGAAGGTGAAGTCTTCGGGCATGTTCGGGTTGGTCCTCAACCCTTTGTGAAATGTAGGCTTCCCTTAATTGTCAGCTGGAATTATGTCAAGGATTCCGACACACGTAGAGACGTTCAATTGCACAAAATAAATCGTTCAAACAGAAAAATATAAACAAACAACGATAAATATAATAAAATGTTAGTAAATAAATAGTTTGTTTACATTCTGTGCGTGAAGTATTCATAAATGTAACAGCCCTCTGATAAATAAAAAAATCGTCTAAATTCCCCACCAAGCCAGGCCATCGTCCATTGTTATAGCAGCATCGTGATGGCAATCGGCCATTGTACCATTGTTGTAGAAGCCTCATCATGGAAAAACACACAAACTCGTGCATTTTCCCACTAAATAATCAGCTACAAGCCCCATGTCTATAAATTATATATATAAGTTGATAAAGTATATAATGATGATCGACTATGGTTTAGGTATGCTGTTTAAAAAAAATCCTGTTATATTATGGAAAATATTGGTAAATATTTATCTTGAAATTTCCGTGAATATAAGTACTGACAAATTATTATAACAATTAGGTAAATTTCTGTAAATTTACGATTTTTCTGTTGAAGTATGTATATGTATGTATGTATGTAGACTATGTGTATACACACGTTGTTGAAACTATGGAAATCGTCTGACGTCTCCTCTGACTAAAGTAATAAACAAAATCGAAATTATATATATATATATTATTTCTAGCAAATGAAAACTAGAAAAATATATAGGTATTCCCCGAAATTTATGTAGGCTGATTCATGTAAACGATTTTGGCACGATTTTTAATGAGTGTTTCTGTTTTTAGCAATTTAATATTAATTTATTTTCTTAACTATAAGTACTTTGTCAAATTATATGATATCCCTAATTGTACAACACAATTTTTTTTTAACTAATAACGATTCAGACCAAGCAGTGTTACAGTCGTATAGATAAATATTAGAACTACTTCAGTAGAACTATTCTTAAATTCAAGTGCCTTTTAAATCGTAATGATTATTACCAATTCACTCGGAAAGTTACTCATTTGACCAGAATTCAGATAAAGAACTAAGTATTATTTATTTTTAAAATGACATTTCAAGAATAACTGAGAGCTTAATCCAAGCTAGGAGAACTGATGGTTAAGTATTCAAGGACGAGAGCCAGTAAAATAATTCTCAAAATAAATCATAAGACTGTTAACGTTCATCAAAAATTAAACACACAAAATTCATTCCAACTGAATAGACAAAAAAAAAACGAAAAATATAATCTATATCAAATTTTAATCATAAAACAAAATACTATATCAAATTTTAATCATAAAACAAAATACTCTTATCATCAGTGTATAAATAATAACAAATATAATGAACACATCTTAGTGTTTTGTCTTGTTTGCTGTCTGGTAGTATTCATCAAAAATAACATATAAAATACCAAATCCTGGAAACACCATCAACAAAGTACAATGGCCACTGGCAATGAAACCTGAAATAATTAGATCGCAGAAAAACATCAAACAATATTTGCAAAACAGAGAACGCAATTTTTAAATATGTGAAAAAAATTATTTCAGTTATTTTTTTAGCACAACCAATTAAAATGATTAGTATATTAATTTAAATATTAAATTGAGGAAGATGGCGCAACTCCTCCAATCACAGAGGGAGAAAATGGAGAGACAAAACACTTTTCATACACAAATACATTGGTTGTTACAAAATATGGATGAAATTACTGTCTCCCCGTGTGTGTCCCCAGAGTTCACTGGTTCAACTGCCCATCATAACAATACATGCAGTAGGCCTCAGAATGTCTTAGCGCCGGCTGAATGTCTTAGCGCCGGCTAGTCGCGGTGCACACCTGCCTGTCGTCTATTCTTTCACCAGCACATGCACCAACATTGCAGAAACGACACATAGCTTTTATAACATCGCTAATATAACACAAATCCATATGTGCCGGAAATTAGGTATTTCGGCACATTTCGACACGAGGGCCATTTCACATAAAAAAAAAATTCATTTAAATTGTATGTTGTAAAATATTTATCCATAAACATTCTCCTAACCAAATACGAAAAATTTAGTAAATAGTGTAAATACACATTTTAAGTAAAAATGTAAAGCAAATATTAATTAACATGACCTTGATTGACATGATCAGCAAATCTTCTGTATAACATAAAACATATTAGTATACCTTAAAAAACTAAAAGACCTGCTGGGTTTTGCAATGTTACATTTCGTCAATAAAACAAGTCTCATACTTAATCTATATTTTTATTTAATAAAAACTTATTAAGTCATAGTTATTGAAACCTTTTACTATACTTAAAACCCACACCTACATTTACTTAAATAATATGTGCAGTTAATTAAGAATAAAAGAAATACTATAAACTTTGAATACATTTCAATCTCCCGATCAACTCAATACCTAAAATAACTCCAAACACAAAAAATATAATACGATCATAAATAACCTTCCTTGTGAAATTAAAACTTAAGAAATTACACTGTATACTTAAAATTAAAGCAAGCAATTTTTGAAAGCAAAATGAATGAATAATCTTTAACATCTGAAGAATCACACGAAAGCAGATACAGTCCACCATTACATGACGCTGTTTACAAGGTCACAAATCTAATAATTGTTTATGACATTTTCCTGCTAGAATTTTAAAGGTAGATAAAAGTTAATTTCTGCCGAAAGGTTCTAACCCGGAGACAAGGTCCCGATATCACTTCATGAGGGCGGTACCAAAGGAATAGGACACAAGGGTCCAAGTAGAGGCGACTGAAAGAGAAATTGTGTACAGCTCCACTGTGGGCTGGATGTAGGTGATTATATATTTCTGAAAATAAAAAATAATGAATACAGAGTGTGGGAATGCACACATACATTTAAAACTACACATTGTCTAAGGATATACCAATAGACACAACTAAATACACGCAATGAAAATATGTGAAAGTTTTTCAGATTCGGTATCCTTAGCTTTTTTTCTCCAGCCAAAAATTCCTTTTGATCCTTGCTTTCTTGCTTTTTTTTTTTTTTTTTTTTTTGTGAGAGCGGCTCGGAGGTGGTTTAGACCTCGGCATGGCGCACGGAAGAATATTTTCAACGACTAACAAATGCACTTCACGAAAGAAAACACAAAATGCGCGCGAAAGTAGTGTTTGACGAACGCGCGGCTGGTGGGAGCTCCCGGACGTAGTTCCAAGCAATGCCACCACGCGCGCCAGCGGACAGACACGCGGGGACGAAGGTTGCGCAGGAACGAAACACGAAGTCGGTTACTCGCGCGAGAGCGACACACGTCTCCATGTATTCTTACACCACAGCTGTATTTTTCATCGTATATATACAAATCATGTATCAGCGTAAAGTGAACAGACATGGCTGTATCCTCTGGTAATATGATTCAATAATACCCCTATTATAATTTCATTTTCTAAGTAAACTGCAACCATTTTTTTTTTCTGTTCAAATGACCATAATTCTTAATAGAATAAAAAAAATAATCTTCTGGCTCTAACCAAATTAAATCTTCAGAGGATAATGTTGAAAACATTTACAATAAATATATCTTTAAACATTACTAAAAAGAAATATAAGTATATCGATATGTATGAATGTATTTTGGACATTAAAACTTAAATTAAAAAGTTTAATAGAAGTAGTTTTGGTTTCGAAATGTTATTAAACATGCTCTTAACACATACTTGTTACATATATATGACTAATATCTCACATAACATTGCCTTTAATGACATGTCCGACTCCCTTGAACACCCTTAAGGCATAACATCACAAAGTTAACTTAATCTTGACGTGTTAGCTGGATCAAAACGATTGTATCACAATAGTGATATTATAGAGTATTGCTTATTTCCCATATTACTTGATTGTCCGAAATTTCGACTGTCCGCATTGCCTTTGGTCCCAGTTAGTCCGGATAAACGAGGTTTAAGTAAATGATGGTACATGTGTTTTAAATATATCTACAAAATTATACATCGGAAAAGTAATTACTGTTCAAACTTTAAATTACAAAAAAAAAAAAAAAAAAAAAAACTTATAAACACTGCCGTGAAAAGTGTCTGTGTATGTATATGTATATATATGAAAATTTTATTTTATTGAAAGTGGTGAATGAATGATCGATTCTGAAAAGTGTAGGTAATGAAATATTTTTTTTCTTTTTTTGTGTATCAAAAGTAGTTTCAAAATGACAAATGACTTTGACCTTCTCCTTAATCTGTGCTTGTAAATTACCGTGTTTTCTCGCATAATCGTTGCACATTTTATTTAAAATCAAGTATAAAAGTAGGGGTGTGACGATTAAGAGTAAAAAAAAAAATTTTGTTAGGTAAAGTTATTCATAAAAAAAAACCTGTTCATGGAAAAAACATGAATTAAAAAAAAAAAGGAGGAGTATACAAGAGCACGCCGAACAATTTATATTAATAATTAATTAAACAAAAATCTTTCTTTAACTTTAAATAGAAAAACCAAACTGTAACGCGAACGAAAGCCACTTGAATCTGTGATGTGAACCAACGCGTAAGTATTGCCGTAGTACACATTTACCACGAAAGAATGCGGGCCATTAAATGTAAGTTACCCGGCTCTCGATAGAGAGCGTGCGTTGCATGCAATCTACGAGATATCGATATTCGACTACGTGCGCGCGCTCTATACGGGAAGCAACATAACCAAACACACATGATGCCTACTAGCGCTGGCTACATGTTCATAAGCGATACAACGCGGTGATGCAAACGATCAGATAAAGGAAATAACGTTTAAAAACTTTTCTAAAAGAAAATTTACACGTCAGAGAACTTTGTATTTCCGTTAATTAAATAAGTAAGTGGTAATGTCCAAATAAATATTAAATTTCTACTTTAAAATACATCAATTGATACGGAAAAGAAATCTACACTGGTACACCGCGGTGACGCAGACGATCAGATAAAGATAATGTTTGAAAACGTCTTTAAAAGAAATTTACACGTCAGACAACTTCGTATTTTCCTTAATTAAATAAGTAAGTGGTGATTTCCGAATGATATTAGATTTCTACTTTAAAATACATCTTTTTATATGATAAAGACACACAAAGTGCTCTGCATCTAATAGCGGAACCAAAAAACATCATTCGACGTTTACTTACACATAAAACAAAAGAAACAAAACTTTCCTTGCATGAACTAAAATATTAAAATAACCTAGTCCAATAGTATTAAGATAAAATGATAAATATCTAATATAAGGTTAGGTTGGTCACTGGTTATTCAAAAGTTATTGAAATTTCATAACTATCACAATTTTAACTGATAAAACACTAATAGTTCTCAAGGAAGGATTTAAAACTAACAAGGAAATTTTCAAACCAGTTTGCCGGTGTTAGTTCAGTCCTGTTACCAGTAATAAGTTAAATGGAGACAATGTTTTTTGCTGTAAAATAAATGACTTTTAGCTGATACCAAATTATTCTTTCTGGGGAAGTTAAAATCTTTAATGTTCCAATCAAATATGGTTCATTATTGTTCAAAACTGGGCTTACCAGATTGCATGATGACACAAAATTAGCCTGCATCATACTATAACTGTGAGTTATAATTTCTTCACAGAAACTAAACCCCAATTTAAATGTTTAATTTTTATACGAGAAAAAAAAGTGAGAAATGTTTAAAACATAATGCTAATACAAGAACTGTCCGATGTTTATTCTGGAAAGAACACGGGTAAAAAACAAACATAAAATCCTCCAGCCTAACTTTCAAAATTCAAGATCAGTTACTTTAGATGTAAATTCCATAATAGCCACTCAATAGCAATCTTGCAGGAACCTTATTTATACTATAATAAATATATAAATTTAAATAAAGATTGGCATGTGTGATATCCGTTGTTAGCAGTAAAACACCGCAATAATTACACACAAAAATGAATAAATTTGCCGTCACTCGGGTTCTCGTGTTCGAGATCCGGCATAGTTCCTAGCGGGAAGGCTGGTTTATTACGTGAAAAGTGTCCGGGAGGGCGACAGGCTAACTCGGTGATTAACCACGAGATGGGTTGTTGGGTACGAAAACCCCTGCGTGGCCCACTAAGAACGGCAGCGGTGGTCGTGGTGTTAGGGATCCCTAATTACTGATGCACTACTGGCCCTACACAGCATAGCACGCTGATCCCTAACTGGATTGGGGAGGTTCACAAATAACGTACACGGGTTTGCACTGTCGTCTTCAAATCGCGCACGGAGTGTGCGGAGTTGACGTTTATTTAACGTTGGCAATTACACTTGCAGTTACAGTTACACTATTTCCCTACACAAAGTACACGTTTACATTAAGTTTGAATAATCTAAGTCACACAAGAGACTGTTCTTCTCTTGATGACTGCTCCAGTGGCGAATGATACGTGAAAATTGGGGCGGTTTTAATTAGGTCACACACTACTTTATTTAAATTATGCTAGCGGCCGCAAGGGGAGCACTCACAATTGTATTAATAAAAAACCACACATGAGTGACCCGGGCACTCTTACATCGCACTTCCTCTGCACGGGGTTGTTAATTAAAAGTGATGTGATCATTAATGTGTGTTGAATTTACAATGTACTGGAATAGTGTTGTCCGGTGGATTAGGGCATGGGCTTTGAATCTACCTTTGTTCGGCGGCGCTCGCCTGACTCGGGTGGGCCATGGCTAGGAGCGCATTCCATTAGCAGGGTCGGATACTGGCGGTTGCAGGTTGGGCTTTAGGGTGGCCTTCGGCCGTGCGATGTCAAAAGCCCCCCCTTCCCCTCGAAATGCCCGACCTTGCCGCTAGTGACCCCGCCACGTGGGGGCGCCCCTAGCTTCGACAGCCGCTCCATCCAGGTGGTGCTCGCGGTAGCCGCAGCTGGTAGGCTCTGCGCTCTGTGGTCAGGTTGTCCCACAACGTGGTGTTGGGTCAGGTCGCTGCTGACGGGGTCAACACTCTGGGGAGTCGGTTCACTTGGTTGCGCCCTCTAGGTGACTGCTCTCATCGTCGGGTAGGCATTGGCAGCTATGGAGACGTGAGTGTTGTCATATTAGGGTCGGCAGCATGTCCAAGCTGGTGGTGCACGTCGCGGCCGCAGCTGCCACTTTGTCCTCGCTGGTTGGTCGCCTCGGGTTGGTGACTCGGAGTTGTGGGTGGTGTTGTTTCCCCTTAGGGGCCTCCCGAGGTCATATTCGGCTAGATACTCTGGGTGCCGCCGGTCACTCTGGGGTCTTCCTGCCCGTGGTGGTGGTGATCTGGGCGGTATTCCGTGCGGTGCGTGGGACCTCGGAACCCTTTGCATGTTTGGTCTGTTGGGCCTTAGTCGTTGGTCCGTGGCGTTGGCCGCTTGTGGTCTGTTCGCCTAGGGCTGTCTCCTGCGCTCGGGGATACTTGTAGCCTCGCCTGTCTTAGTGTCGTTGGTGTCGAACAACTGACGAGTCTCCGGTCTTAGGCGCGGTGCAGATGTTTCCTCATTGGGTTCTTCTACGAACAAGCGGAACGAGGCGTCCGCGAGGGAGGCCGAGTGTCCCCATGCTCCACGTGTCGGGCTTACCAAGTGGGTAGCTACTAAATCCTCCAGCTCCTCCACGATGGCCGTCATGTCATCTGGTTGTGGTGCCGAGTTCCCTAACGCCATGTCTGTGATCATTACATGCTCGTACTCTGTCGTTCGTCTTTGTTGGTGGGGCGTCGCCTCGTGCGGGTTTTCTGGTGCGGGTGATAGTCGGTCCCTTGGGTCTTGTGCGCTCGTCTCTGGTGTCTTTGGTGCGTCGTTGTGGCTGTCAATTGTGGGTACTGAGCCGGGATCCTCCTCCGGGTTGTCGTGCTCTGGAGGCTCGTCAGGGTCTTGGTTCTCTGGTAGAGGTTCCCCGGGGATCGAGGCGAGGCGCAGGTCGTCGCGGTGGATTTTTCGCACCCGTCTGCCTCCGAGACGAACCAGGTATGACATCCTCCCTAGAGGTCTCTGTACGGTGTAACGGACCCCCCCACCTCCCCCCACCAACGTCGTGCTAGCTTGGCACAGTAATTGCGGGTTGTTGCGGACAGTGGGTGGACGTGGGCGTATACGTGAACACCTGCTCGTACCGCGGGGGGCTCTGGGTGCTTTTGGGGGTGATTACTTTCGTATAATTTGCATGGCACTGTCTGGCGGTCTCGTGCATTGCGGTCAGGCGTCGTGCATGCTCCCTCTTTCCTTCTCCCGCATGCGGGACGCCCAGTGTGGCCCACTAGCCTGGTAGTGGCACCATTTCCGCCGGTGTCCGTCCGGTCGCGGAGTTTACACGGCGGTGGGTGCAAAATAGTGTGTCGGCGACGTGTTGGTCCCACTGGGTGTGGTCATCGCCGAGCCTGAGGCGGAGTTGGACCTTCAAGTCTTGGTTTCTGCACTCGGTGGGGTTGGCCCTGGAGGGGTAGGCGGGGGTGGTGTGGTGCTGGATGCACATATGGTTGCACCAATCCTGCCACTGTTTGCCCAGGAACTTGCTGCCGTTATCTGTTAGCAATGATTGCGAATAGCCCCACGGAGGCAGGAACTCGCGGATCATTATGTGGATGATGTGGGTGGCCCTCGCATTGTTGCAGGGGTAAGCTTCTGTTCACTGCGTAAACATTTCAGTTACCATGAGTAAAAATCGTTTGCCCCTGGGTGACCGGGGGTAGGGTCCCATTATGTCCAGCGTGATGGTCTGGAACGCTTGCGTTGGTTGGCAGGGTTGTTATTGTTGCTCGCTGTCACGCCGACGTGCTTTCCGTACTTGGCACACCTCGCATTCTTGGACGTATTCCCTGATGTCCTTGGCCGCCCCGGGCCAGTGGTAGTGCTGTGAGACTGCTCTTTGTGTTTGGTCCTTACCTGCGTGGCCCGCAAGGTCATGGTCGTGAAAAAAGCGGAGTACAGTTTCGCGCGCTTTGGGTGGTACGTACGTCTTCCAGTCCTTCGTGCCCCCTAGGGCTTGGTTTAGGATTCAGTTAGCTTCGACCCTTCAAGTGGCGTGGGGTTCCTCTCCATGCCGATGCCGACGCCGGTTGGCCTTGAGAGACTTGCTGGGCTGCCAGGACCCTTTGGTCCAAGTCCGCGGCGGTGTTAGGTGGTGTGTCGGCTCCTTCCTCATCCGTGATGATGTGTGTGCATGTGGCTGGTGAGTGGTACCATACGTCCCTCAGGAAGGGGGGCAGCATCTCCTCCCATTTCTTGGCATCTGTCACTTTGTGATGGTCGCTTGGGTGCCTGGAGAGCATGTCGGGTAGTTGGTTCTCCTCCCCTGGCACGTGTTCTACCACAAAGACGAATGATTGGATCAGGAGAGCCCATCATATCAGTTTACCCTTACGCCCTTGCATAGTCTGGAGCCAGGTGAGGCAGCTATTGTTCGTACTGAGGGTGAACGTCCGCCCTTCGAGGTGTGGGCGGTACTTCTTGACGGCCTATACCACGGCCAGGCATTCCTGTTCATTACTATGATATTTGCGCTTGGCGGGCCCAAATTTCTCGCTTGCATACTCGATGACCTGTTTGTTCCCCTGGTCATCCACATGAAATATCACCGCCCCTACCCCTAGTGCACTGGTGTCCGTCTGGAGTATCAAGGGGCATTCGGGGTCAATGCATGCTAGAGTATGACACCTTGTGAACGCTCCCTTTACCTGTTCAAATGTCTCTTGGTCTTCGGCGTTCCAGCAGTAACGAGTCCGAGGGGACAGTAAATCGGTGAGTGGTGATATTATGTTGGAAAAATTTTGTATGTAGTTTCTCAACCAGTTGCCTAGGCCAAAAAACCGTTGCAATTGCTTCCGTGTACGCGGGGCCTCTGCCGCGGCGATTTTCTGCAGGTGAGGCGGTTGTGGGTGGCTCCCTTCCGCGTTGACTAGGTGCCTGAGGAATTCTACTTCTCGCGTGCCTATATGACATTTCGCCGGATTGGATGTTAGGTGGTAGGTGGCAAGCCGTTCGAGGACTAGGGCAAGGTGGTGGCAGTGGTCCTCCCACGTCTCCGAGAAGACGATGACGACATCAAAGTATGCGATATCAAATTGGCCGAGATATCCCTTTAGTACCCGAGTTATCATGGCCTGGAAAGTAGCCGGCACGCACTTCAGGCCAAATGGCATGGCCCGGAACTGGAAACATCAGTGGTCGGGGACCGTGAATGCAGTTTTCTCCTGGTCCTGCTGTCGTATGGGCACATGCCAATAACCCGATTTGAGGTCTAGTGTGCTGAATACTCGGGCTCTACCGAGGCTGGCTACGGCTGTCACGATGCTGATTTGTGGGGGGGGGGGGGATGTGAACTGATTGTTACGGCATTTAGTGGGCGGAAGTCTGCTTAAAAACGTAAGGTGGCGTCCTTGTCTGCCAGTACGATACAGGAATTATAGGGGCTGTTGGAGGGTTCTATCACCCCGCTGTGCAGCCTGTGCCGCTGTGTCACCTGTTCGCGTATTATTCGCTGTTCGCGAAACCCGTATCCACGGGGCGTCTCGTAGATGGGCTGGTCGGTGGTGGTGGGGATGGAATGTTCGGCCACTGTCGTGCGCCGTAGGGGCTCACTGGTTGTGAACACATTCCATTGTTCATGCAAGATTTTGTTCACCGCGTCTTCGATCTCAGGTGGGACGTTATGATGTAAGTCAGTGAGAGTCGCACCCGCCGGTGTGGGGGCTCGCCCTATGGCGTAGACTACGAACCTATCGGACCGTCCGACATTAACTTTGGCGGGACGTAGTTCCAGTACAGAATCGTTCTCGGTCAACCAGGGTTTCCCCAGCACGAGCTCCTCACTTAGGTCGCTCACAACGATGGCAGTCACTTTAGTAATCAGCTCCCTTAGGCTTACCTGGACGTCTGTGTACTCCACCATCCGGCCAGTGTGCGTGGTGGTTGCCAGGCGTAGCTCACCACGGTGTGGACGAAGGGTCCCGGGTGGCACCAGCGAAGGATGGATGAACACCTGGCTCGCCCCCGTGTCTACGAGTGCATCGGCTGGTCGATTGTTGACTTCCATTGGTATACGAAGCAGGTTGTCCAGTGGTTGGGTCAGTTGTCCCAGTCTCGGTGGTGGGTTCCCCCCGGGGGCCACGTTGGTTGTGCCATTTGGTTGGTCGTCGTTGTGGTTTGTCGACATTGGGGCCGCATGTGCGGCGGTCCCAGCTGCTGTCGTTGCTGGGAGGTGGCTGTTGGTCAATTTGTGGGTTGGGGGACTCTGTCTCAGTTCCCCCTCGGTCCGCTTCCCGCCGGTTGTGCGTCGCGCTGCGGTTGTTGACGTACTGATGGTGCGTTTCTGTGTGTTCCCCCTCTGTGGGCACTCATTGTGCCAGTGGAAGGATCCCCTTGGGCACCCCAGTTGGCATTGTGGCAGTCGGTGGGCAGAGGCAGTGTCTGCTTGAGGTGACTCTGGATGGCCAGTAGGCGCTGGTCATTTACCGGGTAGAGGTCCTCTCAGTTTGCCCTTCGAGGTTTCCTCCACCAGGCCCTCTGGAAGTTTTGTTCCGTGACAACCGCCAGCTGGGCGTAGTCCTCGATGGTGGCGACGTGGCTTATGCTTAGGAAAGGCTGGAGTTTGTCTATGAGTAGTAGTGTGATTGTGGGCAGTGCCCTGGTCGGTTCTACGAGCAGTGATATCCGGCGGAATAGTTGTAGATTGTGGGCTATGAAGTTTTCAATGGGTTCCCCCTCCCGCTGCGCACTACTGTAAAATTGTGAGGTGCATTGTACTAGCGTAGATCCGGCATTGAAGCGGTGGTTGAGGGCATCGGTGAACTCTGGCCACTCCATGTCGGATCGTCCCCATAGTTGCCACCATGTTTAGGTGGGTCCCCGCAACCGTTCGCTGGTCCTCTCGGGCCACTCGTCGTCGGTTATCCCTCTGCGCGCCAGGCGCACTTCGCATTGATGTGTGTATGTCAGAGGGTCTTCGTGTGGTGCGCCGCTAAACTCCGGTAATCTCAAAATGTAGTTCGCGGTCCGTGTGGCGTCGGGTAGGGTGATTATCCCACCCTCGACCGCAGTGGTGGTGCGGGTTGCGTGCCCACAAAAAGGGCATGGTTGCGGTTTTTTAACGGTTGCTCTAGTCGTTGGCATAGGTTGTAGTGGTATGGCTAATCCTTTCTCTATTTTTCCTCTCCATTGCTGATCCCAATTCTCTCCCCCTTGTTCATTGTTCATGTCGGTCTTCGGTGTTGTTTTGCCCGGTGGTGGGCATTGGCAGGTGCTCTGCCAAGGTAATGGGCCTGTCAGTAAATCCATGGCCCTAGGCTTTTGGCATTGTGCGCAAATCGCGTGAGCTACGTACGGCAGCATGGTGCGTGGTTGGGTGCGGTGGTGTTGACATCTGAGCTCTGTTGTCAAGGCTGGCTAATGTTGATGTGCGCGCTCCGCCTAGGTTTTTGTTGGGTAAGGGGGGGACAGGTGCCCGGACAGCTGCACAAAGTGGGGGTCGAGAATGGCTGCGGCGCAGGATGGATTGCGGTTCAGAGCGTGAAGCGACAGCCGAGAGCACCCGGACAGTCGCACAAAGCGGAGGACAGAAACAGGCGAGCTGGAGGAGAGGGAGTGCGGATAACCGTGCATATCGGCGGCCGAGAACTCCCGGACAGCTGCACAACACAGAGGTCGAAAATGTCCGCGGTAGAGGAGGGGATGCAGATGGGCGTGTGAAGCGACGGCCGAGAGCACACGGACAGGCGCACAAAGCGGAGGACGGAAAAGGGTGCAGAGGAGGATGGGTGTGAATGGGTGCTGGTGGTGACGTCAGTAGCCTGCGTCGCGCACTCCGCTGGAATGTTGAATGCTAGGGGAGGGAGAGAGAGATCCTTTGTCAGTTGCTCCTGGCGCGTCAGGCCGCCTAATCTCCGCGCGGCCAAAATGGCTGTTTTACTTACCGTTTGTTCAGTTTCACGTATTTTGTTCAAAATTTTGCCACACGCAGGGGCACCATATGCGGTCGCTCGGGTTCTCGTGTTCGAGATCCGGCGTAGTTCCAAGCGGGAAGGCTGGTTTATTACGCGAAACGTGTCCGGGAGGGCGACAGGCTAACTCGGTGATTAACCACGAGATTGGTCGTTGGGTACGAAAACCCCTGCGTGGCCCACTAAAATCGGCGGCGGTGGTCGTGGTGTTAGGGATTCCTAATTACTGATGCACTACTGGCCCTACACAGCATAGCACGCAGATCCCTAACTGGATTGGGGAGGTTCACAAATAACGTACACGGGTTTGCACTGTCGTCTTCACGTCGCGCACGGAGTGTGCGGAGTTGACATTTATTTAACGTTGGCAATTACACTTGCAGTTACAGTTACACTATTTCCCTACACAAAGTACACTATGATTACACTGGGCGCTCTGATTCACTGTCACTAAAGTTAAGTCCTCATGCCAGTCGTGGTTGAGAGGGAAAGTTTGATTGGAGTCGGCCAATCCCGTAAATTGCGAACGGCGACGCGCGGGCCTACCTGTGTGGACCGCAGCTTGCTATGAAATTAATTAAAGTCTTCAATTAGATGTGGCCAGTGCCTGTGCACTTTGGCAGTTAACTGAATGTCTGTTATTGCGGGAGTAGGTCCGTGCCGTATATTGAACTGCCCCGCGAAATGCGTTGTGCGGGGAGTCTTACGTTTACGCGGCTGGGATAGGCCCTACACCGTAAAAGGACCAGGTGTACACAGGGATTTAATTAAAAAAGTTTTTGGAGCGTGACTATAATTACCAGAATGATTTCAGTGTAGACAATGGTTGTGGACTCCCCGTGGGACGCACGTCCGTCCCGGTCCGTGAGTCGCTCGGTACTGGCATCTGGCCCTGGCGCGAGGGGTGGGGGGTGTGCATCCTCTCGCGCCAAGGTTTCTATAGTTCCATTATTCGTAAAATATTATATTAACAAAAGATTGTAAGTGTCTTTAAATTCACACATTAAATATTAGCAATTAACCTAATACATATAAATATGTTCTGAAAATTGGATTTAACAAGTTTACATTAATTAAATTTGGGGCTGTTATAATTAAGTCACACACTACTTTATTTAAATTATGCTGAAGGCCGCAAGGGGAGCACTCACAAATGTATTAATAAAAACCACACGTGAATGACCCGGGCACTCTTACGTCGCACTTTCTTTGCATAAGGTTGTTAATTAAAACTGATGTGATCATTAATGTGTGTTGAATTTACAATGTACTGGAATCGTGTTGTCCGGTGGATTAGGACATGGGCTTTGAATCTACCTTTGTTCTGCGGCGCTCGCCTGACTCGGATGGGCCATGGCTAGGGGCGCATTCCGTTAGCAGGGTCGGATACTGGCGGTTGCAGGTTGGGCTTTAGGGTGGCCTTCGGCCGGTGACGTTAAATTATACAAATGAATCACATAGGTACATATTAGAGAAGTCACAATAATAATTGTAAAATTAAATAATATAGAAACATTTTAAATACCAATATAGGTATTTACCTCAAAATCAAGATACCTACATCACGCATCATAGATCAATTACAGAATATAATAGATTAAAACAGAGACAAGCCATTTATAATAGCAGGAGATTTTAATGCCATATCACATATCTGGTTTTCTAAAAATAATTACGAAAGAGGTTTAATAATTGCAGCATTTTTAGAATGTAATAAAACAATAAAAATATTAAATCAAGAAGGAAACTAATACACTTATGATAGCATATATGACCAAGAAAATATAGGTATCACACTAGTAACACATACCATAGAGATTAAAAAGTTAAATTGGACAGTAAAAACTGGAATCGGGGTTTGTATCATAATAAATTGGGTATTAAATCATAACCTGAATTTAGAGATAAAAAAGAAATATGTATGTTTACATAGACTAGTTCACAATTGGAAAAAAGTCAAAACAACAATTAAGAATAATCCTATAGATAATAATCATTAGGAAATAAATAAAAAAAATTACTTCAAACTGACGTCGTACCGACCATGGCCGTTAAGCACGTGCTCCGCACCGCCAGTACCGTATTCAGTTTTCGGAGAGCGCCCACGCCCAGCTGGATTGAGTCAAACGAGCGCCCCGGGCGTGACCTCAATTAACTGAATTAAACATCAGGATACGAAACCTCAGGGGCTCGACAACGGAAAACAATTCCCAAAGGAGGCACTAAGACAAAGTTAATTAATCATAAGCAGTGAACAAGTGCGTCGTAGAGGCTCCGTGCGTGCGCGGCACTCATAGAACAGAAAGAAAACCTTGTTACTAGCCACAGCGGCTACTGGCCTTGATTAATTGGCCTGTGATAGTGGTCTAGACAAACTAAGGGAATTCAAACCCAAACAGTGCACATTGAGACAATTTATATTTAAATTTACAGTCGCCAATTTGTTGCAGCTTTTTAAATTAGTAAATGAATTCCAACAACTGTACTGGCGGTGCGAAGCACAGGCTTTACGGCCATGGTCGGTACGACGTCAAATGACCCACCCCACTGATGAAGCCCGTCACTGCCGCGTGTTCCCGCTCCCGCGGTACGATGGCCCCCTAGCACAGCTGGCACCCTTAGTGACAAGATCCCATAGCGCGTGGCGTCTTAGCGCCGGTGGCACGATAAGTGCTGGTGTGGGTCGATGCCGCCTCGATCGCTGTGTTGACAGCTGTGCCGGGCGGCGGCACCACGGCGCATGGTGTGTCAGCGCAGGCGGACGCTGCATCGGTCGCTGCATGGGCAGCTGGGCCGGGAGGCGGCACCAGAGCGCTTTAGATGCTGGCGCAGGCGGACGCCACCTTGTTCGCTGCTTGGGCAGCTGGACCATGAGGCGGCAACACGGTACGTGAGTTGCTGGTGCAGGCGGACGCCGTTTGGTCGCTGCATGGGCAGCTGGGCCGGAGGCGGCGCCGCAGCACGTGGAGTGGTGGCGCATGCGGATGTCACCTCGGTTGCTGCGTGGGCAGCTGAGCTGGGAGGCAGCGTCGCGGCGCGTGGATTGTTGGCGCGGGCGTCGCCGCCTCGGTCGCTGCGTGGGCAGCTGGGCCAGGAGGCAGCACCATGGCACTTGGCGTGGGAAGCGGTGCCACGAGCCCACCCAAAACGTACTTGGCCAGGCGGATCGGAGGCCGACGCTCCCTTCGGGGGTGCTCTCGTGGGCTGCATTCCTCCGGGCTCGTCTGCCCTTGCCGTCCGTAGGGCTGCCGTTACCGCTCAAGTATCAGCGCCGGGCTGGGTGAGCGCTGCCCTGGGGTGGTGTCCAAGACGAACTCCGGCAGCCTCGCTGGCCTGCGCTGTGTCCATCGGGTACGTCCAGCCCCCTCCTCGCGTGACGGTGACGCGAAAAGTTGCGTCGGCAAGGGAGGCCGCGTGTCCCCAACCGCCTCTGGTCGGGATAGGGGTGATTCCTCTACGGCCTCGTCTGGGTCGGATATGATGGGTTCGGGGTCAGGGGTCGCTCTGGCGGGGTCTTCGGAGTCGTCCCCTGCGACTTCCGTCACCCGGCAGTGGGCATGGCAAGGCCGGCCCCTTTTCTGCCGGCGTGGCGTGGCTTGAGTCTTCGTAGGTTTCTCATGCCTCGGGGGAGGGGGGGCTCGCTCTCGGGGGCCTCCCCTCGTGGTGTAGTTTGTGATGGACAGGGTGCCTCGCCGGGGTCATGTGGTGTGTCAGCTTCCAGTTCCCCGTCGGTGAGGTGCTCGGGCTCTTCTGGAGCAGTGTCCTCTGCTGTCTCTCGCTGTCGCTCGAGTCCTCTGGGAGGGCGTGCGTCAGGGGGGTCTCTGGTCCGTCTGCTGGGTCCCCATGTTCGGGTTCGGTTGGGAGTGTTTCCCCAGGGGTCGCCGCCACTTGCAGATTGTCCCAGTGGATCTTCTGCACGTGGCGGTAGCCCAAGTCCACCATGTAAGACATTTTCCCTAGGCGCCGTGTAACGGTGTAGGGTCCCTCCCAGCGGGGGGCGAGTCTGGTGCAGTAGTTGCGCAGTGCTCCCTACAGAGGGTACGCTCGGGCGTACACTCGGTCGCCGGCCCGCCCTTATGCTGGTGGTCGCGCTGTCTGCGGCGTAATTCCCTGGCTGTAGCGGGCTTGTCTTGTGCATGCCTCGTCGTGCTCCTGTGTTCGTCGCTCGTCGCGCTCCGCCGGTTGTTCTCCGGTGTGCGGAACGCCGTGTGTTGCCAGCTCGCCGGGCTTTCGCAGGTTACGCCCCTGGATCATCTCGGCGTGGGTCATCCCAGTGGCCTCATTCACACGCTACCGATGCAGAACAGTGCGTCGGCGACGTGGCGGTCCCACTGGGTGTGGTCTTCCCCTAGGTGCGGCCGCAGTTGAAATTTCTGATCCTGGTTCCTGCACTCAGTTGGGTTGGCCCTGGGGTGGTAGGAGGCTGTGGCGTGGTGGATGATGTGTGCCTCTTGCTACCGGACTCCGGGTAACCGAACCGAGTGAGAAACTCGCATGTTAGGACCTCAATGATGGTAGCTGCATGTGCGTTGCCGCAGGGGAAGGGTTCGGTCCAGCGAGTGAGCATGTCGGTCACGACCACTAGGAAGGGCTTACCCCGCGGTGTGCGGGGGTACGGCCCCATCACGTCCAGCGCGAGTGTCTGGAATGGTGTTGACGGCTGGCGAGGCTGCTATTGTTGCGTGCCGTCGCCTCGGCGGGCTTTGCAGCGCTGGCAGATCTCGCACTCCCTGACTTAGACCCGTACATCCCGGTTCACCCCCGGCCAGTGGTAGTACCAGCAGATGGCTCTCCGGGTTTGGTCCGAGCCTGGATGTCCGGCGAGGTCATGATCATGATAGAACCGCAGTGTTGCCTCGCGCGCTTCAGGCGGGACATAGGTCTTCCATTCGTTCTCTTCCCCCTGTGGTCTGTTCATGACCCGGTCGTCCGGGAGCTGCCAGGAGGGGTAATCTCCTCCGCGGGCTGTCTCGCGGCGCCGGTCAGCGTCTGGCGATCGGCACTTGGCCGTGAGGACGCGCCGCTCCAGGTCGGCCTGAGTACTGGGAGGATCTTCGGTCCCTTCTACACCGAGTGTGAGGCGGGTGCAGGTAGGGAGCCCATTGGCAGTCGTGTTGGTGTGGGAGGGGGCAGGATTTCGTCCCACTCCTCCTCGTCCAGCACCTCCCATCTGCCGTCTGACTTGCGCGAGAACAGGTCCGGGGAACTGATTTATCCGTGCCCGGCACGTGCTCGACCGTAAAGTCGAACGACTGTAGGAGCAGCGCCCAGCATATCAACTTCCCCTTCCTCCCCTGCATGGTGTGGAGCCAGGTGAGGCAGCGGTTGTCGCTGGACGAGGAGTGGAACGAAATTCTGCCCCCCTCCCACACCAGCACGACTGCCGATGGGCTCTCTACCTGCACCCCAGCTCCTCCACCAAGAGATTTTTATTTAAGGACACCTTGCTTATGCCTGCCGGCTGCACTCACTTAAATGTAGATTGTGTTTGTACCTGTTTACTTTCGGCGCTGGCCGTCTCCAGCGAGCATCGACCCACGTCCCGCGAGACTGCCGCGGTAACCATTGTGTAATCGCTAGATGCTGCCAAGTGTTGGTGGGAGTTTTGTAGCGGGACTGAACCGCGGAGCGATCATGTAGAGCGTACTGTGTACCCCCGTGGACCCCTGGTGAAATTAAAAGTAATTCTCACAAACTTGTGTATCATTTCCGTAGTCTTCCGTCCTCCACATGTGTACCTGGTGGGGCACGCAAGGGCAGAGTATCCATGACTTCACATCTACGGCCTAGCAGCCCGCTAGCATGGCACCCCTCCGGACAACAACAGTATCGCGATGCCCGTAGCGCCCGTCTTGTACCCCCGGGCCTTTCACAGAGGTCGGGTGACTGCAAAACAAACACAATCAAAGCATGTAAAAAAAAAAATACACAACTTATCAATTTAAATAAAATCTCAAAAATTTGGTGGTGGAATAAACAATTTGAAATTAAAAAGAATCATGTAAAACACAAAAACAGACATTATATAAATGTCCTGACGCCAACCGCCGGTGCTCCCTATGGTCCGCTAAGACCGTTATGTCACAACATCACTTACTCTTAAGTGCATCGAACACGCCCGAGCGTGATGTCCACCGAGTGAGTGTAAGTGCACTGCGACGAACGCCAAGTCGATTACAGCGCCCGGCCGGGTGTGGCAATGCGCTAAACTTAATCAGTAATTATTCTTTTAACTCAAAAAGAACCAAATTAATAACAATTAAAAGATAATTAATTCAAGGGAAATTATGTCCAATTCTTCAATAATCGTATATTGTTAAATATGTCATTTAGTCCAAAACTGGTCGGAGCTGTTTTCCCGCACTTCACGTGTCTCGGTGCGCGGACGCAGGGTGGTCTCGCGCCAGTTGCCGTCGGGACTCGCAGGGGTCGGTCGCTCCGCGAACACATAGCCTTCAGATTTCGCGCCTCATCCAAGTCTCAGCAATAGTGTAAGTTCTTCAAATCCTTTAATCAGCTCTGCACCGACCCCACTCAGTCGCACGTCTTTTCGTGCGACTCGTTAACTAATCATTTTATCCCAATAGGGAGTTTTGCGTTTATTACGTAATTTTCATGTCCAGAGTTTAAGGACAGCGTAAATGAGTTACGCAGTTTTCCGGCTTCGAAGCCAAGTAATCATTATCGTCTAAGGGCCGGTATTATGACCTCCGGCTAAATCTTCAGGTTAGCTAGCCTTCAGGTTAGGCTAGCCTCCGGTTAACGAACGAGGGGTGTGTTATGACCCATACTTAGCCTGCTGTTGGCTAACCGGAACCTGACGAAGCGTGTGGTGTAATAATGGGTGTGTTGGTAATGAAATAAACCAGAATTTGGTAACTTTTGTTGCAAGAGTTTTTTTTCTGGTAGAATGTTAGTCAGCTGTTTGTTTGTATTGTGATTCGGAATGTTTACAGCTGCAGTAAAGAAATATGCTGCGAACTTTTATCTTGCAACATATATAATTAAATTAACCAAAAACTACTTCGATGTCAAACCTGCTTTGTATTAAACCATAAAATTATAATTTACAATTCAAAACCGTGTGTTTTCAACTTTACTCTTGTATTGAAACTCATGATTTTGTTAGGTTATATATTAAGCCAAAACTAACGTAGTAATTCTATACCAACAAATAAATAGGGATGACATTTTTGCTAGAGAACAGTTATTTCTTTCATAAATATATCTCATAATCAAATAATATAGACCCTGTTTCGGGAAAATACTTGTCAATTTTCATTTCACTGTTGTAGGTTTCATTTTTGTACTAATAGTTTCGTATCACGTATCCAAATTAATCCAAATCTGATGGAAATAGTTTGTGGTATAGGATGCTTGCTGTTTTAATTTAGTAGGTCGAGATCTCCTAGAAATATTCACTCGGGAAATAATTATGATTGTAAAATGTATACGACAGAAATACATTTTTACAAGACCTGACATAATTTGTTTGTATCGTGATATGTTAGGTATTTTGAGTTATGTACAGGATTTTTCAACATTCTAAATTAAAACAGCAAGTCTAATGTAAAACAAGACCAACATATAAAGGGTCATGCCGATAGGATCAAGGGATAAACTTGGATACGAGAAACAGAATAATTCCAGTGCTGTTTTCGTTTTTCACGTGCGTGGCAGGTAGATAATAAGTACCTAAAGGTTTGTCAGATAGGGAAGGGATAATTGGGTAACATTTATTTTCACATTCAATTGTATTCATTGAATTAGAACCACGTCTGAAGTCGTATGAAGTGCATTTCATTCCCGGCATATATCCACTGTATTACGAATAAAAATTCACAGATACAACTTCCACGAAAACACACATTTTATAGGTAATAATAACCCTCGTTTTGCAAATTTTAAAATTCACGTATTTACACATATTCTTGCCATCAGCCGCGGTCTCGTGTTCGAGATCGGGCGCAGGTCCTAGCGGGTTGGCTGGCTTTTTTAGCGTTTTCTGCTCCGGGAGGGCGCCAGGCTAGCTCGGTGTCTAACCGTGTGATGGTCGTGGGTTCGTTGCCCCAGCGTGGTCCGCCAGAACCGTCGGCGGTGGTGAATTTTGTTTCCTGATTGGGTTGTTTAAGTTAATTGACATACACTGTTTGGTTTTTCTACGGGTCGCACGGGGGGTGCGGGGTGGACTTTTTATTGTTCACGATTGACACTGGTTCATTACATTGGGCGCGAGGTTTACTCGGCGGTACATGACTGCCAATGGGGCGTCGGAACACGTAGAAGTTTTGATTACACTATGGTTACAATTACACTTGATAAAACGGCACTCTGTGGTGCTTTTAAGTACACGATTACACTGCACACGTTATCTGAGAGGGGCACCTGCGTGCCTCTACGTGCGTTTACTTAAGTCCTCACGCCAGTTGCAGTCGAGGGAGAGCGTTCAATTAGCATCGGCTAATTTCGTAATCTGTAATTGGCGACGCGCGGGCCCACCTGTGCGGACCGCGGCTCGCTATTAAATTAAAACACGTTTAATCTTGAAGGTAGCCTGTGCCTGTGCACTAGGCGATTAAATAAAGTTCTGGGGTGGCGGGAGACGGCCCGTACCGAATACTGCACGGCCCCACGTAATGCTTTGTGTGGGGTGTGTTAAATTGATGCGGCTGGGTTAGGCCCTACACCGGAAAAGGACCGGGCGCACACGGGGAGTATTAAAAAGAGGTTTTGGTGGTGACTATAATTACCAGATGGACGTTCGGTGAAACAAAGAGATGCTGGCTCCCCGTGGGACGTGCGTCCATCCCGGTCCGCGAGTCGCGCTGTACTGACGTGCAGCCCTGGCGCGAGGGGAGGGGTAAGCTCCCTGTCGCGCCAGAGTTTCTAAAGTTCCGTTATTCGTAAAAATCTATATAATTAACTAATTTATGTGGCTCTAAATTCACATAATAAAACATAATGATTAATCTAATATCTATATATGTTATAGAAATTACATTTAATAATTTTGTCTAAAATAAGTTTGAATATTAGAGTCAAGCTGGAGACTGTCTGTTTCTTGAAAACGACTCCAGTGGCGAACGATAATGCTAATTAGGGGTGGTTTGAATTACATCACACGTTTCCCTACTGAAATTAGGCTGAAGGCCGCAAGGGTTGCACTCACAGCTGTTTTAGCGGAAAACCACATGTGAGTGAGCCGGGCACTCCTACGTCGCACTTTATTAATTAGGGGCTTTTGTTTGTTTTTGATTACGTTATTATTGCGTGGGGAATTTTGTAGGCACGGTGAGTGCATTGCATGCGTAATTAGAAATGGTTCGCTATTCTCTACCTTGGGGCTGCGGTCCGCTCACTTGACTCAGGTCGGCCATGGCTAGGGGCGCTTTCCGTTAGCGGAGCCGAGTACTGGCGGGTGCAGGTCGGGCTTTGGGGTGGCCTTCGGCCGTACGATGTCATTCTTAAGCAGGAACATTTAAGTTTATATACATTGCATACATTTATGTACTTCGTCATCAATTAAAGTCAAATGATAATGCACGACTCGACGAGAATAGAAAAGCGTGACTACACTTTCATGCCATGTAATTTTTAATAAAACTTTGACAAATACGGCGAAGCATTTTATATTTAGTATTAAATTATTCCATCGCTTCCTGCAAATATTCAACAGAATTCCTCAAATATTCATCATCACTATCAACAACTAACCTCGCCTGATACATCGCCATTTTATTTTCTGTCGCTTAGCCTCCGGTTAAGCAGCTAGCGGCCGGTTCATCCACCCGCTAGGTTAGCCGGATCTTTAACTGGAAGGTAGACGTTAACAGGGAGTCATAAAACCGAAATAAGAGCTAGCCTGCGGTTAAATTTTAGCCGGAACTTTAGCCGGGGGTCATAAAACCGGCCCTAAGGCTCCTAGCCAGCCTCGTGTGTCGAGTTCTAACTCGTTAATCTACGTATCTAACTTTCATCTAATTTCAATGTGTAACTTCTAACGTGTAATCTAACCACGACATAACTGTATAATAAGTGACTGTAACTTCTATGTTCATCTAACCGAACCTACTTACTTTTCGGGACTTTAATGTTTTGCAACAGGTTAGATTGCAACTAACTTTAGAACATTCATTCGTTGGTGATTTTTTACATATTAACGTCAATCTCTGCATAAGCTGTTGCAGCATAGCAACCCCGCGACTATCCGCCGCATCTTTCACGCCGATAATGGCCACAGCATAAGTTCGTTAATACCATTTTGCAACCTATCCTGGTCGCGCGCATCATCTATGTATAGAGACTCGCGTGCCACGACGGTCAGACAACAGACGCGGCTAGTACTTGGACCATTATGTGTAACTGTTCTTAATAAAGTGCAGTGTCGTGTCAATCAGTTTACCATGTATTTATAAGGCGTCCTGGGTGGCCTGAACAGCCCGGGTAGATTTCGAACCGCGACGCGCTCCTTCCTGCAGCCACGAGGCCGAAGCCCTGTTAATGGCCCTGAGATCACTTTTCAAATTAACAATTACTTAAAAATTTAGACAGGCAGCGGGAGTGGCGTCAGTCCTTTTAGAGCTAAATTACAATATAAATAGGAAATTAAACTCTTAAGAAAACAGTATAAACAACAAATAATTATTTTACAATCAATAATTGGGATTAATTTGTAAGGAAGAAACACAAAAATCTCTTTAAAACATACCTGACAAAATTGTTAGAAGTAATATAAGAACTGAACCCATAAACAGCATTAAAATCAAAAATAAATACACTAATTTCCTACAAGATACATATAAAGAATTAATCAACTTTTTGCTACCAATTAGCACTTCAGATTCAATAATATGGTAGATGATTCTCCTGAGGAACCAATTACGATAACAGAAATTCTAAATACAATAATTTCATTTAAAACAAACAAAGCACTTGGAATAGATACAATAACCATTAAAACAATAGAACATATATGGCCCGAAATTAACAATAATTTAAAGGAAATATATAATCAATGCATAGGATCAGAAATCTTCCCAATTAAATGGAAAATAGCCGAGCTTGTTATAATAAATTTTCAAAGGAAATAATAACAATATAACAGAACCAAATTCATATAGACTAGTATGTTTATTACCAGTTTGTCGTCGCCTGGTAGACTAGCCCCTGAATGCTATTATTTTGCCGGCTACTCAGTGTTCGGTAGAGGGTGTTCGGGCCGCGTGGCCAAGGGACTTAGTCACCAGAATAACAATTGACACACTCGAAGACAGTTTCCAGAATCTTTTTATACGGTAAATCTAGCCCTTTACAGGGGGCTGCCACGTTTCCGCCTGTGACTGTTTCTGTAGGGCGAAGCCCGGTTCCGTGCACTTATACTGTATTGGAAAAATACGTGATGTCCCGATCGTGATGAGCATTACCCACGCCGCCAAGACTTGAGCTCGCTATGACTCGCGCAATCAGCTGACTGTCTGACTGGACAACACAGTGTCCGGGAGGGCGCGTAAATTACCGTACGCGCAATGGCGAATATCCAGTCCACAAAAGTAATTCGCGACTCGTAAACCTCCAGAGAAATACGCACGCGAGAAGAATGACAAACTGCAAACCGCGACTGAATGACGATGTGACACACTCGCCTGAATGACAATACGACTGTAGGAAGTGAAATTCCTTCTCCTCGGCAAAGCCTAATTACAGCAAGACACCGCGCCCGTTCCACTCTCACCATCTTGGAGCTATGCGCAGACACGTCCGATGTCTCCCGCGCCCAACTGCCGACTGCCCCTTCCCCGCCTCGCGCGACAGAGCGCCCGCGTCCCTCCCTTCCCCTCGAGCCCGCAGAACACGCTCATTGGTGACAGGCAGAAGCCACGGCCTTGGCGCCCGGTGAACAAGTAAAAACTTATACATAACTTATACATAACACTTCAAATAATAAAATTAACTATTTACAGTAAAGAATGTTAAAGAATATTTACAATAATTAGTCACGTCTGGTTCTTATGTCTTTACATTAAATTTCCACTGGCCCGCGAATCTATCTTCCCTCCCCTGCCCTAGCCGCACAGCACTATCGTCGCACATGCAACACAGGGCAGGAGAAGGTGTTGGCGTGGCATAACGGGCTGTAAATATTTGAAAAAATAATATTAAAGAGGCGAATTTGGATTTAGAGAGAAAAAATTTGACCGAAAATGCAATAAATAAATTAATGGATTAGGTACATTACACAAATAAAAGGATAAAAAAACATGCCATAATATTCATAGATATAGGTAATGCTTTTCTACAGTTAAATGGGAATATATTAGAATAGATATTAATCAACTACCTATATCAACAACCGTAAAGAAACTTATGGGAAATTATTTAGAAAACAGGTAAATTAAATTAAATATAGGCAGCATTTATCTCAATAGAAACATGAACAAAGGATGCCCCCAAGCATCAGTTCTAGGCCCAACATTTTGGAATATAATAATAAATGTTCTCTTAAAAATACTAATTGATGAATTACCTACATATAAATACCATATCTTTTGCAGATGATATTGCTTTATTTATACTTAGAAGACAAATCAAATAATATTTTTAATACAGTTTAAAGCATGGATGGACCAACAGGAACTAACTCAGTAAATAAAAACATATATCATGCAAATTAAAGAAGACATATACAAAGGACCCCCAACAATTAAATATGATGATAAAACAATTAAATTTGTTCAAACATTCACATATTTAAGGCATGATTTTAGATTATAAACTAAACTTCCTCCCATATATAAAATATGTTAAAGATAAAACTAAATTATTTTTTTCGCATTAAGACAAAATATTTGGAAAATTGTTGAATATAGTGTTAAAAATAAAAAAAAATAATCTACCAATCTCTTTTCGTAAATATAGTATAATATGCAGCATCTGTTTATGAGCATAGATTAGAGCATTCTCAAATAATTATGACTTTAAGGGCAGCTGAAAGACACAATTTAATAAAATTAATAGGGATATTTAACACTACATTATACATTTCTGTTTTAATTGTCAACAAGCAAATATCAATAGATTATCAAATTGACGCCGACCACCAATGCTCCTTTATGTCGCATAGACTGCTATGCCTCATCAACGTCACACAAAGGCGTGTGCACCGAACGCGCTCGTGCACGCACCAAAGTGTAGAGCGTGCAACGAGGCGAACGCCATGCAACAAGTGCTACGTCGGTGGAAGGATCCGGCCGGGTGTGGCATATCCCTCCGCCGAACTACAACATATGTAACAAATGTTTTTTCCACAGGAGATTATTATTAGACATTATTTTCATTATTTAATATTTCATTTCTCTCAAAATTATGTTTCACTGTGCGCCTTGTCCCGAACCTTGCCGGTTCAGTTTCCCGTGCAAATCACACGTTTCCGCGGGAGAGTTGGCGGGGGAGGGGGTTCGCGCGCGGTGAGAGGGGCAGTATCCTTCTGGAGCTCAGAGAGGCCGGTAGCCTCCGTGCAACACGGGACCAGCAATTTGTTATTTCACCTATATGTAGTTTCAATAGTTATAATCTTCGCAATCCTTTTCGTACAGTTCCGTGGTCGGCCTCGACCTACCATGTGGTATTTCACTTAAATAATTCAGTGCTCAATACGAGCGTTCATCGTGATATGTAAGTACTGTGGGTGATCTACGAGAAGTTTCGTCGGCACTTCACGCAATAACCTAGCCAACCGGCTAACTAGTTTCTGCCAGCACGGGGTAGCCAGTAGGTGACACATGCAACCAAACTTACTAACGAGTCATTATCTGGGACAAGTTTAAGAGTCAGGTAGAGTCGCTGGAGTTACGGGCCTATGTGTTATTAGCTCAGTGTAATACATAATGTGTAATTGTGAAGTGTTTTATTAGTCAGGGTATAGTATGTCATATTAGGGTTTATTCTGTAACCACCGCATCGTATCATGCCAGCAAACTTACTAACGAGTCAATATCTGGGACAAGTCTAAGAGTCAGGTAGAGTCGCCGGATTTACGGGCCTACGTGCTTTTAGCCCAGTGTAATATGTAACGTGTAATTGTGAAGTGTTTTACTAGTCAGGGTATAGTATGTCATGTTAGGGCTTATTCTGTAACCGTCGCATCTTGTTCAAGTGTATGATCTTCCCGCGCAATAAAATTGTGAGCCGCCACTGAGAAAGTGGCCGCGCGTGTGACGATTCAATTCGGGACAACCATTATGGCCAGGACGGGCAGCATTATGTAAAGGGCTGTGCTGTAATAAATTCACCAGACATCAATCAGAAATTTCTTGTTCTCTTTCAAGCGTCCCGAGTGGCCATAACAGCTCCCGGGGCCCTACTGCGTTGAACCGCTACCTCTAGCCACAAGGCCGAACCTACCCTGAGATTCAGAACAATATTAAAATTACGTAAAATTCAATAGAGGTAGTGGGGACGGCGTCAATGATTGTAGGAGAAAATTGGGGGGGGGGGGATGCAGAAGACTAACATAGTGGAAAAATTCCGCCTGGCTTCTTAAAAAAAAAGGTGGAAAAGTACCATAATGGGAAAGGCCATAACTTAAAAGAACGAGGCAGAATTCTGCCATATTTTCTAATCAGTGGCGAGGCATGAGGTTTACATAAGGGTAAGCAACAACTCCGTTCACCCCAAAACATGTTGCATGGGGGAGGGTCTGGGGACCCTCCCCCTGTAAAATATGGATTTTAAGGTACAAAAGGGTGCTATTTCAGTAGTTTTCTTTACTGAAATTTGACTATTCCATAGGTAGAAAAATTGACATTTTTTTAAAATTATAAATTATTTTTGAAAAATAATGTTTGACTTACATTATTCTGATGATAAAATGCCTACTCTACATTATTTATATACTAATTGGGAGTGTAGTATCATCGATATCTGGTACAAAATATATAAACAGACAACACATGGCAAAGTAAGTACTTAAAATAAAGAGAAGAACCTAGTAAAAATGTACCTACTAGAATAGTAAAAATTAAATTATGGTATTTTTCGTACCAACACAAAAGAATTTATCTTCATACGTGATCGGAAACTTTGTTAACTGGTACGTGTACCAAGAAACTGGCACGTGAATCATTCCATTCCTGAAACGCCACCTCGCCACCTGCCGTGCCGAACTGTAGCGGACATAGCCGAAGCAGTCGGCGGAAGAATTCCACCGTCTGCTTCGGCCATGTTCACTTCAGTTCGGCAAGAAAGTGTTACCTTCGTAGCTTCTACCACGTATTTTTACAGCCAAACCCCTCCTCGACCTTTGTACCATGCCACCCCCCTTCCGAAAGGAAACTACTGCGGCAGCCTTCCTGCTGAAAGCGGTCCTACCAGCGCTTCTAAACCTAGCAACGCTTCTAAAAAAGCATGTTTTTTTTTCAACGAGTTCTTTTCTTATAGCGCACAGCGCACAGTATTGGGTCCCATGAAGATAGTGTAAAAATACATACACCTAACTACACGAGCCAAAGTAAAATACTACCTATTCTGAATAAAATATTTATTTAAAAAAATACAATGTCTGGAAACTGCCTGGCCTGGGCAAGCACTGCATGCCTTGCTTGCCCTGACGAGACGCCACTGTTTCTAATATATTCCATAGAGTGAGTACAGCGGCATTGCTCTCAAAGTGTTGTATAGAAAAGAGATAAGTAAATTGACCAGATCGAACATAAACACATCGTTTTGATGATAGGTTTGTTTTCCCGAGGGGGGGGGGGGAATGAAGAGGGGGAAGGTCCGCCATATTGCTTAGTAAATAACATCGTTGATTTCGCCATTTGATTACATTGCGAGTAGTTTTAAAGTTTTTTAATTTATGTATCGTTAATTTGGTTTTTGAGTGTTGTAAGTGAATCTGTTGTAATTTCTCAAAAGTTGGGTTCTTTTAGAAGTAGAATGTGTGATTTTGAACCAGTGTGACGATCTATAAATAATGATTTATTAATATATTATGGCATAGTGTGTTGCGTATGGTTGTGTGAACAGAAGTTCTAGGAAAACTGACAGCCAGTTACTGAAGGAAAAGAATAAGAAGATAACCTTTCCCAGGTAAATTGTTTGATTATTTTAGTGAAATACTATTTTAATAGGTTCTATAAGTTTCTCTCTCTCTCTCTCTCTCTCTCTCTCTCTCTCTATATATATATATATATATATATATATATATTGACGTCCCTCGGCGTCTGGTCCCTATTTCCCTGTTTACTAGAAATTCCTGTTATGCCAGTACTGCTCTCGTCGGAGAGGTGTGGGTCCAGGCCGACGTGGCCGGGACCGGGAAATGCGGGACCTGGAGGGATGGTGAGGTAGAATGACAGGTAGATCGGAAGGACCACTCGATGTTGATCGTTCCACGAGCTCTTTTATTGCAATCAGAGAGCTTGCCGCGGCCTGGCGGATCCGTCGCGGGGTGCGCGCCCTTCCCACGAAGACCCGGACTCCCGAAGACCGTCTCGTACGGCCCACTCGTCCCGACGCGTACTGGCAGTTCTCCCACGTAACAAAGTTCCTGAAAACCAACTGCTTCGCAATGGCACGTGACGCGTGCGCGGTTCTTACGTACTGACTCGTGACGTCGGCGATGGTTCAGCAATGAGTAACTATGTCCCTCACAAAGACACGTGATGCGTGCGTGGTTCTTACGTACTGACTCGTGACGTAACTCGTAACTCGGACACCCAATCGCGTGGGCGGCACAACGTAAGCAGCGCGGCTGCTGCGAATGCTCGCACTGTGGCGGTGTCGCCGGACTGTAAGCTCGATAGACCCGTCTCGCGATCAGCGCGGAGCGGAGCGCACGTCCGCCGCTGCTCGAGTCCTGAGTTCAACTGCTCTCCCCTGCCCGCCCGCGGGCCGTCGCGCGCGGGCTGCGGGGAAGGGGAGGGGAATCGGCCGGCGTGGGAGAGCGCCACCCCTCGCGACGCGGATGAGCGCCAGGCCGCGCTTACGTATAGACACTGCGACACGTTTACGAGAATTACAGGATTATTACACGATAGTTAATACATTACAGTTACATTATATACACACTTAAAAAGTCACGGTCATTTGGAAAGAAATATATATACAACACAGAAACATTTATATATTAACACTGGCTCACTGGCGTGCTAGGGCGCACGCGGGTGCGTCCCTGGCCGATGCACAACACCGAGGGCTCACTGGGGAAACAAGGGAGGACGTTGATGAGGCATAACGGCCTGAAGGAGCCGAGGAGACACTTGGGTCGACGTCAATATATATATATATATATATATATATATATATATATATGATATTTAAGATTCAATATACAATGTCGCAATTCCGTAGGACCAAATGTAATCAGATGGTATTGAAAAAGCATTATTATGCATCAAATGTTAATAACTGTTGGATGGATTCATTGTTAATGAACGAGATATTAGTGTGTGCGATGGCTACCCTGAATTTTAGGCTGGGGAGGCGGATTCAAGGTTGAAGGCATAGTTTGAATTGATGGATACATAAACGAATAGAAAGCATTCAGTTACCTTTCTTTGTTTAAACTACATCTGTTGTGTTGAACATGTGAATGTGAGCCAAAAGGTGATTATGTATTCATTAATTAAAAACGGTGGCTGTGTGTATGCATATTTTGGACAAATTATATTTAAAAAGGTAAATTGACTATATTATAAATAGGTACCTACGTTAAAACACTGGGGACGGTTATTTAGGTTAGTATAGCTGCATAAAAATACTATCAGATCATTTTAATGGTTGTTTAGGAATTCCTAATTAAATATGTAGCTATCCTACCTAACAAACCATTCACACAATCTCCCAATTTTTTAAATGTAGCTATACTTACCTAATTAACCGTCCAAAATCATAATTTTAATGGTTTTAGAAGTATAACAAAATGTGTGTGTTTGTTTTTTGTTTAAAACAGCTGTTCATGTAAACAATTTCTCAGCTACATAGGCGCCATATTGCTTAGTGAAAGCCAGCTTCAAGAAGTATCGGTTATGTTTCATCTGGTCCATTTACTTATCTCTGGTATAGAAGACTCGGTAGGTAGTACTGTCTGACGTCGTACCGCCGAAGGCCACAAAGCCCGGCCTCCACCCGCCAGTATTGGCCCCCGCTGGTGGAACGCACCGTTTGCCTATCCGATACGAGTCAAAGGAAGCACCCTCTCGCAAGTAGCCCTAGCACCCTGTAACTTAAACATACTCACCTAGCAAGGGCGCTAGAAAATTAACCCCCATTAATCTCATCAGGTATAATTACCCAAAGTTAAGTGCCGGGAATGGTGCGTCTTAGTGTGTGTGTGTGTGTTGGCCCCCTAAGGGCATCCCAATTCGCTAACGCAAATTCTTTCCCGTGCGGCCTGGGGCCTTAATTATAGCGGAAAACCGCGTGAGTGCATCATAGTAGTAACTTATTATAAAATGTGCAGCGACGGGAGTGTTTGAATAATAAGCGAACAGTCGCGAACTTGAGCCCTACTTTTGAATGTTTTATCGGCTAATTGTGTGGCCACAAATTCAATAGACACAGAACCAGTTGAGAGTAGCCTTAAATCTAATTAAAATAAGAGTGACATGTAATTAGCACGTAAGTTTTCCAGTTTATATTGTATAACGGTAAATTCGAGATTTTGGCGCGAGGGAACAATGACTCCCTCCCTGGCGCCCTGTCCCCCTGGCAGTTCTTCACGGCTCGCGATTTAGGGCGGACGTGTTCGTCCCGCGGAATGTCATCACCTTTGTCTCACTGATCGTCATACTGGTAATTATTTAATTCTTCAAAACCCTTTTCAGTCACCCTCCGCGAGTCCCTAGACCATTTATGGTGCAGGGCTTAACCCGGCCGCTTTTCATTTCACTTCCATGACGCGTTCATGTCGCCAAGCGAGTAACAGCATAACGGACCTGGCCTACTCCAGATCACAGAACTTTTGCTAATACAACCGCGCAAATGCCTGCCGGTTACAAACTTTTGTAATTAGCGAACACGTAAGTGTCAATTTAATTATAATTTACGGGGCTGGCCGACTCCAGCCGAGACACAACATATAACTGCCTCTAGGGAGCGTGGACAATTAGCATAAGCAGAGTAGGTACTCTGCCTTGTACTTTATTTTAATTAATGTGTCATTGTAAAGTGTTAGTGCAACGTGTCGAATATAATTGTGTACTTTGTAAACAGTGTTTGCGGCATCGCAAAATTAAGTGACACGCACAGAGCGTAATAAAATCCACTAATCGGATCTTGCCATCAATTATTTCACTCAAACCAGTAATCACCTCAACCGACCCTCCGCATATGGTGTGTTGCAAACCATCTCACAGCCTACGAACCTAGTTAACACGCTGGGGCTAACGAACCACACCCTGCTCTACCACCCTGTATCTTCAACAACGGCTAGACACACGGGCTAGCCTGGTGCGCACCTGGTAAATTCGGCATAGAAACAACTCACTACACACTAGGTCCTCCCCGGGTTTCGACCACAAAAACCTGGGTGATGGCATGTCAACCCTCTAGTTGTTTGTGAGGTTGACTTTAAAGCCTACAGATAGCGCTTCTGGTGGTGCTAGTTGCAATCACTTTTCCTCCAGTTTCGACGTAGGCGATGTACGAGTACCATTATGGAAAACTTCCATAACTTAAAAAGGGCGATAAAAAAATTGTGCCAAATTTTTTTATAAATTCCACGAAATGTCGAAAACGACCATACTCGTAAAATCGTAATGTAACTACCTTCATATGATTTATATTTTTACCACTGGAATTTTTGAAATAATTGTAATAGTTATTTAATGATATTCAAGGGTTTTCTTATGTAATGTTTTTATTATTAGCGTGCAGTGTTGTTAAGTAACGAATTACAAGTAATCTGATTACTTGCAACAATTACTTTTCAAGTACATAATTTACACTTGTAACGAATCACATTTAAAAAATGTTATTAGTTCTTATAATCGGAATATATAACATTAATGGTAATCGATACATTAAAGTAATTAATACTTTATGTTTACTTGCTGTTACTTTTATTCTCGCAACGTTTAATGAATACAACTAAAAACAAGAACATACTTTTTTGTATTAGTAAAGTTTATTATGTTATGTTTTTGGTGCTACGATCGTATGCACAACAACTATGATAAAAAATGACAAAGCACAGAAGTGGCTTGTCTGTCAGGTTCAGGTTCTAGATTTCTTTGCCTTCTTGTCTTCACTTTGTTTACTTGTTTTGTGTTTAGTAAGAAAAAGTACAAATATACGTTGAACAGAAGTTTAGGATATGTAATCAATCCAAAATCGTCTCGTCCTTCCGGAAGATGCATAAATTCGTTTCTAGAACTGCTGCCTCAATTGTAAGTTTCTAATAGTCTCGTTTGTCCGTGGTAAAGCAAGCCTCGCAATGATCACTATCAAAAGTCCGTGATATGCAGCCAATCAGATGGCCGGGAAAATTCATGTGTCATTTTGTCAAAACCTTGCTAATATTTAACTTTCTAAGGACGGACGAATGAAATTATCATTATACCCTCAAAAATTATCTGAAAGCATTATGTTTATTTTAAAAGTTTTTTTTTATATTTCATATATTTTTTTGTGTTAGTGTATTATATTTTGAACTTGCCTATAAATAAGTTTTTTAGTTTGATAATTGAAGAAAAAAATTGAGACAACGTAATTAGTAATGCACTGGAACTTAAAAATATATTTGTGTTAATATTAAAAATACTTTTTAATCATGTATATAGAGTCCAGCTTAATTGACTACTTTTCATAATCTATTTAAATTCCATTATCTAAACAGTGTTGTTTGCATAATAAAAATGTATTTTCATCATTATATTTCATTTCTAATAACTATTGTGGTGGATGGTTTGAGCCTGGTGTGCAATACTTCTAATATTTTAATAATGTGCAAAAGGTTTAAGATTAAAGTGGGCTTCGTGGTACAAATATTTGGTAATTCTAATGGAGAGTTACTTATGAAGGAAAAAAGATTAAATTGAGTAAGAGTTGGGGCTTTACCGTAAAAAATATAAAATCCAAATGAGTTGTTTGTAAGGTAAATATGTTGTTGGGCGGTATTTGCGAAAAAAAATGTTAAAAATCCGAAAATACCTTCATTGTATGCTCTTCAACTTCCTCTTTTAATTAAAAGCGGCGGAGGTAAGAAATTCCAAATACTTTAGGAGATATCGGATTTTAAAATTTCATCATATGTAGTTGAGCGGTATTTGCGAGAAAAAAAATGTTAAAAATCCGAAAATACCTTTATTATATGCTATTCAACTTCCGCTTTTCATTAAAAGCGGCGGAGATAAGAAATTCCAAATACTTTAGGAGATATTGAATTTTTAAATTTCATCACAATACCAGTGCATTGATGTGGCGATTAACATTGTTTCTTGTTTACGTACGAGTATCTACTTTTTTTTTTTTTGGATAATGATGTCACGTGATTGTTCGTGATAGGCCAGAATTCAAACGAACCAATACGTGATTATTTAGTTCATTTATTCTTTAAAACGGTGTTTAATTACCACCTCCAACTTAATTGAGTTTTTAACATTTCTAATTTTAAAGTCTTTTTTTGTTATTTTGATATTGTTGCGCAAGTAATAAGTAACAAAAAAAATTTACGTGAGTTGTTACTGTGCATCCTTTGTTACGGGTTTGTTAGGTAAGGTCAGTTACATTATAAATAATTTAAAACTAAAAAATAATTAAAATTAATTCACATTATTTTTAATGTCGGCTTAGTTTGAAAGTATTAATAATGTAACTGACTTGACCTAATCAACCATTTTATTAATTACGCATTGACGATTCACGTATTCACGAACACATGACAAAATAACAAAAATGGCGTCGCTCGAATGGTTCCACAGGTTTTGTTTTGCAAAATTAAAAAATTCGATATCTCCTAAAGTATTTGGAATTTCTTATCTCCGCCGCTTTTAATGAAAAGAGGAAGTTGAAGAGCATATAATAGAGGTATTTTCGGATTTTTAAAATTTTTTTTCGCAAATACCGCTCAACTACATTTGATGAAATTTAAAAATTCGATATCTCCTAAAGTATTTGGAATTTCTTACCTCCGCCACTTTTAATGAAAAGAGGAAGTTGAAGAGCATAAAATAAAGGTATTTTTGGATTTTTAACATTTTTTTTTTTCGCAAATACCGCCCAACTACATATTTACCGTTTGTAACCATAGACATTCTTCTATCTAACATAAAAAAACCATTTCAAAATTCCTTAAGTGTATGAGAAACTACCACATATAGTTTACATTAAGTTAGCCACATTAAGTAGCCTATGCAGTGATTTGGCCATCAACATGTGTTTTAATAGCGTTGCTGAGACTGTTCAGTAATGAGAGATCAGCAAGATTGTTGTTGCCGCCCTATTGTTTTCTTGATACTAGCTGCAATTTGATTTTATGGTTCTCCAGAACATAAGCATATGGCATAGCCAAGACTGTTTGCAAAATGACAATATTTTATTTTCAGTATATTATGGCTGGGGCTATCTTTTTGAAAAAAGCCTCAGCTACGCTATATTCCTAAGGATATTTGGAAAATCACAGTGGATGAAGTTGTAGCTACTGTCAAGGAAACAGTAGGGCTGCTACACAATCAGACCAATGTCTAATTGAAATTAGTTGCATCCACACTATTAAAGCACAACATAAATTAACTTTTCTGTAGCAAGCACAATAGGGACTATCAAGCCAACACCATATGATCTACTAAAAAATTAAATTATGAATTCCACAAATTCACCAATCCAGAAAATTTCAAAACGTCCAAGAAACCCACCGCACAGCCGATTCCCAATCTCGGACGTGCTTCCGAAACACCAGCCGTTCAAGCTACAGAAAATACTATGGAATGAATCTGACAAGCCCTGTACGAATGCCTAGAAATTTTCATGTCACAGCCAGTTAATGCTTACAAAAATCAATTACCACAGAAATGAATACGAAACAAATTTAATTTCACAATTCAAGTTAAGAGGCACTTGCTTGTTAAGATAGGTGGCATGACATAAATGTTAGATTTTCAGTCAAATTATTCATCAGTTTTATTGAAACAAGTAATTTGTGTATATCTGCAATGTGCCAGTGAACTTGTGTTATAAGAGACCAGCAGAGATACTCAGTCACTCAATACTAGGGCGGGACTAGATGTACAGCATAGGACACTTTATGAACAGGGGAGGGATATTAACGTTGCTTTATGAAAGAAAATAGAATTCAAGCAGCCTGTAGTAATACAAATATAATACTGTAAAACTGTAGGACAGAAATTTGTAGTTGAATAACACATAACTCTTACCATAAAATTTTTTTTAATTTACCTGAAATGTTTTGTCCTTACCAACAAAAATCAACAGAAATTAAACATGAAATCAAAAATACAATTATTAAATTATAATCTTACCATTTATTGGCAATGTTAAACTAAACAAAAATGAAATCTCTTACCATAAAAACAATTCTAAAGGAAACTAACAAAAATAAAACTAAAAAATTAATATGTAAAAAAAGTTTTTTTTTTTGTAATAGGGTGGTGACGTTTGGGACAGTGGGAGGTTTGGGACAGGGTAATTTTTCATATTACGGTTGGCTGCACTGAGATACTTTCCACGCAAATCTTGTTTGTTTTCTTCCTTTCTTACATGGTGTCTTCATAAGTGCTTTGTTACAAGGGTTACAGAATTGTTAGCAGAAAACCATTTTGTTGCTTCAAAGCGTGTATATTAGTGAAGAGATGTGAGCTTCATAACTTCTACTTTGAATAAAACAGGTGAGTGCTGTTTAGATCAACTTTAAAACAGAGATCTGTAGAGTAAGTTCATATGGCGAAGACATGAAAATACCTAACCTAACTGAAACAATTTTGAATATACAAAAAAGAGGTCAAGTGGGAGGAATGGGACAGGTATGTAAGGGAGGTTTGGGACTGTCCCATTCCTCCCTTAACATATAAAAATTACAGCATTTATTTGGACTTCAACCGTTTGACATAATATTCTCTAAATTTTTGAAAATTAAGATAAGAGTGCTATAGGTCAATAGTTATTCATATTTAAATTAATGTTCATAATCTACTTTTTATTTTCATATTTAAAAACATGCCGTTAAAATATAAACGGATCGCTCAACTCCCGCCCTTGAGACAAATCAGAATGCCATCAGAGAAGTGGTGGAGGAAAAGATGGCTTTGCGGCAAACTGCTCTCAAGTATGGCATTTCCAAGTCATCGCTATCGAGGTATGTGATGAATAGAGATAAATTGCCTGGAGCTGATGGCAAATATCAGTCCAAGCACACTTCCACGCAAATCTTCACAACTCGTGAAGAAAATCTTTTGGTAGAGTATGTCCTTACATCTTCCCGGATACATTATTGTCTCTCGACTAATGTAACTCGACAATTAGCATACCAGTTTGCTGTGGCAAACAAAAAGAAAATACCAGCAAATTGGGAGCTCACTAAATTGGCAGGACTAGACTGGCTGAGGGTTTTTTTTGCTCGGAACCCTGAACTTTCTGTATGCAAACCAGAGGCTATTAGTCTGTCAAGAGCCACGAGTTTCAATAAAAAAAATGTTGGGGACTTTTTTAATAATTTGAGTGATGTCTACAAAAGGTACAGATTTGGACAATATGGATGAAACAGCTGTGAAAACAGTTCAAAATACCTGCAAAGTAATAGCTCAGAAAGGATCCAAGCAAGTTGGGCAAATGACCTCAGCAGAAAGAGGACAACTTGTTACCATGTGTGTAGCTGTAAATGCAGTGGGAAACTTCATCCCACCATTCTATGTATTTCTGAGGGTACATTTTAAGGAAAATATAATGTTGAAAGGAGCTACACCTGGGTCTAGTGGTGCAGCTAATCCATCAGGCTGGATGTCCGCAGAAATATTCCCCATGTTTCTAAAGCATTTTGTCAAGCACGTAAAACCCTCTCTTGCAAATCCAATCCTGTTGATTCTGGATAATCATGAGAGTCATATCTCAGTAAATGCAATTGACTATGCAAAGGAAAATGGCATTACACTTTTGACACTTCCTCCACATTGTAGCAATAAGTTACAGCCCTTAGACGTGAGTGTTTTCGGTCCCTTCAAGGGATACTACAACCGTGCATTGGACTCATGGATGGCATCAAACCCTGGTAAAACAGTGTCTATCTTTGAAGTAGCTCAGCTGGCAGGTCAAGCACTTGCTCTGTCATTCACACCAAAAAACATCCAAGCAGGATTTTCCAAATGTGGAATATATCTGTTAAATAGGGACACATTTACTGACAATGACTTTCTGTGCTCCTCGGTGACTGACCGTCCAGAACATATGTCTACGACAGAATCAAATGAAAATATTCCACAGGTATCTCATCGTAGGCCTACATCTCCCGCTGAAACTGCAACTGATCCATGTGCAAGTACCAACGTTCAATCTAGTCCAACTAACTCGCCAAACAGAACAACAAAGCAGATTGTTACTCCAGAACAACTCAAACCATACCCAAGATCTGGCCCAAGGAAACGACAAAATACTAAGGAAACTAGGAAGAACACGGATTTTAACTGACGCACCAGTGAAAGCTGAGGTAGAAGCAGCCGCGAAAAGAAAGAAGATAGTGAAGAAGCCTGGATTTAAAAAAATTAAAAAGTCATTAGGGCTAACCTTTAAACCTAAGGACAGTTCTTCTGAGGATAGTTCTCCACAGGAAAGCGGTAGCATCTCATCTAGTGTGAGTGATGTCTACTGCTCAGAAGATGAAGTGGAAGATGTGCTGAATTTCATGGCAGAGGATTTGAAACAAGGCACATTTGCGCTAGTTAAGTTTAAGGGTGGGTCACGATGTTCTGTAACTTTTAAATATGTGTGTATAGTGCAGATGCCACCTGAACATGGCTCGGGTGAGGTTTCTGACGAGGCAGAACTAAGTGTGATGGCTCTGAAATCATTAGACAAGACAAAGAAAATGTTTGTAGTTGATGAAAGTGATGTGTCTTTTGTCAAGATGTCAAATGTCCTGGGGATTTTGCCCATTCCTGATTTGATTACACATGGTGACAGATGTAGATACGTATTCACAAAGAAAGTGAATGTATTTGAAAAATGATTTTAATTTGATCACTTGACAAAGAAACTGTGTTTTGTAAATGAAAACTGTAACAACTTGTCCACATGTCTAGTTTATTGGGAATTGTAGCTACTTATTCCAAACTTGATTCAATGTGATGGTATTACTTACAGTTATGTATGCATAGAGAATGTTATTGAAATTAAAAAAAAATATTTTTATTTAGTCACTTAAAAATATGTTTACAAATACATTATTTAGTATGAGTTATGTATTAATTATTCTATTAATAATGGAATAGATGTTTAACATACCTTCAATTGTAATCTGTATAAAATTGTGTCCCGAACCTCCCAAATTAGTGTCCCATTCCTCCCTCACATGGGGAGGTTTGGGACAGTTTACATTTGGCATGATATCATTACTTTTTCCATAGAAATTAATTCTTATTGCTTTTACTTTTAGTTGTAACAATAATGAGAAAATATACTCTAAAACTTGGTGTAGTTGAAAATAAAATCAGACTAATGGAAAAAATAAAAAAAAATAAAACCTAAATATGTCCCAAACGTCAACACCCTCCCCTAACCCTGCTCATAGACATTAAATTCTCCTTTAATGTATAGAACATTTGCTTTTCTTCATTTTTAGATTTGTTACTGGTAGTTCTTCTATAATCTGGTCCTATGTGATAAATGAAATATACAATTATCGTCAATTTTAAAATTCTTTCCAGTGTTATCACAGATTTTACAGAATGTTACTTGAACTATCCTCTTCTTCAACAAATGTGCACATGGCTACATAACAGTACAGTATTGTGTGTTTCTCTGTAGAAGTTTGACCAGTAGAAAATCGCCATTGCCGAACTATTTATTCCCAGATGTTGTGGGTGTGGGGTCATTTTCTGGCTATCTCGTCGTTTTGCAAAATGATGGGTCAGAGAGCTGTGGAAATTCTTGAGTCTTCTCCATGTCTTACTCAGATAGTGAGGCCAGTGGTTCATCCTCAGAATCATATATGGATCCATAAATGTCCTCCATATGAAGACGAGGTTTAGGACTAATTTTCAATGCGTGCAATTGAGCGCACAGTTAACTTGCTTAAAACTAAAGTGCGACCAATAGAACTGTGGCCTCAATGGCATTCTGCATGCCGTAATACTTCTAGTTTTGTTTCAAATACGCTCTCGAGTTCCCTGCCATTGGCCAGACTGAAGTTCATCACGGCCCGGTCTGTGGCCGGGCGACAACGGTACAGCCCGAAAGTGTTGTAAAAAAAACAGTTTTTCTTCATAGCATGTTTTTTTTTTCTAAAAAAACCTGTTTTATTTCACACAAAAAAATGTTTTTTTTTTTTTTCATAGACACAATAAAGAATAACTGTAAAGTTTGAGCTACAGTTAAATTAAGAAATAACCGTAAAAACTAATGTTTGTTGAACATACCATAGTTTATTATAATTTAATAATACAGTAGAGTCCCGCTAATCCGAACCCTGCTATTCTGAAAATCCGCCTAATCCGAACAGGGCTAGGATAAAAAAAATTTTATATCATTTAAGAACTAAGAAAAGTAAAGAAAAACAAGTTTTTTCAAGTAATGTTGTACGTTTATTAATATGTACATAAGAAACTTATAATTTATCTATCTATCTATGTGAGTAATTAAAAATATTATGACACTAAATATGTACGCTAAATAATAAAGGTGTATTTTTCGTCTGACCTCCCTTACATATTTGATATATCAGACACTAAATAGGCCTCAAAAAGACAATATATGGCATTAGATAACAAAATTCAGCCTAATCCGAATTTTCGCTAATCCGAACAGTGTTCGGTCCCAATTAGTTTGGATTAGCGGGATTCTACTGTATATATATTTTTTAACTGCCAACTACCCATCTTACAGGTTTAACAGCACTTAACCTCTCTTCTTGGCTACAGTCATGACCTGATTATTTGCAATTCACAGGCTCATTAGTAACAAAAATAAAGTTACCATATTTTATGAGTCACCCACATATTTATTTTCGTATTTAACAGTAAATAAATGTAATATGCATACTTACTGTGCTTAACATAACCTTACTTGGTTACACAAAAGACTCATCATCGTCGATATCTAAAACGTAATGCAGTAATTCACCAACACAGGAAAAAAATGTTCCGTTAAGCTTGCATTTATTAAATATTTGTCCAATTTGGTTTTTCGGCAGTATATTTTAATATCAACATTGTACGAGTCACATAGCTAAGTAATATTAAAAAATTGTTTTATGCTCGGCAAACAACTGTTGCTTTTAACGACTTGCGATTGCAGATTGCGGCCCACTGGCTTATGAGATGACGCCCGAGGCCAATATTGTTTACGTGTGAAACTCGACAGTGCTGTTTTGTTATATTTTACGAAAACAGTTTTCAGAGGTAAATTTGACAAAGTGCCATTTAGGCCTGGTTCTGGCAGGAAAAAAAGCAGCTGTGAGTGAATTATTTACCAGTATTCCATCAAAAGGTGGTAAATTAGATCGTGTTAAATGCACATTTTGTTCTTAGTTATTCTCAGAAAAAGGGACAATTGATGAAACCAACTACTTTAGTCTTAATATTGAGTTAATTTACAGCTTTTATATAACTTAACTTCAATGTAATCTTTTAAATATGTGCCATTCCACAAAATATGAATGATCAGTATTTGAATTAATGAAACCCTTAAAGTTCTTGAAATATCAACTCCATGGACTGTAGCTCTTTACATCTATATGTAGTTTAAGTAATGGAATTGACAGTTTTTTTAAGTAACATTTAAAATACTGTATGAAAATGCAATAAATATAAATGTATAAAATAACAACAACAAAAAAATTTGTGGTAGGTACTCTTTAATGTATCTAGTTCTGTTCCCAAAGTAGCCATCAAATCCATAGAAAACAAGAAATTGTAAAAAAAAAAGCACAAGATGGCATTGGCACCAATGGTTTAATTGCAACAGTTCCATAGATTAAGCCATTATGTATCATGTGGAAAAGTGATTCCGGTGGTAGTGAGTGATTTAGTAGGATTAAGTTATTTGAAATGAGATATTAGCTGAGTAGGTTTATTACCTATCAACTCCATGCTCTTTGAATAGTATTAATTGCTAAAAGCATACAGATTAATGTGAATTAAAAGCAAAGAAGGAATACTTGTAAAATATAAAACAATGTCTTCCTAACGTAAAAAATCTTAATTATGGCAAAATTACTAACACCATTTCATTAACTCCGTGGTCATCAACTCCATGCAGTTCATCAACTCCATGGCCAGGCCATGGAGTTGATGAACTGCATGGAGTTGATGTATACAATACATTCCCTACTGTTTGTTTGGAACATATTAAATATTTTAGGCTTTGCAGAACATAATATTAAGTACCATTGTATCTATTGTTAGCATAAGCAATCTAGTTGAATATGTTCTCTAGAATGTGTAAATTGTAAGAAAATTAGCACAGCATTGTATTGCTACTTCCATTGTACACTAACATTTTTTTTTCTTCCTATGAAATCATATTTAAAGTATGTTTCTACTCACAAACAGTAATTTTATAACTAACTTAAATTTATGTCCTGTATATCACTTGGTATCTTCTACTGAATAGAGTTGGACAACGATGTTCAAGAGTGTAAGTAATGATATTGAAACATGTAAGTACTTACCGATACTCAACCTGACTTCAATTGAGAAGTTTACCACAGCATACAATAAATTTAACTTCATGTAGCTTAAATATTTCTGATTTTATAATTTGACAATATCAGATCATTTCTTGAGCCAAGTGAGCTAGTAGTTAGTAAAAGGTTACATTTTGTTACAGGTTTGTTAAAAATATAAGAAGAACCAAGAAAAACATGACAAAAACCAATAAAAAAAAAAAACAGAAATCAATTGAGGATAGGCGTAAGAAAAAGAAAGAAACAAAGAGAAAACGAAGGGAACATATCGAGAACAATCCAGACTTTATGAAGAAGTAAAACGAAAAGAGAGGGAACAATATCACAAACGTAAACAAGAAGGGAAAATTATAACGATTTGTGAGCTGTCCAATAGAGATAAAAGAAAAAAAAGAAAAATTTGGAAATAGTCTGCAAAGAAGTACAGAGAAAACCAGAAAAAAGAACAAAATGTTGGTGACTTTTTAAGTGAAAACAGTCCCCCTAATAGTCCATCTGTGTTACAAAATAGTGATCACTGTGTGCGTTGCCCCAGTACATCATCTGCCACAAGATCATTATCAGGAAGGAGAAAAGTAAGGAAAGACAGAGCAAAAGCTTACAGAAAAATAATTAAACTTGAAAAAGAATTAGCAAAGTTCAAATCAAAATACAATAAATTTAAAACAAGCTGTTCAAAAAAAGAAACAGTTTGTTGATTCTCCTAAAACGAATGCAAAGAATTTACTTTCAGGGTAAACGGTGTCTGAAAATGTTTGTCGTAAGCTAGTTTTTAACGAAGCATTGTTAGCACAAATAAAAGAAAATTCTAAATATAAAAAGAATCTTCGGACATATCTGACTTCAGTACACTTGTGCATGAGTTGACAAACAATGTGAAAGGCATAACAGTGATAAGTGTTCCGAAGGAATGTATCGAGCAGTTCTCGAATACTTTGGATCTTCGAACACCAAAACCTTTCTAAGGGACTCTACGAGTTCACCAAATAACATGGGCACAGAATGAAGCAAATTCCAGACTACATTTCCGGAGGTTAAACTGTTTCAGATGTCGTCCATCACATTGTTCACATTATGACATAGGATATCTTGATATATCCAATGATGATGAGAAACCACCAGAAATAACTCATTGTATCATTTTGTTCATACTGTACCTAATTTTATAATGCAAGCCCTATGCTGTGACTGATTATGTGCATAGGCACTGAAAAATAGTAGCGTTTTAATAATTGGCTTGCAGATTTTTACACAAGCTAGGCGAGTCTCGGAGTCAGTAATGAACAAATACATACTATTATACATGATTGATTACAAATAGAAACAAGCTGGATTTTCTACCAATAATAAAACTGATAGTGGATTCAATAAGCAAATGTGGAGGTTAGCCAACTGAAACAAATCATCAAATTCATTAAATTTTCCAGTCCCTATGTCATGAGATATATCATGAAAGTTTGTGTTGTGGGTGCGATGTTTGTAATTTGCATGCATGCATGCATTCATTTTTGTTTGCATCAAACACTAGCAAGTGGTGTTTATTTAATAAAATAATCATTCTTTAACATTCATGCCGCTTCTCTTCCTCAGAAGCGATTGAAATATAGTGATGTGTACAGCAGTGATGATTCAGAGTGTGTGGAAACAAAAGGAACACTTCTAAAGAAGATTCATGGTGAAGATTACTTAGTGAAACTTTTGTTGTTGTTGAAAATACAAATCCAAGAAAAGTGTTAACTACATTGGGATGGTTCTCTCAAAGGAAATGGGTGGCTTTTGTGTGAAATTTTTGTGAATCAAAACTGATGGGACATTCTTTTTTCCTGAGAATGATGCCACTGCACTGGTTGATGGTTCTGACATAGACAAGTGCTTGATGCACCAGAACTAGATCGAAGGCAAAACTATGTCTTTAAAAACATTGATACACAATTTGTGAATATAGGTTGACTTTTTTTATTACTTTCACTGCTATTGTGTTGAAGGCTAATGTGCCATTCTTAAATGTTTTGAAATTAATGATTTACTAATGTTTAGCTAACTTGCACAGTGTAAGTTATGTGACATTTAAAAAGTTATTGATGAACCAGAACTGAAACTGTTGAACCAGTTAAAATTTTTAAGCTGTTTATAAGTAGGTCCTACAGGGTAAATTATTATATTATTAAAATGGTACCAAATTTTAATTTAACCTAATATATAATGGTATATATTCAGTAATTTGAAGTAAATATACCTACGGTTATTTCAACTCCATGCCATTGAGCATCAGCTCCATGCCAAGCACACTTGTATTACCCGACAAAATGATAAATATTGATGGTTGATTACTGCTGCTGATTGGGTGATGACTAACTTTTTATTTTTGATAAGTAAAAAAATCATACAAAGAAAAAACCATTTTCATTTTTGTTTTATGTGGTCAGGTCAATTGTCCCTTATCTCGAGAATGACCCTCTTACGAACTTTCAAAATCTGGTTCCCGTATGACCAAACATATTAATATTTGCAAAAAATGTCCCAACTCGGTGAGAGACAAGTACATTACATTGTCTTCAGGAGAAGTTACAGACATCAAGAATCCTACTGCCTTTCACAACAAAGTCTTGCATCTTTGTTACAAAGTCCAGTAAGTTTGTACAATGTAAACACATCAACCGAAAGACAAACACAACTTAAAACTTTCATTGGCAGAATTAGTGTACCAGATCAGGAAAAAGCAAATGAATTACTGGCAAGGGCTATTTATGCAAGTATTTCTTCACTTAGAATAGTAGAAAATCCATTTTGGATAGAATTCTTATCATTTTTAAGACCAGCATATAAAGTACCGACATGGCATGAGGTATAAGTACCATTACTGAATGCAGAATATGAAAAAAAAACTTCACAAGTGAGTCAAAAAATTGCTGCTGCAGAGACAGTTTCATTAATGTGTGATGGGTGGACCAACATCCGAAATGAACCTGTAGTAAACTTTGTGGTTACTACACCTTCACCCATTGCTGTAGAGGAGGAGGCTCAAGAAATTTTGAAGAAACATCAAATTCTAAAGAAGGTTGCTCTGGATGAAACATTCTGGGATAAAGTAAAAGGGTCTCTCCAATTACTAAAACCCATTGCAACTGCCATAACCAGTGTTGAGAGTGACAAACCTAAAATTTCACAAGTTGTAAGTGTTTTTAGGAAATTGGAGCTGCACTTTGAAGAAACACTTTCACAGAGCCCACTATCCAAAGCACAAGAAGATGAAGTCAAAAAAATACTTGCAAAAAGAAAAGATTTTGGTGTTTGTGAAGTTCATAGGGCAGCCAATCTCCTGGATCCACTAGCAGCAGGTGTTGATTTAATGCCAGATGAGCAGGTGAATTTCTATTTAATTTATACATAAAATTTTTAAAAAATAATGTAATATTTACATTGTTATTTTTGAGCTACATTGTTGGCTACATTCGGGACGGACAGCGCTTGAGGTGGAGGACTGGGGCTGGCTTCACGAGCTGCCAGGGCCACGCTCGTGTCTGCATCTTCTTTCCGAGTTCTAAGTTGTGTGCTATAAACACAATTTTTGCTGCCCTTTCATTGGTGAGCCTATTTTTTTTTTTTGTGTGTGAATTCCACCAGACGTACTGAAGCTCCTTTCACAGGCAGCTGCAACCTCTCATGGGAAAAGTTCATGTGATGGGATTGGTGGCACTGTAAAAAGACTAGCGGCAAGGGCTAGTCTTAGTCTTATTTACAATGAGCAAATTATGACCCCCAGGCAGCTTTATGAGTGGGCTAAGGATAACATCAATGCTATACACTTCGCTTACAGCACAAGAGTGAGGCAATTTTCTTGAAAGCCCGAAAGCTATCAGCCCGGACTATTGAAGGCACCTTAAAACTACACAGCTTCATCCCTGTAAGTAAGAGTAAAGTGTCCACTAAACAGTATTCATTTTCAAAATCATCTAGGGAAGTAGAAATTACAACTGGATGCGATGATGAACTAAACTTTACTGAAATAGTTGGTTTCGTGACGTGCCGATATGGTGACTTCCGGTGGTTAGCATGTGTCCTCGATTCCTTTGAAGATGAGCAAGAAATCAAAGTAAGTTTTCTTCACCCACATGGTCCAGCTCCACCAAATTTCACACACCCTTTGACACCTGACATTCTTCAAGTCCATCGGAGAGACATTATCACAGTAGTTGACCCTGTAACTGCAACTGGACGAGTTTACACGCTTGCAACTGGACGAATTTACATGCTTACAGAGTCAGAAAAAGAAAATGCAAACAAAAAAACTTTTGGCTGTAATGCATTTGTGATTTAGATATATCAAGGTATGTACTTCAATGTACTTCAAATCTTTCATTTTTTTTATCTACAATTTATTTTATGATGGGAATTGGATTGAGTTGAAAATACATAGCATATGTATTAATTTAAAATAATGTTTTTATATGATCCCAATGAAATCCTTCATGAAACTCTAAGAATCTGTTAAAAAAAAAAAGAAAATTTATTTATTTTTTCAGATATTTAAAAATTATACTTTTTGAATTGTTTAAAAAGGCTATAATTAATTTTACTGAAAAATGTAATTCTGTGCAACCCTATCATGATGCATATCATAATAAAGAAAATTTCAGGCTCTATCAAATGAGATCTTTTGCAGCTCATTAGTACAATTAGGAGAATAGTCCTTGTAAATTATAACTTCTTATGTTAAGCATCCTTGGGGAAATTTTGATATCTTAAGGAGGCTATAAAAAATAAAATACAAAATAATTCTGAAAAAAATTAAAAATACTTTTCTGTACATTTATGATGAGAATCTGAAATTTGGTTGATTTTGAAAATGGAAAATTTGAAAATATTTTATTTTTGGTTGATTTGACATGGAATGACCCATTGTGCAAAATCTGTTCACACTTAAATTTTTACTGTTAATTTCAGCCAATGAAATTTCGAAAGTATCCGACATCTGTTGACAGTGATAGTAAGTAACTATATTAACTACCAAGTGATTATCCCGTGACATCTGACCAGCAATTTGTTAGCATATTTTTTCAACGTATAACTAAATAAGGCTTTTATAAATTTTTTTGCTAACCATTCTAACGACACATTTATTTTATTTATAAATTTTGCTAGTGACTTATGTTATAGGTAATAGCACTAATTAATTTTAAAGCAGGGATTACACGTGAGCATAGTAATATCTCTACAATTTCTTGCCACATATGATTGGAAATATAAACAAAACAGATCTCTAGTCCTGCCAAAATGGCTTGCTACTCTAGTCTCATTTGTTGTTGTGCCATGCATTCGTAACAGGAATAAAATATATTCATTTTCCTTCAGTGCGCATGACCTTTCTCTCATGCACACAACTGTCCTATGCACTATTGTGAATCAGTATGTTTGTAAACATGGCGGTCACATCTTTTGTGCAAGACCTACTGTCACTGTTGTTTTTTTAAATTGTTAATCTAGCCTTAACACCCAACAGCCACAACTGAACTTGCCATAGCTAATGTTTGTACAACAGCCGATAGTGTAGTCAAACATGCGCGTGCTTCTCTTCTCCCCCCCCCCCCCCCTTCCCCCAGGAAGCTAACTGTATCCCACGGTACCTACATCCATTGTTTATCGAGTTTTTTTTTGTGCTGATTTTGTGCTAACTGAAATCTACAGACAAGCTTTTCAATACTGGGTAGTATAATTAACATTGCGCTAAATGAATTTTAGCAATTTGAAGACGTGCTAAGTGAGAGATTGGTTTAACAGTATTTATCGTATGTAATTAACAAAGAAATATGAGAATCTATGCACAAAAAACAGTAGTGAACTTTAGGTGAATAATCACGAAATAAAACTTACCAGTGGAGAGATCATTCACAACGTTATTGTAATGACTGATGAAATGACTGCATGGCTAGCTCGCATGACACTTGCTGCCAACTTCACGTCCAATGATTGTTCAAGGTCAAAACTTCTAGCTACAAAGTAAACTAACACAGTTATTAAAGGAATACAAAATGGCAGGGGATGAGATGTGAATTATGTGGGACAAATGTAGACATAAATATATTTTAAAATGAACTACGTATTTTGATATTTTGTTAGATTTCTATGTAGTTAGAATTACTGATACACAAACACAATTTTTGGTTAGGGGACAGACTAAGGGAGATATGTTTTTCATGTATGAGGTACTATTGTGACTAAATTAAGTACCTACATTTAAGTAATGAATTTAAGTGAATGACCATTAAGGCCCCCGCCTACCCGGGCACACACACGGTGCGCAGAGCTTCAGGAAAAACAACACAATTTCAAAACTACTCAACATATCCGAGTGGGGTCTGTTTACAAAAAGCATTTAAGAGTTCGCTGAGGGCCGAAAAGTACTTTTGATTTCGGATTCAGTTTTTAAATGGTATTTTTAGAAGAGTTAAAATGGCTAAAACGTATGTTTTCAGAGTAATTTTTATGTGTAAAACAACCAGTACAGATTCTTGAAAGCATTTAAGGGACTTGCATTACACCTTTATCTTTATTTCTATGCTGTATAATGCTACGGTCACCGCTCAAATTTCACAGTTATCCTGTGACGACGAGAAGACTCCGCGCCAGTTCAGAGCATTGCACTTAGAGGCGATACCGCGCTAGAAGCACCAGCGAGCGTCGCGCTTATCATCCCGCCTCACTAACACATATACACCCCTGACGAGGCGGGCCCCTTAAGCTTCAGTCAGTTGAGATACTGAACACAGCACTTCACATTTAATCTTCCAAGCAGCTTCAACTTTATGTAACAGATAATGTCTATTTTTTGGAAGTAGTTTACATTGGAAGAAGTACAGTGGGGATAATCCAGATCACTGATAATTGTTATCACTGCGGTGAACTACAGATGGTTTCAAACTAACTCCTCTCTCTCAAAGTGACATCACTGCATTTCCACCAAAATCTTCAAATAAACAGGTTCACAGACAAACAGAATAGAAATTTCATTTTACTATCCACAAACAGTTAAAAAGGTTCACGGAAGAAACGATAAGACACTAAATAAGGAGGAATAGCTCTGGGAATCACAAACTTCAATATCAAACCACTTTTTGGTAACTAGCATTTTAATTTATTTTTTTTACCTGCCTTTGATTAAGTATATCATCGCATATTAAACAAAATAATTGGAGATTGTCCAGTTATGTGTAAATTATCTCTGAATAGGTTTTAGCCTGTGAATTTAAAAATCTCTATGTAGCAAATAGTAGATGCAGTTCATATTACATTAGCTTATGTTTTGTTTTGTTTAACTTACACAAAAAAAAATTACCTTAAGTCCAGGTATCTGGAGATATCCTGTATAGCATAAACATATATCATATAAATAAACCTTATACCTTAAACTGTTACTTGGTATTAAATATGTGCTTGCTGACAGGGACAACTTGAAATATATAAAACATCAAGAAAGTGTTCATTCACAACCACATAAAAATGTATTTATCTCAGGAGCATGTCTTGCATCCTTGCCATCAATTTATAGTAAATTTATACGAACTCTTTTGCCATGTTCAATTTTATCATAATGATATCTTAATTTCAAAGGGCTATATAATGTTACTTTATATAAATGATGGAAATTCATTTTTCCTATCTATGGTAACAATATTTTGGTATTATATTGTATTTACTGGAAATAACTCTGAAATTTATGTTTGTAGACTATTTTTTTAAATTCCAATTTGGTTATTAATTAAATTGGAATTTATCTTCAATGTTTATGTATGTTGTGTTAACACAGAACGTGATAAGTTCCATGAGCAATGGGACAGATATTTGTTCTTTCTTTCAAAATGTTAGTTGTAATTTTTTTAATTTTTTGGATAGTTTTGTCTTGTTATAATATTTATCTTTCCCATTACAAGAACGAATAATTGAATGCTTTCACTATAGCTGTCACAACAACATTGGAGTGTACATTTTGAAGAAATATATTATATTATAATATAAATCACCAGAAATAATAAATTAATCATCAGAAATGATAGAAATGAGGACAATTTTAAATTAAATTAACATTAAAACAAATAGGCTTGGTTTTTGTAATGATGCTGAGAAAGAAATAACATTTTTCAAATAAAATAGCATTTAACTTTAACCTGGAGCATAAATGAATATTAAAAAATTGTATACTTGTAGAAAAAGTATTAATGTTCTGAATACTTACAGTTACAAGTTTAATATTGCCTTATTCATAAAATAAAAATTCAATCATTATAAAACTAGTAGTTACAAATTGGAATTCAAATAATTTTTTTCACTTTCTTTTTCAATAACTTTATAGTATCAATTTTATTAAGTCTTATTAATAATGACAATTTTAGTGTTCTGTATCATGTGTATTACTTGCAGTTAATTCATATTTAATTCAGTCCCTATCCGCCATATAATCTCAACTATGTATATCTAAGGTATAGAAGTGTCTAGCTGCAGGATAACACAGTCTACCAGTCAGCGTACTGACATGCCAGGTGGTGTGTGGTGTTGTTACAGGCAGCACGTGAAGTTGACTGCTCAGAGCAGAAGCCTTGTGACATAGTATTCCCACCAATCAAGGAGGAGTTGACGTACGAACTGGTGAGCACAGTGCTGTGTGTGAATATTTTTCAGAACCAATAATCGTTATAGTTAAGTAGTTTACAAATAAGAGTTTCCAGAGACTTCTGAGCTCAAATAAATTCAACAAACCTGCAATTTAAGTTTGATACATCTGTGTTGACAAACAGAACTTTTTGCTCAGACTTTTACAACCAAGGTTAATCACCCTTCCCAATTTATGAATAAGTTTCTTAAATATTTAATAATGTTTTTATAATCAGAAATAAAACTTTTTTGGCTTTCTATCATTGTGTAAATTACAGTTGTTTGTTCTTTTAAGAGGTATTGGTGCATTTTTAAAATGTAATTTGAACATACTTACCATTAATTTAACATTTTTAATATTTCTGATGATTTTTTTTATGAAGCAATTGAAGTAATTTTAATTGCATCTTGCTTTCTCAGTTAAGTTTTCTTGTTCTTTCTCTTTTTCTTTTAATTTTTTTATTTTGCTATGGTTGTTAGAAGGCAGGCTGATGCAGTAGTTATAGATTGAGATAGATTGAGATAGAGATTGAGATTAGAGGATTGAGATTTTAGGATTGACATTAGAGGATAGAGAATAGAGATTAGAGATAGATGTATTTTTTGCATGGGAAAATAATCAAGTGATGTCTTGTGTGGGCGGTTATGGTACGTTTTCACGGCCAAAATGTGTTCTGTCATTGGTGGAAAGTGTAAGTTCTATGTGATTGGCCTACGACTCCAGCCACATCAGCTGTAGTTGTTGGTCGCCATGTTAGTCATTACTGGGGCACCTGCGAGTGTAGACGTGTTGGGTGACCGCTGCCCAATTTAATATATTAGTGTACTGTCGAGAAGTTTCACGCCTGCGGTCGGGGCTGCGCTGTTAATGACAACTGTACGGCCACAGGCGCAGCAAAGTCCTAGAGTGAAGCCTGTCTGTCAATTGGTGGCCGTGCCGAGCAGACAGTCGGTGCAGTGCGTCGTGAGCAACCAAGGGACAATCAACCAACATTTGTAATATTACAAACTTCAGTTTTAATTATGTAGCCTAACAAAATACATGGTTTGCAAAAATTATGTGATGATTAATTTATATAGTCAAATAAAACTAATTTCAAAAATTAAAAAAAAATGATTCAGCAATATTTTGTAAGTACAATTTTCACATACAATTAAGTGGCAGAAAAACTCTTCACCAATTTTTTTGTTTAGGTTTAGTATTTACATCCGTTCAACTTTCTATAACTATAACTTTATTCCTTCTACCCTTACTGCATGTTTAGATGCAGAAGTTACAAATGGTTCAGCACACATGAGCAAAATCTTTAAAGGCTTAGTTACGTAACTGTTGATAATAAGATTTTATTAAAGTTTTTTTTTAGTCGGTATTTATTGTTGTATATGTGATAGCAAATAAATTTAAATAAAAAAAAATTATTTTACTAGGAGGTATATTGTTAAATAAATTTCACAAGGAAATCTTTTAGTTGTAAAAATATTAGCATAAAAGAACGTTTACACAATAATGTTACAGAGTGAAATCTTGTTTCTTATTTGTACATAAATTTTTTCTTATGTAGTGTTGTTCTTGCATTATGATTTTATTCAGTTTTATCACTATATTCACCATTTATAATCCAGCCAAACACTATTGATAGCATTAGTTGCTGTATTTCCTAATAACATGCAGGTGTCTGCTCCTCCATGTGCTAATTGATGTGTTGTTTCAGCCGGCAGATGGAGACGTCTGTGTGAAGCAGGAGCCAATCACGGAGGAGTTGAACGAACTGGTGAGTGCAGACTGCTCTGTGCAGACGTGACTAAGAACACAAGCATGAGAGATTCCAGAACACTTTGTGGACATGATAATAAATATGACACACCATTAATTCATAACTTCACACAACTTGAAAGAGACCAGGGACTCCCGTGTCTGTCGCCCAGCCAGTTGTTCCACTCGTGGCTGGATGGTTCTGCAGTCCCGGAGGATGCAGCCATTCACTGTGTGCTTCCTGCAGTCTGGTCATTGGGAGCAAGGGGGAGGTGGGGGTGGTGCACCTGCCACTTCCTTCATGTGGTGCGCAGATGTGCGTAGCCTCGACAGTTGGCGTCAGTACGAGGTACTGAGAGGTCATATGTCGGGTGGTGGCTCAAAATTGACATATGAATGGTTTGAAGAGAGTATTTTGCATGTATAGTCAACCTTTTTCTTGTTTGGGAACTATAAACTAGAATTGTTTAGCCACAGTCATCATCATATAGGTCCAAACAAGGATCTAGTTAAATTTATCTTTGTACCGAGGATGTGAGTCCTTTGGTTTGTACCGTGAGTTTGTGTGCAACCACAGGATATAATTGCGAACTATCTTTAAATATTCATCCTACGGTACTTGCGGACAGTCAACGTGTCAGTTTTAAAATCAGGGAAGAGGATGTGTGTGACTTGTTTGTAGGTTCGACCTCTTTATCGCAATATCGTCGCACGCGCATATCATTGCACTCATATTTTAGGGTGTCAAAATTTGGATTAAAAAAAACTTGTGTAAACGTCGCATGATGTTTTTGGTCCTGCTATTAGATTCTGAGCTCTTTGCGTACTTATCTTTTCTGTATAAAAAAATGTGTTTAAATTATTAATCTAACATTTATTCAGACATTACCACATACTTATTTAATTAACAGAAATATGAAGTTGTCTGATGTGTAAATTTTCTTTAAAAGACGTTTTTAAACGTTATAACCTTTATCTATTCGTCTGCGTCGCAGCGGTGTACCGCTTTTAAAAATGTAGCCAGCGCTAGTTGCATCAATCATATTTGGTTATGTTGCTTCCAGTATAGAGCGCGCACATGTAGACGAAAATCGATATTTAGCCCATTTTTGCAACGCGCGCGCTCTGTTGAGTGCCAAGTCAACTACATTTGATGGCCCGCACACCATGGCGTGTACTATGACGATAGTTATGCGCGAGTTCAGGCTCACAATTGGGTCTATTTAAAGTTGTAGAAAGGTTATTAATTTAAAATTAAATTTAAATTTAAATTGTTTGGCGTGCTCTTGTACACTTCACTTTTTAATTAAATGTACTTTCCATGAATGGGTTTTGTTTTTATGAATAACTTTACCAACAAATATTTTTTCTTTCCGCATAAACGTCGCACCCCTACTTTTCAAACTTGATTTTAGTATAACATGTGCGAGGCCTCTGCCTTCTTTTAGGTCAGAATTTGTATATTGCAGTTACAAGCATGGGGAATAAATAGCATAGGAAAATGATAGTTTTGGTGTTATGATAGACACGTGACTGATTGCCTTCATGTACGTTGATAGTTCACAGTCATTTACAATGAACGAAGAGGGGAAGTTAAAACAACACTGCTCGAGGTAAGATCTTGCAAACCGCACACACACAAATTCTGGATAGTTTTTATTTACATTTTCCCGGTGTCCCTTCCCCCAGCCGACGCCAGCCACTCGCGTCACTGCCGGGCCGACGGACGGGCGGAAAGTAGCGGCAGTGAAACAAGCCAGACGGAGACTAGAGTGAAGCAGTGTCAGGTCATCCCCCTCGGGTGTGACAGCACCAATCAGCTTTCCCACATGGTGACAGGATGGTCGAAGCAATACGCTGGAGCGATACCTAACACATTCTACAACAGCTTTCTCATAATGATGCAGAATTGATGTACACTATCCATATATCCAATTGAATCTTACTTACCAAATGTCATCAACATGTTTAAAAACATATTCAAAACACTGCTTGCAGCGCCATCTGGCATGTCCAATAATAACATTTTGATATTACGTGATTACATTCACAAAATATTTGCACAATAATTTTTTTTTAGATTGAAAGGTCTAATTTTTTAACTATGATTCCCTTTGTTATAGCTCTTCAGGAAAGATCAACAGCATCTGGCACTGAGTGATATATTAAAAATCCCAACATTCATCACTGCATGTAACAAGAACTTGACCCTATGTTTGTAGTGCACACCTCATACAGGTGGTGAGCCGAGGTGACAGGGTTGGTGTGTGTTGCAGTGTTCCTGTACCGGTCTGTGCCAGCAAGTGAAGGAGGAGATAACTATAGAAGAGCACCCCGCTGCCCCAGGTACTGGCCTGCCATACTCTATACCAGTAGCATTCTGCAGCAACTAGCTGTGGTGTATGCATGATGCAGCTATGCATGGTGGTGATGTCTAGTGAAGAAATTTATTGAATTGTAGTTGCTGGTATCTGTAGATTAACAAATTGCATTTTTTTCATATATTTCCTGATTTGTATTTCCTTGCTTTTCAGTACTTTTGTATGGTTATTTGTTATAGAACATTATGTAATCTTTTTTGGTAACTATTGAAAGACTTTGAGCTGCAGCCTGGATCATCAAATGATATGTCCACCGATGATGAAGAGTGTTCAGCTGATTCAGCTCATCAACAACCTCGCCTCATTACACAGTGAAAATTGAATAATCTCTTCAAGAATTTGGAGTTACCTAAGAGTAAAACTCAACTTCTTGGATCTCAAATTCAGCAGTGGAATCTCTTGGAAAAGGGTGTAAAAATCTCTTCTTACAGGACCAGGCTGTCAACCCTGATATTACCTTTTTTCGGAAGATGAAGGCTTAGTGTATTGATGATAGAACTGAAGATGGCATGTGACCCAGATAAATGGAAATTGTTTGTAGATTCATCAAAGACAAGCTTGAAGTTGTCCTGTTGGTCAATGGGAATGAGTCACCATCAGTCTCAGTTGCATACTCTGTGGATGCGAAGGAGACGTACGAAAATATCAGCAGAATCCTTGATAAAATCAACTATCATGATTATAATTGGAAACTTTGTGCTCACTTAAAAGTTAGTTGTTGCTCTACTTTAGGGCCTGCAATCGGGCTTCACAAAATACAGCTGCTTCCTTCGTGAAGGGGACAGCTGAGCCCGAGACAAAAATTACAACTGGCTTCTGCGAGAAAGTTTTACTCCCAGTCAGGAAAATGTTGCTCAAGAACCTCTGGCCTGAAGGAAAATATTTACTGGCTATCTTTGCACATCAAACTCGGATTGATCAAGAAGTTGGTGAAAGCAGTGGACAAGACAGGTGATGCATTAAAATTTTTGAAAACTAAATTTCTTTGTCTCTGAGAAGCTGAAATGAAGGAAGGAGATTTTAAGGGCCAACTGATTTAGAAAACTATTCCAAGATTTAACATTTATTGAAAACTGATATTGGTTTGCATTCCTAAACAAGTGTGAGAATTTTTTGGGTAAAAAAAGAAGTGATAATTAGGTCACTCAATTCGAGGAACTGCTGTCAGCACACGAGGCTATGGAGTGTAACATGTTTCTTAAAGTGTATTTCCTTCACTCTCACCTGCACTTCTTCCTTGAATATGTAGGAGGAGTTTCGGATGGACACATCAAGACATCACTAAGTTCGAGAGGAGATTTTCAGGAAAGTGGAAGGCAAGCATGTTGGCAGAGTACTGCTGGTTTATGGTATGTGAAACGTCTACCTCAGGGTAAGAAAGGAAAGTAAGCACTAAATGAAGCTACTTATATTCTTTATTTATTATTCTTCCCTCTAAAATATTGAAAAATTATAAAAATATGTGGGGCCCCTCCCCAGAAACCAGTGGGTTATGGGGAAGAAGGCCATATTCAGGAGGTGATTTTACACAAGAATCAGCAGGATTGGTGTGTGTGCAAATTATCAATCATGCAGAACAGTGTAATTGGGTGCTTGTTGCTGTTCTGTTTATTTTTTCTAGGCTTTTTTCTTACTGGCAGTTTCTTCTTTGCCAGCTTTTATTTCCTTTAATGCCTGCTTTACTGGTGAACTGAAGGAAACCAATAGAGTGAGAGCTTCCAGAATGTATGCTTAGTTTTAGGTCTGCAACATGAAGAACAGGAATTGAATTACTGCAGCTTGATTGGGAGATGGCTTTGACATGTCGGGGTTATGCAATTTCTGTTCTGTGTCAGTTGTTGTTGGCTGAGATTGTCTTATCTGTACATGTTTTATCCGTACATCCTCTGGTGCTACAGTAGCCAACACTGGTGAGTAACTCTGGTCCTATAGTAGTGTTACGAATCGCGGGTTCGTAAAGGATAGCCCAATTAAAGATTTTATTACACACACAGTTTTAATTATTGCCACTATTTAGTACATTACTATTCTCCGTTCACTCTTAGCTGAGTTCTGAAATAAACAAACACTGCTGTATCACTGCGCCGCATCAGCAAGTGATAGGTTGAATTCATCTGGTGCGCCAAGCACTAGTTGCAACACACACACCTTAGTACAGTCGGTGCTAATAAAATAACGGAGACGTAATATAACAGGAAGCAACGTAGCACTTTGTTCAGCTTAGGTGGTTCATTTGCGAAGAAAAAACTATGCATTTTATGCCTGATAACCGTCTTCACAAAATTATCATAAGTTTTTATAACAGGATACTCAAGTTTTCTTTTCTTCCTAGAAGATGTTAATGTCCCGGTGTCCTGTAATTCTTTCCTTGCACGAAGCACACTGCTCTTCGAAACACGCCTAAATTCCGCAGTTAAACTCGCGATATCGTTCACACGACAATCCAGATATTTGTCTGAAAATGTTTTAAAAACATTCAACACAATACATAGTTTTCTGTGCACTTTTCAAAGGCTTTCCTGTTCTGTGGTTTACAAAACTCGGTCCGACGTCAGCCATAACAAACCGTCCTCGCGCGAATCCGAAATACAACTGTTGCTAGGGATGCAAACGATACATTGATGTTTTCAAAACATTGATGTATCGTTCATGAAACATCGATGTTAGCATCAATGTTTTGAAGAGCGATACATCGATGTAAATTCCAAAAACATCAACATCGTTCATCACTAAAATTACCCAATTTTTTTTATAATATTTTGGCTATCATTTCATGAATATTTATTGAATATATAAAAAAAATTACGATACGACATTTAGTTTTTAAGATACAATTTTTTTAACTGTCTATACTTACTATAAAAATCTACATTTTTAAGTAGGTATCAAAAAAGTTGTAAATACTGAACTATTTGGTTGATTTCAGTATCAATTTTTTTCCAGTACTTTAAGATGTGTAAAATCATTTGGAAAAATTAAATACTGTTAAAAAAAATTTGTTTACATAAGAATTTTGTTTTAAATTTTGAAAAATATAGGGAAAAAGCAGCGAGACTAATGGACAATTTCATAGCTTGTTGTACATACAAGCTATTGATTGGTACCGATACGGTATCGCTAGCTCTATCGAGAAAAATAATGTTACATTTTAAACCTGCACATACACTTCATGCTTTTTCCCTATTTTTTTTCAATTAAAAATAAATTGTGTAAATAATAGTTATTTTTTTTTTATTTTAGACTTCTTAAGGCCCGTCTACAATAGCAATGTCCTAAACTGTGTTCGAAGGACACTCGTCGGTGATTGGTCCACGTGACCCTCTGACATCATGCGTGAAGTGGGCGAAGGTCCGAACCTACCTGGTCCGAAGACATTCGTCAATTTGAACTTTTTGTCCCAACCTGTGTACTTCGGACACAGAAAAAGAACAGAACATTCGCGAGATTTGAATTTCCGGTTCCCGTTTGAAAACGTGGTGTTTGTTTTTGTTATTGAAGGAAATTGAAGGTGTTTTAATTCAAGACGAGCAAGACGACATTTAAATTAGTGCTGTTCGATTGCTGTGATATGACGTACCTCCTCTTTATTTAAACAAAAACCCGGGTCACAGCCCTGTCCGCGGCACAATATTCCAGCCATGGCCCTGGTAGTGCCACCACTCGTCACCAGATGGCAGTTGTAAATATAAAGAGACAATGTATTATAGCTATGTTATATATGTTATTATTGTATATATTTATGAAGATTATTAAGTGTGTATTGTAAGTATGTTTTGTAGACTTGTAAATAATATTGTAAATGCAAAAGATCCAAAGGGATAGGAAGATGTCGAGCGACGCCCACCCCGTCTCCACATCTTCACCAGAGACGAGGCCGCGACAGATATGAGTTCATTTTTTAGCATTTACATTTGCCACTTTGCCTTACTGAATAAATATATAAAATTGAACTCCACAACTTTCAAAAGTTCAATCTCAAACTACAAAGCATCAAAACAATAAACAAAAACATTTTGTTTGGCACATTTACTGCGCTCTGGTAGCAACTTTATAAATCAATACATTCGGACATTGGACATCGCAATTATGGACAGGGCAGTTTTCAGTGAGACAATGTGACGTCACTCACATTCGGATAAGGACACGGACCACGCACAGGTTCGGACTATTGTAGACGGGCCTTTAAAATACTGGGAGGGAAATTATAAGAATACCAACCAAAATGGTTTAGCATTTACAACATTTATTTATACTCAAAAATGTAAGTTTTATAAGTATCGAAAATTTTAAAAAAAGGTTTCTTGAAAACTAAATGTCGTATCGCAATGGTTTTTGGATAGATAGATCTCTCATGATCTGTACTATTTACCATATATTCATGAAATGATAACCAAAAACATAAAAAACAAGTAATTTTATTTTAAGTAAGCCTGTGTCTTAAGGCTGCTGTCTGCCCGGGCACACACACGGTGCTCAAGATATCCGAGTGGGGTCTGTTTACGAAAAGCATTTAAGTGTTCGCTGAATGCCGAAAGGTACTTTTGAATTCGGATTAAGTTTTTAAACTGTGTTTTTAGTAGAGTGAAAATAGCTAAAAGGAGTGTTTTCGGAGTAATTTTTAGGCATAAAACAACCGATACTGAATCTTGAAACCACTTAAGGGCAGTGCAGTACACCTTTATCTTCATTTTTCCGCTATATAATGTTACGGTCACCGCTCAACTATCACAGCTATCTTGTGGATATTGTGGTCAGGAACCTGTAGTAGGTATGGTTTTTGGCTACATACTATAATTAATTTAAATCATTTTGGCATGTTTTTCCTGATATTTAAAAACATCGGTTAAAACATCGATGTATCGGTTTTCTGAACGATGTTTTTTGACATTGATGCTTTTTCGTTTGAACATCGATGTTCGTGATATCGATGTTTTTAAGAGCGATGTTGCATCCCTAACTGTTGCGCCGGGCATCAACTGTACACTGTACAGTACCTTTTGTCTATGCCAGCGTACACACGGCGTCTGCTAACATAATTGTAAGTAAATACTTGCTGACACATAAAACTGTATTGGGAATTAATGATGAAACGCTATAATGCTATATATCAACAATTGTTATAAAAAAGGCAGTGTAAAAATACTTACAAATGGTACGTAACCAAGGGACTATTTCTTGCGCACGAATAATGTGCGCGGTGGCCGGCAGCCAATGAAAATGTTTGTTTACAAGAGGCTTTGTTTATTCCAAAACTCAGGTAAGAGTGAACGGAGAATAGCAAATAATCTAAAAATGGCAACTAATCAATTGTACTTAAAAATGTTGCTTCCCCAGTCACTAGTTTTTTACACACCGCACACCTCGCTGGGTCGCACCTCTGGCGCAACTCTCACCGCAGCACCCCTCGTGGACCTCCGTCGCAGGACTCCGTCGCTGCACTCCGCCGCCGCCGACGCACTTGCCTTCGCCGAGGATCCGCTCGATGCTTTGCTTGGGACCCGCGACACTATCGCCCGGAACTGAACTCTCTGCCCGGGAGAACTCCCGACTGAACTCAACTGACTCTCTAGGCCGACGTCCTCGTCTTATATATCACATATGCCATTTCTAGAATTCACGAGCGCAGCTGGGGCCTGTCGCGTCATTTCGCACCGACCCGACGGCAGAAATCTCTCGAATCACGTTTCGGCGGCTCGCGTAACTCCGCAGCTGTCAGGTTTCAGATGTCAAACTATCAGCGCCACGCGGGGAGCGTCGGGAAGGAGGGGGGAAGCTGCGACCCAGGTGCGCGCAGCACGTCTCATGTTGCAGTGGCCACCTGTCAGCCAGCTAGCGCTGCACCAGCGTCCCGCAGCCCTGCTGACGTTCGTAACATTGCCCCCTCCTTAAACATGTTCGTCCCGAACAGTTAACGCATCCCTTCCAGCATATTCCCTCAAGCGGTCCAAATGTACCACTATCATACGACCCCTCTTTCCTCTGGATCCTGTAAACCACATCATTTAGGCCCTTTAAGACCTCATAGCGGCCTTCCCATGATGCTTAAAGTTTAGGGAACCTTCCCTTTCTTCGTTGCGGGTTATACAACCACACTAAATCATCCTTCTTGCATCAGGATGAATTGGCTTTCAGGTTATACCTAGTCTTCATTCGATTCGTCGCTGATCAAAGATTCCTGCGGGTCTCCACGTGTACAAGTGACATTCGCTCCTCTAGATAATTTACATATTCAGTGGTGCTGGTTAGCTCCTTGCGCGGACGACCGAACTTGACATCACAGGGCAGCCTCAACTCCTGTACAAACACAATACTCGCAGGGGTCTGCCCAGTGGAGTCATGAATGGAAGATCTATAAGTAGGGCCCGGAAATTTTCGCGAACCGCGAAATAACGCGAAATACCGCGAAATGCCACCAAAATTACATTATATGCGAAATTCCACAATAAACCCATCTATTCGCGAAATAACCGCTAAATCATTTAAATTCACTGGTTTACATAAGCGTTCACCCTAATTTACGTATTTTGCTTTCACCCGAAACTCGCGTTACACTTATTTACAGCAATATTATATGCTCTTTATTCATAAAATCTACATTTCATAACCCCATGTGAATTAATATTGTTCTGTTTTCTATTCCACGTAACGTAACCTACGAACGAAAACCAAAACAAACACATCGACGCCTGCTAGATGCGAGTGCGAGCGTAGGCGATAAGCGCCCGAGTTCGAGATAATCGATTTAAGTGTCGATACATTCATGGCAACTGTTTTTTCTGTGCGTAAAAGTGTAGCCGGTGCAGTCTATTAACGATTCTATCCGTTTACCGCGTCAGTGGCCACGCGCATTGTGTTCATGTGTTTACTAAAGGGATGTTCACAATAAAATTATCTCGTGATTGATGAAATACGTGTTTGTTAATACTGAGTGTTGAAAATGCCGAAAGTTGTAAGTGTTTTTGATCGCGCACGTGAATTTGAGAGCGATGGATTTTACGTTTTTTGACAAAGTGAACAAAACATTGATGTGTAAATTTTGTAATGTTAAAATAGAGTGGGCTCGCAAAGACACGTGTGTCAAGCATTGCCGCGATGGTACAGTGCACAGACAGAAAAAAGCAGCAGCTGAATCACAAGCCTGCACAAGCAAAAGGCAAATTTCTGTTGGTGACAGCTTTCAGGTGGCAAAAAAGACGAAAGTTGACAAAGAAATTTTTGCCTCATCTTTGACAAAAGCTTTCATGGAAGCGAACATACCATTGGAGAAACTCGGCGATCCTGCAATAAAAAACTTTGTGGAAACTTTTGTTCCTGGTAAGGATGAATATTTGTTTATTATAAATTATTTGTTACGTTCCAAGACCCCATCTAATCTGTTAAAACTTGTTAAAGTTAAAATTGTTTTAAATTTTTTTCCATGTTTATACTGCTAGAGGGCACCATTTGCTTACAGGTGGAGGGCAGTTACCATGTGTAAAAACATTGCGTGAGACGTATGTGCCCAAGATCCAAGAAGCGGCTGAGGAGCAGTGGATTAAATCAATTGAGGGACAAGATATTGTTATTTTGTGTGATGAAACCACTGACAAAAAGGGACAGTGTGTTTTTGTGGTGCTTTTCAAAACATTACAAGCTTCAGACTCACAAATTCTTCTTGTTGCCGGGGTCAAAATTTTAGAGAATTCTAATGCTAGTGAGTGCTCGCGGGCAATATTAGAAGTACTGACAAAATTTAAGGTTGACCATACAAGGGTTGTTGCGGTTGTGTGTGACAGTGCACGCTACATGACAAAGTGTGTGCATTCTTTACAAGTTGTTCTTTCGTCTGAGGGTAGGGACGTCCTTCATGTTCAGTGTTGGAGTCATAAACTGAATCTCATTCAAAATATTTGGCCCCAATCTCTGCCGGAGCTTAACAATTTTGTTAGCAAAACGAAAACAGCATTTATGAACACGCGCAAAAGGAAACACAAGTACTTGTGTTTTCTCAAGCAGCGCTATCCAGAACAAGAAAAGCCTCATGTTCTGTTTCCATCACCAGTCCTTACAAGATGGGGTTCATGGTTTGAGTCGGTGGGTTATGTTAACACATACCTTGACGACTTGGTAACATACCTGAAGTCACTGGAGCTCGAGTCGTCAGAAGCTCTGATGTATTTTCAAACCTTGTCAGTGGAAGAGATTGTAATCATTCAATGTCAGGCTGAATTTCTCGTCGAACATGGGTGTGCTTTGGTTGAGCTGACAAAGCAGCTGGAGGGTTCAAGCTACCCCATGTCCCACTTGATCAGTGGAAAACTCTCAGACTTGTTGAAAAGTTTGCAGCTGGTGAATGATTTTAATTTTGGCTCAAAAACAAATGAGAGTCTAAAGTTGTTGGCAGCTGTTAAACAAGGTTTGGTTAAATCCCAGTTCCAGTCCTGTGGGTTGAGGTGTCACACAAAGTTGATGAAGTTGATTAATGAAGATCCTTCCAAAAATATCTTCCAAAACTTGGGGCAACTGTTTAATCCACGGGAAATAATGTTGAATGATGTTTGCAATGATATGGTCAGGGCAGGAAAATCATTGCCATTTGTTTCAACTGTTTCAGGAAAAGAATTTTTGGAAGGATACTCAGCCTTAAAGGAAATAGTAGTTGAGAAAGTGAAAAAGAGTGAAGGAAGTGTGGATATCATTTCAATTCTGTTGGCCTTGAAACTGGACCATTCAGCTTTTGCATGCAATGCTCTGAAAGCCATTTGGATACCAGTATCAAATGTTGACTCTGAAAGGACATTTTCAGCATATTCCGATGTGTTTTCAGACAAAAGGCGAAGTTTGAAACCTCAAAACGTTGAGCTTATGGTCTCATTGTACTTTGGAAGTAAAACATAACATGTTGGAGAAACTCGGACTAAGTTATACTTACAGTGCTGAATTGTTATTAGCATAAATTTTGCTTCTTGTCTTACATATTGAATAATTTTTGTAATTTTTAACTATTGAAACTGTTGATTTGTAATTTGTATTGTTTTGTGGAAAGCTGGAAAAAAATGTAGGCCTGTCCGATTATATTTGCATTCTATATGACATAATTTTTGTAAGTACAGCGTGTATTTTTTTTTAATTCACACTTCCGAAGTGCAGTTTTTATGACGAAATATAAAAATTTTTATGACGAAATCAAGAAATTTTTATGGCGAAATCTGCTTATTTTATTTACCGTTAAAGTAGGGCTCTATCTATAAGCCATTAGGAACAACTGGATGTGTTGATCCCAATCCTGTTGATGCTCGGCCACAACTTTGGCGAGGTGTTCCTCCAGAGATCTGTTGAACCTCTCCACCATGCCATCGGACTGAGGATGTAGGGCTGTAGTCTTGGTTTTATTTATTCCTAGTAACCGACGTACCTCCTGAAATATTTTTGACTCAAAATTGGGGACTTGTGATGAGTGGAGCTCCATTGGTACCCCAAATCTGCAAATGAAGTTGTTGGTTATTGCTAGAGTCCCGTAAAAATGGTTTTATTTTTCCTTAAATTTCGTTTTGAAAAAATCAAATTTCGGTTTTATTTCGCTGTTTTGGTTTTTCATGTTTACTTTAACTTTTGAGAATGGTTTTATGACCTACAAGTTTTGCTTGGCTAAATAATAGTGGCACGGCGTATACTCGTATACTGCACTCTAAAGTCAACACTATTGGCAAATAAAAATTGTAGGCTTGAAACAGCTCGGCACGGCCCGGTGCCGCCTAGCGCGCTGCCTCGGCACGGCCCGGTGTCGCCTAGCGCGCTGCCTCGGCACGGCCCGGTGTCGCCTAGCGCGCTGCCTCGGCAGGGCATGTCTCAACTTAGTATTCTTTTAATATTTCTTGCTGCTGTTCTTTGTCCCGTTGACGCCGTATTCACTTGCTCTGCGGTCGTATTGCATTTGCTGAGAAGTGTAGTTACGGCAGTTAAAGGTCACTGATTTTGCTTATCAATCGGCGTAGTGCCATGTGTTCATGTTTACGAGTAGTAGAGGTGTAAAAGTAACGAAAAAAAGTGTACCCGTATGTATTCGTTACTATAACAATTAGTACTCGTTACTATCGTGTCGCTACGTTACTCGTTACTTCTGATACCGCATAACATGCAATGTTATGTTGCAGCAACGAATCGAGTCGTATTGCGTACGCGTACAGTATGACGTCACGTAAATAATAATAAATAGAATATAAACAATTAACAATATTTGATAATTAACAGTTTTTGTTAACCAAGAAACAATTAAATCTCATTAGAGCGGTTTTATTATATTATCTCTTTTAAGATAAAAACAACAAAAAACGCGAAAATACGCGATAATAAATAACAAAAACATACATATTTCTAATTTGTAAAAAATACTTTCTTATAAACAGTAAAAAACTTGGACGACAAATTTCCATATTATACTTAATAAACAAACATCGTTCTTTGTAACGTAAATTCATCGAATATGCGCGCGCATGCGTAAAACATACGAAAAATGTGAGTAACGAAATCCAGCCGTGTGTAACGTTTCGTTACTCGATACTAGATGGCGCACCCGTTACTCAGTCAGTACCGAATACATACGGTTTGCTACACCTACAGCTCTAACGAGTAGGTTGCCAAGCCAGTCAAACGTAGTTGAAAGCATGAGGTTGTTAACTGTTCAACATGAAAGGAAGAATTAAAATTTTATATTTCTCTACAAGATTAATGTGTAAATACAGCGGGTTGAAAATCATGGCAGCTATATTGTGTTGAAAACATCGCCGGTATTTTTTATTAACTTTGTGTTGATGCTCAGGTACATTTTTCTCTTTTTAATTAGTTTATGATTGCAATTACTGCTTTCGTTTCAAATTGTAATGATTACGTGACGGGAATACTGTAAATCATTATTTACTTTCATTTCTACAAAGCGGCCATGTTGAAACTTAGAAAAATGGCGATGTGCCGTCAACGTCGTGTTTACTTGTTTTTCGCGATGTCTTGCATGGGTGGTCTAATTCATTATTATCAGTTTTATTTCTCGATGCTGTGCGATTTCGGTGTTTTGTCGCGAATTAAGGTAAATTGCGGTGTTATTTCGCGATATCGCGATTCGCGAAATTTCCGTGTCTCTAGTTATTGCATCTGCAACAGTGGAGGCTTTTTGATTAGGGAGTGCATAAGCCTCTGGCAACTTGCTGAAGTAATCCATTGCTACCAGAATATACCGGTTACCATCTTTAGTCTTGGGAAATGGTCCAGCAATGTTGATGGCTATACTCTGAAAGGGGGCCCCTACATTGTATGCCCTCATTTTCCCAATGTTGTGGCCCCTTTTTAGCCGAGCATGCTTCGCATTGTCTACACCAAGCCTCCACATCCTAGCGACACCTCAACCAATAGAAGCGTTGACGGGTCTTGGCTAGAGTTTTGTTTACCCCTAGATGACCACCAGAGGTACCATCATGAATTTCCTTCAACACCTCTGCCACTAGACTCTTAGGAAGGAGTAGTTGCATGGTAACTACTTTTCCATTCGCACTACCATGCCATCATTAGTAGCCCATCCACAATTCTCAAGGAATCCCACTATGCCCAGTAAGCTTTCACCGCCCTTCGGTCACTGGAGATTTCATGCCATTTTGGAAGTCCAGCACCACTCTCTATGATAGGTGCCAGGTCAGGATCTTGCCGCTGCGCTGCCTTCAAGCTGGCACTATCCCATTTTTCTTCCCAGTTAGTTATCTTGTTCGCCGAATATCTTCGATCCCCTCATTTTTCTCTGCCCTGTTGCAATGGTTGCAGTCTACCTTGCAAGGCCTTCGGGAGAGGGCATGGACATTGCTGTGAATTCGGCCTTTCCTGTGTTCTCTCCGACAATCATATTGCTGTATCTGTTCAATCCACCTAGCAAGTTGTCCCTCTGGATTCTTGAACTGTAGTAGCCACTTAAGTGCGGCATGGTCAGTGCGTAAAAGAAATTTTCTCTCATATAAATATTTGTGGAAATGTTGCAAAGACTTTACTACAGCCAAGAGTTCTCGTCTTGTGACACAATAGTTGCGTTCAGGCTTAGACAAAACTTTGCTGTAGTATGCTATTACTCATTCATTTCCACCCTGAACCTGGGACAGGACAGCGCCCAAACCATCTCCGCTTGCATCTGTGTCGAGGATGTACTCTCCATGTAGATGGGGGTAGGCAAGTATGGGGCTAGAACAACTGGGGAAACACAAGGACTTGCTGATTGATGGTTCTATTACACCACCTTCCATCATACCTGCTATCAACTTCTCAGTTTCTTCCTGTTTGGCTAGAGGCAGCCGTCGTGGTGCCTGTCGGATCGGCTCTGCATCACCTGTGTTGATGCGATGATAGACCAGGCTTGTTCTCCCAAGGTCAGTATCCCCTGAGGAAAATACATCCTGTTTGTTTACCAGAAAAGCTGCTACTTCTTCTATTTCCCCATCTGTCAGATTATTTTGGCATCGCCTTAGTAGTTGCTCTAGATTCGGGTTCAGTGTTCGCACATCATGTCTAGCAGGTGAGGAAGACTCGCATTGGCCTACCCAAGTAACTGGTTCGCAGCTAGCTATTGGGTCCCCTGGTTTAAGGACCCTTGTTCGAGAGTCGAGGTTGGCCACCCTGACTGGTACAACCTCGTCGCATCTGGCAATGCTTCGAGCGACCAGGAGTGTCTTCAATCCTAACTTCGTATCTGGCTCTATCAGGTAGCTCATGTTGCCCCTAGAGTCTCCTGTAATCATAGCTGCTATTATCTTCTCATGATTTGCTGGAATTGAAACAGTTTCGCTAACTACCACTTGCATTACAGGAACTTCTAATTGTTTGGGAGTAAACAAAGCCACCTTTTCATATTTAATACGCAGTACCTGTCCTTCCATGTCAACAACGAATCCGTATGGATTCATGATGTCTATTCCTAAAATTATCTCATCAGTGATATCAGCAACAAGAAAGGACTGTGATAATGTCCAAGTTCCAATCCTTAACTCCAGATCCAACTGTCCATGCACAGGTGAGGTGTTGCCTGTTGCTGTTTTGAGTCTGTATGGAATTAGTGTTCTCTTCAGTTTTTCTCTATTTACAATATCTGTGCGAATAATAGATGCCGATGCTCCTGTGTCAACAGTAAGTAAACGCTGTCTGCCATTGATTCATCCATTGAGCAACAAACTGTCATGGCCTCTACTGAATATGGATACATAGGGGTAGTCAAATTTCGTTAATAACGAAATCGCGAAAATTTAAAAAAAATCACTTGCACATGATGTGTAATACAAATAACCTTACTTGGTAGTGATAATATGTTAATATACTGCATTTCGTTTTAACAAAATTTGCTGTGATGCACGAAATCCGTAGTTTTTCACGAAAAATGACGAAATCGCGCTATTTGCCCGAAATTAACCTTTTTTTATTGCGAAAAATCACGTTGAATCATTCTGAAACATGCACAAAACGTTTATTAGTCCAAGAGGTTATATGTGAGACGCCATCTTTGCTTGTGTTTTTCTCTAGCACCCATAGAGTAGAGAGTGGCAATAAACATCATCACTTTAGCTACTGGTGTACAAATCACTGATGGCGTTGGTAGTTACGAGTGTCAAAATGTTCTATGATTTTATTTTCACGATTGCGTGTCTGTCGAGTTTAAGTTGTTTATTTCTGAGTGGATGCAATATGTAGAGATATCGCCGTTCTTATTTTGCAATACAAGACCTGTGCAATCATTCGACTGTTACTATTTTTTTATTTTGCAGTGTGTTCGTGAATGCCTAATTAATTAAATGTTTGATTAGGTCAGGTCAGCTACATTATAAATACTTTCAAACTAAGCGGACATTAAAAATAATGTGAATTAATTTTAATGGTTGTTTAGTTTTAAAGTATTTATAATGTAACTGACCTGACCAAACAAACCGGAACAAAGTATGAACAGTAGGAACTCACGTAATTTTTATTTTACTTATTACTTGCGCAACAATATCCAAATAACAAATAAAACATTAAAATTTGAAACGTTAAAAATTCACCAAGTTTAGAGGCGGGTACAATTCCTTTGCCATTAGTAGAAAATGATGTAGTCGTTCACCTACGTTGCAAAAAAAAAATTCATACTCGTAAACAAGAAACAATGGTGAATGTCGCATGAATGCAAGTATTGTGATGAAAATTTTAAAAATTTAATATCTTCTGAAGTATTTGGAATTTCTTATCTCCGCCTGGTTTAATGAAAAGAGGAAGTTAAAGAGCATATAATAAAAGTATTTTCGGATATTTAACTTTTTTTTTTTTCGAAAATACCGCTAAACTACATAATTACCTCCCTTTACGCTGTGTCCCGTTACGCTCATTGTACGCTTGCGCCGCATCTATCTCTCTTCCTCTCGATTGAAACAACCATCGATTTGACTTTTTCGAGGCACATAACTTGAAACACTCCAGTTCGTTTCCTACTTTTCCTATCATCGTCCTATCCTTAACAGAATAACACAGATTGGAAGAAGTTAAATAGCAAACATGTATAAAAGTTATAGTTAAAATAATCTGTTTGTTAAAGTAATAAACATATTTGAATAAATGAGTGCAAATAAAAGTCAATTTATCATTAAAATTGTAGATTTAATTTCACTCCTTCTTTGTATCCATACAAATAGTGATAATTCAATAAAAATGATTCAATTTTATTCATAAAAGTATGCAATCATTTCATCAATGTTTTGTTATGACGTCATGTTAAACTATAGTCCGTAAACCGACCTTACAGACAACCAATTTTTTTCTATGTAATCTTGAGAATTTTAATTACAAATACAGCCTACTAAATTTTAGATATTCATGTTGTACTTAAAACATTGTTTTTGATAAATTTTGACCAAATAAATCAATAATTACATCAAATATATATGTATATGAAATTATTATAACTAAATATTTATTTTTTCTAACTAAACAAATTTTTTTCACCAAATTTTGCACCGAAATAACTCTTTTTATTCACCAAAATGGGTCTTTTTTATTTACCATTTTTCATTGGCCATACGGATACAGGAAAAACCCTAGGGGCTACCATATCTGTAGAGTTGGCATCTGCCCCCTCATACCAGCTATTGCTCGTTTCCCTGTTGGTCTTCTTGTATTTCTTCCTGTTCTGTTGTCTTTCTGCGTGTTGGACAGTCTCACTTGATGTGTCTTAGTTCATTGCAGATGAAGCACCGCGGGCGTCTTCCTACTCTTTTGATCTGGTTATCTGAATTATCATTCAGCAGCTTCTTCAATGTCCTTAGAATATCTCCTTCATTAGTGGTGTTTCTAGCATTTGCTGCATTGTAGGGCTCCAATCCAGCTCTCCTTGTCCTGATGCTTGTGTTTCTTGAGGCACTGCGTGCTGCCACGATTTCCAGGGCATGAACCAAGGCCTTGCAGCTCTTCTTGTGCCGGGCCAAAAAAAGAGTTGGCTGAACCTCCGCATCTCTGAGCCCGTCTATAAAAGCACCAGTGGCTAGCTGCTGGCGGATCTCTGCTGGTGCTTCTAGGTAGGCGAGGTGCACGAGTCGCTCGATGTCGGCTTCGAACTCTTGGAGGGTTTCCGAAGATCTCTGTGGACGTGTCTTCAGGGCTGTTTTATACACCTCGCCCATGTGTCGATCGCCATACGTCAGCTCAAGGGCCTCTACTAATACCCCATATTCTTCCTGGTCTGTAACTGGTATGGTCTGCAGCAGCTCTAGTGGAGATCCTCGCAGGGCCAAGACGAGTGCCGTAGCCTTTTCTTCATCGTCCCACCCATTTACTTCAGCAGCTGCCTCAAACTGTCACCTGTAGACAGTCCATGACGACTGGTCATCATAAGTGGGTGGCTTGAATTTCGGGAGGCCATTTGCACCTTCCACCTTCATGTGTTCAGAATAAGTACTCCGTTTCGTAGCAGATGTAGCATCCTTCAGCATCCGACGCCATTCTTCGGTTACCGCTGATATTCGCTGTTCTGTGGTGTGCTCGAGTTGGGCCAGCTGTTGTGCTACTAGTTCTTCATGTTCTGCTACATGTTGCTCTAAACACTGTTCTTTGCCTTCCAACTGGTTGCTGGTTTCATCAATGTTCTTTTTCATTTCTTCTTGGTTTTTCTTGATGTCCTCTATCTCTTTTTTCATAGCATTCTTCATCTCCTCTTGGCAGTTATCAGTTTTATTCTTCATTTCTTCCTGGCCACTCTTCATTTCATTCTTCATTTCCTCCTGGCCACTCTTCATCTCGTCCAGCCTATTTTCCATTTTCTCCTGGCTACTCTTTAGTTCGGCCAAGAAGGCCAGGATATTCTTAAGCACGTCGGCAGCCATCTTCCTTGTCCACATTCACTACAAGACTAACACTAATGTCTTATAATGACACTGTAATTTCCCCTATGTGCTAACCTAAACCCCTACTAAACACTAACACTAATTTTAAAACTACTAGACTCAAAACTAACTATGGTTCCTAACACTAATTTTAAAACCAAAATTCTAAACTCTAATTTATTAATTTTTTTAGTCACTATTAACTATTTGCAAATAATTTAATTAGGGCTATCCCACTTCTGACACCAAAATGTTAAGAATCGCGGGTTCGTAAAGGATAGCCCAAATAAAGATTTTATTACACACACAGTTTTATTTATTGCCGCTATTTACATTACTAGTAAATAATCTAAAAATGGCAATTAATCAATTGCACTTAATAATGTTGCTTCCCAGTCACTAATTTTTACACACCGCACACCTCGCTGGGCCGTACCTCTGGCGCAACTCTCGCCGCACCTTCCTCAAGGACCTTAGTCGCAGGACTCCGTCGCCGCACTCCGCCGCTGACGCCGCCGTCGTCGCACTTGCCTTCGCAGATGATCTGCTTGACGCCTCGCTCGGAACTTCACTCAGTGCTCCGCTGTGCCCACGACACTATCACCCGGAACTGAACTCTCTGCCCTAGAATCTTCTTCCAGGGACTTTGCAACGTGGTGTGAACGAAGAATATTACAAAACGCCAAACAATTCACACCAAGTTATACAATGCGCTCATATGAGTAAAGGAGCATATAAATTCACCCTTTCTATTAAGGGTACCTAGCAGAGCGTGTCTTGTAAAAACAATATTTCTGATTACTATAAATTTTAAGAACAAGAATAATACGTTTGATCGAATTGAGTTCTTTTAATAATTTTTTTTTCTATGAACGTTCACACATTAAATACAAAATACATGCCGGTCCACAAGGACCCGAAAAGAGGACAATAATTAAGATCAGATAATTTCTTCACCAACATGTGCTCCAATAAGGCAGCAGCCAAAGTTCATTTAGTATGTAACAAACTATGTGCATATGAAGAACCCATACATGATACAGGACAGAAATTTAAGTTTACTTTAGAAATTGTACGAGCATTTAACAAAATATTACATAGAGCACCAACGTGCTCCACGCGGAGCTACAACAAGCAAGTTACAAAAGAAAATATGTAAAAATTTAATATTTAAAGAATTGTAACATGTAGACTAGTATCAGGGCCGGCATGGCCGTTTACAGGTTCCTACGAACCACGAGCTCTCCATACGTAACAAGTGCACGGCCCGAGGGAGCACTTACCCTAGACGTGGCGAGAAACAGACAGGAAAGACAACAGCAAAGCAAAGTCACTCAGGCAGGCAACTCGTGACACCGGCACTTATGGTGCTTAAAAAATAAGGTACAACGACATCAGGAGACAATAGGCGTGAACGGACGGCAATGCAAACCGCGAATAGGTGAACCATCGAGGTCCCAGCAGCCATACTAAGACAAACGCTGGGATCCTCGGAGCAAACTGTAACTACTTTACCACACGGCCATCTCGTGCGAGCAAACAAAAAATCAAACCACAGCAGTTTCTCCCTCGGCACCGTCACTGCCTAACAAACTAACTGATAACATGCTTATCACAGCTCAAAGTATGCTAAGCTGAGGCCGAGGCACAGCTGACGGCTGCTTATAAAGCCTTGCATAGAGCGCGCTGCGGTCGGAGCATCGGTGGGGAAGATGAAAAAAGAAGGAGGGGGGAAACAAACTCACAAGGAAAAGAGGAGAGTGGAGAGAGGGGTGGGAAGGCTGTGACGTAGCGACATACGAGGCGGCGGGCCGCTTCAACACCCACCCCTAAAAGGGCCCCTGCCCGGAGAGAAAGCATACAGAGGTGGTATCTTGATTTGCGAAACGATTATTGAAGATGAAGATCGATGTATCTTGATGCTCGGCGAGGGTCTCCCAGTGAAACGAAGTACGTTGTTGACGGCGAGACTCTGCGGCAGTTGCAAGAAAATCAGAGCCCCTGTTGGGGCAACGATCGGCTGGACGCTGATGTTGCGCGGGAGTCAGAAACACAAGGGGCACCAGTCGCCAAACTACAGTCATTCACTATAACAAAGAACAGTTTTCAGACAAGCCGGACGAGTGCACCTCCGAGACCATGGGGTGAGACGGGAGGGGTACACAGTCAGCAGAGAGTCCCCAGTAGAAGGGGCAAGGGGCTAGCTTCTCAACCGCAGGAACTCCAGCGGGTGTCGCCATTCCACACGGCCCTGACAGCGGAGAAGACACCACACGCGCGGAGACTGCCAAATTCAGCAGCTAGGCAGCGGGCACGGAGATCCGGAGGCACTGCAGAGCGCCGTCACGTAGCTCACGTGGTAAGTGTCCAGAAGCGAGCTGCCACTCACGCGAACTGGTAGATGCCCTCCTCACATCTTGTAAACTCGATTCCACAGAGCGTCTCTTCCAGGATGACATCAATCCTAGGAGACGGCTCCGGCGGAAGATTAGAGAAACAGGTGCGACGAAGTTAGCGTAACTCACAGTACTGGCAGGCGGAAGCGGGCTCTCTCTCTCGGACGGGTCGCACAGAGGGGCGGATGCGACAGAGACGGCGCGGAGACGTCTCTCCACGCGGCGCTGAAGATGCGGCGAGCGGTGCGTAGACGATGCGGTGAAGACAGTCGCGCACAGCGAAGGGAGGGGTCGGGATGGAAAGCGCCACTGTAGACAATAAGACAGCAGGCAGCATACCACAAGAACAAGAATAAACACACCCACACGAGAATTAATATAGGCCTCAAAAAAAACAACACAATATTAGGTTATATAGGTATGCAAATATATAAAATATGGAAATGTCAAAACTACAAGACAACGCAACAAGATCATTATAAACAGTAACTATAATAAACAACTATAACAAGAGGTTTAGCTAACATATTTTTTAAGCTGGGAAACGTGTCCCTTAACAAACTTACGTTTGTTAGCTACTAACTGCAATAGCGCCGTGTTGGGGGCGAGAAATCGGCTTATTACATAAGGCCCTTTGTATGGCGCAATATGTTTAACATTTATCCTTGCTGTCAGAGATGGCAGGGTTAAGTTTCTACACAGGACCTGGTCGCCGACCTCGAACGAGTGAGCTTTTCTATGCTTATCATAGTTAGAAGCCACATCGCGTCTCGCGTTCGTGAGATTACATTCTACTCTATCCAAATTTCGGTCCAACTCGGGACCACTAAGGCTTGAGTCCAGCGACGGTATGCCCCACTGATTCAGAAGAGGATGGCTAAGTTCCCTCCTTAGGAAAGGTACAGAAGGGGGGGACCCCGTGGCGGAATGGTGGGCGGAGTTCAAGGCCATGTTTACATACTCATTTTCCGAGTCCCACAAAGTTTGATCAGCGCGATTGTACGCCTTAAGGATACTCTTCAGTACTTTATTTACTCTCTCAGACATATTTCCCTGGGGGAATTAGGCGGTGCTGTACACAGGTTTAATCGCCCACTCAAAACAGAATTCACGATAGACATCTGATTGAAAATACCTGGCATTGTCCGACACTATGATGCAAGGTGGACCAAATACTTTGAACACCTGTTCTCTGAGAACCTTTACAATGGAAATAGATTTCATGTTTTTTAAGGGGGCCAAAATCACAAACTTAGTAAATATGTCCAAAATTACCAAAATACACACATTACCTTTCTTTGATCGTGTTAAGGGTCCAAAGATGTCTACGTGGAGAACATGCCACGGCGCCACAGGCGGATCAGCGCAATAAAACCCCATCCTAGAGTTGTGCGGGGGCTTGGAGATTTGGCAGTCGTGACAAGCACGGACAAATTCACGCACGTCCTTGCGCATCTCAGGCCAAAACAAGTGAAGAGCGATTTTGCGGAAAGTCTTCTTTATACCTAAATGTCCGCCGGCAAGCGAGGCATGAAAATAAGTGAGCACCATATTTTTAAGTTTAGCCGGGACTACCATCTTCCGGGCACGGCCGGTACTACCCACAAAAATAGATAAGTCCCTGGTTGTCCAAATATTCAACGGACTTGCCTTCACGCAAATCCTTGCGGATTTGAACACACAAGGCATCATCGCGCTGACACTCTTTGATATTAATGAAGGATTCAGGAAAAACCTTCAGAACGGCAACTAACTCAGAAATAGGCGGGGTTTCAAAGTCGGGGAATTCAAATTCTTCCGGGTTGTACATCCTGGTAAGTGTGTCTGCTACAATATTTTCCGTGCCTTTCACGTGGTGGATGACGAAGCGAAACCGGGAGAGTCTGAGAATCCAACGGCTAATTTCCCAAGCTGGTGGGGATGGTTAAACAACCAGCTCAGAGCCCTATTATCGGTGTACAAATCGAACTCCTTGCAGTCTAGGTAACTTTCAAATTTCTCCAGGCCGAACAGACATGCTAAGGCCTCTTTCTCGTAAATTCCTCTGCGGCGCTCTGCCTCTAGCAAAGTTCGGCTAGCGAAAGCTATGGGACTTAATTTTCCGTCTTCGAAATGGCCTATGACAGCCCCTAGAGCTATAGACGAGACGTCAACCTGGACAGCAAAACGTTTGTCGAAATCAGGTAGAATTAAAACGGGAGGGAAGCCAGCCGTTTCTTTAGGACTGAAAAAGCCTTTTCCTGCTCGTCGCCCCAAACGAATAGCACATTCTTTTTTCGCAGGTGGTTGAGGGGGGCACAGACTGCGGCAAAGTCGGGAATGAACCTAGAATAATAACCTAGTAAGCCGAGGAAGCGTTGCACGCCCTTCAGATTTTTAGGGCGCGAGAAATCAACAACTGGGGAAATTTTGTCCGGATCCATCAACAACTGTCCATGGCCGATGACATAGCCGAGAAATTTGACAAAATCCTTGGCCAGGGTAATTTTGTTTGGATTAACAGTTAAACCTGCTGCTCTCAGGCGGCTGAATACTTCAGTCAGATGAACTAAGTGTTCGTCAAACGAGTCACTGTAGACAATGATATCGTCAACATAGTTAAAGACGAATTTAAATTTAAGGTCACTGAGTACATGGTCCAACACGTGACTCAATGCCTGGCTGCCAAAACTAACCCCCATAGGGATTCTATTGAAGTGGTAGTGGCCAAAGGGAGTAGAGAAAGCAGTGTATTTTCGGCATGCCGGGTCCAGTAAACATTGGTGGAAACTCTGGTTCAAATCTATCACTGAAAAAATATTAGCCTTGCCGAGATGCTGTAAAGCACTCTCTACTGTAGGGATCGGAAATATGTCATCTATAATCTTTTGGTTCATAGGCTTGTAATTATGTACGAGCCTTCAATCAGTACTATTTCTCTTAGCCACTAAGAAGGTAGGCGTGGAAAAATCCGAAGTTGAGGGAGAAATTACGTCAGCAGCCAAAAGATTCTGAATAATCTGGCGCATAGCCTGCATCTTAGGTGGAGATAATTTAATATATTTACTATGTACGGGTACCTCATCCTTGACGTAGAAACAGTAAGGCAAGATGTCACACTTACCCAGATTACGGGTAATGACGTCAGAAAAAGATTTCACCAGGTCATCAATCGCTCGTTCGTGCTCGCTAGACGCCGAGGCGTCACAGGCGGCGACAATAGGAGCGCGGGACTCATGCCGCAACAAAATTTTCACCAGGGGTGCAGAGCCAAAAGACAGTTCATGCCTCGAGGCATCCAATACACGAACGGGCTTTACTTAAAAAATCAAGCCCGAAAATCAAATTAGGAGAAAAATCGGGCACGACCACGAAGGGCCAGTTCCACGAAAACCCATGAATTTTAAAATGCAAAACAATAATTTTGTGTGACTTCACACAATGCCCAGTGGCGACAACAATATTTATGTCGGAATCCTCTACGAGGCGCTGCTTCAAAAAAGGGTATTTCAGAAATAGGCTAGCCAAGCAATCCTCGCTAATGGCAGAATGAGATGCGCCAGTATCAACCAGTGCCGGATAAAAATACTCCCGTATGCCTATAGACAAAAAATGTAAAAACGTGGGCGGAGAGGCTTTACGAAGCGTACGACGGAGACAACCTCTCTTACGTCCCATCAGCGGCCGTTTCCCGTTACCGGGCAGTCGGCACGATAGTGACCGGCGCGCCTGCACCGGAAACACTTCCTCTCATTGACATCCACGCGGGGGCTCACACAATCCCCGGCCACGTGACCGAACGCGCAGCAGTTAGAACATCTGCCACTCCTACGGCTCGTGTCTACGCACGGCCGGCCTTCAGGGTCATACAAGGTCAAGGGCGGCGCGCTTGGGGGCGGAGTTACATAACTCACTCGGCGATTCATGCCACTGCGCCCCGGACACCGCGACTGGGTCAAGGGCACAGATGGCGCACAAGAGGGCGCACTTACACCAGCTGCGTTATATCTCGCGTCAGTACGCGTTTGACCTGCAGCACCGACCGGGCGTGGCGCACGCAAGGGCTCAGCTAGACTAGCCGAACTGTCATTCCAAGACGAGCGAACACCAGGCTGTCTAGCGCATGGCTCGCTTACATCAGACACTCCAACGTGCGCAAACCTCACGTCGCCATGCGCCGCAACACGCGGGCGTGTCCCAGCCCGCAATGCCGGCCCTGCAGAGCGTGGCTCATGTCACAAAGGCGGATGTTTCGTTAGAAAACTCCGAGTGATATTTAGAAATAGCACCTAAACGGCTTTGCACTTCACCGCCCCAGGCTCTCAAGCTGTCAAGGGTAGTGGGCGGCGTAAGCATGGCACAATGCTGCCATACCAGAGGGGAAAAATTACCCAAGACGAGCTGTACAAATTCTGCCTCTGGCGTGTCAAGGTCAAGGGCCTCCGCGTAAACGGTGACAGACGTCACAAATTGCGCAATGGTTTCCTGCGGGCGTTGGAACCGGAAGACGAGCTCCCGTTTACACGTGTCAAACACTTTGGAAGGCAAACAGATTGCACTAAGGATTTCTTAAAATCCGGGAATTTTACTCCATAAAGACAGGCCTCAGTAAGCAAGGGCACGTAAGTGCCAGAGCACTTGCTGAGCAGTGCTTTCATAAAAGCGTCTGAGGGAACTAGATTTAATTTATATAAACGTTCGGCCTCTATTATGAAATCTAAAACATCCGTGGGGTCACTCCCACCCAAGACAGCAAGTGGTTTTAGGGCTGGAAAAAAAAGCTATAAGTTAAACGAAAAGGAAACGGACGGACTCACGTCAGTGGGAAGAGACCGTGGCTGGTCCTCAGGCGCCGCCTCAGACACTTCCCGCACGTACTTGACCAGATGGGCCCGCAATGCCATCACGGTATCGGTAGGTGAAACAGGAAGCCCATTCTCCTCGAGGTGGGCGATCAGCTTCACCGGCGAAATCATGGCGATGATACCAAGAACAAACAAAAAAACACACAATGCTCTGCTAGAGAGCAGAGTAGCGCAGAGTTGCAACGTGGAGTGATCGAAGAAAATTACAAAACGCCAAACAATTCACACCAAGTTACACAATGCGCTCATATGAGTAAAGGAGCATATAAATTCACCCTTTCTATTAAGGGTACCTAGCAGAGCGTTTCTTGTAAAAACAATATTTCTGATTACTATAAATTTTAAGAACAAGAATAATACGTTTGATCGAATTGAGTTCTATTAATAATATATTTTTTTTTCTATGAACGTTCACACATTAAATACAAAATACATGCCGGTCCACAAGGACACGAAAAGAGGACAATAATTAAGTTCAGATAATTTCTTCACCAACATATGCTCCAATAAGGCAGCAGCCAAAGTTCATTTAGTATGTAACAAACTATGTGCATATGAAGCACCCATACATGATACAGGACAGAAATTTAGGTTTACTTTAGAAATTATACGAGCATTTAACAAAATATTACATAGAGCACCAACGTGCTCCGTGCGGAGCTACAACAAGCAAGTTACAAAAGAAAATATGTAAAAATTTAATATTTAGAGAATTGTAACATCTAGACTAGTATCAGGGCCGGCATGGCCGTTTACAGGTTCCTACGAACCACGAGCTCTCCATTCGTAACAAGTGCACGGCCCGAGGGAGCACTTACCCTAGACGTGGCGAGAAACAGACAGGAAAGACAACAGCAAAGCAAAGTCACTCAGGCAGGCAACTCGTGACACCGGCACTTATGGTGCTTAAAAAATAAGGTACGACGACATCAGGAGACGATAGGCGTGAACGGACGGCAATGCTAACCGCGACATGAAAGAGTGAAAAAGAACCTGGAATAGGTGAACCATAGAGGTCCCAGCAGCCATACTAAGACAAACCTGCATGATGGCAAACAATTACCTTACTTTAAACGCTGGGATCCTCGGAGCAAACTGTAACTACTTTACCACACGGCCATCTCGTGCGAGCAAACAAAAAATCAAACCACAGCAGTCTCTCCCTCGGTGCCGTCACTGCCTAACAAACTAACTGATCACGTGCTTATCACAGCTCAAAGTATGCTAAGCCGAGGCTGAGGCACAGCCGACGGCTGCTTATAAAGCCTCGTATAGAGCGCGCTGCGGTCGGAGCATCGGTGGGGAAGCTGAAAAAAGAAGGAGGGGGGAAACAAACTCACAAGAAAAAGATTAGAGAGGAGAGGGGTGGGAAGGCTGTGACGTAGCTACATACGAGGCGGTGGGCCGCTTCAACTTGACCGTTCTATTGCCTGGAAACTCCGCCGCGGGAAAAGTCCCGACTGAACTCAAACGACTCTCTAGGCCGGCGTCCTCGTCTTATATATCACAGACACCATTTCTATAACTCACGAGTGCGGCTGGGGCCTGTTGTATCATTCCGCGCCGACCAAACGCAAGAAATCTCTCGTTACATGTGTCGGCGGCTCGCGTAACTCCGCAGCTGTTAGGTTTCAGATGTCAAACTATCAGCGCCACACGGTGAGCGGTGGTAAAGAGGGGGGAAGCGGCGACCCAGGTTCGCACGGCACATCTCATGTTAAGGTGGCATGTGATGTCAGCCCAAGCTAGTTCTGCACATGCGCATGACGTGGCCTTCCTCACGTTCGTAACAGTAGGCTCATCTGTTGAGTCCCCTGGTCCTACAGTAGCCACCACTGGTGTTCTTTGGTACTACAGTAGCAAACAGTGGTGAGTCCTGTGGTCCTACAGTAGCCAACACTGGTGAGTCCTGTGGTCCTACAGTAGCCAACATTAGTGAGTCTGTGGTCCTACAGAAGTCAACACTGGTGGGTCTGTGGTCATAGAGTAGCCACTACAGGCGAGTCTTGTGGTCTTACAATAGCCACCACTGGTGTTTTGTAGTCCTACAGTAGTCAACAATGGTGTTCTGTGGTCCTACAGTAGCCAACACTGAAGTTCTGTGGTCCTACAGTAGCCAACACTGGTGTTCTGTGGTCCTACAGTAGCCAACACTGGTGAGTAATGTGGTCTTACAGTATCCACCACTGGTGTTCTTTGGTCCTACAATAGCCAACACTGGTGAGTCTTGTGGTCTTACAGTAACCACCACTGGTGAGTGTGGTCTTACAGTAGCCACCACTGGTGTTCTTTGGTCCTACAATAGCCAACACTGGTGAGTAATGTGGTCTTACAGTATCCACCACTGGTGTTCTTTGGTCCTACAATAGCCAACACTGGTGAGTCTTGTGGTCTTACAGTAACCACCACTGGTGAGTGTGGTCTTACAGTAGCCACCACTGGTGTTCTTTGGTCCTACAATAGCCAACACTGGTGAGTAATGTGGTCTTACAGTATCCACCACTGGTGTTCTTTGGTCCTACAATAGCCAACACTGGTGAGTCTTGTGGTCTTACAGTAACCACCACTGGTGAGTGTGGTCTTACAGTAGCCAACACTGGTGTTCTGTGGTCCTACAGTAGCCAACACTGGTGAGTAATGTGGTCTTACAGTATTCACCACTGGTGTTCTTTGGTCCTACAATAGCCAACACTGGTGAGTCTTGTGGTCTTACAGTAACCACCACTGGTGAGTGTGGTCTTACAGTAGCCACCACTGTTGTTCTGTGGTCCTACAGTAGCCACCACTGTTTAGTCTTGTGGTCTTACAGATGCCAACACTTGTAAGTTTTGTGGTCTTACAGTAGCCACCACTGGTGAGTCCTGTGGTCCTACAGTAGCCAATACTGGTGAGTCTTGTGGTCCTACATTGAAATGGTGCTATTGTTTAGTTCATATTTCATCTACAATTGCAGCAAAATATTTGATGGCCTTGTGCTGTATGCTACATGGTTGGGGCGTGCCATTATGCTTGCGGATTTGCATGTCTAGTATGTGAAGAGGAGAAGACGTGTTGGCTTTTACAAAGTTTGCGGGAGTGACATGTTTCATACCGGAGTTTTTTGTGGGAGCTAATGAAAAATAGGTTTAAATATATGAATGTTTGGTTTATACCTGTTTGGTCCTGTGCATAAAAAAAAGTGTTTAGATTTGTATTTGGTTTTTAAGCATGCTGCTGCCATTTTAGATTTGGATCAGCTTTGAGAGTATCGCCGACTTTTTAAGATAAGCTAGATTACCTGGAAAGTGGTGGCACGGTAAAATACTGGTAATTTTCTATTTTACAGTATGACTATAAAATTACTACACTAGTCCTTCTATTAGCACAACTATTGTGTTCCCAAAAAAATGTTCGTATTACTTGAAATCACATATTCTGAACCATTAGTTTCCATAAATATGAGGCTATTTTATTTAATGTTCCAAAAAATTGTGTAGGAAAATATACTTTACGTAATATGAATGCGTAGAATAACAGTAAATGATAAATGTGTCACACCACATATCTTTATATCTCGTCCATCAAACTTTTTATGACATTACCAGCTTAATGGGAGATACGTGGTTATTTACTTTATCGTCAGTCGGCTGGCTGACTTGCCGGCCCAGGTTTGACCTTCAACTCAAGTCGCGTACCTTTCCAAACCATTCTTTACTAACAGTGAAACTGATATTACTGTCTGGATAATTACATTTTCATTTTTCAAAAATTAATATTCTTATTTTCATATCACTACCTGATTCACACCAATCCTGTCATGCCAATGATTATTTTTTTCAGTGCAACATTCATTTAACAACCTTTTCCATGTGAATCATCTGTTCATTTCTGTTACGGTATCTAAGGTAGATGTACCAGTAGTCGTCATGCTAAGAAGTTTTTTATAAAAAAAAAATTGTGTACATAACCTTGTAGGTGTATTACTGCCCCTACATGTTTGTTTTTAACCTCAAACTTTACTCTACAATGCTATCCAACACTCTTCGATAAACACAAATTATTTTTGTAGATTTATTATTTTGAAAAAAGTGTGATTTCGAGCCAGTAGTCGTCATGCGAATTTTCGTGTTTGCCAGTGTTCGTCACATGTTTGTGCCAGTAGTCGTCATGTGCGATTTCGGCTGCATTAGTTTTAATTCATGGATCCAGAATGATAGTATTGTACTATTTGGGCTTCAAATTTTATTTGGTACTATATTTTAAACATCAAAATGGCATTTTATAAAGATCATTCAGTAATATAATGAATAATCCTCATTAAATTTTGAATTTACTTACAGCACTCACGGAACAAAGAGGGACAGCACATAGAGCTGTAGCAAACCGAATGTATTCGTTACTGAGTAACGGGTGTGCCGTCTAGTAACGAGTAACGAAACGTTACACACGGCTGCATTTTGTTACTCGCATTTCTCGTATATTTTACGCATGCGCGCGCATATTCAATGAATTTACGATACAAAGAACGATGTTTGTTTATTAATAAAGTATAATTTGGAAATTCCTCGTCTAAGTTTTTTTACTGTTTATTAAAGGTATTATGTGTGTAGACAAAGTTTGAGATTGGAACAGAAACAACGTAACAAAGTATTTTTTTACAAATTAGAAATATGTATGTTTTTGTTTTTCACTATCGCGTATTTTCACGTTTTTTGTTGTTCTTATCTTAAAAGAGATATAATAAAGCCGCTCTAATGAGATTTAATTGTTTCTTGGTTAACAAAAACTGTTTAATTATCAAATATTGTTAATTGTTTATATTCTATTTATTATTATTTACGTGACGTCATACTGTACGCGTACGCAATACGACTCAATTCGTTGCTGCAACATAACATAGCATGTTATGCGGTATCAAAAGTAAAATATAAAAATGAATCAGGGCCCGCCCATCTTCCTACCCAAGGGCGATTTGCCTTTGTGTTTATCGGACAATGTGTTCCTTGGCACACTATTTTTTTCCGCTGCTCATTTTATACTCATACCATTCGCTACATCTTAAAGAGCAGCTTCCATGGCTGACTCTTCATACAACAGTATTTTCCGTTTTGGCATTTTGCCCTGTAATTAAAGAACGAGACACATTACAGTGTTTAGTTTACTTATTAATGTCAAAATATATATCGAATGACCCCTAAATTAATGTAAACAACAATGCCTTCACAATTTTTGCAATCAATAAAGTAAAGTAATTTCCGACCCAGAAGTCGTCATACACATGCATCGGAAGTCGTCATAGGTGACGACTACTGGATCTGATCGTAATAACGTACTTTGTCTATTAACAACAAAGAACCAATATTATTTAAGAACTTTAGGGTGTAACTTAGCACAACTTTAAATAAAATATTAAATGTACCAGTGCTCGTCAGGTATGACGAACACTAGCAATACAAGGTTTTTATTGATCCAGTTTTCGTCACCCTAACTAAATCATACAAAGAAAACGAATTTTTTTAAATAAACACTTTCACCTCTTCAAGAACATTTAACTAACACATTCAGCACAAAACATCACGAATAAACATGAAAAATTACAGAATTAGAAGTAAAAATGTGCACTAACGTCCTTAGTGTTTTAGTATAGGAATTCCCCTATTTATCTTCACTGCTCTACGAACTTTTGATGCACGGACTTTTTTTGATTGAAAATAGTGTTTGTTCCGAAAACTATTGTGGTAATTTCAGCTAGAACGTCGACCAAATTTTTGTCAATATTTAAGTTGGCGATATATTGAGCTACTTCACTATTATTTACATTTGAAGTTGCTAGTGACGACCATTGGAGCAGTGACGAGTACCGGGGCACTTACCTTAATGTCATATATATTCTCGCTAGTACAACCATCAGTAACTTTTATAAACTTTTGATATAGTCCTTATTTTGTACGATGGCTTTTGTTTGTGTGAATTCCCTGCCACTGGCTAGACTGAGTTCACAGCTCAGTTTGTGGCCAGGCGACAACGGCACGGCATGGCGGCATACACGTGGACAAATAAACATTTGGTCCTTTACACTCCATAGTTGCAAATTAAGTTGCCATAGCCGATGTTTATACAACATAGCGATATACCGATAGCGTAGTCATTCCTGCGCGCACATTTATTTTCCCCTTGTATGGCTAACTGTATGCCACGGCACATCTGTTGTTTACAGAAGTTAAAACAGACTTTATGGCTTCATGCCCGACTTTTTTCTACCTGTGGGGATTTTGCTCTAACTGAAATTTACAGACGTGCTATTTAAGACTGGAGCAGTAGAATTAACATTGTGCTAAATAAATTCATGCAATCTGAAGATGTGCTAAGTGAGGGATTGGTGTATTTATGGTTGCTGGTGAATCTCTATTGGGCAGCTGACTTTTTAAGCAGTTATTGGTCAGTGTACATTAGTTCTGAAGTAGTTTAAGGACAGTTAAAGTGAACAGTATATATTTTTGGTTATAACTATGTTTTATTTTAATGAGGCACACGGATGATCCATCGGGTATGTATTGGATTAAATCCTGCTGGGACAAGAAACATTATACATATACAGGGTGTCCGGCGACCGGAAAAACCTGGAAAACCTGAAAAAGTCAGGGAATTTTGGTGGTCAGGGAAAAGTCAGGGAAAAATGTGAATGTTCTGGAAATGACCAAAACCACTAACCACTCGCTTATCATGAAGGTTATTCTCAAAGTTTTACAGAATAAACTATTTAGTTTTACTATTTTACAACTCAAATCATATTTAAACTAATGTTTTCCTTTACGTATCTGGACTTGCGACATACAAGCGTGCTGCTTTCATGAAGTCTATAAATACCTACCGTATGTATGACATGCATACCGTATTTTGATGATAATACCGCACACAATGTTAGGAAGGGGGCAGATAATACCATAGTTTGTAAACTTGTAAGCTACTGTTCATAGTTAGTCTGCCTAATATATTGCTACTGTACCATATTTTTGGTTACAACATACAATACTTTTGGCGTTCTCGAGTGTATCCGAAGGTTACCGAAGCTGACCGAACCGACCACCGGCGCCATTACTGCAGTTTCCTCTGTTTGTTTACACGTTTCGTCAGTTCTCTCAGATTGCCAAATATAATTTTCTTTGAAAGATACGAATATTATTTTGGAAATTTCTGTACTCTAATCATAGCCAAAATACTTACGAATTTTAGTGCTGTGATCTTAGGAAGTTATAAAATGTAGCATATTTCTTTACACTGTAGCGATGTGCATACAAACTTACGCTTTGTTTATTGTGAATCTTTCGCGGTCTTTCTGCTAGATTTTACTGGAGCTCCGACTAGGCCTCTACAATTTCGGTGAATAATGTCTAAATTCAAGAAAACATCGTTCAATCCGACATGGTTACTTGACCCAGCATTTAGTTGTAAATTATGCAAGACTGTCGTTTCCCTCAGTAATATGGGCAAACAAGCTCTTTCAAGCCACATAAAAGGCCAAAAACACCAACGTGCAAATAATGCAGTGAATTCTTCCAAGTCTGTTGGTATTTTTTTCAAATCGGTTACTGCTATGTCTAAAGCTACCACAAGCAAATTCGGTGGACAAGTTGCTGATGGACAAGCCTCTAATGAACAACTTAATTCGTCAGGTAACATCAAATCATCTCAAAGCTCTTTGTCACACAATAGTGATTTGCCTAGCAGATCCCGGTCTGTGAGTTCTCGAGGTGTTGAACAATATTTCAGGAAAGACAGTGTTACAAAATCAGAAATTTTGTGGTGTTTGAATGCCATTATCCAGCATTCTTCTCTTAGGTCTGCTGCCAATAGTGTATCTTTATTCAAAATAATGTTTCCAGATAGTGAAATAGCTGCAGGAATGCAATTACAGGAAACCAAATTAGCATACACAATTGTGTCAGGCCTTGCTCCTTACTTTCAAAAGGAAATGTTAAATAATGTTGTTGACTGTCATCATATTGTTGTTGCTTTTGATGAAAGTTTAAACAAAGTTGCTCAAATGCAACAAATGGATATTTACGTCAGATTCTGGGACAAGGAAAAGGAAGCTGTTACTACATGATATTACAACTCTGCATTTCTGGGTCACACAACTGCAAATGATTTGTTACTTTCATTTAAGAAATCTCTGGAAGATATCAATCTGAAAAATGTTGTACAAATTTCCATGCATGGCCCCAATGTCAACAAAAAATTGTTGCTAGATTTTAAGAAGCAGATGGCAGAAGATAACCAAGATGCTGGCATTTTGCTGGATATTGGCAGTTGTGGACTGCACACCCTCCACTGTGCTTTTAAAGGTGGCGTGAAAAGTGCAAGCTGGAAAGTTGTCAAATTTTTAAGAGCTTTGCATAACTTGTGGCACCATGTACCTGCCAGGAGAGCTGATTTTATATCCATTACAGGCTCTTCATTGTTTCCTCTCAAGTTCTGCTCGATTCGTTGGCTTGAGAATGCTGAGGTGGCAGACAGAGCTTTGAAAATATTTCCAAGTGTACAGAAGTATGTTGCGCACGTTTCTGTTACAAAAAAAGTACCAACATGTAATAGTTTTCAAATAATTGCAGAATCTGTTAAAGACAAGGCATTGACAGTGAAATTTGCATTTTTTAAGTCTGTTTCTTTAGAACTTGAACCATTTTTAAGGGAATTTCAGTCAGATGCTCCTTTAGCTCCATTCCTGTACAGCAGTATTTCATCACTTGTAAAAAACTTGATGGGAAAGATAGTGAAGCCAGATGTTTTAAAAAATTCACCCTGCCTCACAATTGATGTAACTAAAAAGGAAAATCTTATGTCTCCAAAATTAGTGAAACTTGGTTATGAGACAAGAATTGCTCTCTCGCAGGCAAAATTGTCAGAGCGAGAAATACTGGAGTTCAAAAATGAGTGTCGTACATTTTTGCAAACTATGATTTCAGAAATAATGTTGCGTTCTCCTCTTCACTTCAAGTTGACCAAAGCTATTTCATGCTTCGACCCTCTGGTAGCTACGCAAGCAGTAGTTGCCCAGAAGCGTTTGTCAGATGCCTTAGAAATATACTGCAAAAACCAATGGATATCAGGTAATTTAGCTGACAAAGTACACAGGGAGTACAAAGACCTCTGTGCTTTGGAATGTGTACAGTATAAACTGGCCTCTTATAGAAGAAATTCTATGACACTGGACAAGTTTTGGATGGAGCTACTGGCATTTGGTAGTTTCGAGCATTTGACACAATTCCTTAAACTGGTGCTGATATTATCTCACGGAAATGCCTCATTAGAGAGAGGCTTTTCAGTCAACAAAGAGTGCCTCGTTGAAAATATGAGAAATGAGTATCTGGTTGCACAGCGTAGGATTTTTGATGCAGTGATTGCTGCAGGTGGTTTGGACAAAGTGGAAATATCAAAACAGATGATCCATGCTGCACGAAATGCTTATGCCTGTTACAAAGATACTACAGAGAAGAAAAGGAAAGATCAGGAAGAAGAAGTAAACAGAAAACAAGAGAAACGAAGACAAGTTGTAGCTTTAGCTGAATTGGAAGCTCAGAAGCAATCAATTCTTGAACATGCTGCCAAGGAAGCAGCCCTAATAGATAAGAAGATGCTGAGTCTCAAGAACTGAAAATATTCTTATCATTAAGGGCAAGAATTAAAATAATATATAATGTTAAGTGCATAAACTATTTTTTGTCTCTGTATATTTTGATAGAGGCCTATGTTAGGATTATGCAGTATTGATATGATGGACTTGACTATGCTTATTCATGAAGTGCAAGCTGAAACATTATTTGAAGTGCTACGTTTTTTTATACATAGTCTGGTCCAGTAAAACAAACTTTTTAGAAGATTTCACAGCCTGGAATATATACTGGTAAGTTTATGGTCAATATTTTTTAAGATCATACCTTTTTTTAGGGCTGTGATGTCATTTACAATTTTTCTGGAAAAATTTTCATTTTTGTCTGGAAAACCTGGAAAAGTCCGGGAATTTTTCTATCCTGGTTTGCTGGACACCCTGATATAACACTGAACAAATAGTTGGGAAAGCTGGATGTGTCATAAAATAATTTTGTTGTTTACATTAAATTTTTGGGGAAAATTTAATTGTGGATATTTGTGCTATGAACACATTGATTCTCATGACAATAATTGTGAATTTAACTTTTTTCTCGACAAACCATATTTTGAATTATATGACATATCTATTGTTTCCTTACAACTTTCATTCTTTCTGAAAACTAATACACTGTGGATGTTTGCAAGTAATGCGTCCATTTATGTTCCTTTTTTATGTCGAACAACAACAAAGTCATTTTTACAGTTCATCATACTCATAATTGGTAGTTGTTTCATCAGTAACACCTCACATTGTGATATTGTATGCCTTTTTTTTTTTTAAATTTTTTCTTCTGTTAGTTCATCCGTAACTTTAAATCTAACTCTACCTACCATACATGTTCCTTAATTTAATTTTAATTTAAGTCAATTTACATTTTTCAATTCTCTAATTTGACCTTGAATAACTCCATTGTTAAGGATATCAGTAATCTTTTAGTATCGCAACCCAGAGGTGTGCTTCTTTCCATGATGTTATTAATCTTTTACGACTTCACCAGCATGTTGAATCCAGTTTTTATCTTAACATTGTTGCCATATCCTTATCCTCTCTTGTTTTCTTTGTCATCCTTACTCTCAGCCTTGCCCTTGTGCGGGTCACCCTCTCTGGTATCTCTACCAAAGAGACTCTTTGTCAGTGGCCAGGCATTCAGTCAGCCATTGAACAAGTTGCTCCGATGCCGCCGTGCGGGTATCGCTGGTGTCAATCGCCGGTAAGTAGAGACTCTCTCCACTCCGCTACACCGCTTCTCTTCTCGGAGGCGGGGCCCTTTTATACCTGCAGAGGCCAGGCATGGAAGCCCCGTGTAAACATTCCTGGTCAGGCGCGGAAACACCCAGATGCTCCGTGTTACACGCAACAAGTGTCCCTGACCCAATGACTCACTCCTTGCCCATCCCCTGAGGCATTGAGCCCTAATTTCTCAAGAGTTTCTGCGTTCAGACCGTCTTGCATGCCTCCAGACTGGCCGGGCTCCATGACTGAAGTGGTGGGTGCATAGAGGGGCAGGCTGCTATTGGCCGGCCGACACTCACACCTCCCTCGCTGAGAGGGGGAGAAGGGTAGTGGCCTCGCAACTCCATGGCTGCCGCCGGCCAGTATAACAATATTTTAAAAATAATAATCAGAGGTATCGTGTAAATATTGTTACGAACGTTAGCCAGGCCACGTCACGCGCAGCTGCACGCCGTAACATGAGGTGTGCCGTGCGCACCTAGGTCGCCGCTTTATCTCCCTCCAGCCCTCCGCTCACCCTGCGCGGCACTGTTAGTTTGACATCCGAAACCTGCCAGCTGCTAGCTGCTGACACTTGTTTTCGAGAGATTTCTGCTGTCGGGATGGCTCGGAGTGACGCGACGGGCCCCGGCTGCTCTCGTGAGTTCTGGAATTGCGCCGGGGCCTATATATATGTCCGAGGACGCCGATCGAGAGTCAGTGTGTTATGGTAGGAAAATCCTACCTAACGAGAATTCCCCAAAAGGCAGGACAACTGCAATACTCGGGAGTCTAAGGGGTTGCATAACTCCTAGGCCCTAGGAAACCCGAGATTCTCAGGCGACCAAGCCCTTAGCAACAGCGCACGGAGCGCTGATTGGCTATAAGTGATGTCACTTCAAGTCTGTGCTGATTGGCACTTGATGATGTCATGCTGGGTTCGCCTGGTATAAATACGGGTGTGTTAGCAAGCAGCAAGCAGAAGGTGCCTGGCTGTCAGCCAGAGGCTTCGGCTTAACATCGCTCCGAAGAAGACCACAGATCGTCACGCTGCCGACAACGCCCACGACGCCCGGCACGTCACGACAACACGAGGCTGCCAACTTACCAGCATCTGTACTAGGGGCAGAAGGGAATCGCTGCTCCGTCACGAGAGACAGACACCAACCGGACTCTGCTTGTAGCGGCTGCGCCGTGAACTCAGGAGTCTATCACCTCCATCAGTAGCCGAGGTGGGACTTAGCCAAATTTCAACAAGCAGTAAGTGGAATTTTTAACTTTTCAAACGGGACCGGGACTTAGCCGCAGACGACGTAATAAGAAGAAACGGACTTAGCCTCAGACATCACGACTCGCCACCATTACTTGCCAGGAGCGAGTAGTAACTCGCTCGACGAGTAATTTTGTGAAAAGCTGCTAGTCAAATTTCAAGTCCTCAGAGGTGGGCAAATACCCCCTGAAGGAAAATATTGCAGGGAGCAGACTTTTGTTTAGGGACACTCGCTCAGCGAGTGGAGAACGAGCGAGTCGGCGCCACGAGAGTGGAAGTCAACATCTACATCGTCCGCATACGGCAAAGAGGGGTTTATAGGTAGCGTTGACAGATGTACCCGGATTTGACTTTGTAAATAGACTAAGGAATTGATAGAGACAGGACTGACACGCCAGATAACGGAAAATATGACGAGTTGGCTGCGCCTCAAATAGTGTGTAGGCGAAAGCGCCACTAGGATTTGACTTCAAAGTTAAATATAATAAAAATAGAGGATATACACAAACTCACGGCGTTGGTCTATGTCATAGTCAAGGTTATGCTTTGAATCATGTATCAGATAAAGATTGTGTATAATTGAGGAAAGTTATGTATAGTTTGGAATTCAGGAAGTAACAGTAATTTAATTCAAAGAATATTGTATACTAAAAATTACATATTTTGTTGCCATAGCTAAGATAGTCGCTAAATGTCAGGATTATTATTTGTTATTATTTCGAGATTATTGCGTCATATTAAAAGTGTTGTAATTTATGTTCACAGAGATCGCCAGCCATTTGCAGGTAACCTGTTTCAGCTATTGAAGCAAACGGTGACGAATCAGTTCCAAGTTTGCATTTTTGTTGTGTGCCATACTATAACCAATAAAAGCGTCTTGTACGCAAAACTGTTTAAGTTTCTTCGCAAGAAGAAAACCCACCCTATCTCCCTTGGCAACTCTTTTCGAGTCGCTGCTGGAGATAACAACTGGAGTTCAGAGCGAAGTCGGGAGTTTTCCCGCGTCGGAGTTTCCGGGCAATAGAGTGGCGAAGTCCCTGGACAAAGGTTCCAGGGCGAAGAGTTCAGTTCCGGGCGATAGTGCCGAGAGTGTGGCAGAGTTCCGAGCGAAGTTCAGAGCGAGGCGTCGAGTGGGAACCCGGCGAAGGGGAAGTGCGACAGCGGTGGCGGAGTGTGGTGACGGAGTCCTGCGACGGAGGACCACGAGGGTGCTGCGGCGAGAGTTGCGCCAGAGGTGCGACCCAGCGAGGCGTGTGGATTGTGAGAAACGAGTGACTGGAGGAAGCAACATTTTTTTAAGTACAATTTATTAATTGGAATTTTTAGATTATTAGCTAGTAATGTAAATAGTGGCAATAAATAAAACTGTGTGTGATAAAAATCTTTAATTGGGCTATCCTTTACGAACCCGCAGTAAATCGTAACATTTTTGGTGTCAGAAGTAAGATAGGCCTAATTTAAAGAATTTAAGATTAGTTTATAGTGAATTAAAATTTGATTAGATTTTCGAGATTGCAATAAGTGTTAGGAACTGTAGTTAGTTTTAAGTGTAGTAGTTTGGAAGTTAGTGTTAGTGTTTAGTAGGGTTTTAGGTTAGCACATAGGGCTAATTGCAGTGTCGTCATAAGACATGAGTGTTAGACTTGTTGTGTATGTGGACAAGAAAGATGGCTGCCGACGAGCTTAAGAATGTCCTGGCATTCTTGGCCGAAATAAATAATAAAATTGATAAAGGTCAGGAAGAATTGAAGAATGAAATGAAGAGTAACAGGGAAGACATGAAGAATGGCCAGGATAAAAAGGAGAAAAGGCTGGACGAGATGAAGAGTAGCCAGGAAGAAATGAAGAATGAAATTAAGAGTGGCCAGGAAGAAATGAAGAATAAAATTGATAACAGCCAGGAATAAATGGAGAATTGGCTGACAGATGAAGAATAAAATTGATAACTGCGAAGAGGAGATGAATGCTATGAAGACGGAGATAGAGGACATCAAGAAAAACCAAGAAGAGATGCGAAACGAAATATTTGCTGCACAAGAAGAAATGAAAAAGAAGATTGATGAAACCAGCATCCATTTGGAAGGCAAAGTGCAGTGTTTGGAGCATCATCTTGCAGAACAAGAGCAACATGTAGCAGAACAAGAACTAGTGGCACAACAGCTAGCTCAGCTCAAGCAGACCACCGAGCGGCAAGTTGCAGCTGTAACTGAAGAGTGCCGTCGGTTGATCAAGGAAGCTGCATCGGCTACGAAAAGAAGCAGTTATTCTGGAGATGTGAAGGTGGAAGGCGCAACCTGTCATCCAAAATTCAAGCCACCCACCTTTGATGGACAATCGTCATGGACTGTCTACAGGCGACAGTTTGAGGCAGCTGCTGATGTAAATGGGTGGGACGATGAAGAAAAGGCTACGGCATTCGTCTTGGCCCTGCGAGGATCTCCACTAGAGCTGCTGCAGACCATACCAGTTACAGACCAGGAAGAATATGGGGTATTAGTAGAGGCCCTTGAGCTGACGTATGGCGATCGACACATGGGCGAGGTGTATAAAACAGCCCTGAAGACACGTCCACAGAGATCTTCGGAAACCCTCCAAGAGTTCGAAGCCGACATCGAGCGACTCGTGCACCTCGCCTACCTAGAAGCACCAGCAGAGTTCCGCCAGCAGCTAGCCACCAGTGCTTTTATAGACGGGCTCAGAGATGCGGAGGTTCAGCCAACTCTTTTTTTGGCCCGGCACAAGAAGAGCTGCAAGGCCTTGGTTCATGCCCTGGAAATCGTGGCAGCACGCAGTGCCTCAAGAAACACAAGCATCAGGACAAGGAGAGCTGGACTGGAGCCTTACAATGCAGCAAATGCTAGAAACACCACTAATTAAGTAGATATTCTAAGGACATTGAAGAAGCTGCTGAATGATAATTCAGATAACCAGATCAAAAGAGCAGGAAGACGCCTGCGGTGCTTCATCTGCAATGAACTAGGACACATCAAGTGAGACTGTCCAACACGCAGAAAGACAACAGAACAGGAAGAAATACAAGAAGACCAACAGGGAAACGAGCAATAGCTGGTTGAGGGGGCGCATGCCATCTCTACAGGAAATGGTAGCCCCTAGGGTTTTTCCTGTTTCCATCAAAATTTATAAAGAACAATGTTTTAAGTACAACATGTACATCTAAAATTTAGCACGCTGCATTTGTAATTATAATTCTCAAGATTACATACAAAAAAATTGGTTTCTGTAAGGTCGGTTTATGGACGATAGTTTAAGGGGAGAAAAAAAAGAACGCTTTTCTTCAGAAATTTCGACCTAAAAATTCAAAAGAATGGCCATGCTGGTCATCTTCAAATGTTTTGGAACACCACGCGTTTTGTAAACTATGCATGTGTGACTTTTCTATTGCACATGGTGGAAGGGATGACTAGACGGCATATTGAATCAAAGAAACATGCGGATCATTTTATAGCCATGACGAGCAATAAATCCATATCGTCGTTTTTTTCGCTACATCTGAAGAAACGAAAATAACGAACGCAGAGATATTGTTTATAAGTTCTTTTGTTTGTATTCTGTTGTTTGTTTATAAGACAGTTCTTATCCAACCAGGATAAAAGAAGCAAATAAAAAGACAGTTGTTCAAAAGTCTAACTTTGAATACAGTAAACTCCCGGTATGTCGCGCCCCGATTGATCGCGGAATCGGGTATATCGTGGGTCAAACCATGTCCCCCAGTCAGAAATGAATAATAATGGCATAAATGGTTGATAGCCGATTAGGATAATTTTGCGTTGTAACTAACAAACTAAGCATCGGGCAGAAAAAAGCCTAGGCGTAGAAAATGTCCGCAGTGAAATTCTAAACAAGATATCTCCGTACATTATTCCTCTATCTTGTAGGGTTTTCAAATTATGGTCCAATCCAGCCCAGAGTTATTTTCTGAAACACTAGTTCTTAACGTCGCTTTATCTCACAAATGAAGCATCGGACAGGGGACCTGATAAAGCCCACCGTCCAGCGACATTATCCAGCGTGACTCGGCAAGGGAGAGGCGAGCCGAGAATATGGAGAGAGGTAGAGATTAGAGCGGGCAGAAACACGAGGGGGAGTGGGGGAGGGAATGTGTTCACGCAGCACACAGGCAGAGCATGAGTCACTTGACTGAGCAGCGTCCCTGCGTACAAGGCAAAATCAGGTAGTCCGGTGTTTAAAATTCCACTCCAGAATCTTACTGGACATCTGTATATAAATGTTTTGTTACAACTTAAACCTACAGACGTAATATTATTGGGTAATTCATTGTATTATACACGTTCATCTTTTTACTTTGGTATAATGTTTTAACATTAAATAGTAAAGTAAATGAGCTAGCGTTTTTTTAATCTTTGCCCAGGAATTCCCAGTGGTCCAATACTTACGTGAACCATACTGTACCACTTTTGCCGTGAGGTAGTAAACAAGTCCCGGAAATGTTTATGTGTAACGGTCTCCCGACCTTTAACCAGAAGCTGGGGAATATAACACTTGTCGCTCCGAGCCACACACACTCAGCAACTAGACACAGCGTTTGGTGAAATAAGTAAAGACATAGTTTAACACGGTTTTTAAATGGCGTCACTGATTGCGCTAAAATTAAATTGGCGCAATTTTTGTTTCCCACACGTGACCATTTATAATTTACTGTAAGCATGGATAATTAAGTTTAACCACTTGACACGATAGACGATTCTTTATTTTTTACTGTACGAATGCTAGAATCGTTTTTTCCTGTATCTGCGGCCTACTTCTGCAAAAGACAAGCTATCTGTAAGTAAATATAGAATTTTTATTTTGTCAATCAAACTCGGTACTTTGCGATTCATATTCGGTTTGAAGTATCACTACGGCCTTTCTTTTTAGAAGACTTCGACCACAGAATCGTGTGTAACCGCACACACTGCACTTACTTTGTTACGGACACTGACGAAGCAGATACTGTGGCTGACACCACGAGACTGGCAGCAGCTTGTGTGCCGCACGTGTGTATGGCGGCGTGTGGCGCGCTCGTAGGCCGTGCGACAAACTGTGCGCGGCACGCGGAAAAATGAAAACAATTCAACGTTTAATATTTATCTTTAAAATTTATTATTTTTATTTTTTCACCCGCGTTTAGTGAAAACTGCGGATGCATAATCCGCACAACGGCGGGCCGTCTATACTGTGCGTGCTTGCCGACCTATTAGAACACATGCGGTGTTTTATGCCTTTTGACCTTGGTCACATCGAAACATCGCGGTTATGCAACAACGCGGGTAAAAGTTATGTCCCCCGACAACCGCGTTAAATAGGGAGTGTACTGTACTTTGAATTATTGAAGGTTGAAAATTTATAGTAAAATTATTGACATTTCTTACATATTCAGATGATTGTATTGTTCAAATAGTTTTTTTCCTTCAATTCATTAATTTCCATTGTATTCATATACATAGGCCTATATTTTTCATTTTTTTTGCATATTATTGTCCTTATGTTATCTTGTGTGTGTCATAATTCCTCAGGAAAAATTTTATCGTGCCTGATATACGCGTACTTTTTTCATATAATTGTCATTACTGATGGGTGTGATTTGAGGTTGGCAGCTCTGTATTCTTTAGCTCTTTCGTAAACACAACTCTCGGCATTTTATACGTTTATCCACAGAGACCACGGTAATGTGACCAACATGCCACAAAAACTTTAACGGAAAACAATCATAGAATGCGGAAGAGATACTTATTGCATCCACTCGGAAGTAAAGAACTTAAACTCAACAGACATGCACTCATGAAAATAAAATCATAGAACATTTCGACACTCGTAACTACCAACGCCATCAGTGATTTGTCCACCAGTAGCTAAAGTGATGATGTTTATTGCCACACTCTACTCTATGGGTTCTAGAGAAAAACAAAAAGCAAAGATGGTGTCTCACATATAACCTCTTGGAATAATAAACGTTTTGTGCAGGTTCCAGAATGATTCAACGTGATTTTTCGCAATAAAAAAAGGTTAATTTCGCGCAAATATCGCGATTTCATCATATTTCGTGAAAAACTATGGATTTCGTGCATCACAGCAAATTTTGTTAAAACGAAATGCAGTATATTAACGTATTATCACTACTGTGCCATAAATTCCCTCGGATTAGCATTTCCAAAACCTTTTGCTTCAATTTAAATTTACTTTGTTTCTCCTAAATATTTGTCATATTTAAACTTTTCCCTTCTAAGGCTCACTCCCATTTAAACTTTGCCAAGCTGCTGGCAGTCCTTTCCCAGGCTCCCTCAGCACAGGATAACTGTATCCAGCCGACTCTGCTGGACAGACTTTAGTTCCCACCGGCCAGAACACGCCCGGGCGTGTTATCTAGTACCTCCTGATCCATTCTGTCACGAACTCACGTTTTGTTATGTGCTTCGGCAAGCTTCTTAGGGTCGGCTTCCGACCTGAGACTCAGCTGCGGTAAGCGAGTTAGGTCAGGCCTCTCGGCCCAAGTTACACCCCGGCCAGGCACGTAGCCTCGGGCCGGAGCCCCGCTTTCCCACTGACTGTGCATAACCCCCCCCCTACACCACCCACTCTGTTCCGAGAAGTGCTCCTACCAAGGTCTTCCCTTTCGCAGCTATACCACAAACGGCACCTCTCGGTGGTATCGTGAACTAATGTTTATATCTCAGTTCCGTCTTTACCCGCCTGAGCGCGGCACATTCGCGCTCTCTGCGACCTATGTCTCGACCACGAACCCATCTACTTCCCCAGCCTCTCGTCTCGGAGCGCCAGTGTCGCCCCTTTGGTCCTAGCTTATGTGCAGTGCCTCCACCGCGATCTCTCGTGGCGGCCTCGGCAACCAACTGCACTTAGTTCGGTAACTCGCCACGAGAGTGCCCCCCGTCCCAGCCTCTTACACCCCTCTACGAGTTGCCCCTTGACTGCCGTCCACCTGCAATACACACATACCCCCCTTCCCCCGGTTGATGCATAGGCCCCTAACTGACGGGGTACCAGCCAATCAGAGCCCTGGATCCCCCTCTTCTTTGCCCCCAGGCGCCTTTCGGCATTTTAATGTACTGCGCTTCCCATGATGAGAGGAAGTCGTCCTTCTGTCTCGACCGAGCCCAGATCGTGTCCTGGAACGTCGTCCGCGAATTATTTCGCTAGTTAAATTTTGTTCGAGTGATCTCTTCAGTTGGCTACTTAGTATGTAGTCGCTTTTGACCCAGGAATGTTCCCGAAATATTGTATTTTCATTATTGATTTTAAGCAGTATTCGGTAGTGCCGGAAGTGCATCGTAGTTTTGCTCGACACCCGCGGTCGTGTCACATTTCCTGCATGGATTAATCTGCGAGTGGCAACCCACGATGGTGAGTAATAATTTACGCCTCATTCCACAATAGTTAGTCTGACGTTCCCCTTTTGTTTTTATATAGTTGAAAACTTCCAATATCCTAATTTTACACTGTACTTCTGTGCAGTGGGTTTAAGTACCACCCCGGGCATCTCCCGAGTTCCAAATTCAACTACAGATGCAGCCCTTTCTACCAGCGACCCTGCAGCGGGCTTCTCTTTCTTCTCGGCCACCATTGTTCTCCTTCTTGGAGACATGCGCCAGCCAACAGGACTATGAAATTAGTCTGTAATCACTGTTAAGGACAATAACATTGTTTTGTTACAACAAAAATTGTAAATGACAGCAGCCTCGAAATGATTAAATAATAATGTAATTTCAGAAATAATATTTTATAAGGGTACAAGTGAAGTTGGTATGGTTAAAATTTGATGTTGTATCCTACTTTTTATAATGTATGTTAACTTCCGTTGGATCCCCGGCCGGGCTAGGATAAGTTGCAACATTTGGTAACTTAACGAGAGAGTAACTAACTTCGTAATTACACGATTTCAATTATATTCAAATGAGGTATTAACAAGTTTAAATTAAGACTGCATTGTAATAATGGAAATTTCTGTGTAACAAAAAGAGGGAGAAATAATTGGATCTAATATATATAATCTTATGTCAACAATAACATGAATATGCATATAAACTAACACCGTAGTCTTTAAGATTTTTTTGCCTTGTCGATCCTCAAACACTCAACCTGTTCTCCAGTGAGTGCTCTAAATTCATCTTGTTTCCACTCGTGTCACCTCTGGGAGATGCTATGGTATGAGGGCTCGCTCCCAACTTTTGCTCAGTGCTTCCAAGCTTTTGCATTTAAGTACTTATAGAAAAATGTAAGACACGAGTAGGTTACACTACCAAGTAAGGTTATTTGTATTACACATAATATGCAAGTGATTTTTTTAAATTTTCGTGATTTCGTTATTAACAAAATTTGACTACCCCTATGTATCCGTATTCCGTAGAGGCCATGACAGTTTGTTGTTCAATGGATGAATCAATGACAGACAGTGTTTACTTACTGTTGACACAGGAGCATCGGCATCTATTATTCGCACAGATATTGTAAATAGAGAAAAACTGAAGAGAACACTAATTCCATACAGACTCAAAACAGCAACAGGCAACACCTCACCTGTGCATGGACAATTGGATCTGGAGTTAAGGATTGGAACTTGGACATTATCACAGTCCTTTCTTGTTGCTGATATCACTGATGAGATAATATTAGGATTAGACATCATGAATCCATACGGATTCGTTGTTGACATGGAAGGACAGGTACTGCGTATTAAATATGAAAAGGTGGCTTTGTTTACTCCCAAACAATTAGAAGTTCCTGTAATGCAAGTGGTAGTTAGCGATACTGTTTCAAATCCAGCAAATCATGATAAAATAATAGCAGCTATGATTACGGGAGACCCTAGGGGCAACATGAGCTACCTGATAGAGCCAGATATGAAGTTAGGATTGAAGACACTCCTGGTCGCTCAAAGCATTGCAAGATGCGGCGAGGTTGTACCAGTCAGGGTGGCCAACCTTGACTCTTGAACAAAGGTTCTTAAACCAAGGGACCCAATAGCTAGCTGCGAACCAGCCACTTGGGTAGGCCAATGAGTGTCTTCCTCACCTGCTAGACATGATGTGCAAACACTGAACCCGAATCTAGAGCAACTACTAAGGCGATGCCAAAATAATCTGACAGATGGGGAAATAAAAGAAGTAGCAGCTTTTCTGGTAAGCAACCAGGATGTATTTTCCTCAGGAGATACTGACCTTGGGAGAACAAGCCTGGTCTATCATCGCATCAACACAGGTGATGCAGAGCCGATCCGACAGGCACCACGACGGCTGCCTCTAGCAAAACAGGAAGAAGCTGAGAAGTTGATAGCGGGTATGATGGAAGGTGGTGTAATAGAACCAGCAGCAAGTCCTTAGGTTTCCCCAGTTGTTTTAGTGGCGAAGATGGCCAACTGAGGATTTTTGTGGACTACCGTAAGCTGAATGACATCACCAAAAAGGACAGCTACCCCCTCCCACGTATCGATGACACACTTGATACACTCTCTGGCACCAGATGGTTCTCTACATTGGACCTGAAGAGTGGTTACTGGCAAGTGGAGCTACACCCAGAGGATAAGGAGAAGACTGCTTTTACGAAAGGTAGTGGTCTGTTCCAGTTCACTGTGTTACGATTCAGGTTATGTAATGCTCCTGCAACTTTTGAGAGATTGATGGAGCTTGTCCTGCATGGCTTGACTTGGAAAACATGCCTAGTATATCTGGACAACATTATTGTAGTAGGTAATACAGTGAAGGAACATTTGCAAAATCTCCAGGATGTATTCGACAGGCTTCGCCATGCCCAACTTAAGTTAAGTTCTAAGAAGTGCTTCTTGTTCCAGCTTGAGGTAACATTCCTTGGGCATATTGTATCGCAGGATGGAGTGCGAACAGATCATGAGAAGATCCATTCTGTTATGGAGTGGCCTCAACCTAAGAACAAGCATGAAGTAAGAATTTTCCTGGGACTCTGTACTTACAACATACGGTTTGTGCCCGGGTTCTCGACAATCGCAAAACCACTGCATCAGCTGACCGAGGACAAGAGACAATTTATCTAGACCTCAGCATGCGAGACTGCGTTTCAACACCTCAAGAAATCCCTGTGTTCTAGCCCCATACTTGCCTACCTCCATCTACATGGAGAGTATATCCTCGACACAGATGCAAGCGGAGATGGTTTGGGCGCTGTCCTGTCCCAGGTTCAGGGTGGAAATGAATGAGTAATAGCATACTATAGCAAAGTTTTGTCTAAGTCGGAACACAACTATTGTGTCACAAGACGAGAACTCTTGGCTGTAGTAAAGTCTTTGCAACATTTCCACAAATATTTATATGGGAGAAAATTTTTTTTACGCACTGACCATGCCGCATTTAAGTGACTACTACAGTTCAAGAATCCAGAAGGACAACTTGCTTGGTGGATTGAACAGATACAGCAATATGATTGTCGGATAGAACACAGGAAAGGCCGAATTCACAGCAATGCTGATGCCCTCTTCCGAAGGCCATGCAAGGTAGACTGTAACCATTGCAACAGGGCAGAGAAAAATGAGGGGATAGAAGATATTCGGCGAACAACGATAACTAACGGGGAAGAAAAATAGGACAGTACCAGCTTGAAGGCAGCGCAGCGGCAAGATCCTGACCTGGCACCTATCATAGAGAGTGGTGCTTTACGTCCAAAATGGCATGAAATCTCCAGTGACCGAAGGGCGGTGAAAGCTTACTGGGCATAGTGGGATTCCTTGAGAATTTGGATGGGCTACTAATGAGGGCATGGAGATTCCAAATGGAAAAGTAGTTACCATGCAACTACTCCTTCCTAAGAGTCTAGTGGCAGAGGTGTTGAAGGAAATTCATGATGGTACCTCTGGTGGTCATCTAGGGGTGAACAAAACTCTAGCCAAGACCCGTCAACGCTTCTATTGGTTGAGGTGTCGCTAGGATGTGGAGGCTTGGTGTAGACAATGCGAAGCATGCTCGGCTAAAAAGGGGCCACAACACCGGAGTATTGGGAAAATGTGGGCATACAATTTAGGGGCCCCCTTTGAGAGTATAGCCATCGACATCGCTGGACCATTTCCCAAGACTAAAGATGGTAACCGGTATATTCTGGTAGCAATGGATTACTTGAGCAAGTGGCCAGAGGCTTATGCACTTCCTAATCAAGAAGCCTCCACCGTTGCAGATGCAATAGTCAACAACTTCATTTGCAGATTTGGGTTACCAATGGAGCTCCACTCATCACAAGTCACCAATTTCGAGTCAACAATATTTCAGGAGGTTTGTCGGTTACTGCGAATAAATAAAACCAGGACTACAGCCCTACATCCTCAGTCCGATGGCATGGTGGAGAGGTTCAACAGAACTCTGGAGGAACACTTTGCCAAAGTAGTGGCCGAGCATCAACAGCATTGGGATCAACACATCCAGTTGTTCCTGATGGCATATAGATCTTCCATCCATGACTCCACTGGGCAGACCCCTGTGTTTGGACAGGAGTTGAGGCTGCCCTGTGATGTCAAGTTCGGTCGTCCGCGCAAGGAGCTAACCAGCACCACTGAATATGTAAATCATCTAGAGGAGCGAGTTTCACTTGTACACGAGGAGGCCTGCAGGAATCTTAGATTAGCGACGAATCGAATGAAGACTAGGTAGGGGAGAGTAGGGTATAACGGGGTACTTAGTATAAATCGCTATAATTTATTGTTTTAATATTGCTGTATCTGTCTGAAACCATCAGCATGCGTAGATTAGAATGTGAGTTTAATTCTGCAACTAGTACCGTGTCTTCTGAAATATTATTATTGCAGAGATTTTTCATTATTTGAATGTATGCACACTACCCTGTTTTACCCAACTGGTTGGTTAAAACGGGGTACATAAAGCAGATTTTTAAATGATTAAATATGTGCATTAGAAAAAATTCTGAACAACATGTAGTATGACAAATAAATACAATTTTCAGTAAAAATATGAGAATTAAAAAAAAATTCAATTATAAGCCCTTACCTTACATGTTCCTCTGTATTTGCAGTAAAACTTAACAAAAACATTGGTTTGCGGAAAATCACAAACATTGTTTGAACAACAATAACACAACACTGTTAATTTTGAGGAAGTGGTTAGTCTAATAGCATAATCTAATTATGTATAATATATCCTTGCATATGCGGTTAACCCAAATATCTGACAAAACATATGATTGTTTAATTAGCCTAATATGGCATAGTAGGCCCATCAGAACACAAAATAAGGCCAGAGTCTATATTCCAAACTGGCAGAAATCACATTCAAATGGCCTACAGTCATCTGTGTCTACACCAGCACATCCTTCATGGCTCCAAGAATGACACTTTAAGCATTGCACCCAACTTACGGCTGATTTTGAAGTGGAGAATTGTTTAGCGCAATACATGCAAAGAATGTCGTCATCATCAGACACACGCAAAGTTACTGTTGGTATGGATTTGTTGCTGTCATCTTTATTCTTATGTTTTTTAGAACTGTTTTGAGATTTAGACACACCAGCATTTTTCCTTTTTAAAGATTTTGGTGAAGCTGACTGAATAATAATTAGTTCGTTCTTATATGGCGAGTCGGTCAGCACAGCTGCCTTGCCACGTCGTCGTCCTCTTCCTTCTGCAGGATTTCTTTTGGCATGGGGAATCTGCATCACTGTAGTCGGTGGAATTGTGAAGCTAATGTTTGATGAAGCATTTCAATGGTTTTTATCAGATAGGCCTAAACGAGATTCAGTTGGTGAAGTTACCAAACTAGATGTCCCAGGAATATTACCAACACTGACATTTCCATGGGACTCTGAAGGCCTCACCTACACTGTCATTTCCACTCGGTTCTGAAGGCCTGGAGTTAGCTTGGTCAGTTGTTGCAGCAGTCAGTGGAATATCACCGACAGTGTCTGTTATGTATATACTTAAAAACTGTGCCAGATCACCGACAAAGTTACCAAGCAGCTTACCGCGGCGCCATCTTGAAGTCCACTGCTCTACCAACGGACAATGTTGCCAGATGACTAGGCCTACTTGCAGTAGTAGTATCCATCCGCCAAATCCCACGATAAGAACACGTGTATTATTTTACCGAACATTACCGCCCGCCGAGACCGGCTGAGGTCTCCAGCATTGACATAACACAATTTACACTATATACAGTATGGTATGTCACTTGATGCACCATCACTCTGTAGTCGCGTGGAACAATTTTCCTGTCCCTGTAGCTGTCTCAACTCTTTATGAAAACATTCACGTTGAATACACTTACATATGTGAAATGTTGCTAGTTTCAATTCTGCTGTGGATAAATTAAAGAGTTACGATGATGTTTGCGACAGTTGTTGATAAACCGAAGTACATAGGCAATAACTCGAACCAGTTGGGGCCACGACGACAGTTTCCACAACACAGCAAATTCTTCAGGAGGTTCATTGGTGTTCACCAAAACAAATGATGATGCCTTTAGTTCTGGAACTTCATTGGCATCATGGGTCATGGGTCATAGCAGACACAGGCCACTGATCATGAGGGTCAACCAACCAGTCAGGTCCATGCCACCACAGGTCATGAGCCGCAAACTCTGAAGGCAATAACCCACGAGTAGCACAATCGGCTGGGTTTTCACAGGACGCCACATGTTTCCAACACTGCGGGGGGACATACTCCTGAATTTGAGCAACTCGATTGGCAACATAGGTCTTCAAAAGATAGGGTTGGGTTCTTATCCACGACAGAACAATGGTGGAATCAGTCCAAGCATAAATAGCAGCAATGTTTAAGTGTGGGACTAGGAATGCCTGACAATAGTGTAATAATTTGGCTAATAAATGGCCACCACACAATTCGAGACGAGGAAGTGAGACTTGTTTTAGTGGGGCCACACGTGATTTAGCCAACAGAAGACAGATACATACCTCCCCTTGAGTATTGCTACTCCGCAGATAGACAGTTACAGCGTATGCTCATTCTGAAGCATCTGAAAAGCCATGCAACTCGACTGTACTCTCACAAGGACCTATGAACCGAGGTATAGTAAGGGTTTCCAATTTGGACAAACTATCACGGAATTGATCCCATTTCTCCTTGCTCGGTGATGGTAGCACTTCATCCCAACCCAACCCTTGGGTCCACAGCCACTGCAACAGGATTTTTGCCCACACTACGACAGGTGACAACCAGCCCATAGGGTCGTATATCCGAGCTATCTGTGATAAGACAAATTGTTTTGTTGCAACACCAGTGGTAACAGAAAGGCAATGGGAGAAAACAATCTTTTCAGGATTCCACTGTAAAACAAAAATGTTGACAACTGGTTCAGATGACAAATCCAACAATTTTGGAGTTTCGCGATGTAGTTCAGGAACATCATCCAAAAGATGAGGCTGATTGCTAGCGGCCTTCATAAATGCAGCGCCATAGAGTTTCCCGATCTGGTTAATTGTAATGGGACGTCCAGGATGTAAACGAACCCATTTCCTTGCTTCTTCACTATAATACTGCATCAGTGGGGACATGAAGGAAACATCTAAGGGCTGCAACCTATGGGTGCAGTGTGGGGGGAAACACAATAGGACGACATGGTTTTTTTGAGCCATTTCAATTAGTTCCAGGCTCTTTGTGTGAGTAGCATGCCCGTCGAGGAGCAATAGAACTGGGTCTGACTCTGATGGCTTTGTGAAAGCAATGAAACGCTGAAACCATTTTATGAATAGATCTTTCTGCATCCACCCACTTGGATGGAACTCAGCTGTTCTCTCTGGGGGAGCATCATCTAATAGCTCTGGCTTGGCTCGCACCCTTGGGAATATAAACATGCTTGGCATATAAGTTCCAGCTGCATTCATGCAAATTACTGCAGTTACTAGTGTTCCCCGTTCAGCTGAAACCAAAGTACCTTACTGTCGTTTCCCACGCAGTGCAAGAACTTTAGATAGCTTTGTTGGAACTGTAGTGATCCCGGTCTCGTCAACATTAAACACTCTCCCTGCAGTAAAATTATATTTATCATACAGCGAGGTCAGGAGATCAAAAAACTGTAGCGGTTTGAACTGTGCGCGCCGCATCGGCCTCCGGCACTCCGCTCCCCTCCTCCTTCTCCCTCTTTTCCCCTCCCCCCTCTTAGTGGTTGTACTATGTCTACTTGTTCACCCCCCCTCCTTGATTGGCGCATGCGCGCGCTGCGCCGCGATGTTATAAAAGGAGCTGCAAATTGGTCAGGAGCCTCTTTCTTTCTTGATTTTAGTCAGGCTTGGTTGTCAGCTGTTGTAATCTACGAGCATGTAGTCGGTTAGGTTCAGTTTTGAACTACGTGGGTGTGCGACCTCAGGGGAAAATGTAAGTTGGTTTGAGTTGTGTGTGAGGCGGTGGCCCTTACCTTAATGTAGTCATTTATTCTAAAATTGGTTTGTCCAAATTCCTTTTCGGCCGCCACCTTGAAAATTGTTTAGTTTGAATTAACGCATTAATGTAACTTCACTGTCAACTTGGTTTTTATTGGTAACTGTCTCCCCCTGAGACGTTGTGGCATGTATTTGATTAATTCTCATTAATGTAAATTCCTTGGGTAATTGTAACTGCACTTTGCAGTAGTTCTGACACACGTAATTATTAAAGTATTTCCTTAATCGTAACTGCACTTCGCAGTAGTTTTGTACAACGTAATGAATATAACATCCATCTGTTATTTTTTAATTGTAACTGCACCTTACAGCAGTAGTTTGAAAAATGTAAAAATGTTTGGATTTAACTGCATACTTGCCACTGCCTTTGCTTCGCGCGTTGTATAATGGGATCGCTTACGGTGTAGCCGGCTTACCTTCGAAGCCCGTTTTGTCTATAATCATTGTTTTTGTATTTAGCCTTGCTTAAATTGTATTGACGTAACTTCATCAGCAACCTAATGTTATGAATTAATGTTTGAATAAAATGTCTGTGTACCTGATACCATTTACCTTGCTTACCTAAACTGCTCCATTCACGTAACCCCCAGTCCATGCCAGGTTCGGGCCTCCCATCCCAATGCTCCTAAGCTAGATAGGCTTTACAAAACATTTTCACAGATGCCTGATTAAATCTTATTGCTCGCCCTAATGATGTTGCTTCAGGTTTTCTCAGTTTAATGTATGGATGCCTTTGCAGAAAGGCATAAAGCCAATCCTTCCCAGCCATTTTTGAATCTTTGTTAAAGTTATTGGTAATATTGTTCTTATCCGCTAGCTCGAAAGCAAGAGCACGCAGTTCATTCATAGTAATACCAAACAATCGGTTTTCCATTTCCACAATATGATCAACAAGTTCTTTCTCTTGAGCTGATGTGAACACAGGAAACTTTCCCATTCCTGCAAACAAATACGTCCCAAAACCGTAAGAAACAACCTCAAAATATTAAGTAACTGCAATCTTTATAAATGTTTATGCTTTGTCAAAAATGTTGAAAGCGTTAGCCCCTAGTTTTCTTCCCATGCTCTCAGCGAACCCTAATAAAAGTTTTGAATGTATAAATCTACAGCACTGGTGCCCTAGTCATCAATACCTACTACCCTTGTTAGTAAAACAATGATGTTATGCAAGAAGGTATTTAAAAAAACATTTATAAAGCTGCAATTATATGTATTTTATAATTGAATTTGTACCAAATTTTAACACACCTTTTTTCCCCGCATTGGTTAAAGAGCCTGAAATTCGGGCCTTTTTAACTCTTGCTTCCAGTGTACTTTGTGGAACACAATATGTCTTTGCAGCCTTCGTATATCCCATCGTACCGCCTATGACTTCACTGACAGCTATTTCCATACTATCCTCTGGCCAGGACTGCCTCTTAGTCTTTCTGGTATAATTTCTACCCATCGTTATACCTGTTAAAATAGAAAAGAAAACGTTAAATCTATTATAATGAAAACTCATGAACTTCATAAGTAATTTTATTAAGTTAATAATGTCTCTCAGCTAGTTCGTTCTTGTGTTTTTATATATATATATATATATATATATATATATATATATATATATATATATATATATATATATATATATATATATATATATATATATATCTGTGTGTGTGTGTGTGTGTGTACACACACACACTCTCTCTCTCTCTCTCTTTCAAGAGTTGCATTGCATTAATATTTTATAAATAGCATACATCACTTTATTTATAAAAATAGAAAATAAATTATTAAGTCAAATTACAATTTAATTACATGGGCCTACAAAATTTTTACGTTTCCAATTTTTTTCTAACCGATACATGACTTTTGGGTAACTGTATAAATGTACTGTAGGTAACTCTGTATAACATTTAGTATGCATAACGAAACTGTATTTTATTTTAAATGTCATTTGCACAATTGATCGAAAAGATGGTTGGGCAGAACGGGGTACTACCCCGTTTTACCCATTACCTGTGTACCCTGTTTTACCCAACATGCAGGTTCTCAAGCAAAAACGACAACAGAAAATCTTAACACCAGTCAATTACATCGGTTACTATGGCACAACATAGCAAATATAATACTTTACTTGAATACAACTTACCATTAAATATATCTGCAACCACTGATTAAATATTGTATAGCCAATACACGCTAAACATTTTAGTGAAACATCATAAATTTGTAATTTCCATTATTACGCACGAAAGACTACTGTGCGACACTTCATACTACCTCACTCTAGTGACGACGTGTAGAGGAGTAACTTACCAAACGTACACACAGATAGCAGCACGTGTACGGAAAATAACAGTGGTACCCCGTTCTACCCAACTACCCTGTTTTACCCAACTCTCCCCTATGACCTGAAATCCAATTCATCCGGATTCCAGAAGGGTGATTTAGTGTGGTTGTATAACCCGCAACGAAGAAAGGGCAGGTGCCCTAAACTTCAAGCATCATGGGAAGGCCGCTATGAGGTCTTAAAGGGCTTAAATGATGTGGTTTACAGGATCCAGAGGAAAGAGAAGTCGTATGAAAGTGGTACATTTGGACCGCTTGAGGGAATATGCTGGAAGGGATGCGTTAACTGTTCGGGACGAACATGTTAAAGGAGGGGGCAATGTTACGAACGTTAGCAGGGCTGCGGCGCGCAGGTGCACACCGTAACATGAGATGTGCCGTGAGCACCTGGGTCGCCGCTCTATCTCCCTCCAGCCCTCCGCTCACCCCGCGCGGCACTGTTAGTTTGACATACGAAACCTGCCAGTTGTTGTGTTGCGCGAGCCGCCGACACGTGTTTTCGAGAGATTTCTGCCGTCTGGATGGCTCGGAGTGACGCGATGGGCCCCGGCCGCTCCCGTGAGTTCTGGAATTTTGCCGGGGCCTATATATATGCCCGAGGACGCCGATCGAGAGTCAGTGGAGTTCAGAGCGAAGTCGGGAGTTTTCCCGCGGCGGAGTTTCCGGGCGATAGAGTGGCGAAGTCCCTGGACAAAGGTTCCAGGGCGAAGAGTTCAGTTCCGGGCGATAGTGCCGAGGGCGTGGCAGAGTTCCGAGCGAAGTTCAGAGCGAGGCGTCGAGTGGGAACCCGGCGAAGGGGAAGTGCGACAGCGGCGGCGGAGTGCGGCGACGGAGTCCTGCGACGGAGGACCACGAGGGGTGCTGCGGCGAGAGTTGCGCCAGAGGTGCGACCCAGCGAGGCGTGTGGATTGTGAGAAACGAGTGACTGGAGGAAGCAACATTTTTTTAAGTACAATTTATTAATTGGAATTTTTAGATTATTAGCTAGTAATGTAAATAGTGGCAATAAATAAAACTGTGTGTGATAAAAATCTTTAATCGGGCTATCCTTTATGCAGTAAATCGTAACAATATGCTCAATAGTTAGAACCGTTTTTAATTTTTTACATTATGAGTTCATTAGTCTATTTTTAGTTTATTTATTTTAATTTTAAATTGGTAACATGCCCACCGACAGCTGAGGGTATGGGAGATGGGCTCGACAAATATACGACAAGGTCAGTAGTGTTCCGTGTGCTGCGTGGACACCCCACAACCGTCGGACCCAATAGTAGTTGGGCACTACCTGAGGGGAAACCACAGCAGGTAGGCAGATCCATGCTGGCCTACACACAGAAGGCAAGTGGACCACATAGCAGCAGCGACCAAGACAAGACCAAACAAGTATGGACATACACAATAACACAATTAACACAAAGAAAAAACAGAAATATAGATACAATGCATCACAGTTGATATAAAAAACCGTTGAAATAACCAATATAACATGAATTGTGATTAAATTCCACATGACCTTAAAAAAAATTATTCAAGTTCCATTTTACGGTGATCCCAAATCTATTACAAAATGATTTACATAGTGCAGAATTGAACTTTATCTATTAATATTCTATGCATAATAAATCAGATATTTTACAGGAAAAATAAATCATGGAATTTAACATTAAGTATAGGAAAATATAACATAGTTCTTATGGCAAAATTGACAGGATCTAATAAATTTAATGACTCAACTGAGTAAACGTTATCTCTTGGGAATGTCTTAACAGAGTTTTCCCTTAGATTTGTAATTGTTGGCTAACATAAATAATTTTTATACTTATTAACTTAACATTAAAACTTTTAAAAATATATTTGAATAAAATAGATTAATTAAAACTCCATATAGTTCATGCTTTTAGGAACTTAATTTGTAAAAGTAAAAATCAATTTCCTAATCTGTCCCTGGAAATACTAAATAAAAGATAAAGGAAATATTGTAGAAAGTCAAGATTTTACTTTTTTTATATACATTTCATTATGTATGTTTGGGTAACGTACTAAGAGTATGTACAAATTTTCTTGATTTTGTTCTAGCCGCAGCAGTAGTTGAACGGAATGAACCTCACAAATGTGTGGGTCGCCATGGCAACACTTCATCCAGCTGCATTGGACACAGTTCCCAAGACTCACCAGATACCAGCGTCTTATTGAAGAGAGAAGTGACTGATACTGACACCATTAAATTATCAAACTGCTTAAATAATTTAGCTGCATCCACTGGTGTTACCAACTGTCAGGATAAAACTAGCACTAGTAACATTTTATTATTTGGACTTTGTTCATACATTCAACAACAGTATGCCCAAAAAGACACTGGCACAAAACAATTTTCTTGTGCAGAATGTTCAGCAAAGTTTAGCCACAAAGGTGACCTGAAGAAGCATATTCAAACCCACACCGGAGAAAAACCTTTTAATTGTACAGTATGTTCTGCCAAGTTTAGCCAGCAAGGTAACCTGAAGAAACACATTCAAACCCACACTCGAGAAAAACCTTTCTCTTGTACACTATGTTGTGCAAAGTTTAGTCAGCAATGTATCCTGAAGAGGCACACTCGAACCCACACTGGAGAAAAACCTTTCTCTTGTACAGTATGTTGTGCAAAGTTTAGTCGGAATTTTGACCTGCAGAAGCACAGCCTAACACACACTGGAGAAAAACCTTTTTCTTGTACAGTATGTTCTGCCAAGTTTAGTCTGAAAGGTAACCTGCAGAAACACATTCAAAACCACACTGGAGAAAAACCTTTTTCTTGTACACTATGTTGTGCAAAGTTTAGTCGGAATTATAGCCTGCAGAGGCACAGCCTAACACACACTGGAGAAAAACCTTTTTCTTGTACAGTATGTTCTGCCAAGTTTAGTCAGCAAGGTATCCTGAAGAGGCACACTCGAACCCACACTGGAGAAAAACCTTTTTCTTGTACACTATGTTCTGCCAAGTTTCGAGTGCTTAGTTATCTGAGGCAGCACATTCGTATACACACTGGAGAAAAACTTTTCTCTGGTACAGTATGTTCTGCCAAGTTTATTCAACAAGGTAACCTGAAGAAACACATTCAAACCCACACTGGAGAAAAACCTTTTTCTTGTACACTATGTTCTGCCAAGTTTAATGAGCAAGGTAACCTGAAGAAACACACTCGAACCCACACTGGAGAAAAACCTTTTTCTTGTACACTATGTTCTGCCAAGTTTAGTGAGCAAGGTAACCTGAAGAAACACTTTCAAACCCACACTGGAGAAAAACCTTTCTCTTGTACAGTATGTTGTGCAAAGTTTAGTCAGAATTTTGACCTGCAGAGGCACAGGCTAACACACACTGGAGAAAAACCTTTTTCTTGTACAGTATGTTCTGCCAAGTTTAGTCAGCAAGGTATATTGAAGAGGCACACTCGAACCCACACTGGAGAAAAACCTTTTTCTTGTACAGTATGTTGTGCAAAGTTTAGTCAGAATTTTGACCTGCAGAGGCACAGCCTAACACACACTGGAGAAAAACCTTTTTCTTGTTCACTATGTTCTGCCAAGTTTAGGAAGCATAGTCATCTGAAGGAGCACACTCGAATACACACTGGAGAAAAACCTTTTTCTTGTACAGTATGTTCTGCCAAGTTTAGTCAGCAAGGTATCCTGAAGAGGCACACTCAAACCCACACTGGAGAAAAACCTTTTTCTTGTACACTATGTTCTGCCAAGTTTAGTGAGCAAGGTAACCTGAAGAAACACACTCGAAGCCACACTGGAGAAAAACCTTTTTCTTGTACAGTATGTTCTGCCAAGTTTAGTCAGCAAGGTATCCTGAAGAGGCACACTCAAACCCACACTGGAGAAAAACCTTTTTCTTGTACAGTATGTTCTGCCAAGTTTAGTCAGCAAGGTATCCTGAAGAGGCACACTCAAACCCACACTGGAGAAAAACCTTTTTCTTGTACACTATGTTCTGCCAAGTTTAGTGAGCAAGGTATCCTGAAGAAACACACTCGAAGCTACACTGGAGAAAAACCTTTTTCTTGTACAGTATTTTCTGCCAAGTTTAGTCAGCAAAGTAACCCGAAGAAACACTTTTAAACCCACACTGGAGAAAAACCTTTCTCTTGTACAGTATGTTGTGCAAAGTTTAGTCAGAATTTTGACCTGCAGAGGCACAGCCTAACACACACTGGAGAAAAACCTTTTTCTTGTTCACTATGTTCTGCCAAGTTTAGGAAGCATAGTCATCTGAAGGAGCACACTCGAATACACACTGGAGAAAAACCTTTTTCTTGTACAGTATGTTCTGCCAAGTTTAGTTAGCAAGGTATCCTGAAGAGGCACACTCGAACCCACACTGGAGAAAAACCTTTTGCTTGTACACTATGTTCTGCCAAGTTTAGTTAGCAAGGTATCCTGAAGAGGCACACTCGAACCCACACTGGAGAAAAACCTTTTTCTTGTACAGTATGTTCTGCCAAGTTTAGTTAACAAGGTATCCTGAAGAGGCACACTCGAACCCACACTGGAGAAAAACCTTTTTCTTGTACAGTATGTTCTGCCAAGTTTAGTCAGCAAGGTATCCTGAAGAGGCACACTCTAAGCCACACTGGAGAAAAACCTTTTTCTTGTACAGTATGTTCTGCCAAGTTTAGTTAGCAAGGTATCCTGAAGAGGCACACTCGAACCCACACTGGAGAAAAACCTTTTTCTTGTACACTATGTTCTGCCAAGTTTAGTTAGCAAGGTATCCTGAAGAGGCACACTCGAACCCACACTGGAGAAAAACCTTTTTCTTGTACAGTATGTTCTGCCAAGTTTAGTCAGCAAGGTATCCTGAAGAGGCACACTCGAAGCCACACTGGAGAAAAACCTTTTTCTTGTACAGTATGTTTTGCCAAGTTTAGTTAGCAAGGTATCCTGAAGAAGCACACTCGAACCCACACTGGAGAAAAACCTTTTTCTTGTACACTATGTTCTGCCAAGTTTCGAGTGCTTAGTTATCTGAGGCAGCACATTCGTATACACACTGGAGAAAAACCTTTTTCTTGTACAGTATGTTCTGCCAAGTTTAGTCAGCAAAGTAACCCGAAGAAACACTTTTAAACCCACACTGGAGAAAAACCTTTCTCTTGTACAGTATGTTGTGCAAAGTTTAGTCAGAATTTTGACCTGCAGAGGCACAGCCTAACACACACTTGAGAAAAACTTTTTTCTTGTTCACTATGTTCTGCCAAGTTTCGAGTGCTTAGTCATCTGAAGCAGCACACTCGAACACACACTGGAGAAAAACCCTTTTCTTGTACAGTATTTTCTGCCAAGTTTAGTCAGCAAAGTAACCCGAAGAAACACTTTTAAACCCACACTGGAGAAAAACCTTTCTCTTGTACAGTATGTTGTGCAAAGTTTAGTCAGAATTTTGACCTGCAGAGGCACAGCCTAACACACACTGGAGAAAAACCTTTTTCTTGTTCACTATGTTCTGCCAAGTTTAGGAAGCATAGTCATCTGAAGGAGCACACTCGAAGTCACACTGGAGAAAAACCTTTTTCTTGTACAGTATTTTCTGCCAAGTTTAGTCAGCAAAGTAACCCGAAGAAACACTTTTAAACCCACACTGGAGAAAAACCTTTCTCTTGTACAGTATGTTGTGCAAAGTTTAGTCAGAATTTTGACCTGCAGAGGCACAGCCTAACACACACTGGAGAAAAACCTTTTTCTTGTTCACTATGTTCTGCCAAGTTTAGGAAGCATAGTCATCTGAAGGAGCACACTCGAAGTCACACTGGAGAAAAACCTTTTTCTTGTACAGTATTTTCTGCCAAGTTTAGTCAGCAAAGTAACCCGAAGAAACACTTTTAAACCCACACTGGAGAAAAACCTTTCTCTTGTACAGTATGTTGTGCAAAGTTTAGTCAGAATTTTGACCTGCAGAGGCACAGCCTAACACACACTGGAGAAAAACCTTTTTCTTGTTCACTATGTTCTGCCAAGTTTAGGAAGCATAGTCATCTGAAGGAGCACACTCGAATACACACTGGAGAAAAACCTTTTTCTTGTACAGTATGTTCTGCCAAGTTTAGTGAGCAAGGTAACCTGAAGAAACACACTCGAAGCCACACTGGAGAAAAACCTTTTTCTTGTACAGTATGTTCTGCCAAGTTTAGTCAGCAAGGTATCCTGAAGAGGCACACTCAAACCCACACTGGAGAAAAACCTTTTTCTTGTACAGTATGTTCTGCCAAGTTTAGTCAGCAAGGTATCCTGAAGAGGCACACTCAAACCCACACTGGAGAAAAACCTTTTTCTTGTACACTATGTTCTGCCAAGTTTAGTGAGCAAGGTATCCTGAAGAAACACACTCGAAGCCACACTGGAGAAAAACCTTTTTCTTGTACAGTATTTTCTGCCAAGTTTAGTTTGCAAAGTAACCCGAAGAAACACTTTTAAACCCACACTGGAGAAAAACCTTTCTCTTGTACAGTATGTTGTGCAAAGTTTAGTCAGAATTTTGACCTGCAGAGGCACAGCCTAACACACACTGGAGAAAAACCTTTTTCTTGTTCACTATGTTCTGCCAAGTTTAGGAAGCATAGTCATCTGAAGGAGCACACTCGAATACACACTGGAGAAAAACCTTTTTCATGTACAGTATGTACAGCCAAGTTTAGTTAGCAAGGTATCCTGAAGAGGCACACTCGAACCCACACTGGAGAAAAACCTTTTTCTTGTACACTATGTTCTGCCAAGTTTAGTTAGCAAGGTATCCTGAAGAGGCACACTCGAACCCACACTGGAGAAAAACCTTTTTCTTGTACAGTATGTTCTGCCAAGTTTAGTTAACAAGGTATCCTGAAGAGGCACACTCGAACCCACACTGGAGAAAAACCTTTTTCTTGTACAGTATGTTCTGCCAAGTTTAGTCAGCAAGGTATCCTGAAGAGGCACACTCGAAGCCACACTGGAGAAAAACCTTTTTCTTGTACAGTATGTTCTGCCAAGTTTAGTTAGCAAGGTATCCTGAAGAGGCACACTCGAACCCACACTGGAGAAAAACCTTTTTCTTGTACACTATGTTCTGCCAAGTTTAGTTAGCAAGGTATCCTGAAGAGGCACACTCGAACCCACACTGGAGAAAAACCTTTTTCTTGTACAGTATGTTCTGCCAAGTTTAGTCAGCAAGGTATCCTGAAGAGGCACACTCGAAGCCACACTGGAGAAAAACCTTTTTCTTGTACAGTATGTTTTGCCAAGTTTAGTTAGCAAGGTATCCTGAAGAGGCACACTCGAACCGACACTGGAGAAAAACCTTTTTCTTGTACACTATGTTCTGCCAAGTTTCGAGTGCTTAGTTATCTGAGGCAGCACATTCGTATACACACTGGAGAAAAACCTTTTTCTTGTACAGTATGTTCTGCCAAGTTTAGTCAGCAAAGTAACCCGAAGAAACACTTTTAAACCCACACTGGAGAAAAACCTTTCTCTTGTACAGTATGTTGTGCAAAGTTTAGTCAGAATTTTGACCTGCAGAGGCACAGCCTAACACACACTGGAGAAAAACCTTTTTCTTGTTCACTATGTTCTGCCAAGTTTAGGAAGCATAGTCATCTGAAGGAGCACACTCGAAGTCACACTGGAGAAAAACCTTTTTCTTGTACAGTATTTTCTGCCAAGTTTAGTCAGCAAAGTAACCCGAAGAAACACTTTTAAACCCACACTGGAGAAAAACCTTTCTCTTGTACAGTATGTTGTGCAAAGTTTAGTCAGAATTTTGACCTGCAGAGGCACAGCCTAACACACACTGGAGAAAAACCTTTTTCTTGTTCACTATGTTCTGCCAAGTTTAGTGAGCAAGGTATCCTGAAGAAACACACTCGAACCCACACTGGAGAAAAACCTTTTTCTTGTACAGTATTTTCTGCCAAGTTTAGTTTGCAAAGTAACCCGAAGAAACACTTTTAAACCCACACTGGAGAAAAACCTTTCTCTTGTACAGTATGTTGTGCAAAGTTTAGTCAGAATTTTGACCTGCAGAGGCACAGCCTAACACACACTGGAGAAAAACCTTTTTCTTGTTTACTATGTTCTGCCAAGTTTAGGAAGCATAGTCATCTGAAGGAGCACACTCGAAGTCACACTGGAGAAAAACCTTTTTCTTGTACAGTATTTTCTGCCAAGTTTAGTCAGCAAAGTAACCCGAAGAAACACTTTTAAACCCACACTGGAGAAAAACCTTTCTCTTGTACAGTATGTTGTGCAAAGTTTAGTCAGAATTTTGACCTGCAGAAGCACAGCCTAACACACACTGGAGAAAAACCCTTTTCTTGTACAGTTTTTTCTGCCAAGTTTAGTCAGCAAAGTAACCCGAAGAAACACTTTTAAACCCACACTGGAGAAAAACCTTTCTCTTGTACAGTATGTTGTGCAAAGTTTAGTCAGAATTTTGACCTGCAGAGGCACAGCCTAACACACACTGGAGAAAAACCTTTTTCTTGTTCACTATGTTCTGCCAAGTTTAGGAAGCATAGTCATCTGAAGGAGCACACTCGAAGTCACACTGGAGAAAAACCTTTTTCTTGTACAGTATTTTCTGCCAAGTTTAGTCAGCAAAGTAACCCGAAGAAACACTTTTAAACCCACACTGGAGAAAAACCTTTCTCTTGTACAGTATGTTGTGCAAAGTTTAGTCAGAATTTTGACCTGCAGAGGCACAGCCTAACACACACTGGAGAAAAACCTTTTTCTTGTTCACTATGTTCTGCCAAGTTTAGGAAGCATAGTCATCTGAAGGAGCACACTCGAATACACACTGGAGAAAAACCTTTTTCTTGTACAGTATGTTCTGCCAAGTTTAGTGAGCAAGGTAACCTGAAGAAACACACTCGATGCCACACTGGAGAAAAACCTTTTTCTTGTACAGTATGTTCTGCCAAGTTTAGTCAGCAAGGTATCCTGAAGAGGCACACTCAAACCCACACTGGAGAAAAACCTTTTTCTTGTACAGTATGTTCTGCCAAGTTTAGTCAGCAAGGTATCCTGAAGAGGCACACTCAAACCCACACTGGAGAAAAACCTTTTTCTTGTACACTATGTTCTGCCAAGTTTAGTGAGCAAGGTATCCTGAAGAAACACACTCGAAGCCACACTGGAGAAAAACCTTTTTCTTGTACAGTATTTTCTGCCAAGTTTAGTTTGCAAAGTAACCCGAAGAAACACTTTTAAACCCACACTGGAGAAAAACCTTTCTCTTGTACAGTATGTTGTGCAAAGTTTAGTCAGAATTTTGACCTGCAGAGGCACAGCCTAACACACACTGGAGAAAAACCTTTTTCTTGTTCACTATGTTCTGCCAAGTTTAGGAAGCATAGTCATCTGAAGGAGCACACTCGAATACACACTGGAGAAAAACCTTTTTCATGTACAGTATGTACAGCCAAGTTTAGTTAGCAAGGTATCCTGAAGAGGCACACTCGAACCCACACTGGAGAAAAACCTTTTTCTTGTACACTATGTTCTGCCAAGTTTAGTTAGCAAGGTATCCTGAAGAGGCACACTCGAACCCACACTGGAGAAAAACCTTTTTCTTGTACAGTATGTTCTGCCAAGTTTAGTTAACAAGGTATCCTGAAGAGGCACACTCGAACCCACACTGGAGAAAAACCTTTTTCTTGTACAGTATGTTCTGCCAAGTTTAGTCAGCAAGGTATCCTGAAGAGGCACACTCGAAGCCACACTGGAGAAAAACCTTTTTCTTGTACAGTATGTTCTGCCAAGTTTAGTTAGCAAGGTATCCTGAAGAGGCACACTCGAACCCACACTGGAGAAAAACCTTTTTCTTGTACACTATGTTCTGCCAAGTTTAGTTAGCAAGGTATCCTGAAGAGGCACACTCGAACCCACACTGGAGAAAAACCTTTTTCTTGTACAGTATGTTCTGCCAAGTTTAGTCAGCAAGGTATCCTGAAGAGGCACACTCGAAGCCACACTGGAGAAAAACCTTTTTCTTGTACAGTATGTTTTGCCAAGTTTAGTTAGCAAGGTATCCTGAAGAGGCACACTCAAACCCACACTGGAGAAAAACCTTTTTCTTGTACACTATGTTCTGCCAAGTTTCGAGTGCTTAGTTATCTGAGGCAGCACATTCGTATACACACTGGAGAAAAACCTTTTTCTTGTACAGTATGTTCTGCCAAGTTTAGTCAGCAAAGTAACCCGAAGAAACACTTTTAAACCCACACTGGAGAAAAACCTTTCTCTTGTACAGTATGTTGTGCAAAGTTTAGTCAGAATTTTGACCTGCAGAGGCACAGCCTAACACACACTTGAGAAAAACTTTTTTCTTGTTCACTATGTTCTGCCAAGATTAGACGTATTAGTCATCTGAAGCAGCACACTCGAACACACACTGGAGAAAAACCCTTTTCTTGTAAACTATGTTCTGCCACATATTGCCATCAAAATGCTTTGAAAAGGCATACTGGTGCACACACACTAAAGAAAAACCTATTTCTTGAACACTGTTCCGCTAAAGTTAGTAAGAAGATAACTTAAACATGTTTAATCCTACATACACTTCCCCTATTAGCATTAGTAAGGTTGACATGAATACATATTTTTAGTATTGACAAGGATAATAACTAGGGCCTGGAAAAATTAGCATCTATTTATTACATAATTAGCATTTATGATGTTGAAAATTAGCATCTATTTTCCAGAAATTAGCATCTATTTTTGAGAAATTTGCATAAGATATTAAAGTTACATAACAATACAAGAAGTTGTAATAGTGTTTATACCCATTATGACGAATTTTAACACAAACCAAAATCATTAAACGGTATTTGTAAACAAACGTTTGACCACTAGTAATTTCAGATGGAAACAAACTGACGATTCGAGTTGACCAACTTCAGTACGCTAAATGTGCACCACAAAATGTATGATTTGTCCCTATGTAAAATATTGATCAGAAAAAAAATTTGAAGACTAAAGTGATTATCAACGAATGTAAAAAACCGCGTACTAAAATATTTGTAGTAGTTTTCAGCATTTAAAATATTTTCATTTTTATCTTTGCAAGTTCACTACGATCCCGTCAACGACCTAGATATTTTCTAGGTTGTTGGTTTCCGTGATGCGCTTCCCGGGAAATTTTGTTTTGTTAGGTTAGATACTCTTCATGAACAGGCAACACACGATGCAATGGCGAACGTAGGCGAACGTGATGTGATCTAACAAAACAAAATAACTGCGTCGATAAGTAGTGTGAACATTCTTTTCTAAACAACATTCAACGGTATCTTGAGTAAATCGTAAAGAATAAATTTACAAAATTACTTATTCTATACTATCATGCGTGATATTTGGTTAAGGAATGTTTTATAAATAAAGGTTAGGATTCGGATTTTATTCCTTCAACAAGCCTTGTCAGAAGCTATTGTTTACGGTAATTGTGTTATGGTGGCTATTTTCAAAAAAAATACTTTGAGGAATGTGTGTTCAAGCCATTTTGTTGCATTCTATAGTGGTTTTTCGCTCGATAATGGCAATTTTACCGCGATTTCGCAAATATAGCATTTATAACAACAATTAGTAAAAAATCGCATCTAACCTCAAAATTCGCAAAAAAATCGCATCTATCGCAAATTGCGAATTTTTCCGGCCCCTAATAATAACGTAGATGACACACAAAACACAGTTTAAAAACAATGAACATAATTTATACAGCAAGTCACAGTTATATACATGGAACACTGATATACTACAGACCACAGTTAAAACAATAAACACGGTGTACGTACATACAACAAAAAAACAGAATTAAGACAATTTTTAAGTTTTAACTTGCCATTTCGAACAAAGCAAAAATCAGCAATCCTTAAATAATACATAAAAGCATATAAAACGTAAATTCACAACCAGACACATAAAAACAAGGTACAGGAGAATCCCGTTATAGCGAGCACGGTAATAGCGAGAACACGGCTATAACGAGGTCTTTTTGAGGAATTTACGGCGTGATCGCATGATGCGCGCCTTGGTTATTTGTCTGCTTTATCTTCACCCCTCTCGTTCGGCACTAGACATCTTGCCGTTGACGCCTGTCACATTCTTCAGCCTTGCAGTCGCCACCTAAGTGCGTGGCTTTAAAAATAGAATCCCGTCATTTCTTTCTTTTATCAAATTTCCGCTTGGCTTCAAGGCCAAGGTATGCTCGAATCGAATAAACCAAGCCCTTGAATATACATATCCTTTGTACGCATTTCTTATTATTTATAAAATAGACAAAATCTATTTTTTTCCCGCCACTAAACATAACAATGCGCACTTTTTTTTAAAAAATATAAATGCTCTTAATTAATTTGTTGGGGCATTTTTATTAACGAATAATAACATTGTTTATAACTATGTTAGGCCAAAAACGTCAGAGCCGTCTTTATACTTGTTGCTAATTGATCGCGTTAATAATACACAAATATTTATAAACTTGTTTGGAATTATTTCAGTCGTGACACATTTACAAACTCGTCACATTATTTATTTTACTAGCTGGCAAATAGTAGGCACTACCGTATTTATTTCCGAATCTCTAGGACAGTTTTATTGTAACTTTTGTTTCGATCAGTTGTTGGGGTAGCTATCCGGGAAGGGGGTGGTGATGGTTTGAGTTTAATTCTGAATTTATTTTCTAAAAACGTTTACAGGTTTTTTTAATTGAAAAAAGTATTGTTTTCCAGCTGCTATTTCGTTTGAGGCGTACATGCGTTGCCGCACTCCTGCTTTTTTTTGTAAGGAATTAAATTGTCGTGCTACACTAGCGCCGTCTGTTAGCTACATCCGGAACAAACACGGCCGCCAGCAGACAGCCCGCGTTGACGATAGATAGCAGGAAATTGCTGTGTTGGCCGCGGGCCAAGCCGAGTAATCGATTGCGGACTGAGATGCTATACTTACGTGGCGTGGTAGGGTATTCTGGTTATTTTGACGCAATCGGTGATTGCATCCGTACTTGTGGGGTATCTTTTTAAAGAGAATTCACACATCAGCTCACAGAAATTAAGATTTCGTTAATATAACCTGTTATTTTCCAATTATACACGTTTAAACACAATTTTTATGGTATTTTCGGTTCGTTTTTATTTTTTGGGGGCCAAAATCTGTCCAATTCGGTTATAGCAAGGACACGGTTATAGCGAGGATCAAACCCGGAACCGTGACACCTCGATATAACGGGACGCTAGTGTATTAGGAGATATTCACGATAAAGTAGACGAATCGTCAGAATAACTTGAAAAGCATTAAATTATGTAAATTATGATTGTAAAGCTTATAGCAAACACAGGATTACTTTAAAACTAACAAAGTGTAAGAAAATATATTGGGTAAAAGAGGTATGTATATTTTTAAGATAAATAATTATATCTCCGAATTTAACTAAGCATACCAATAATAAACACATGAAAACTGCTAACCATAATTATACCATTTTTAAAAATTCAATCACTGTAAGTTTGGTAAAAGGGCTGGTGTGCTTTTAAATCAAAAAACTCACATCTATAGTTAATTTTTTATGTATTTTTGACAATTTATTATAATTTGTCTATAAATGGGGCTGATAACAGAATTAGTTTTCATTTATTTGAAAAATTCATGTCTCGGCAACTAATTAAGTTCGACGTGGATTAAATTGTAAAAAAATATAAATAAATATATATAGTTTTTTTTTACTAATTTGCAATATTCCACCCATTGGGTGTGTTGATATTAGTTTTGTTTGAAGTACAAAAAATTCATAATTATGAATCTACTATATCGAAGGGTTAGAAATAAAAATATAGAGTTTTGAATTTTATTTTTTGCAGTTTTCCTAATTTTTCATTTTAAGGTTGCTAAAGAGGGTAACTTATCTATAAAAAAACTCATATTTCCATAGCAATAGTTCTGAATTAAAAAAACTTAGCATATATAACGTAAATAATTAATTATGTAGAATACTTTTGAGCATGTTTTTATAGTAATAAATTATATATATATATATTTTTTTATAGTAATAAATTATATATATATATATATATATATATATATATATATATAAATGAAGATAAGAAACTGAACAATAATAATATACTCAATTATGATTTTATATAATGTTTTAACCTTTACCATTTTTCTATATTCAACCGCCTCTCTGTGAGATGTAAGTTATATGGTGTAATGCAAAATCTACCAACTTGGTGAAGTTTTATTTTTAAAGTATATTGTTACATGTTACATCCCGCTAAGCAACTCAGAATAGTAACAAGTCACTTTAATCACCTGAAAAGTTTAATTTTATATTCAATGATTTTGAAGTTTTAAGTTCATCTGATTGCCAACATTGAAGATGAATTATTCCATTAGGATAAAAGTTTTTATTTCGTTGCATCAGAGTAAAGGGTTTTCGAAGGCAGTCTTTTGTTTTATTATTACTTCTCAAAAAACACAAATGCGGATCACAACTTGCATATCCGGAAAATTTTCCATGTGTTCATTGGAGACTTACTTAGCTCATTGCTCAATTAAAAAAAAAATTAAAGTCCCTTTGTTGTTGAACAAAGGTCCATTATCCCGCTGATATGTCCTTGGAGGGTAACGGCAGTCACCATGGGCTGATGCCGACGCCTGGGGTCCAATTGAGAGTTAAAAGACTAAAAAATAGTTAATATTCTGCCTGGCCCCGATCAAAATGCATGAAATTGCTATTCAAAAAATCTCTCTGCATTCATGTGAGCTGCTAACAATGCCGCCGTAAACGACATTGATCAAGCGACAACTAGTTGGACATTACATTGAAGTTGTCTTCCCATACAAAGGCAAACACAAAGGGGAGGCAACCCTGCTTGTCAACCAACCAAACGCGCAACAGACACATAAATATGACCATGTAAGGAATGAGGTCTCGCCCAGCGAGAGTTCTGGTCCATTGCTGCGCAGTCATGCGCCCACGTGCGGGGTTTTCCCAACCACACACTAACTTACTGGCGACAGGGAGTCACGCTGTGTCTTCCTTCCATTCCAACCTTCTAGAACCTTCTGGCTGCTCAGAGGATGCTTTAATACTGCAAAAATGTAATTAATGAACATACTTATTTTAACTGACCAGGCAAAATAAAGAAAGGAATAATAAAAAAATACATTCATTTTACGTAGAACCTCATGAAAAATAATAATTAATATTGAGGCACAATCAAAATACTTTAAAAGCCTATACATTGAAGATGAAACATGAGTAGAAATTAATTACGAAACATGAAGAGGACATCAGTAACATTACACATTCTCATTTCAAATATTATCAGTAGCAGGGGGCAGAAATTAAGATATGTTACAATATCTTCTGAACAATGCAAACTTAATTAGACATATTAGAAATTATAAATAAACATACCTTAAGTTATTCAACGTTCTCTGAAATATCACCTTAAGTTGTAACAAGGGTTAATAATATTTTTAAAATAAAATGATATGGAATCCATTAAATCAGTATTGGCGTCATATTTATAAAAATATAAATTTATTGTTATTATTTTAGAGTCCACATCTGAAGTTAAAAGAAAGAAAAGGGATTAGAGTGGTTTTTGGGTAAAGGATATTGCCATGTTTAATTATTAGTTATGAATTTTTACATTGACATCCGTGTGGAAAAACGGAGAGGGTAATTTTTGGGATATATATATATTTTTTTTAAGTAATACTAAGTAAACTACGGGTCAAGTAATACATGGATAAGAAATTTGGTATCTATACTCTACATTTCAAATGTACATGTGAGTGCATCAATAGGCTTAAATAATGGGAGTATTAGGAATAAGGTGAAATTATTTAACTATTCTTTCAAAAATTTAATTATAGTAAATGAAACTGTTAGCATAAACTATGTTATAATCTAAGTTAAAATTAAATAGGTGCATGTGTAACATTTTTTTAATATTGTCTACTTCATGAAATGAAAAGGAAGTTAGTGTGATTTCATTGAGGCAAAATATGTCCTCCAACACTAAAAATGAAGTTTTAAAATCAGGTACTTAATCAATACTTAAAATTAAAAAGGCCTACATATATGTAACCACTTAAAAAAAAAACATTCTTAAATGGTTTTGTTATAAAATATTATATTTTATGCACTTAACAATCCATTGTATCTATTTAATTAGTGAAAATGTTTTGAATTAAAACAATTTTCTTTCAATGGTAAGAATTTTGCAATATTCTTAAACCACGCAAGCGAAGCTGTTGATTATTAGCTATTTATAAATACAATTGTTTTCTTTTGGGCATTTTCTTTTTTCCTTGGAACTTTTTTTTGTGCAGTTTCTGGAACCAATTTTAAAAGATGAATCATAACTGTAAAAGTTCTTGCATCAGTACATATGTAAGATGCTACTTATGCAGACATTAATAAATTAATTTTGCCTTTCATTAAATAATTAAATAAGTGTTCTGGTAAAAATTTACATAAAAAGGTTTGCCTACTTGCACATATAGCTTTGCTGCAGAGCATGACTGTGCAACATGATTTAGAGGTATTTATAATTTTTTCTGGATGCCGACATGTTTGGCTGAATAGGACTTTTCCTTTTGATGGGTTGTCATGGCATCCAGACTTGTCGTGATTAAATATGTTTTCAGGTGGAATAGTACCTGGACTTTCATTTTCAAAGTGCTCAAAAAACTCTTTTACTATCCCTTGTTCACCAGATCTGTTTCCTGGTTAAGGTTTGTGGTTAATGTTTATGCAAAGGCTTTGTTTTGTGTCTCTCTAAAAATGCTTTTTCCTACTCCCATCCTGGCATATTATTTGGAAAACGACTCATGAGTTTTTGAAGAGAGTAGGTATACTTTCACAATGTACCGTAAGTCAAATACCGATATAGGAACACCTGTCACTTACTGTGATGCACTGGTGAACAAATGTGGCCTCTTCTTGTGGACATAAGATATTAGGCCGTCCAACTCTGCCCATGTGATTGTTCTGGAATCTGTTAACAATAGTGTGGCGGGGAATGCCAGAACTTGTGTGCTGCTTTTGTCTGACCACCTCTTCCCGAACGGGCATCTGCCAGTATTTTGGCCATAGTCTCCAATGGGAAACATGTCTTAGTTCCATACCTCCTAGTTCCAGGCTTCAAATGTATCTTTCGTGCCATGGTATTGCAAACAGTTTTGCGAACTATTTTTCTAGCATATATGTTACTCCAGCCAATAACAGCACTCCTTTGATATCTGATAATACTGCTTGCTCCATTCCTATGTCCACTATTACTGAGATTCTTGTACTTTGAGGGATCAAATACTTGAAATCTACTATGTCAACAGGTCCAGATGGTATTCCTAATTTCATAATAAAAGGATGCTCTCTGGTTCTTGTTCCTATCCTTCAGTTTATCTTCAATAGCAGTATTAAAAACAGCATCTACCCCAATATATGGAAAACTGCCAAGGTCATTCCTATGATAAAAAAGGTAGCAAATTTAATGTCACGAATTATAGGCCTATTTCTCTTAAATGGATTTGCTTAAGTTTTTTACAAAATAATATTTAAGGAACTCTTTCAAAATTAAACTATCTGATTGTCAGCATGGTTTCAGAATTGGCAAATCTACTACTACTAATCTGATAACTTTCATAAATCCAATTTATTCTGAAGTGATAACCCGAGGCCAAGTAAATGCTTGCTATTTTGATTTAGCAAAGGCTTTCGACACAGTAAACCATCAGGTATTACTCAGAAAATCATCCATTATGGGATTGAGTGACAAATATATCAAATGGTTTGGCAGCTTTTTGAAAGATGGGAATTACTTTGTTTCTATTAAACCAAAGCACTAAATTATTCTGTTGGTCTGTTATTTGCAGATGACCTAAAAATATATAGAAAAATTACTTCAATACATGACTGTCACTTACTTCAACACAACATTTCTTCTGTTGTTGCATGGTGTAAGACTAATCTCGTTGAACTTAACTACTGTAAAACCACCACTATAATCTTCTCAAGAAAATATCATCCTATTGTATTTGAATATAAACTAAACAATCATACTATTGCAAAATCAAATTGTGTCAGAGACTTAGGTATAATGTTCGCGTTGATTAAATATATCACATTTAATGCATCTAATTTAGATTCAACACTTAGTCTTTATATATCCTTGGTGAGATCTAAATTTGAATATGGTTCTGTGATTTGAAATAACATTAATAAATCAGATAGTGACAAATTGGATAAAATACAATTCAAACTGATCAAAATTATAAATCTAAAACGTAACTGTTAGATACCACAATAAACGCTGGTAACAACATCCAGTAACACTGGGTTGCCCAGCAGCACTTTATTTAACACCTCTACAACAGCATGTTACACGAGTTCCCGCCATTTCGTAACTAACTAGACATAACAACAACAACACAGCATACCAACCTATACTCAGTACATAACACCTCTTCCCTTCAAGATTTTCCCCACTTACCATTGCATATATGCAAATACTATATACCATAATACAAGACACTACACTGTAACAATACCATCCACAACTCTAGCCCCATTGAGTTACTTCTGCACATAGTCTTTCAACCTCACTGGTTGCTGTTTCACTCTGTTAGATGCACGTTTAGTACAAGGTGAGTCTTGTTCAGCTTGCCATGTTGCAGTGTCGAGCTTTTCGAATCCCCGGAACGGACCTGAGAATTCTTCATCTCCATCCTTACTAGGCCTGTACTCTTCCATTACCGGTGTCTGCTGTTCCCAGTTGCTGGTGGTTACATCTCTAACAGAGTGCCTGACACCCATCGTTCCAAGGTGTGGTCCTGGTGCCTTCAGCGAACGGTGCGCAGCATCACTCCTCTCGCAGCTGATGTCCGCCTGGTCATCGTCGTGTGGACTGAGAACCGGCCATATTTGTTGGTTCCTTCCTAGTGATAGGTCGGCAGATAAACTACCTTGGTGTAGCGCCTTCGACTCTCTTCGACGGATCTGATCTACATGGCGTCTATAGGTCTGCCCCACATTATCCCTCACAACATATATGAATTGCCCTTGTTGGCCAGTGTTGTTCCTTGTAACCATTTTTCGTTCCCACTGTAGCTCCTTACCCATACCGTATCATCCACTTGGAAATGCCTTCCTATACAGCCTGATGATGATTGTGCTACAATCCTGTGTCCATTGTGACCCACAGCCGGTCGAACCTGGTCCAGCACTGTTCTCAGTCGACGTCCCATCAGGAGTTCTGCTGGTGTCTTCTGACCGCCAGCACCTGGCATGGTGCGAAGTGCGAACAATATCCTGTTCAGTCTGGTCTGCCAGTCACCATCACCTAGCTTCTTCAGCTTTGCCTTGATAGTTTGAACCATGCGCTCAGCCTGACCATTGCTGGATGGATGAAATGGTGTTGATTTCATCAACCGAATGCTATTTTTCCGTGCAAATGTCTTCATTTCCACGGACGCGAAGGCAGACCCATTGTCTGAAACTATGCATTCAGGTATCCCATGGACACTGAACATGTCCCTCAACTCCCGAACTACTGATGCTGATGAGCTTGATGGCACAATTCTCACTTCTGGCCATCGTGAGTAAGCATCCACTGCCAACAGAAAAACTTTACCCTGAAAGGGCCCAAAGAAATCAATGTGAACCCTAGACCACGGTTTTGTTTCTGGTTCCCAGCACACACCCTTATTCTTTGGTGGGTTAGCACGAATCTGTTGACACTGTTGGCATTGGCCTACGAAATGTTCAATGTCTATGTCCAGTTTAGGCCACCACACATAGCTTCGTGCAACTGCTTTGGATTTCACCACCCCATCATGGGCTGCATGTAACATTTGCAGCATCTTCTTCCTCAACACTGTAGGCATTATAACTCTGTTTCCCCACAGAACACAGCCTTTATAGAGCGACAGTTCAGTTCTTCGATTCCAGTATGGTCTGAGCTCTTCTGACACTGCCTCCTTTTCTGACCAACCGATGTTTGTATGCTTTTGCACCACACGGAGTACTGGATCCACTGCCGTCAAGCTTGCTATCTTTGTGGCCTCAATAGGCGGGTCAGGAAGGGCTTCCAACATTAACACATCTCCCACGACCGGAATATCCAGCTGTGGTGCCTTAAGTGGCAGTCTACTTAATGCATCTGCGTGTCCTATGGTAGTTCCTGGTCTGTAAAGCAATTTGTAGTCAAACATGGACAGCCACAAGCTCCAACGCAGCAGTCTTGGGGATAAAATGTCTGGTGTTTGCTTGGTAGGATCCAACAGTCTCAACAGTGGCTGGTGGTCTGTCACAATTGTAAAGACCCTAGCTGTTACATATTGTCGGAACTTTGTGACACCAAACATAATCGCTAACGCCTCTTTATCAATTTGTGAGTAGTTCTTCTCATGCTTCTGTAAAGAGCGTGAGCCAAATGCTATAGGTCTCTCACTGCCATCATACTCCTCATGTGCCAGCACTGCTCCCACACCATACTCTGATGCATCACAAGTCAAGATCACTGGTTTCAAAGAATCATAATGCACTAACACAGAGTCCAACTGAAGAAGCCTTTTTGATGCACGGAATGCGTCTTCATGGGCTTCTGTCCACACCCATTGTTTACCTTTGTCCAGTAACCGATGTAGTGGTTCTGCCACATCAGCCTTATTGGGCAAAAACCTCTCGTAGAAGTTTAAGAGTCCTAAAAAAGCTTGTAGCTCCTTCTTGCACGTTGGAGATGGAGCATTCTGGACAGCTTCCACCTTCTCTACTGTTGGGTGTATTCCCGTGCTGTCCACTGGTAGCCCAAAAATGTGACTGATGCTACAGCAAATACACACTTCGACCTTTTAAGTTGCAACCCGGCTTCCGCAATACGCTCCAGGACTTGATGGACCCTCAGCCAATGCTGTTCTTCACTGGATCCAGTAATCAGAATATCGTCTAGCAATACTACCACACCCTGTATCCCTATCAACAAGGTTTCCATTAGTCTCTGAAAAACTGCTGGTGCACAATTAATTCCAAATGGCAACCGCTTCACCCTGAAAAGCCCTTTCATGGTATTCACAGTCAACAATTCAGCAGTTGCGGTATCCACTGACACTTGTAAGTACGCATCAGCTAAATCCAATTTGGTGAAAACCTTCCCTCCTGCTAAGTTAGAAAATGCTTCATTAATAGTTGGAAGTGGGTAAACATCCTTTTTACACATTGTGTTTACTGTGCACTTGTAATCTCCACAGAGCCGCACCGTTCCATCTGCCTTACGCACAACATGAAGTGGAGTAGCCCACTGGGAATAAGTTACAGGCTCGTACACACCCAGCTCCACCAGTCGGTCTATTTCCTTACACACACTTTCACGTAACGCAAATGCTACCGAACGGCATTTCCGGAACACTGGTGTTGCATCAGAATCTAATTCTATATTTACTGGTGGTCCTTTATAGTGGCCCAATTCCATGCTAGCAAACACTCCAGGATGTTGCCTCACTATGTCTGTCACCGCTGCAGGCTGAAATGAAAATACCCCTTCCACGGAAATTCCAAGAGGTTCCAACCAGCTACGCCCTAAGAGGCTGGGACCTCTCCCTTCAGCCACTAATAACGGTAACCTTGCAGTTGCAGACTTGGTTTGCACATACACGTCCAACACCCCTAGCACTCGCAGCTTTTCTTGGGACCATGTGTGTAGCAGTAACCTAGCCTCCTGTAGTGATGGTTTCTCTGGCCAGAGCCGCTCAAAGGTATCTTTACTAATAATCGAAAACCCAGAACCTGTGTCAACCTCCATGTCTAGCTTCATTCCATCCACATGTACTGTCATTCTTATTGGCGGCTGACTTTTAGGTGATTGTGACTGGAAATTGAATAGACTATACTCTGACGCTTCTTCAGATGAGTCTCCCTCAAATACAACATTGTAATTGCCACTAACCTGGTTTCTCTTTGGATTCTTACCCATATCTCTGGCATGGGTTCTGTGCTTTTTGTTGATACATGCCCTTTCCAGATGGCCCAATTTACCACAGAAATTACACATTGTTTTGCGGTGTTTACAGCTCTCTGGGTTGTGTAATCCATTACAACGCCAACAGGGTTTCTGCTCTTGAGGTGGATTTGACCTGTTCAACAGCAACGCCCTTTCGTGGACGGCCCGACTTTTGGAAATGCTTACTTGACTTACAGTCTCAGCTAACTCACGTACTTCGCCTTGTAAATCACTCACATTTCGACTAGCAGTTTCTGCCGCAGTCGCCATGTCAATAGCCGCCTGGAATGTTAACTTATCTTTGGCTAACATTGCATGTTGCACTGTTTTATCACGCACACCACACACTAAACGATCACGCAGCATTCTGTTCAAATCGACAAAATTGCAGTGAGCCGATAGCCGTCGCAATTCAGCCATGTACTCAGCTATCGATTCTCCCTCATGCTGATCGCGTTTGTAAAACTTGTACGTTTCAACAATTTCACTTGGCTTCGGTTCAAAGTGATTACACAATGCCACTAAGATATCCGCTATATCGACCTCGTTTGTTGCCTTCGGAAGTAGCAGTGACGACACCAAGTTGTACAATTCGGCGCCACAAACAGTGAAAAATATTGCCTTCTTTTCTTCCTTATCTGTCACCTTGTTCGCCACAAAGTAATATTGCAGACGTTCAGAGTATGTTTTCCAGGTGTCTCGTCCTGGAACAAACTCTCCAAATGAAGTGAACATAGCCATTGTAGGTTATGATACGCCACGCAGCACGGCCGTGATGCTAACAACGATATTGCTTGACTTATAAAATTCGTATCCCCTCGTCGCCAATGTTAGATACCACAATAAACGCTGGTAACAACATCCAGTATCACTGGGTTGCCCAGCAGCACTTTATTTAACACCTCTACAACAGCATGTTACACGAGTTCCCGCCATTTCGTAACTAACTAGACATAACAACAACAACACAGCATACCAACCTATACTCAGTACATAACAGTAACATTAATCTAAATGTAGAATTACACTCCCTTCTTGGTTCCTTATTAAGAAGAGAAATATTAGATGCATTATTTTCACACAATTGTTACAAAAATACAATTAATTGTAATTATTTTCTTCACAATACTGGAATTAGAATATTACTTACTTTCAACAGTCATAAGCAATCTTTAATTTGTACGTTCAGTAAAACAAATGATCTTTTATTCAGAATCACAAAAATTACAATAAATATCCAAGGTTCTTTCCTGTATTAGATAGCAAAATAAAATTTAAAAAAATATAACTATACCAAACTTAATTTTTTTTGGTGGTAAATAATCATATTATTTCAAGTTAGTTTTTTTTTTGGTGTTATTCTTATTTCCTACATTATAAATTTGTAAATAAATTGTTTACTAATTGTTAAATGTTGAATGTTGTGTGTATTGTTTTTGTTTTGTTGTCTTGTAATTTGTATTGTTTTGTTCTGTCTGCATGTATCTGTGTTGTTTGTATCGTGCCTACCGCCCAAGGCCATAAGCTGTAGGTAGGCATGCAACAAATATTAAATAAATTAAATAAATAAATACCTATTTTATGAAATGAGATGATTATTTTATTGCATGATGAGCTAGCTTATTTTGTAAACGGTAGGCAATAAAACACTTTCCATATGAGCAATCAAATAAGTACCAACAAGAAATTATTTCATTACAAACACACTATAATTGATAAAATGTTAAATTTTTTTAAAATGTTAATTGCATACAATTATCAAAAAATTTGTTTTTATGCATATTTCTGTAAAAGTATGTAATATTAAAAATTTAATTGTTACATTTAGATAATAAAAATGTACAATAATGGTATCATTTGACCTCTTTCATTGTAACATTGTACCGGTACAAAGTTGGCCTGAATGTGATTACAAAATGCTGCAGTAAAATTATAGACCCTTATCAAATTAATAGTGGAAATATTTTGTTCATAAATCATGAATTTAAAAGTACAGCAAAACCACGTTTATCCAGCCCTCGTTGATACAGTTCTTTGGATTATCCGGACCAGATTTGAAGACATTTTATTTAATGTTCACATAAAAATGATAGTTGTATTCTACATCTGTGCAAACAAAGACAGTAATCACACGATTATGTACCTGACCATGCTTCGTTCAAACATCATACATGTTTGTAAGAGAAGGAATTTGACAAAGTTCGTTTTTAAGAAATGACATTTCTAATTAATTTTTTTTTACTTCTAATGACTTGTAAACAATATTGAGCATCTATACTGACGTCGTACCGACCGAAGGCCATTAGCCCGGCCTCAGCCCGCAGTACTGGCTCCTGCTGGCGGAACGCACCCCTCGCCAAGTCTTCACCCAAATTAGACGAGCGGCGTAACCTTGGTGCATGGAGGGAGTGTCCCCCCCCCCCCCCTCCGCATGCCAACCCCTGAGGCAGTTCTGATCAGCTCGCGGCCCGGAGCGGACGTGCGCGTACCGTGGGGAGCCTTCAAGTTTTGTCTCTGATCTCTCACGACTGGTAACTATAGTCATCACCGAATACCTTTTTCAACGCAACTCCCCACGCGACTCCGGGTCAGTTTTTTTTTTCTACGGTGCAGGGATTAACCCGGCCGTCGCTACTTTCCAAGTCAAGCCACCGAGTCTAGGGGACACGCTGGGGCCGATCGACCCACTCACGGTTAGACGACAGAGCTAGCCTGGCGCCCTCCCGGAAAACACCCCAATTTTCACGTACAGCTCCTTAGACTCGCCGCGGGAATCGCACCCGAAACCCCGGCTGATGGCAAATGGCGCCCCTGCGTGTGGCAAATAGTGCAAAATAAATTAGCAAGAGAAACACCCGTCAAGCAAAACCGGACAGAAAACAATCCAGGAGAAATTTAAAAACAGAATTCTTCAAGCCATTCCCAACTCAGACGACAAAGCGGGCACGAAATGGCCATTTTGCGGGCGAGAACGTATCAGGTTCAGACAGACGGCGCGTCGAGGCGAGAGGACATAGGAGCTTCTCCCCACCCACCTGCATCATCAAGCTTCGCGTCCTTCGCGACGCGGGAGCACGACGCCACAGCCCGACATCCCCTCCCCTCAACGACCGTTTTTCACCTCCACTTTGTGCGGCTGTACGGGCGCTCTCGGCCGTCGCTTCGCACGCCCATCCGCATCCCCTCCTCCGCCGCGACCATTCTTGACCTCCGCTTTGTGCGGCTGTCCGGGCGCTCTCGGCCGCCGCTGCGCATTGCTATCCGCACTCCCCCTCCTCCACCCCGCCTGTTCGGTCCTCTGCTTTGTGCGGCAGTCCGGGCGCTCTCGGCCCCTACCATTACACGGCTGTCCGCACCACCCCCTTCTCACGGCCACTGGAGCGGCGCGCGCAATCAACCCGCCCTCCCAATCGCGATCTCTGCTTTGTGCGGCTGTCCGGGCACCTAGCCCGCGGACCTGCTAAGGCGCGCGCGGCACGTCAACGATAATAGCTGTCCAAAGCACCAAGAGTCGCAACACAACTATGTTTCACCAAACATCCAACGGGACATGCGCACACTGCAAGCAACCGAGAACTGCTGACTTGCTGACAGGCTCACTGCCTTGGCAAAGCACGTGCCAATGCGCAGCGCAAACCAATACCATGTCACCAACCAACCAAGCGAACCACGAACAGTGGAACATAGACTGGGAGAAGATTTGGAAGGAAAAATTAGAGACAGGGTATACAATACCACCACAACCCACACTGACAGTGCCAGTCACTGGAAACAAGCCAAACACATGTTACGGCATGCCCCCACACCAAACCACAGCACAACCGATTAGGCACGAAATAGCAACTCGACCCACCAACACGCGCATGGAGTCGGTGCGAACCGCCCCATACTCATCGAGGTTACCCGAATTCAGTGGTGCGCCTCACGAGGAACGAGGACCCTCGTGCATACCTCCACCAGTGCGAAATCCGACTCACGCGAAGCGGAACCCCAATCGACGAGTGGCCCGAGCGGACCAGCGAACAGCTGCGGGGAAGCGCCCTGACATGGTGGTGCCTATGGGGCCGCTTCGATATGGAGTGGCAGGAGTTCACGGAGGCCTTCAGCCAACGGTTCGATGCAGGCGCGACGATGGTGCAATGCACCGCACAATTCTACGGGAACACACAGCGAGACGGCGAACCCGTTGAGAACTTCGTGGCACACAAGCTACAGCTCTTCAAGCGCATAGCACCACTCGCAGAGCCCACCAGAGCATTCCCCACCATCACCCAGCCGTTCATGCGCGTCACCCACGTAAACACCGTCATGGAATACGTGCAACTCGCGGTGGCGACGGAGCAAAATGTTCAGAGGATGTGGGGAAGGAGCGCACGTGGCCCCGAGCGAGAACGGAGCAGCCCGCCCAACCGCCGACACCTGCTAGCAATCCAGGCACCACCACCCCAACCACAACAGAGGGGCCCCAACCTCAGGGAGCCAAGAACGCTACGCACCGACGGCCTGACGCGGCCAGAAGCCAACGCGAGTTATCAACCGCCGCAGTGCAGGTTAGGATGCTCCCAGGGCACGTACCACTTGCACAGTGACTGTCCTAGGGGGGCAAAGCCCGGCGCACGACACAACCCGCCTACCGGCCACCCACCACCTCGCACGACCAAGAGCCGACGGGAAACGAGTAAGGGGGGACACAGATGGAGCCCCCCACCCGCATACCGACACGCAAACCAGGTGATGCCACGACCACTGCAAACCCACCCGCGACAAGGGCAGCACGACGTGAACCACCCACCATGACACTCACGACAGGACGCGATGACCCCAGCGCCGCACCATGCTCAACCGCCGAGTGCATCCACCGTGCCGACATACGCCACATGAGCACCGGTGACAACCACGACGAGCCACGACAAGCGCCACCCACCACAACACCTCGCTACCGAAGACCACCAGGTATACCAACCATGTCAGAACCCACCACGACACTCATGACAGGACCCGGCGACCCCAGAACCACACCACGCTCAACCGCCGAGCGCACTCACTGCGTCGACATACACGACGCCCAACAGCCCGACCACAGCGGACCAATCCAGTTAAAACCACCCAGGATGGGACAACTCGCACTGCCCAGCGACCACCTGCTCCGCGTGCCCGTCGAGGTGAATGGGCGCCCGACCCTCGCCCTCATCGACACGGGGGCGAGCCAGGTGTTCATCCACCCCTCGCTGGTACCTCCCCCACCTTCCGCCCACACCAGGGCGAGCTCTGGCTGGCAACCACCACCCACAACAGCCGGATGATGGGACATGCGGATGTGAAGGTAAGCCTTCGGGAGCTAACTACACCAGTGACCGCTGTTGTTGTGGGGGACTTGGGGGAAGAGCTTTTGTTAGGGCAACCCTGGCTGGCAGAACACGATGCCGTGTTGGAGATGGGGCCAGCTAAAATCAATGTGGGGCGAACTGAGAGATTCGTTGTGTATGCGGTGGGTCGAACACCTAGTCCATCAGGCCCAACCATAACCCTAGACGACCTCCACCACGATGTACCACCGGAGTTCCGTAGCACCATCAACAAAGTCCTGCACGAACGACGAGGTGTGTTCGCGACCGCCGAGCCCCTACGGTGCACCACTGTAGCCGAGCACTCCATCCCGACCACCACCGACCAACCCATCTATGAATCACCCCGCGGTTGTGGGTACAAGGAGCAGAGGATCATACGGGAGCAGGTCACTGAAATGCTGCACAGTGGGGTGATCGAACCCTCCAACAGCCCCTACAATGCGTGTATCGTTCTGGCCCCCAAAAGGGACGGTACCCTGCGTTTTTGTACTGATTTTCGCCCCCTCAACGCTGTAACCATCAGCGCACCACCCCCGCAGATCAGCATCGAGACGGCGGTATCCGGCCTCGGGAGGGCCCGCGTGTTCAGCACGCTAGATCTGAAGTCAGGGTACTGGCAAGTACCAATCAAACACCAAGACCGGGAGAAAACCGCCTTCACCGTCCCTGATGGCAGGCGATTCCAGTACAGGGCCATTCCTTTCGGGCTCAAGTGTGCACCAGCGACATTCCAAGCAATGATGACGTGGGTGCTAGAAGGGTACCTCGGCCAGTTCGCCCTCGCGTATCTAGACGACGTTATCGTCTTCTCGGAGACATGGGAGGACCACTGCCGCCACCTAGCACTCGTGCTCGAGAGACTCGCTACCCACCACCTGACCGCGAACCCCGCTAAATGCCACCTGGGTACCGAGGAGGTGGAATTCTGGGGCACCGCGTCAACGAGGAGGGGAGCCAGCCTCAGACTGGCCATCTCCAGAAGATCGCGACCGCGGAGGCTCCACGTACGAGGAAGCAGCTCCAAAGGTTTATCGGTCTGATCAATTGGCTGAGGGTATACATACCCGATTTCTCCCGCGTAATCGCACCCCTCACCGACCTGCTGTCACCGCAAAGGCGTTACCACTGGGGCAGCGATGCGCAACGTGCGTTCGAGGAGGTGAAGAGCACATTCACTCGCTGCCACACCCTTGCGCGTATTGACCCAGAACGCCCACTCATCCTGCAGACAGATGCCAGCGCCTTAGGGGTAGGCGCTGTCCTGTTTCAAGTTGACCACCTAGGAGACAAGCACATAGTGGAGTACGCCAGGGCGAAGTTTGGGGCTGCTGAGCGTAGATACCACAGCAATGAGCAGGAGTGTTTGGCGGTGATCTGGGCAGTTAAAAGGTACCGGCCGCACCTCGAGGGCCGGACCTTTACTCTCCGGACCGACAACCGCTGCCTCACCTGGCTCCATTAATGCAGGGCAGAAAAGGGAAACTTATACGGTGGGCATTACTCCTCCAGTCCTTCGACTTCGTGGTGGAGCACGTGCCAGGGCGAGAAAACCAGCTGCCAGACGCCCTGTCGCGGCAACCGAGCAACCAACACGAGGTCATCGACGTGGAGGAGTGGTAGGACATGCTGCCGCCCGGTCCCAACACCGAACACCTCTCGCCACTAAACACCTGTTTACGGATCACGACCGACGCCAACCAAACCGACCCACCACCTGACACCGCAACTGACGTCGACCAACGGGTCATGACCGCTCAACGTCAATCAACCGAAATGACCCGACGACGACAACAAGCCGAAGACGAACTACACCCGACGTGGAGAGACCAGGACGGCCAGATCATGCACCGAGCGCTTGGAGTAGCTGGGTCGTGGAAGACCTACGTGCATCCCAAGGCGCGCGAGGCCGTCTTGAGGTTCTACCATGACCACGACCTGGCAGGACACCCCGGTACAGACCAGACACGACACGCGGTCTCCCAACACTACCATTGGCCTGGCAAGGCGCGGGATGTGAGGGAGTACGTCCGGGAGTGCGAGGTCTGCCAAGTCCGCAAGGCGCGCCGACTCGACGGGGAGCAGCAACAGCACTCACGACAACCGACCCACGCATTCCAGACCATCGCACTCGACCTGATGGGGCCCTACCCCAGGTCACCCAGAGGGAAGAGGTTCATACTCGTCATGTCAGATATGTTCACAAGATGGACAGAGGCATATCCGTGCAGCAATGCCAGGGCGTCTACCATCATCCACCTCATGACGCAGGAATCCCTGCCTCGGTGGGGCTACCCACAGTCGGCCTTGACCGATAATGGCAGCCAGTTCATCGGCAGGCAATGGCAGGACTGGTGCACGCGGGTGCATAACCAGCACCACACCACCCCAGCTTACTATCCCAGAGCCAACCCCACCGAGCCCAGGAACCAGGACTTGAAGATCCAACTCCGACTCCGACTGACTGACGACCACTCGAAGTGGGTACCAACACCTCGCCGACGCCCTGTTCTGCATCCGCCATCGTGTGAACGCAGCAACAGGCCACACACCCGCCGAGATGGTGCAAGGGAGTAACCTGCACCTCCCAGGCGAATGGGCCACCCACGGGACGCTGCACGATGTAGAAGGGACGGAGGAACGTGACCAGCGCAGGACAGACATGTATGAAGACGCACGGCGACGACAAACGACCTACTCGCAGAATATCACCCCCAAGACCACGCGGGAGCCACCTCTAGTCCGAGTGGGAGACCAAGTCTACGCCCGGGTCCACCCGCTGTCTGCAGCCCCCCGCAACTACTGCGCGGGATTGGCACCGCGCTGTAGCGGGCCTTACAAAATCCAGAGATGCGTGGGCAGGACCGCATATCTGGTCAGACTCGGGGGGCGGCGCATCCGGAAGATCCACCGCAACGATCTACGACTGGCCACGACACCGGGTGAGCTGATGCCGGAAGTACCAGACCACAACGAGACACACAACGACATGCACGACGATGAACAACCGGTAGCAGACGAGCCCGAACCGGCTACCGGAGAGTAAGACCACGACATCCGAACCAGGACACCAGAAGAGGCCCTCGATGACCTGGAAACACCAAGTGATGCACAAGATCTCATGCACGAGATGACAACATCACACCAACCAGGACAGATGACCCGCCACGGACAGGTGACCATCATCGACGTCTCACTGAGCGATCCGGAGGGCCTATTGGGAGACACCACCACCGTCATCAACGAGCCCGACGACATGGTACTCGGCGCCACCAGACAACAACTACAACTCTGTGCGGCTGGGCCAGTGATCGCCCACGCATCAGAGGAGGAGGCGGCAACCCTACCTGAGGGCACTACACCCATCGTGGAGGAACCCGACGACGAGGCAGGAGAAACCCTGGGTATACCTGAACAAAGGAGGCAACCTTACTCTAGCGGGCCATCCAACAACCACGATGCGAGCAACCGCCGTACAACACCGACGGAAGACCACAACAACACCACCACAACCACCACTCGGACGCCTCACGACCCACCAGAAGCGCCCGACGAACCGCCCACACGCCAAGTGATGAGACCCGCCAGGGACAGGCGGCCCCCGGGGTACCTGGCCGAGTACGATCTCGGGAGGGCCGAGAGAGGCCACCGCGGCCCCCGCAATCCTGAGGGCACGACGGAGAAAACTCGACCACCGGTGGACACGCACTACTACCTGCGACCGCTTAGAGCCCCAACCGCCTGGACATGCTGTGAAAACTAGGCCACCACACCACACCACCACACGACCACAACACTGCACACCACCACCTACCTCATCACGCCTCCACGTGGCCCCACCAGCTGCAGCCACCCCAGGTGCCAGGATGGGGAGTCAACGACATGCTAGGGGTGCAAACTGCCGCAGAGCCTGATCGCGTGCAAGGCCGGGCTTCTTCAGTGGGAGGCGTTTGATGTCGTACCGACCGAAGGCCATTAGCCCGGCCTCAGCCCACAGTACTGGCTCCTGCTGGCGGAACGCACCCCTCACCAAGTCTTCACTCAAATGAGACGAGCGGCGTAACCTTGGTGCATGGAGGGAGTGTCCCCCCCCCCCCCCTCCGCATGCCAACCCCTGAGGCAGTTCTGATCAGCTCGCGGCCCGGAGCGGACGTGCGCGTACCGTGGGGAGCCTTCAAATTTTGTCTCTGATCCCTCACGACTGGTAACTAGAGTCATCACCGAATACCTTTTTCAACGCAACTCCCCACGCGACTCCGGGTCAGTTTTTTTTTCTACGGTGCAGGGATTAACCCGGCCATCGCTACTTTCCAAGTCAAGCCACCGAGTCTAGGGGACACGCTGGGGCCGATCGACCCACTCACGGTTAGACGACAGAGCTAGCCTGGCGCCCTCCCGGAAAACACCCCAATTTTCACGTACAGCTCCTTAGACTCGCCGCGGGAATCGCACCCGAAACCCCGGCTGATGGCAATACTATGTAATTTTGTTACAAAACATAAGATTTTGCTTGTAAACAGTCACCAGTTTACAGTATATTTTAATTATTTCCTTTATATGTTTAAGTTGTAATTAATTATATATATTTATTAGGTTAATTAGTATCATCAACCATACAGGCATGGAGTGTTACGCCTGTTCAATAAGTCTAATCTTTGGTTGTGGACACTGTTTCATAATTTATTTGTCTTGATGGTATTCTTCCATTGATGACATTTCCTTTCATGCTTTCTCATAGTCGCTATGTCTTGGGTTGCTACAACAAGAAAAAAGTAGAAATTCTAGGACGCCAAGGGAGTTGAAAAGCGTTTTTCAGGTGTAGGACTGTAAGTTGTAAATTCTCGGATGGAAATACAAGAAGACTGGTGTCGGACGTGACAAAACAAAAAAATAAGGAATCCGAATATTTTGGAATTATTCAGCAATTTCCACATTCTATTTGCCGTAGACGCCTTAATGAATCACCTGAAGGTCTTATTAAGTGCTGGTAGCACTACGAAGAATTTATCTGTTATCTGATCATCTAATGGTGAGAAATTTCCATAATTACTATTTACAGCAGCATCCGGGATATGGAGTTTTCAGTTCCTGAGAACAGCATAACATTGTCGCAGTAGCTTAGAATTCCTTCCAAATTTATTCTACCAGTTCCTGTGATCGCGATTCTATCACCTGGAGGTGTTTTCCCTGAGATCATCTAGAACAATGCCCTACAAAACCCTGAGCTAGCAGCGGTAGTGAAGTTGTCCTAAATTATACCCAATGGTAAAATTAATATGAATGGTTTTGGAAGTAATATGAGGAAGTGCGGTATGAGTGTTGTTTTGCTAACTCCAGGTAAAAATGTTATATTTACTTAGTTTGAACAGTCAATTTTAGTTTAGGGCTATCACTCCATGAAACATATATCATTGCTACTTAGCCAAGTAATAACGATTTATATTAAAAGGAGTTTAAACTAGATTTATTTGTTTTACTTATTTAATAACTTAAACGAGTTTAGTTTTACATGTAATCACAATACTAGGAGTTAAGGCATAACATCACAAAGTTAACTTAATATTGATGTGTTAGCTGGATCAAAATGATTGTATCACAATAATGATATTATAGAGTATTGCTTATTTCCCATATTACTTGATTGTCCGAAATTTCGACTGTCCGCGTTGCCTTTGGTCCCAGTTAGTCTGGATAAACGAGGTTTAAGTAAATGTTGGTACATGTGTTTCAAATATATCTACAATATTATACATCGGAAAAGTAATTACTGTTCAAACTTTAAATTGTAAAAAACAAAAAAAAAACTTTATAAACACTGCCGTGAAAGTGTCTGTGTATGTATATATATATATGAAAATTTTATTTTATTGAAAGTGGTGAATGATTGATTGATTCTGAAAAGTGTAGGTAAATAATATTTTCCTTCTTTTTTTGTGTATCAAAAGTAGTTTCAAAATGACAAATGACTTTGACCTTCTCTGTAATCTGTGCTTGTAAATTACTGTGTTTTCTCGCATAATCGTTGCACATTTTATTCTAAATTCAAGTTTGAAAAGTAGGGGTGTGACGATTATGCGTAAAAAAAATTTTGTTAGGTAAAGTTATTCATAAAAAAAACCTGTTCATGGAAAACACATTAATTTTTTTAAAAAAAAGGTGGAGTATACAAGAGCACGCCGAACAATTTATATTAATAATTATTTAAACAAAAACCTTTCTTCAACTATAAATATAAAAACCAAACTGTAACGCGAACGAAAGCCACTTGAATCTGTGACGTGAACCAACGAGTAAGTATTGCCGTAGTACACATTTACCACAAAAGAATGCGGGCCATTAAATGTAAGTTACCCGGCTCTCGATAGAGAGCGCGCGTTGCAGGCAATCTACGAGATATTGATATTCGACTACGTGCGCTCCCTCTATACGGGAAGCAACATAACCAAACACAAATGATGCCAACTAGCGCTGGCTACATGTTCATAAGCGGTACAATGCGGTGATGCAGACGATCAGATAAAGGAAATAACGTTTTAAAAACTTTTCTGAAAGAAAATTTACACGTCAGAGAACTTTGTATTTCCGTTAATTAAAAAAGTAAGGGCAGATTTCACCATCGCCGGTTAAGGAGTTTAAACATTGGTTAAGAACACTTAAACATCGTTTAGTTGTGAATTATATTTCACCAAAAGTTAAACAGTGTTTAAGTTCGTTAACAGTTGTTTAACATTAACTGCCCAAATTCGGGCGGTTAAGTCTTAAACAGTTGGTTTAAAGAGGAGTTGTGTCTTGTAATGGCCGCGCGAATGTACGATTTAATTTTTGAAGAGGATGATGATAATGTGCGAAGAAGGCCTAGATGGGTTCAAGAAAGATCAAACTATCTGGACGATTATGATGATGTTGACTTTGTCAAGCATTATTTTAATTAAAGGTTTTTTAAAGTGTTGTTTTACAAGTATAGGTATATATATATATATATATATATATATATATATATATATATATATATATATATATATCAAGTTTATATCTTAAATAACTTCTAATTGAGTAGTATTTCTTCACTTTCTAGGTTATATTTTCGGCAAAAAAATATAACAATAATTTTTACTACATACCCAAATACCTTGCTACATACCTGTTTTAAATATCTCCAACTTTTCCTTTGCAGCTACCTTTCTCGTTTGTCTTTTTAAATTCTCGTAGCACGCCTTCAAAGCATCACTACAGCGATTGGTGGAAGGGCTTGAAGCATTGAATATCTTCGTCACAATTTCCCAAGATTTATTTTTTTATTTGTAACGGCATCCGTTTTTTTATTTTCTATTGTACTCGCGTGTTCTTGAACCAATTCAACTAGCAGTTCCTTTTCATACGAAGTAAAATTAACAGAACGTTTGCGTCTCTCACCCATGTTTCAAAACAAATATTAAATTTCAATAGCGCACTTTATTTTACATCACACCAAGCTGCAACACATACGTAACAATATAGCATCGCCACCGCCTTCTTTATATGAATCTTCTAGGCGAATAAAACTTAAAACAAGGTGTAACTAATCAATGGTAAGAAATGCGTGGTGAAATGAAAAAGCTTAACGGTTGTTTAAGAACGGAGTGTTAACTTTAAACAACCGTTAGTTAACACATTGTTTAACGACCGCATGGTGAAATTGGCCCTAAGTGGTAATGTCCGAATAAATATTAAATTTCTACTTTAAAATACATCAATTGATACGGAAAAGAAATCTACACTGGTACACCGCGGCGACGCAGACGATCAGATAAAGAAAATGTTTGAAAACGTCTTTAAAAGAAATTTACACGTCAGACAACTTCGTATTTTCGTTAATTAAATAAGTGGTGATTTCCGAATAATATTAGATTTCTACTTTAAAATACATCTTTTTATACGATAAAGACACACAAAGCGCTCAGCATCTAATAGCGGAACCAAAAAACATAATTTGACATTTACTTACACATAAAACAAAAGAAACAAAACTTTCCTTGCGTGTACTAAAATATTAAAATAACCTAGTCCAATAGTATTAAAATAAAATGATAAATATCTAATAAAAGGTTAGGTTGGTCACTGGTTATTCAAAAGTTATTGAAATTTCATTACTATCACAATTTTAACTGATAAAACACTTGAGAGCGTACCGGTGTTGAGGTGAGAATATCGGTGGATATTAATGGGCGCCACCACGTGAGTGGGCACGTGGACCCTGGCTGAAAGACTCTAACTCAGGGCGTTACGTGGCCCGTGTGCGGCGAGATATTAGCCCTCAAAATGTTATACGCAGCTCCTGTCCCTAACTAAGCCCGCTCTCAGCGTCGGGCTCGCTTCTAATTACCGCAGTGGGCTCTCAGGTCGTCCCACACGCCACTGATCAGGTTAGGGACCCACGTGGCCCCCCGAACACAAAACATGTAACAAAGTTAATTGGCTTTTATTCTACTCACGGTACACGCCCTTACACGATCTCCGTTGATACAACTATAAAATGCCCGAGGCACGAAACAGATTAGGTGAGGAGGCGAACCACGCACGTGGTCGCCTCAAGGCAGAGACACGACCGCCCTCGGCCGGCGAGAGAGAGAGACTGGGCTGAGCTCATTGCTTGCAGGTGGCAACATGGCGCCCCTTCGCGCTGAACACAATTACCATTACACTTTGCTGTAGCGTGCCCCGGGTTACTCTTAGAAAATACATAACTAATTTTACAATAATTATTAAATTACTTCCATGTCCCGACCGTCTGTAATAATTACTTATAAACATAAAACAGGGTTCAAAAGAGTTTCATGCTAGTTCCTCCATAGCCCGCTAGGGAGCATCCTTGTTCGTGCTTGGACTTATAAAATAACAAAATATCATGAAGTTATTAATTAAAAACACATACATGCATAGCCATCGTTACACTGTTTTGGGGCGGAAAGAAAAAGGATTACAATATTAATTAACATATTTTAGGGGTGCGGCGCACTGCATCTAAGCGCCCTCTTGCCGGGCTAGAAACACACGCACACACGCACGCACGAGCGGGAGGTTTGAACAGAGATGGTGGTTGGGCGGTGTCATATCGAGCTCAAAGGGGCCGCAGGCCCGGACGTCAATTGCCCCCTCCGAAAGTAGGCCGATATGACAGCGCCGTTTGACAGATGGTTGGGGGGCATTGCCTGTACTGTTTACGTCGCGCACTCCCACGTGGCAATGTTGATATTTACGTTTGTGCGGGCAGGTGGCAATGTTGACATGATGGGCGGACAGTGTTTACACGATGGTGGACGAACAATGTTTACATGATGGCGGGCGAGAAATATTTACACTATGAAGGACAATACACACGGACAGAATGGGCGCTGGCTGACTAACCTTGTGGGTGGTCACCCACCAGTTGTCCCGAGCCCCAAATCTGCGTCTGCTGCGGCTGCGGCGGCTGCTGCAGCTGCTGCGTGTGATGCGGCGGTGGCCAGGGCGCCGGCCAGCAGGGGCAGCGGCGACCAAGGTCAGGCGGCTTGTGGCAGGCGGGCAGCAAGTGCGGGCGGCGCTCGGCACGGCCCGGCTCAGCCTCGCTTACAGGCGGGCGCTTCGCGGCCCGACGTGACAGATGGGTGACAGGTGTCGAAGTCCGGGTGATGGTCACGTTCGGTGGTGAGACGGTCGGGCGTCCAGGTGTCGTGGCGTCGACCTGCATTGCGTCAGGCAGATGCAGGGAGCTCAGGCGACCCTGTAGCCGCGGTGACGTCACAGTGCGGCGTCGCAATGTTGCCAACTTGCGACATGTGCGTGGCATCTCGGACGGCAGGGCACTTGACCGGTGTTCCAGTACTGCGGCGATCGGCATCGGAATCTGGCGTCGTTGCATCTCGGTCGTTCCTGGCGTCGCGTCAGGTGGGCATGTAGGCGGCGTCAGCATCGGCGTCGCGCACGTCTGTCTCACTCGGGCATGTACAACCGGCTGTGCTTCGAAGCCAGGCGGGCACAGAGGGGCAAATCCGGGCGGGCACAGAGGAGCGAACCCAGGTGGCGGGGCAACGCTCAGGCGTCTCGGCGTCATGGCCCTGGACATCGTGTCGCAAAGCATCCCTTTTGCGACTGAGCACTCGGTTGCCGGTGACGACGGCATGATGACGTCGAAGCCAGGTGGTGGCGACAAGGTGACACGAAGCATCGGCGTCTAGTCTGGTGGCGTCCGTGGCGAGTCGTGTGGCGGAGACGATGCGGGTTTCGCCGGAATGGACCTTGGTGGCGTCGGGACGGCGGTTCGGTGCAGTGGCGAGGTCATTCTGGCGTCGGGAGGTGTCTCCGACACGAGGCGGGTGCTGACGGAATCGCAGACTGCGGCGGGACGGTCGTCGTCGTGCGTCGCTCGGTTGGCTTCGGCGAGTCAAGCGTCATAATAGTCGGGATGAGTGGTGTCAGGTCGGCGAAACGAGGTCTTGCTGGCGATGATGCGTTTGGACCAGTGTCGGGAGACATCAGGTCGACGAGAGTTGCCGGGGTTGGCGGCTCCAGGAAAGGAGGTGGCGGGAGCGGAATTGTCGGCGTCAGGACGGCGAGCGTTGGTGTCGGGATAAGTGGCGTCGGTTCGACGAAACGTGGTCGTGCAGGTGATTGCGTCATCGGACTTGTGTCGGGAGACGTCAAGTCGATGAGCTTCGGCGTCGGCACGGCGGGTGTCGGCGTCGGGACGACGGGCATCTTCGTCAGGTCGGTAGGCGTCGGTAATGTAACAGGTGACGGTGCGGGTGACGTCAGGACGTACCTTCTTGGTGCTGGTGTCGGCGTCGTGCGTGAGGAGTCGGCTTGGTGCCGCGGTGACGTTCCGGCAACGGGCGGCGTCCTTGACACGTGATGCGTCGGCGAGTCGAGCATTGTTTTTACGGCGTGGTTGGCGTCGGTGTGAGCGGCGTCCTTGGCGTCGGGGTGGTCTGTGTCGGCGTTTCGAGAAGTGTCGAAGCGTGTCGTGGAGGATAATTTTCCGGCATCTCTGCCTCGTACTGCGCCTAGGTGGCTAGGTAGGCGGTGCATCGTGTGCATGTGAAGGTAAAATACTTGCGCAGTATTGTCCATTCACGTTCGCCGATACAGCCACGATGCCACAGGCCGGCACATTCCTGGCAGCGGTATCCGTCGCTACTACCTCCGGGACACGACCTAGCTCCACACTTCGGCAAGCCGTGTATGCGGTACTCAGTGCAGTAGCCACACTCGTATCCGGCGGCGGTCCTGCCATGCAAGTCCCAACTCGGGCAGGGGAAGTAACACCCGATGCACTCGTTTGCATACATATTTACCCACGTGGTACTCTTTACACGAACAGTCCTCACGTCCACATTCTCACGAACTACTCGCGAATGTCTCCGTCCACATCAGTACTGCGGTAACTTACTGCGCTCGGAGTGTGTTGTTGTTGCCAGGAATGCAGCTACCTGGCTGCTCGCTGCGAATTCTCGGTTGCGCGCATGCTCGGCTGGTCACGTGGCCGCTCGGTCCCGTTATCTCTCGCACTCCGGTGTACAACCGCCTAACACGCGCTAACTCGTGTGGGCCTGATATTCACGACACGTTCAATATCTCGCCCCACGTTGGGCGCCATTTGAGGGCGTACCGGTGTTGAGGTGAGAATATCGGTGGAAATTAATGGGCACCACCACGTGAGTGGGCACGTCAACCCGGCTGAAAGACTCTAACTCAGGGCGTTACGTGGCCCGTGTGCGGCGAGATATTAGCCCTCAAAATGTTATACGCAGCTCCTGTCCCTAACTAAGCCTGCTCTCAGCGTCGGGTACGCTTCTAATTACCGCAGTGGGCTCTCAGGGCGTCCCACACGCCGCTGACCAGGTTAGGGACCCACGTGGCCCCCCGAACACAAAACACACGTAACACAGTTAATTGGCTTTTATTCTACTCACGGTACACGCCCTTACACGATCCTCCGTTGATACAACTATAAAACGCCCGAGGCACAAATCAGATAAGGTGAGGAGGCGAACCACGCACGTGGTCGCCTCAAGGCAGAGACACGACCGCCCTCGGCCGGCGAGAGAGAGAGACTGGGCTGAGCTCATCGCTTGCAGGTGGCAACATGGCGCCCCATTCGCGCCGAACACAAATACCGTTACACTTTGATGTATCGTGCCCCGGGTTACTCTTAGAAAATACATAACTAATTTTACAATAATTATTAAATTACTTCCATGTCCGGACCGTCTGTAATAATTACTTATAAACATAAAACAGGGTTCAAATGAGTTTCATGCTAGTTCCTCCATCGCCCGCTAGGGAGCGTCCTTGTTCGTGCTTGGACTTATAAAATAACAAAATATCATGAAGTTATTAATTAAAAACACATACATGCATAGCCATCGTTACACTGTTTTGGGGCGGAAAGAAAAAGGATTACATTATTAATTAACATATTTTATGGGTGCGGCGCACTGCATACAAGCGCTCTCTTTCCGGGCTAGAAACACACGCACACACGCACGCGTGAGCGGGAGGTTTGAACAGAGATGGTGGTTGGGCGGTGTCATATCGGGCTCAAAGGGGCCGCAAGCCCGGACGACGTCACACTAATAGTTCTCAAGGAAGAATTTAAATCTAACATGGACAAATTTCAAACCAGTTTGCCGGTGTTAGTTCAGTCCTGTTACCGGTAATAAGTTAAATGGAGACAATGTTTTTTGCTGTAAAATAAATGACTTTTAACTGATACCAAATTATTCTTTCTCGGGAAGTTAAAATCTTTAATGTTCCAATCAAATAAGGTTCATTATTGTTCAAAACTGGGCTTACCAGATTGCATGATGACCAAAATTAGCCTGCATCATACTATAATGTGAGTTATAATTTCTTCACAGAAACTAAACACCAATTTAAATGTTTAATTTTTATACGAGAAAAAAAAGTGAGACATGTTTAAAACATAATGCTAAATACAAGATCTGTCCGATGTTTATTCTGGAAAGAACACGGGTAAAAAACAAACATATAAAATTCTTCAGCCTAACTTTTAAAATTCAAGATCAGTTACATTAGATGTAAATTCCATAATAGCCACTCAATAGCAATCTTGCAGGAACCTTATTTATACTATAATAAATATATAAATTTAAATAAAGATTGGCATGTGTGATATCGGTTGTTAGCAGTAAAACACCGCAATAATCACACACAAAAATTAATAAATTTTCCGTCACTCGGGTTCTCGTGTTCGAGATCCGCCATAGTTCCTAGCGGGAAGGCGGGTTTACTACGTGAAACGTGTCCGGGAGGGTGCCAGGCTAACTCGGTGGTTAACCACGAGATGGGTCGGTGGGTACGAAAGCCCCTGCGTGGCCCACTAAGAATGGCGGTGGTGGTCGTGGTGTTAGGGATCCCTAATTACTGATGCACTACTGGCCCTACACAGCATAGCATGCTGATTCCGAACTGGATTGGGGAGGTTCACAAATAACGTACACGGGTTTGCACTGTCGTCTTCACGTCCCGCACGGAGTGTGCGGAGTTGACGTTTATTAAACGTTGGCAATTACACTTGCAGTTACAGTTACACTATTTCCCTACACAAAGTACACTATGATTACACTGGGCGCTCTGACGCACTCTCACTAAAGTTAAGTTCTCACGCCAGTCGAGGTTGAGGGGGAGAGTTTGATTGGAGTCAGACAATCCCTTAAATTGCGAACGGCGACGCGCGGGCCCACCTGTGTGGACCGCGGCTCGCTATGAAATTCTTTAAAGTCTTCAATTAGATGTGGCCAGTGCCTGTGCACTTCGGCAGTTAACTGAATGTCTGTTATTGCGGGAGTAGGCCCGTGCCGTATATTGCACTGCCCCACGAAATGTGTTCTGCGGGGAGTGTTACGTTTACGCGGCTGGGATAGGCCATACACCGTAAAAGGACCAGGCGCACTCGGGGATTTAATTAAAAAAGGTTTTGGAGCGTGACTATAATAATTACCAGAATGATTTCAGTGTAGACAATGGTTGTGGACTCCCCGTGGGACGCACGTCCGTCCTGGTCCGTGAGTTGCTCGGTACTGGCGTCTGGCCCTGGCGCGAGGGGTGGGGGTGTGCATCCTCTCGCGCCAAGGTTTCTATAATTCTTTTATTCGTAAAATATTATATTAACAAAAGATTGTAAGTGGCTCTAAATTCACACATTAAATATTAGCAATTAACCTAATACATATATATATACATTCTGAAAATTGGATTGAATAATCTAAGTCACACTGGAGACTGTTCTTCTCTTGATGACTGCTCCAGTGGCGAATGATAAACGAAAAATTGAGGCGGTTTAAATGAGGCCACACATTACTTTATTTAAATTATGCTGAAGGCCGCAAGGGGAGCACTCACAATTATATTAATAAAAAACCACACATGAGTGACCCGGGCACTCCTACATCGCACTTCCTCTGCACAGGGTTGTTAATTAAAAGTGATGTGATCATTAATGTGTGTTGAATTTACAATGTACTGGAATAGTGTTGTCCGGTGGATTAGGGCATGGGCTTTGAATCTACCTTTGTTCCGCAGCGCTCTTTTGACTCGGGTGGACCATGGCTAGGGGCGCATTCTGTTAGCGGGGTCGGGTGCTGGTGGTTGCAGGTTGGGCTTTAGGGTGGCCTTCGGCCGTGCGACGTCAAAGGCCCCCCTTCCCCTCGAGAAGCCCGACCTTGCCGCTATTGACCCCGCCACGTGGGGGCACCCCTAGCTTTGACAGCCACTCCATCCAGGTGGTGCTCGCGGTAGCCGCAGCTGGTAGGCTCCACGCTCTGTGGACAGGTTGTCCCACAACGTGGTGTTGGGTCAGGTAGCTGCTGACGGGGTCAGCACTCCCGGGGGTCGGTTCACTTGGTTGCGCCCTCTAGGTGACTGCTCTCGTCGTCGGGTAGGCATTGGCGGCTATGGAGACGTGAGTGTTGTCGTATTAGTGTCGGCAGCATGCCCAAGCTGGTGATGCACGTCGCGGCCGCAGCTGTCACACTCTGTCCCTCCCTGGTTGGTCGCCTCGGGTTGGTGACTCGGAGTTGTGGGTGGTTGTGTTTTCCCTTAGGGGCCTCCCGAGGTCATATTCGTTAGATACTCTGGGTGCCGCCGGTCCCTCTGGGGTCTTCCTGCCCGTGGTGGTGGTGATCTGGGCGGTATTCCGTGCGGTGCGTGGACCTCGGATCCCTTGGCGTGTTTGGTCTGTTGGGCCTTAGTCGTTGGTCCGTGGCGTTGGCTGCTTGCGGTCCGTTCGCCTAGGGCTGTCTCCTGCACTCGGGGATACTTGTAGCCTCGCCTGTCTCAGTGTCGGTGTCGAACAGCTGACGCGGCTCCGGTCTTTGGCACGGTGCAGATGTTTCCTCATTGGGTTCTTCTACGAACATGCGGAACAAGGCGTCCGCGAGGAAGGCCGAGTGTCCCCATGCTCCACGTGTCGGGCTTACCAAGTGGGTAGCTACTAAATCCTCCGGCTCCTCCACGATGGCCGTCATGCCATCTGGTTGTGGTGCCGAGTTCCCTGTCGCCATGTCTGTGATCGTTACATGCTCGTACTCTGTCGTTCGTCTTTGTTGGTGGGGCGTCGTCGCCTCGTGGGGGTTTTCTGGTGTGGGTGATAGTCGGTCTCCTGGGTCTTGTGCGCTCGTCTCTGGTGTCTGTGGGTACTGAGCCGGGATCCTCCTTCGGGTTGTCGTGCTCTGGAGGTTCGTCAAGGTCTTGGTTCTCTGGTAGAGATTCCCCGGGGATCGAGGCGAGGTGCAGGTCGTCGCGGTGGATTTTTCGCACCCGTTTGCCTCTGAGACGAACCAGGTATGAAGTCCTCCCTAGAGGTCTCTGTACGGTGTAAGGGACCCCCCCCCCCAGCGATGTGCTAGCTTGGCGCAGTAATTGCGGGGTGTTGCGGACAGTGGGTGGACGCGGGCGTATACGCGAACACCTGCTCGTACCGCGGGGGGCTCTGGGTGCTTTTGGGGGTGATTACTTTCGTATAATTTGCTTGGCACTGTCTGGCGGTCTCGTGCATTGCGGTCAGGCGTCGTGCATGCTCCCTCTTTCCTTCTCCCGCATGTGTGATGCTCAGTGTGGCCCACTAGCCCGGTAGTGGCAGGTTGTCCCCCTGCACCATTTCCGCTGGTGTCCATCCGGTCGCGGCATTTACACGGCAGCGGGTGCAAAACAGTGTGACGACGATGTGTTGGTCCCACTGGGTGTGGTCATTGCCGAGCTTGAGGCGGAGTTGGACCTTTAAGTCTTGGTTTCTGAACTCGGTGGGGTTGGCCCTGAAGGGGTAGGCTGGGGTGGTGTGGTGCTGGATGCACATATGGTTGCACCAATCCTGCCACTGTTTGCCCAGGAACTTGCTGCCATTATCTGTTAGCAATGATTGCGGATAGCCCCACCGAGGCAGGAATTCGCGTATCATTATGTGGATGATGTGGGTGGCCCTCGCATTGTTGCAGGGGTAAGCTCCTGTTCAGTGCGTAAACATTTCAGTTACCATGAGTAAAAATCGTTTGCCCCTGGGTGACCGGGGTTAGGGTCCCATTATGTCCAGCGTGATGGTCTGGAACGCTTGCGTTGGTTGGCGGGGTTGTTGTTGCTCGCTGTCACGCCGACGTGCTTTCTGTACTTGGCACACCTCGCATTCTTGGACGTATTCCCTGACGTCCTTGGCCGCTCCGGGCCAGTGGTAGTGCTGTGAGACTGCTCTTTGTGTTAGGTCCGTACCTGGGTGGCCTGCAAGGTCATGGTCGTGAAAAAAGCGGAGTACAGTTTCGCGCGCTTCGGGCGGTACGTACGTCTTCCAGTCCTTCGTGCCCCCTAGGGCTCAGTTTAGGATTCAGTTAGCTTCGATCCTTCAAGTGGCGTGGGGTTCCTCTCCATGCCGATGCCGACGCCGGTTGGCCTTGGGAGACTTGCTGGGCTGCCAGTACCCTTTGGTCCAAGTCCGCGGCGGTGTTAGGTGGTGCGTCGGCTCCTTCCTCATCCATGATGATGTGTGTGCACGTGGCTGGTGAGTGGTGCCAGACGTCCCTCAGGAAGGGGGGCAGCATCTCCTCCCATTTCTCGGCATCTGTCACTTCGTGATGGTCGCTCTGGTGCCTGGAGAGCATGTCGGGTAGTTGGTTCTCCTCCCCTGGCACGTGTTCTACCACAAAGTCGAATGATTGGAGCAGGAGAGCCCATCATCAGTTTACCCTTACGCCCTTGCATAGTCTGGAGCCAGGTGAGGCAGCTATTGTCCATACTGAGGGTGAACGTCCGCCCTTCGAGGTGTGGGCGGTACTTCTTGACGGCCTATACCACGGCCAGGCATTCCTGTTCATTACTATGAAAATTGCGCTCGGCGGGCCCAAATTTCGCGCTTGCATACTCGATGACCTGTTTGTTCCCCTGGTCATCCACCTAAAATAGCACCGCCCCTACCCGTAGTTCACTGGCGTCCGTCTAGAGTATCAAGGGGCATTCGGGGTCAATGAATGCTAGAGTATGACACAATGTGAACGCTCCCTTTACCTGTTCAAATGCCTCTTGGGCTTCGGCGTTCCAGCAGTAACGAGTCCGAGGGGACAGTAAATAGGTGAGTGGTGATAGTATGTTGGAAAAATGTTGTATGTAGTTTCTCAACCAGTTGCCTAGGCAAAAAAACCGTTGCAATTGCTTCCATATACGCGGTGCCTCTGCCGCGGCGATTTTCTGCAGGTGAGACGGTTGTGGGTGGCTCCCTTCCGCGTTGACTAGGTGCCTGAGGAATTCTACTTCTTGCGTGCCTTTATGACATTTCGCCGGATTGGCTGTTAGGTGGTGGGTGGCAAGCCGTTCGAGGACTAGGGCAAGGTGGTGGCAGTGGTCCTCCCACATCTCCGAGAAGACGATGACATCATCAAAGTATGCGATAGCAAATTGGCCGAGATATCCCTCTAGTACCCGAGTCATCATGGCCTGGAAAGTAGCCGGCGCGCACTTTAGGCCAAATGGCATGGCCCGTAACTGGAAACATCAGTGGTCGGTGACCGTGAATGCAGTTTTCTCCTGGTCCTGCTGTCGTATGGGCACATGCCAATAACCCGATTTGAGGTCTAGTGTGCTGAATACTCGGGCTCTACCGAGGCTGGCTACGGCTGTCACGACGCTGATTTGTGGGGGGGGGGGGGGGTAGGTGAACTGATTGTTACGGCATTCAGTGGGCGGAAGTCTGCTCAAAAATGTAAGGTGGCGTCCTTCTTGTCTGCCAGTACGATACAGGCATTATAGGGGCTGTTGGAGGGTTCTATCACCCCGCTGTGCAGCCTGTGCTGCTGTGTCACCTGTTCGCGTATTATTTGCTGTTTTCGAAACCCGTATCCACGGGGCGACTCGTAGATGGGCTGGTCGGTGGTGGTGGGGATGGAATGTTCGGCCACTGTCGTGTGCCATAGGGGCTCAGTGGTTGTGAACACATACCATTGTTAATGCAAGATTTTGTTCACCGCGTCTTCGATCTCAGGTGGGACGTTATGACGTAAGTCAGTGAGAGTCACACATCCGCCCGCCGGTGTGGGGGCTCGCCCTATGGCGTAGACTATGAACCTATCGGACCGTCCGACATTAACTTTGGCGGGACCTAGTTCCAGTACAGCATCGTGCTCGGTCAACCAGGGTTGCCCCAGCACGAGCTCCTCACTTAGGTCGCTCACAACAATGGCAGTCACTTTAGTAATCAGCTCCCTTAGTCTTACCTGGACGACTGCATACTCCACCATCCGGCCAGTGTGCGTGGTGGTGGCCAAGTATAGCTCACCACGGTGTGGACGAAGGGTGCGGGGTGGCACCAGCGAGGGGTGGATGAACACCTGGCTCGCCCCCGTGTCTACGAGTGCAACGGTTGGTCGATTGTTGACTTCCACTGGTATACAAAGCAGGTTGTCCGGTGGTTGGGTCAGTTGTCCCAGTCTCGGTGGTGGGTTCCCCCTGGGGGCCACGTTGGTCGTGCCATTTGGTTGGTCGTCGTTGTGGTTTGTCGACATTGGGGCCGAGTGTGCAGCGGTCCCAGCGGCTGTCGTTACTGGGAGGTGGTCGTTGGTCAATTTGTGGGTTGGGGGACTCTGTCTCAGTTCCCCCTCTGTCCGCTTCCCGCCGGTTGTGCGTCGCGCTGCGGTTGTTGACGTACTGATGGTGTGTTCCTCTGTGTGTTCCCCCTCTGTGGGCACTCATTGTGCCAGTGGAAGGTTCCCCTTGGGCACCCCAGTTGGCATTGTGGCAGTCGGTGGGCAGAGGCAGTGTCTGCTTTAGGTGACTCTGGCATGTAAAGAGGGTGTCGGGATTCGAGGGCTGGGGCTCGACCTTGTTGGGGCGGTGGTTCCGCTTGGATGGCCAGTAGGCGCTGGTCGTTCACCGGATAGAGGTCCTCTCAGTTTGCCCTGCGAGGTTTCCTCCACCAGGCCCTCTGGAAGTTTTGTTTCGTGACAACCGCCAGCTGGGCGTAGTCATCGACTGTGGTGGCGTGGCTTATGCTTAGAAAAGGCTGGAGTTCGTCGATGAGTAGTAGTGTGATTGTGGGCAGTGCCCTGGTCGGTCATACGAGCGGTAATATCCGGCGGAATAACTGTAGATTATGGGCTATGAAGTTTTCAACGGGTTCCCCCTCCCGCTGCGTGCTACTGTAAAATTGTGAGATGCATTGTACTAGCGTAGATCTGGCGTTGAAGCGGTGATTGAGGGCCTCGGTGAACTCTGGCCACTCCATGTCGGAATGTCCCCATAGTTGCCACCATGTGTAGGCGGGTTCCCGCAACCGTTCGCTGGTCCTCTCGGGCCACTCGTCGACGGTTATCCCGCTGCACGCCAGGCGCACTTCGCATTGATGTGTGTATATCAGAGGGTCTTCGTGTGGTGCGCCGCTAAACTCCGGTAATCTCAACATGTAGTTCGCGGTCCGTGTCGTGCATGCACGTGTAGCGTCGGGTATGGTGATTATCCCACCCTCGACCACGGTGGTGGTGCGGGTTGCGTGCCCACAATCAGGGCACGGTTGCGGTTTTTTAACGGTTGCCTTAGTCGTTGGCATAGGTTGTAGTGGTATGGCTAATCCTGTCTCTATTTTTCCTCTCCATAGCTGATCCCAATTCTCTCCCCCTTGTTCGTTGTTCATGTCGGTCTTCGGTGGTGTTTTGCTCGGTGGTGGGCATTGGCAGGTGCTCTGCCAAGGTAATGGGCCTGTCAGTAAATCCATGGCCCTAGGCCATTGGCATTGTGCGCACGTCGCGTGAGCTACGTACGGCAGCATGGTGCGTGGTTGGGCGCGGTGGTGTTGACAGCTGAGCTCTGTTGTCAAGGCTGGCTAATGTTGTTGCGCGTGCTCCGCGTAGGTTTTTGTTGGGTAAGGGGGGAACAGGTGCCCGGACAGCTGCACAAAGCGGGGGTCGAGAATGGCTGCGGCGCAGGCTGGATTGCGGATCAGAGCTTGAAGCGACGGCCGAGAGCACACAGACAGGCGCACAAAGCGGAGGATGGAAAAGGGTGCAGAGGAGGATGGGTGTGAATGGGTGCTGGTGGTGACGTCAGTAGCCTGCGTCGCGCACTCCGCTGGAATGTTGAATGCTAGGGGAGGGAGAGAGAGATCCTTTGTCAGTCGCTCCTGGCGCGTCAGGCCGCCTAATCCCCGCGCGGCCAAAATGGCAGTTTTACTTGCCGTTTGTTCAGTTTTCACGTATTTTGTTCAAAATTTTGCCACACGCAGGGGCGCCATATGCTGTCGCTCGGGTTCTCGTGTTCGAGATCCGGCGTAGTTCCTAGCGGGAAGGCAGGTTTACTACGTGAAACGTGTCCGGGAGGGCGACAGGCTAACTCGGTGATTAACAACGAGATGGGTCGTTGGGTACGAAAACCCCTGCATGGCCCACTAAGAACGGCGGCGGTAGTCGTGGTGTTAGGGATCCCTAATTACTGATGCACTACTGGCCCTACACAGCATAGCACGCTGATCCCTAACGGGATTGGGGAGGTTCACAAATAACGTTCACGGGTTTGCACTGTCGTCTTCACGTCCCGCATGGAGTGTGCGGAGTTGACATTTATTTAATGTTGGCAATTACACTTGCAGTTACAGTTACACTATTTCCCTACACAAAGTACACTATTATTACACTGGGCGCTCTGACGCACTCTCACTAAAGTTAAGTCCTCATGCCAGTCGTGGTTGAGAGGGAAAGTTTGATTGGAGTCGGCCAATCCCGTAAATTGCGATCGGCGACGCGCGGGCCCACCTGTGTGGACCACAGCTTGCTATGAAATTAATTAAAGTCTTCAATTAGATGTGGCCAGTGCCTGTGCACTTCGGCAGTTAACTGAATGCCTGTTATTGCGGGAGTAGGCCCGTGCCGTATATTGCACTGCCCCGCGAAATGTGTTGTGCGGGGAGTGTTACGTTTACGCGGCTGGGATAGGCCCTACACCGTAAAAGGACCAGGCGCACACGGGGATTTAATTAAAAAAGGTTTTGGAGCATGACTATAATTACCAGAATGATTTCAGTGTAGACAATGGTTGTGGACTCCCCGTGGGACGCACGTCCGTCCTGGTCCGTGAGTTGCTCGGTACTGGCGTCTGGCCCTGGCGCGAGGGGTGGGGGTGTGCATCCTCTCGTGCCAAGTTTTCTATAGTTCCATTATTTGTAAAATATTATATTAACAAAATATAGTAAGTGGCTCTAAATTCACACATTAAATATTAGCAATTAACCTAATACATATATATGTTCTGAAAATTGGATTTAACAAGTTTACATTAATTAAGTTTGTATAATCTGAGTCACACAGGAGACTGTTCTTCTCTTGATGACTGCTCCAGTGGCGAATGATACATGAAAATTTTAGGCGGTTTTAATTAAGTAACACACTACTTTATTTAAATTATGCTGAAAGCCGCAAGGGGAGCACTCACAATTGTATTAATAAAAACCACACGTGAATGACCCGGGCACTCTTAAATCGAACTTTCTTTGCATCAGGTTGTTAATTAAAAGTGATGTGATCATTAATGTGTGTTGAATTTACAATGCACTGGAATCGTGTTGTCCGGTGGATTAGGGTATGGGCTTTGAATCTACCTTTGTTCTGCGGCGCTCGCCTGACTCGGATGGGCCATGGCTAGGGGCGCATTCCGTTAGCGGGGTCGGATACTGGCGGTTGCAGTTTGGGCTTTAGGGTGGCCTTCGGCCAGACAACGTTAAATTCTGCAAATGAATCACATAGGTACATATTAGAGAAGTCACAATAATAATTGTAATATTAAATAATATAAAAAAAAATTTTAGTATCAATATAGGTATTTAGGTACCTCAAAATCAAGATACCTACATCACACATCATAGATCATTTACATAATATAATAGATTAAAACAGAGACAAGCCATTTATAATAGCAGGAGATTTTAATGCCAAATCACATATCTGGTTTTCTAAAAATAATTACGAAAGAGGTTTAATAATTGCAGCATTCATAAAACGTAATAAAACAATAAAAATATTAAATCAAGAAGGAAAATAATACACTTATGATAGCATTATGACAAAGAAAATAAAGGTATCACATTAGTAACACATACCATAGAGTTTAAAATGTTAAATTGGACAGTAAAAACTGGAATCGGGGTTCATAACATAATAAATTGGGTATTAAATCATAACCTGAATTTAAAGTTAAAAAAGAAATATGTATATTTACATAGACTAGTTCACAATTAAAAAAAAATTCAAAACAATTAAGAATAATCCTATAGATAATAATCATCAGGAAATAAATAAAACAAATACAATTACTTCAAACTGACGTCGTATGACCATGGCCGTTAAGCACGTGCTCCGCACAGCCAGTACCGTATTCCGTTTTCGGAGTGCGCCCCACGCCCAGTCGGATTGAGTCAAACGAGCGCCCCGGACGTGACCTCAATTAACTGAATTAAACATCAGGATATGAAACCTCAGGGGCTCGACAACGGAAAACAATTCCCAAAGGAGGCACTAAGACAAAGTTAATTAATCATAAGCAGTGAACAAGTGCGTCGTAGAGGCTCCGTGCGTGCGCGGCACTCACGGAACAGAAAGCAAACCATGTTAATAGTCACAGCGGCTACTGGCCTTGATTAATTGGCCTGTGATAGTGGTCTAGCCAAACTAAGGGAATTCAAACCCAAACAGTGAAAAATTGAGACAGTTTATATTTAAATTTATAGTCGCCAATTTGTTGGCGCTTTTTAAATTAGTAAATCAATTCCAACAACTGTACTGGCGGTGCGGAGCACAGGCTTTACAGCCATGGTCGATACGACGTCAAACGCCCCCCCCCCCCAGATGAAGCCCGTCACCACCCCGTGTTCCCGCTCCCGCGGTACGATGCCCCCTAGCACAGCCGGCACCCTTCGTGACGCGATCCCATGGCGCGTGGCATCTTAGCGCCGGTGGCACGATAAGTGCTGGCGCAGGTCGACGCCGCCTCGATTGCTGTGTTGACAGATGGGCCGGGCGGTGGCACCACTGCGCATGGTGTGTGGGCGCAGGCGGACGCTGCATCGGTCGCTGCGTGGGCAGCTGGGCTGGGAGGCGGCGCCATGGCGCTTGAGATGCTGGCGCAGGCAGACGCCACCTTGTTCGCTGCTTGGGCAGCTGGACCATGAGGCGGCAGCATGGCGCGTGAGTTGCTGGTGCAGGCGGATGCCGTTTGGTCGCTACATGGGCAGCTGGGCCGGAGGCGGCGCCGCAGCACATGGAGTGGTGGCGCATGCGGATGCCACCTCGGTTGCTGCGTGGGTAGCTGAGCCGGGAGGCAGCGTCGCGGCACGTGGATTGGTGGCGCGGGCGGACACCGCCATGGTTGCTGCGTGGGCAGCTGGGCCAGGAGGCAGCACCGTGGCACTTGGCGTAGGAAGCGGTGCCATGAGCCCGCCCTAGACATACTTGGCCAGGCGGATCGGAGGCCGACGCTCCCTTCGGGGGTGCTCTCGTGGGCTGCATTCCTCCGGGCTCATCGGCCCTTGCCGTCCGTAGGGCTGCCGTTCCCGCTCAAGTATCAGCGCCGGGCTGGGGGAGCGCCGCCCTGGGGTGGTGTCCAAGACGAACTCCCGCAGCCTCGCTGGCCTGCGCTGTGTCCGTCGGGGACGTCCAGCCCCCTCCTCGCGCGGTTGCGTGATCGTGATGCAGAAAGTTACGTCGGCAAAGGAGGCCGCGTGTCCCCAACCGCCTCTGGTCGGGATAGGGGTGATTCCTCTTCGGCCTCGTCTGGGTCGGATATGATGGGTTCGGGGTCAGGGGTCGCTCTGGCGGGGTCTTCGGAGTCATCCCCTGTGACTCCATCACCCGGCACCAGGCATGGCAAGGCCGGTCCCTTCTCTTCCGGCGTGGCGTGGCTTGAGTCTCCGTAGGTTTCTCATGCTTCGGGGGGGGGGGGGGGGGGGGGCTCGCTCTCGGGGGCCTCTTCTCGTGGCGTGGTTTGTGATGGACAGGGTGCCTCGCCGGGGTCATGGGGTGTGTCCGCTTCCAGTTCCCCATCGGTGAGGTGCTCGGGCTCTTCTGGAGCAGTGTCCTCGGCTGTCTCTCGCTGTCGCTCGAGTCCTCTGGGAGGGCGTGCGTCGGGGGGTCTCTGGTCCGTCTGCTGGGTCCCCATGTTCGGGTTTGGTCGGGAGTGTTTCCCCGGGGGCGCCGCCACTCGCAGAGTGTCCCGGTGGATCTTCTGCACGTGGCGGCCGCCCAAGTCCACCATGTAAGACGTTTTCCCTAGGCGCCGTGTCACGGTGTAGGGTCCCTCCCAGCAAGGGGCGAGTCCGGTGCAGTAGTTGCGCGGTGCTGCCTACAGGGGGTACGCTCGGGCGTACACTCGGTCGCCGGCCCGCACTTATGCTGGTGGTCGCGCTGTCTGCGGCGTAATTCCCTGGCTGTTGCGGGCTTGCCTTTTGCGTGCCTCGTCGTGCTCCTGGGTTCGTCGCTCCTTGCGCTCCGCCGGTTGTTCTCCGTGGTGCGGAACACCGTGTGTTGCCAGCTCGCCGGGCAGTCGCAGGTTACGCCCCTGGATCATCTTGGCGTGGGTCATCCCAGTGGCCTCATTCACACGCTACCGATGCAGAACAGTGCGTCGGCGACGTGGCGGTCCCACTGGGTGTGGTCTTCCCCTAGGCGCAGCCGCAGTTGAACTTTCTAATCCTGGTTCCTGCACTCAGTTGGTTTGGCCCTGGGGTGGTAGGAGGATGTGGTGTGGTGGATGATGTGTGCCTCTTGCTACCGGACTCCGGGTAACCTAACCGAGTGAGGAACTCGCGTGTCAGGACCTCAATGATGGTAGCCGCATGTGTGTTGCCGCAGTGGTAGGGTTCGGTCCAGCAGGTGAACATGTCAGTCACGACCACTAGGAAGGGCTTACCCCATGGCGTGCGGGGGTACAGCCCCATCACGTCCAGCGCGAGCGTCAGGAACGGTGTTGGCGGCTGGCGAGGCTGCTGTTGTTGCATGCTGTCGTCTCGGCGGGCTTTGCGGCGCTGGCAGATCTCGCACTCCCTGACTTAGACCCGGACATCCCGGTTCACCCCCGGCCAGTGGTAGTACCAGCAGATGGCTCTCCGGGTTTGGTCCGAGCCTGGATGTCCGGCGAGGTCATGATCATGATAGAACTGCAGTGTTGTCTCGCGCGCTTCTGGCGGGACATAGGTCTTCCATTCGTCCTCTTCCCCCGGCGGTCTGTTTATGACCCGGTCGTCCAGGAGCTGCCAGGAGGGGTAATCTCCTCCGTGCGCTGTCTCGCGGCGCCGGTCAGCATCTGGCGAGCGGCGCTTGGCCGCAAGGACTCGCCGCTCCAGGTCGGCCTCAGTACTGGGAGGGTCTTCGGTCCCTTCTACGCCGAGCGTGAGGCAGGTGCTCCTCGTCCAGCACCTCCCGTATGCCATCTGACTTGCGCGAGAACAGGTCCGGGGAGCTGATTTATCCATGCCTGGCACGTGCTCGACCGTAAAGTCGAACGACTGTAGGTGCAGCGCCGAGCATATCAGCTTCCCCTTCCTCCCCTGCATGGTGTGGAGCCAGGTGAGGCAGCGGTTGTCGCTGGACGAGGAGGAGTGGGATTAAATTCTGCCCCCCTCCCACACCAGCACGACTGCCGATGGGCTCCCTACCTGCACCCCAGCTCCTCCACCAAGAGCTTTTTATTTAAGGATGCCGTGCATATGCCTGCCGGTTGCACTCACTTAAGTGTTGATTGTGTTTGTACCTGTTTACTTTCGACGCTGGCCGCGGTAACCATTGTGTAATCGCTAAATGCTGCCAAGTGTTGGTGGGAGTTTTGTAGCGGGACTGAACCGCGGAGCGAACATTTAGAGCATACTGTGTACCCCCGTGTATCCCTAGTGAAATTAAAAGTAATTCTCACAAACTTGTGTATCATTTCCGTAGTCTTCCGTCCTCCACACGGCCGAGCGGCCTTCACAGCCAAGAGAAAACTGTTCAGATTAGCTTTCAAGCCGTGTACCTGGTGGGGCACGCAAGGGCAGAGTACCCACGACCCCACATCAACGGCCTAGCAGCCCGCTAGCATGGCACCCCTCCGGACAACAACAGTATCGCGATGCCCGTAGCGCCCGTCTTGTACTCCCGGGCCTTTCACAGAGGTCGGGTGATGGCAAAACAAACACAATCAAAGCATGTACACAAAAAAACAATACACAACTTATCAATTCAATAAAATCTCAAAAATTTGGTGGTGGAATAAAGAATTGGAAATTAAAAAGAATCAACTAAAACACAAAAACAGACATTATAGAAATGTCCTGACGCCAACCGCCGGTGCTCCCTCTGGTCCGCTAAGACCGTTATGTCACAACAACACTTACTCTTAAGTGCATCGAACATGCCCGAGCGTGATGTCCGCCGTGTGAGTGTAAGTGCACTGCGACGAACGCCAAGTCGATTACAGCGCCCGGCCGGGTGTGGCAATGCGCTAAACTTAATCAGTAATTATTCTTTTAACTCAAAAAGAACCAAATTAATAACAATTAAAAGATAATTAATTCAAGGGAAATTATGTCCAATTCTTCAATAATCATATATTGTGAAATATTTCATTTAGTCCAAAACTGGTCGGAGCTGTTTTCCCGCGCTTCACGTGTCTCGGCGCGAGGACGCAGGGTGGTCTCGCGCCAGTTGCCATCGGGACTCGCAGGGGTCGGTCGCTCCGCGAACACAGAGCCTTCAGATTTCGCGCCTCATCCTAGTCTCAGTAATAGTGTAAGTACTTCAAATCCTTTAATCAGCTCTGCACCGACCCCACTCAGTCGCACGTCTTTTCGTGCGACTCGTTAACTAATCATTTTATACCAATAGGGAGTTTTGCATTTATTACGTAATTTTTCATGTCCAGAGTTAAAGGACAGCGTAAATGAGTTACGCAGTTTTCCGGCTTCGAAGCCAAGTAATCATTATCGTCTAAGGGCCGGTATTATGAGCTCCGGCTAAATCTTCAGGTTAGCTAGCCTTCAGGTTAGGCTAGCCTCCGGTTAACGAACGAGGGGTGTATTATGACCCATACTTAGCCTGCGGTTGGCTAACCGGAACCTGACGAACCGTGTGGTGTAATAATGGGTGTGTTGGTAATGAAATAAACCAGAATTTGGTAACTTTTGTTGCAAGAGTTTTTTTTCTGGTAGAATGTTAGTCATCTGTTTGTTTGTATTGTGATTCGGAATGTTTACAGCTGCAGTAAAGATATATGCCGCGAACTTTTATCTTGCAACATATATAATTAAATTAACCAAAAACTACTTCGACGTCAAACCTGTTTGTATTAAACCATAAAATTATAATTTACAATTCAAAACCGTGTGTTTTCAACTTTACTCTTGTATTGAAAGTAGTATAGGAATGGGGCTACTGGCCCAGGCGCCAGGCGGTGGTGCCGGTGCCGGTGTCCGCCATTTTGGATTGTGACGTCACGGCGGCCATTTTTGACCCAAAATTCCTCAAAATTCCTCAAAAATGACTCAAAATGACTCAAAATTTCCTGCTTTCGAGGGAAAAATTCCCGTTTCGAGGGAAAATTTCCCGTTTTATTCCGTAAAAATCCCAGCGGATAGAAATGTCCTGATAGAGGCTTAAGCATCCTTAACTCAAGCCTCAGTTAAGCCTCTATTAGGATGTGACCTTGACCTTTGACCTTGACCCCGACGGCCATCTTGGATCCACCATCTTGGATGACGTAATTGTGTGTTCTAGAAAATTCCGGTGATGTGTTTTCCGCCATTTTGAATGAGGACGTCACCGTTGCAATTTTCGTTACGGCCGCCATCTTTAACTTTTTTATTTATTATCCGATTTTAATGAAAAAAAATTTTAAAATTATAAAAAATTAAATAATAAAATTTTAATAAAAAATATTTAAAAAACAAACATTTACGGCACGGAGCTCGGAGTCCTCGGTTCAAACCCGACGAGTGCAAAAAAAATAAAAATGGCGACCGATCCTTCCCCCCGCGGTGGCTGCGGGCATACTGACTCCCACCACTTTTTTTTTCAACGCATATATATCGTCAGGTAGTATGACATCATGTCTGCCATCTTGTCCTCGTCTGCTGGAAGCCATCATCAGTGTATCGTCGGCGTGAGTGCGCTGACGCCATGTTAGTTTAATTCTTATCCGCTAGAGTGCAGTAATCATTTATTATTGCTGTGACACCCGACATCTTGTCATTTGGCCGCCATCTTGAAAATCCGTAATTATTTAGCTAGAAATTCGGGAAAAATTAGAAATTCATTAAATAAATCACCCATTAATTTACATATTGATTCGATCCGCTCCTATCCTTGGTTCGATACCTGACCGATGCAATAATGTTTAATTTTATGTAAAATAATAAAAATTTCAATATACCATGTTCAACATTCTTAAAGAGACTTTAAAACCTCTACTACCATCATCCTATAAGCCATCAAGACCAACATATTGGTAATTCGTAATTGTAATGCTAGAGATTCGGGAAAAAGTTCAAAATTCATTAAATAAATTGGCAATAAATATACTGATTGATTAGATCGACTTAGGTCCTTGGTTCGATCCCTGACCGATACCAAACAACTTTAATACTTTAAAAAAGTTCCACTAAAGTGACAGGTTTGAGAAAATAAAAATACCACAAGTTCTTTTAAAAAACTTTTATTACATACTACAAGTACAAAAAAATACACAGACAAATTACTAAAGTCTTGTGGATTTCTCGATTCAAACAGTCTTCTTATTGTATGGACTAAGTCCTTTACATGACTTGAAATGTCTATTCAGTCTATCAGGTCGACATATTGGTACACCACAATTTTCACACAAAGACGAATTATTGACTTCATTAAAAGGACAGTGATATATTTCATGTTGTTTTGCACTTCGAATAGTTGCTAATGTTTTGTTACAAAATATACAGCTTGATTCTGATGAATGTACACCTAGTCTATTACAATTGCTGAGGTGCCGTTTTAATCTTCCATAGTGTATAAACTTGCTTAAACACCTGTTTCACTGATATTCAATGCGTTCAGAGTCATTACTACAATTGTGTATTACATAATCACGTAATTTCAAGTTTTTGATCTTCTCGCAGTATGTGCAGTCGGGTGATGGAACACCGCTGGATGCTCCTTCCTTCATCAATGACACTGGAATTGTTGACAACCATTGTAACACTGCTGACATGTTAACTTCTGAAGCCGTTGAGGTCTGCTCTGCAGAAGATGTTGCACGCGTCGAAATCTCCTGCTGTGCTGAGAGAGCAGGTGTAGCTGTAGACGTCGTTGTCATCGTGCTCTGCACTGATGATGGTAGACCTTCAATCCAGGTTGGTGTAGATAGTGGTAATGATGCCATCGAGTTCTCAAGAACAGCTAGATACCGGTCTATTATGTTATACAAGTCTAACTATCCGATCCGTTCATCACCGCAGTCAGAGACAGACTGAAGTACATAAAACCTGGGGTCTCTCTTATATAGTCTCATCGGCTGGTACAACACATGAGTCAAAACAATAACCATGTTCATTATACTCGCACTTAACTTTCTCGATAGCATTTTTTATAATGATGATGTAAGCTATCGAGACGTGAAATTAGTTTATTACATTTTATACACTGAAATTGTATTCTTTGAGCATTATTCTGACAGCTGCTTCTTTCATGTCTGCGCGCATTCGTAGGTTTAGTAAAAGATGCGTCACAATATTTGCATTGATGCGCTGTACGCTCTTCATGAAATGAAGTCTGGAATGCAGATGGTGAAACTTCAGCTGATGATGGAACAGCACGTATCGTTGCCTCCTCTGCAGCAGGTATCGGGATCTTCACAGCTGTCGACACCTCAGCCATTGAGCCCTCCGCTGCCATGGTCTCCTCTGCAAATGGTATCGGGATCTCCGTCTCCATCATCGTTGCTGCCATCGAGGTCCCCGCTGCTGACGGTAAACTTTCTATTCCGGTCGACATAACTAAATCTCACGAAACTTACTGGAGAGAGCACGTCCGTACTGCACTGTGGTCAGAGGTGAACTGCGGGTCCAGTCGTCCGAACCTCGCTTATATACCCACGGTCTACTGGTATGCTACATGAGTCAAAATAATGTCTGTATTTAAAAAAAAATTTATTAGGTACCTAAAAATTGTAGAAATAAAAAACACATGAGTTCAAGTTTTACACATTTATTTATAAAAAGTACACAAATACATATTAGGTTAAGGAATAAAGCATTTTCACAAGCAAAGTCTTTAATGCCACACGAACTGACTCGTCGACTCCGGTTCCAACTGGTTCGTTGACTCCGGTTCCAACTGGTTCGCCGGTCACGCGATCAGGAACACAGGTTTCCAGCTGGTCATCTTCTGCAACGTCGACAACTCCGACAAGACATGGTCGGTGACGTCTGTGACCACGTCTACGCCTGGGCTTTGGCTCAGTGCTAGTTGGGACAGATTCACTGCCTGAACTGCGACGACGAGACGCACACCGTTTGGACGTCTGCATAGAAGCATCATAGGTCGCAACAGGTTGCAACACGTTCATGTTTGGTGTTGCACATGCAGACGAGGCGACTACCTCAGCGATGCTAGCAGGAAGGATTGTGTGTGGTCTCATGTGATAGACGGCGCAGTTTCCAGGTTCGCAACAATCTACCAGCTGCTGAGTCGGTTCGTAGGACACAGGAAAGTGCGCAAACCGCCAATGCTGAGCGCCTCCATCACAGGTTTCTGTATATGTACGTAGATACCCGGAATCCCAGTAGCTGTACTCGACACTGCTGAAGCTAGGTCTTGCGCTCACGTACACGTTAGCAGGATGAAACGTAAACATCTTCTTGCGAGTAGAACATCAACTGAAGGCACGTACGTAGGTACGCCATTTATATATGCAGGCTCCTACTAACATTGTGTGTGCCATTTCTGCATTAGCTGCGAGTTTGTACAGGCACAGACACGTTCAAACTTGTCACGTAGCTGCACGGCGTATATTGCACTTAGCTTGCGCAGGGAAGGACATCCGTAGTCGATCTGTATATCTACAATTTCAGCTGCTCCGACGTCACACAGTTCTCGTAGCCATTTCTTCTGTTCAGGTCCGGCGATGTAGATTATTTCGTTTTGCAGTAGTAAATCTTGAAGTGCTTTTCACTTGGTGGTACGGAATTTTTCCTTCGTCCCACTCTAGTCCGTGATAATATTTACATAGCCATTCATTCGACCGTTTACTTTTTTCGTCTAGTAGTTTCCACGGATACGGGGGTCGGAAGCTGCGGGTTCGAGTCCGGCCGTCGTGAGTGACGGCAATTTCCTTGAGCACGAATCCATTTTGGCTCTGGAAACCTTGCAGGTTGCAGTACATCTTGTGGCTAGCAATGCTCGGTCGTAACTAAATTATCATAGAAAACGAAACAGTATATATGTCAGAATTTTCACAAGTTTGTCTCGACAATTGTACGATGCAAGCCGATCGTGAAGTATCAGACAAAAAGCATAGGTGTTTGGCGGAATATTTCCGCTAGTCGTTATCTCGATCCTACAGTCGATGATGTTTGAATTTATACGATCATCCTGTTTGGAAACGTCAAACACCATTAACGGTGCCTTGTTCTTGAAACTGTCGGGACTCAGTATCGGTGACTGTATCCGCCCGTAGTAAGCTTGCTGAAACTTGGCATACATTTGATATGCGAGAAGAAATCTTCCACTTTCAAAGTCCATGTTCATATCAACGTACGGATAACTTTCGCTGTTTAAAAATATTTTTACATTACGTAATTGACAGTTATCGAATACGGAGCGACTTACTCCTGCATTGAGCTGTCTTCCGGTCTGAAGACCGATGATGATGTATCTTGGTTTTTCCGTAGCGAAGCTGGACTTTACTATCCAATTGATACGCTGACTATGAGGCAAGCCGGGATAAGTTTCCAGGCTCCAGGATCGGAATGGCACATCGAAGTTCTTGCCATTTTCTATGTTCTTCAACATCTTGACTCGTTCAACGGTGCTCACTTGGATGTGGGGCAGCATCCACTCGATAGACTGTAGTGTTAGCGAGACATCTTGAGGGTTTTCTGCAGCGGCGACAATTGCATTAATGTGCGTGTAGGCTAGAAGCAGTACGAGCTCTTGTTTCGAATTAATGATTATATGCTTGTAGTCCTCAGCGAATCCGAGAAGCATGGACAGAGGAACACAAACTTCGAACTTCCCTTCGGCATAAACCGGAAGCTTATATTCATCCTCGAGAGCCCAACCGGCCATCTTTGCAGCAGACAGTTCATTTGGCGTGAGCGAAAGGTAATTTTTCATAGCAGATGTTATGCCTACATCTCTCGTCTGGTCTACCTCGATGCCATTGAGTACATATGTAATGCGCTCAATTAGGTGAAGAATACCATTGCAGGATATTGATGTCGTTGTCGGGTGCGTACCATCCGCTTTTGTCAGCGTGCCTCTTATACGTAGAAATGACTGCGAAGGTAAAGTACAAATATCTTGGTGCTGTACAGCAATGCGTACTTCCGATGGTAGTGCGTACGGTCCGAGCAGGAAAGGCTGGTACTCGTGCAATTCCATTTTCGTAATGCTGTCATCAAAAATGACCGGATCTTCCACATTGAGGATTTCGTCTTCCATATTTATTCGGCACTTGTCCAATACTAAGGAGATACTTTATGTTGTCAGGTGTTAACGCACCGATGTCTGGTAGAGAACTGTTCTTATTCACGGCAATACGATTTCTTTTATAATTGTTCGGTGTTACGAACTTTATGCCCATCGCTTCAAGTGCAGACGTAATGTAATTTCCTCGTCTTGAAAATTCACCAATCGTCCCCGCTGGTCAACGATTCGGACGACGACTTCGTGTGCGCACTTCACGACGACTGGAATGTAAATGATACTTTGCGGTACTTCTACCAGTTTATATCCTGGCGGGACCATCGGCGTAAACTCGTGCAGCATGTTGCTTAGTCTTCCGTTGAGATACGTTCCACTTGCCAAATTACAGTTTATTCTTATGACATTCACAGGCAAAATGTTTACTGCGCGCGTAGATTCGTACGTTCTTCCTGTACCATACACCTTTGATTCGAATCCGAGCATCGTACCTATGGTCCCAGGTTTCGTAAAGTCGACATTTTCACTGCATGTTAGAATGCTTTTTTGAGTGTTTGGATTTCCACGCAGTTGAAAGTCTACATCCTGTGGTAACATATCCCTGATGTAATTTGCAATGTCATCTATTTCGTAAGAGCCAACAGGTAACCGTATTTCATGAGCGGTCCCATCGCTTTTCAGGAAGCAGATCTTGCAGTTTTCCTCGTCGATTTTCGGTATGGCATTATACGTTTGAAAATCTACGAGTCCGATACACTATTCTCCGTCTAAATCCAGAGGCGGGAAATGAACCGCCCGCAGCTCAGATGCGTGACCTGTCAAGGTAAGTGTTATCGACATGACTAATAAATTATCGTCACTGCACAACCTTTAAGTAGCAATTTTTATTTGTCAGCTAATTTTTGTTTGTTAAAAAGCGAAGACACAAGTGTCCGCAGTTTGTTTGATTAGGCTTCTGTTCCGTTTCGTAATTGTAAAACAACGTAGTGAACCGGCCCAGGTACAACCTAAGTTCTGGCGGAGGGCATAAATTACCGAAACTGTCGTAGTACTCGGCCATGTTTCCAGTCTTTACATAGGCTACCCAGTGCGTGCCGCGACCCGCCGACGTGTCTAAATTAATTATGGCGCACTCACGTGCGTTTGGCTTGCTGGGCAAAGTGTCTCGCATAAACACGCCGCGGAAATTTGCTATTTTAAGTTTGCGTGCGTACTTTATTAAATCTACGTTGGTGAGCGGACGTTTCGGCAAAGAACTTAGGATTTTCTCTTTACTCGTTTCTTTTTCATGCCTCGTCCTGTCTTGTGAGGTCGTAAGTACAGTCCTGCGCCGTTTTTTTTACCGATGGCAATGGCTTCCATGTTGGCATTGTGTCGCTGTGCTTCTTTTAACTGCTTGCGCTAATTCTTCGAAGTGTTGACTGCCCGCACTATACCGCTCGTTGCACCGATGAGGCCGCCGAGAACACCCAATGCAGGCAAAAGCAAAGGAAGAAATCCTCCTATAATCTTCTTGTCGAGAGTCTGTAGTTTTTGCTTGGCTTTTTGCACGCCTGCACCGATCTTGCGTTTCTTGGTCTTGCGTGAGTTAGTCTTTGACTTGATGTAGCTGGTTCGACGAGCGCCCAGTCCTAATTTCGTCTTTGCCTTCATGATTTTAGATACGCCCCACGCTGCGATTTTCTCTCCTAGTCCCGCGTCCGGCGATTTGCTTATATCTTCGGCTTCCTGTGCCAATATCTGGTCTGCTCTGTGCCTAGATTCCAGATCCTTGCTTAAAGAATATGCGATATCGTGCTGCTTGCACTTTTCGTCCAGAGAATTAATTCCCACGTCACCGCGAGCTAACCTTTTCGCTAGTTTAGTCCCGGGGCCGCAAAATCTGTAGCCGGGAATGTGTAGCTCGAATGGTAGGTTGTTTATCAGCGAGTTTACGAGTCCCGCGCCGATGTGTTTTTTGTTCTTACCTCTTCGAGACATTACATGCAACTGACCTAAAATCAATAAATACGATTGCTCTTATAGAATTTACGTCAGTACGATGCAGGTCGTCAAGCAAGACGTGTGTTTGCCCGTGCGCATTACGCAAGACGATGTATTTAGTGCGCGTGAATCACGACATGGCTTACTGTTGCCTTCTGCCGTACGTTGCATAATGGCGGGTCCGTCAAACTGCGGCAAGACGTGTGTTTTACTGAGTTTACTGGAGGAACCAAACGGTCTTCGGTTCGAGAACGTTTACTTGTATTCCAAGTCGTTGCAACAGCCAAAATACCAGCGCCTAGCAACTGTTCTACAATCTGTGGATGGTCTGGAGTATTTTCCGTTGAGCGATAATACCGATGTTGTACCTCCAAACGAAGCAAAGCCTAATTCCATGTTTGTGTTCGACGATGTAATGTGCGAGAAACAAGGCATAATACAAGAGTACTTTTCCATGGGCAGACACGCCAAGGTAGACTGCGTTTACCTGTGTCAGACGTACGGTCGTATTCCAAAACATCTCCTACGAGACAACGCGAATGTCATAGTTTTGTTTCGCATGGACGAACTTAATTTATACCACGCTTATGACGATCATGTAAACACCGACATGACATTCCAGGAATTCAAAGACATGTGCTCCTTGTGTTGGAAAGAAGAACACGGATTCCTAGTTATAGTCAAAGACTGGCCTCTATATAAGGGCAGGTACAGACGAGGTTTCGATCAGTTTATCGCCAAACATGAGTCATAGCATTTCGAAATTCGGCCGTAGCAGTCGAGACTTAGGTACTGCTCTCAAGTCTCATGACGACGTTATCCGCAAATACATTTCGCTACTGGCTCAAAAAGTAGACGGGGTGAAAAAGGAATTACTAGAGTACCTCGTAGCCATAGACCAGCGCGTGGAAGCTTCGGATTCTCGCATTCGCGACATGATCGAAGTATAGAATGCACAAAGACGTGACGATCTGAGGACTTTTCAAAGTAGTCTGAAAGCATCACTATCTCACTTGTCAACAAATTCAGATTCAGCCAAACACAAGAAAGAAGTTTCTGCGAACGAATAAAAAAGTATAAAAGGAGGCCTTGCAATAAGTTTTCAGCCAGTACAATGTCGGACCTGGCCAGTGACCTTCATCGAGCTATACAGTCTGTTCGCGAAAAATATTTACTTGCTAGACGAACCAGACTTGCACGTGAGATGGAAAATGAGGAGATATTTAAACCAATCACTAGTCGCCTCGACGAACTTAAAAACAAGGAAGAACCAGCCATCATTGTGAAGACAGAAGTTGAAGATGAAATGCCGACTGTAAAGAAGAGAAAGTATGAACCAGATCGAGAAGAAGAGGACTTAACAAGTAGAGTCCATGCACAAGAAAAAAATACCGAAAAAGGGACATCAAGTTAATGCAATGGTCCGACCATACCTGATATCGTTTACGAGCCGGAATAATGACACGACCTACGGAGTGTACAGAAAACATAATAAGTGGTTCCTCGGTGCTAAAGAAATAGACTTTCTACCAGGAAACATCGTGCGCGTAGCAGAGTTCAAAACGCACGGGACTCCGGGTCTGTACGAATTGCTGTTTCGCAGGGAGCCTAAAGGATATTCTCACAAAGACTTACAAGAGTACAAAAAACTGCTAGAGCTAACCAATGCACATTTTCGCGATAACGATCCAGATAGTGGTGCATATAAAGACGTAGATCATGAAAAAATCGACATTCTCGCTAATCTCTTCAGTGAACTAACAATATATGGCGAAGGTTTAAAAAAGCTAGAAAGTGGTCAGACATTTGACTATGTATATTGGGACGACCCTAATGAATTAGTTGATCGCCTTAGAATTCTACATGCTTCGCTTAGTGTAGGAAACTATTCGCACATCACCGAAATAGTCTCCATACTTGAAGAACTGAAGGAAGCCGGCTACATACAATGAGTCGAACCAGAATCGCTCGCGAACTTCATGCTCCTGCTAGACGGAAATACCTTCGTCGCAAAGTCATAGTTCGTGGAATTGACGATTTATTCCAGGCGGACCTTGTTGAGATGATACCGTATTCCCGATTGAATAAAGGTTTCAAGTACATGTTGACAGTCATCGATGTTTATAGCAAGTTCGCTTGGGCTAGACCTGTCAAATCAAAGACTGCAACTGAAGTAGCCAAGGCCATGAACAATATTTTGCGTGATGGACGTGTACCGTTGCACCTGCAAACGGACCTCGGGAAAGAATTCTACAATGCAACCTTCAAGGCTTTGATGAAGAAGTATGGCATCAAACACTACTCTACATTTAGTAACGTAAAAGCCTCCGTTGTCGAAAGGTTTAACAGAACTTTGCGTTCCAAGATGTGGCGGCAGTTCACGGCTAACGGAAATTACAAGTGGCTTGACATCTTGCCGAAACTAATAAGCGAGTATAATTCCACGGTGCATTCTACCACGAAAATGAAGCCAAAGGACGTAACAAACAATCGCCTGCTTCAAACAGTGTTTTCCAACACGAAGAAGAAAGATCCACGAAAGCGTAAAGCTAACGTCGGTGACATTGTGCGAATCTCCAAGCAGAAAGGTATCTTCGAGAAAGGTTTCACTGCGAACTGGAGTCCCGAACTTTTCCGTGTGACACATGTTCGTGAATCAGAGCCTAGGACCTACTACCTCGAAGATTTGGACCGCAAACCTATCCATGGCGGCTTCTATGCCGAAGAGATTCAGCCTACGTTGTATCCCGATATGTACTTGGTGGAGAAGATTATAAAATGAAGAAATGGACTGTCCTACGTCAAGTGGTGGGGCTTTCCACCTCGCTTTAATTCGTGGGTGGCAGATGCAGACATCGAGAAATCCACAAGACTTTAGTAATTTGTCTGTGTATTTTTTTGTACTTGTAGTATGTAATAAAAGTATTTTAAAAGAACTTGTGGTGTTTTTATTTTCTCAAACCTGTCACTTTAGTGGTACTTTTTTAAAGTATTAAAGTTGTTTGGTATCGGTCAGGGATCGAACCAAGGACCTAAGTCGATCTAATCAATCAGTATATTTATTGCCAATTTATTTAATGAATTTTGAACTTTTTCCCGAATCTCTAGCATTACAATTACGAATTACCAATATGTTGGTCTTGATGGCTTATAGGATGATGGTAGTAGAGGTTTTAAAGTCTCTTTAAGAATGTTGAACATGGTATATTGAAATTTTTATTATTTTACATAAAATTAAACATTATTGCATCGGTCAGGTATCGAACCAAGGATAGGAGCGGATCGAATCAATATGTAAATTAATGGGTGATTTATTTAATGAATTTCTAATTTTTCCCGAATTTCTAGCTAAATAATTACGGATTTTCAAGATGGCGGCCAAATGACAAGATGTCGGGTGTCACAGCAATAATAAATGATTACTGCACTCTAGCGGATAAGAATTAAACTAACATGGCGTCAGCGCACTCACGCCGACGATACACTGATGATGGCTTCCAGCAGACGAGGACAAGATGGCAGACATGACGTCATACTACCTGACGATATATATGCTTTGAAAAAAAAAGTGGTGGGAGTCAGTATGCCCGCAGCCACCGCGGGGGGAAGGATCGGTCGCCATTTTTATTTTTTTTGCACTCGTCGGGTTTGAACCGAGGACTCCGAGCTCCGTGCCGTAAATGTTTGTTTTTTAAATATTTTTTATTAAAATTTTATTATTTAATTTTTTATAATTTTAAAATTTTTTTTTCATTAAATCGGATAATAAATAAAAAAGTTAAAGATGGCGGCCGTAACGAAAATTGCAACGGTGACGTCATCATTCAAAATGGCGGAAAACACATCACCAGAATTTTCTAGAACACACAATTACGTCATCCAAGATGGTGGATCCAAGATGGCCGTCGGGGTCAAGGTCAAAGGTCAAGGTCACATCCTGATAGAGGCTTAACTGAGGCTTGAGTTAAGGATGCTTAAGCCTCTATCAGGACATTTCTAGCCGCTGGGATTTTTACGGAATAAAACGGGAAATTTTCCCTCGAAACGGGAATTTTTCCCTCGAAAACGGGAAATTTTGAGTCATTTTGAGTCATTTTTGAGGAATTTTGAGGAATTTTGGGTCAAAAATGGCCGCCGTGACGTCACAATCCAAAATGGCGGACACCGGCACCGGCACCACCGCCTGGCGCCTGGGCCAGTAGCCCCATTCCTATACTACTATTGAAACTCATGATTTTGTTAGGTTATATATTAAGCCAAAACTAACAAAGTAATTATATACAAACAATTTAATAGGGATGACATTTTTGCTAGAGAACAGTTATTTCTTTCATAAATATATTTCATAATCAAATAATATAGACCCTGTTTCGAAAAAAAAAATTACTTGTCGATTTTCATTTCACTGATGTAGGTTTCATTTTTGTACTAATAGTTTCGTATCACGTATCCAAATTAATCCGAATCTGATGGTATTAGTTTGTGGTATAGGATGCTTGCTGTTTTAATTTAGTAGGTCGAGAGATCCTAGAAATATTCACTGGAGAAATAATTATGATTGTAAGATGTATACGACAGAAATAGACTACATATTTACAATACCTGACATAATTTGTTTGTATCATGATATGTTAGGTATTTTGAGTTATGTACAGGGTTTTTCAACATTCTAAATTAAAACAGCAAGTCTAATGTAAAACAAGACCAACATATAAAGGGTCATGCCGATAGAATCAAGGGATAAACTTGGATACGAGAAACAGAATAATTCCAGTGCTGTTTTCGTTTTGCACTTGCGTGGCAGGTAGATAATAAGTACCTAAAGGTTTGTAAGATAGGGAAGGGATAATTGGGTAACATTTATTTTCACATTCAATTGTATTCATTAAATTAGAACCACTTCTGAGGTCGTATGAAGTGCATTTCATTCCCGGCATATGTCCACTGTATTACGAATAAAAATTCACAGATACAACTTCCACGAAAACACACATTTTATAGGTAATAATAACCCTCGTTTTGCAATTTTAAAATTCACTTATTTACACATATTCTTTAGCAGAAACATTTACATTTATATACATTGCATACGTTTATGTACTTCGTGATCAATTAAAGTCAAATGATAATACACGACTCGGCGAGAATAGAAAAGCGTGACTACACTTTCATGCCATGTAATTTTTAATAAAACTTTGACGAATACGGCGAAGCATTTTATATTTAGTATTAAATTATTCCATCGCATCCTGCAAATATTTAACAGAATTCCTCAAATATTCATCATCACTATCAACAACTAACCTCGCCTGATACATCGCCATTTTATTTTCTGTCGCTTAGCCTCCGGTTAAGCAGCTAGCGGCCGGTTCATCCACCCGCTAGGTTAGCCGGATCTTTAACTGGAAGGTAGACGTTAACAGGGAGTCATAAAACCGAAATAAGAGCTAGCCTGCGGTTACATTTTAGCCGGAACTTTAGCCGGGGGTCATAAAACCGGCCCTAAGGCTCCTAGCCAGCCTCGTGTGTCGAGTTCTAACTCGTTAATCTACGTATCTAACTTTCATCTAATTTCAATGTGTAACTTCTAACGTGTAATCTAACCACATCATAACTGTGTAATAAGACTGTAACTTCTATGTTCATCTAACTGGACCTATGTACTTTTCGGGACTTTAATGTTTTGCAACAGGTTAGATTGCAACTAACTTTAGAACATTCATTCGTATGTGCTTTTTTACATATTAACGTCAATCTCTGGATAAGCTGTTGCAGCATAGCAACTCCGCGACTATCCGCCGCATCTTTCACGCCGATAACGGCCACAGCATAAGTTCGTATATACCATTTTGCAACCTATCCTGGTCGCGCGCATCGTCTACATATAGAGACTCGTGTGCTGCGACGGTCAGACAACAGACGCGGCCAGTACTTGGACCAGTGTGTGTAACGGTTCTTAATAAAGTGCAGTGTCGTGTCAATCAGTTTACCATGTATTTATAAGGCGTCCTGGGTGGCCTGAACAGCCCGGGTAGATTTCAAACCGCGACGCGCTCCTGCCTGCAGCTACGAGGCCGAACCCCCGTTAATGGCCCTGAGATCACTTTTCAAATTAACAATTACTTAAAAAACTTAGACAGGCAGCGGGAGTGGCATCAGTCCTTTTAGAGCTAAATTACAATATAAATCGGAAATTAAACTCTTAAGAAAACAGTATAAACAACAAATAATTATTTTACAATCAATAATTGGGAAAAATTTGTAAGGAAGAAACACAAAAATCTCTTTAAAACATACCTGACAAAATTGTTAGAAGTAAAATAAGAACTGAACCCATAAACAGCATTAAAATCAAAAATAAATACACTAATTTCCTACAAGATACATATAAAGAATTAATCAACTGTTTGCTACCAATTAGCACTTCAGATTCAATACCAACAGAACAATTCAATAATATGATCCTCCTGAGGAACCAATTACGATAACAGAAATTCTAAATACAATAAATTCATTTAAAACAAACAAAGCACTTGGAATAGATACAATAACCATTAAAACAATAAAACATACATGGCCCGAAATTAACAATAATTTAAAGGAAATATATATATTCAATGCATAGGATCAGGAACAGTGGCGGCTGGTGCCTTTTGAAAATGGGGGTTCACAGCATTAGGCTCTTTTTATTAAGAATCACCGAACCCCCCCCCCCCCCCCCCCCCCCCCCTTTGAAACGGGTGGTCCGGACGTGATCAAAAAGGCATACCGCAGAATAATATGTTGTGAAAGAAAACCTCTCCTTTACTTGATTAGTAATCACATCACATACTACCTAGGCTGCAACAGTTCTATTTACATGAACATCTTCCACTTTCTTTTTTTTATAATGCTGCTCTGGCACCGACATTTCAGTTTGCATTCTCACTTTATCCATATTCTCTCTTTCTTTCTCAAATGAAAGTCGAAAACTGTCAACATGTTTCCTGACTTTATCGGCATCGATGCTCCTTTTTTGTAGCTGATTAAACAAAATGTCTACGTGCGGCATTATATTGTGAAAAACTGTCAGCCATAATACAAACACTGGATCATTCAACATACGCTGAATAGCTCCCGACTGATTGATTGTTGTTGACTGCTTGCATGATGACTCAATTTTTTTCATGCATTCAATCAGTTGTTTTCTGTACTCGTACACCGTGTTAACAGTAAGACTCTTAAAATTCCATCTTGTAGAAGAAGCACGAGGAATTCTCCTGCCAACAACGCCATCAAGAACAGCAATTCTCTGTGTGAGTGGCTAAAGAAGTTTGTTATATCACTCAAACTGGAAAAGAATACACGGACTTGTTGGTTTTGGCTTGTAGATTGTGCCACAATTAAATTCAACTGATGCGCATAACAATGCACGTAATGCGCATATATATAATTTTGTTGAATAATGGCCTGAACACCATTGTGATGCCCACTCATTACACTAGCCCCATCCTAACTCTGAGATATCAATTTCTCGGATTTGTCAACAATACTTTCCAAAATAATGCGAATACATTCTGCGATTGACGCAGCATTATGTCCTGGAGGATTTACAAACTGCCAGAATCGTTATACTGCTTGCCCGTTAGGTAACACATAGCGAAAAACTATAACCAATTGGAATAAAGATGATATGTCTGTCGTTTCGTCTGCAATCACTGAAACAAAACTTGCACATGAAATTTCTTTTTTGATGTATTCTTGGCAGACTTAAAGCATACAATCTAACAAATCGTTTTGGATTTCTTTACAAGTCCCTTTGAAAACAGTTGCAATTGCAAGGTGTTCTTTCAAAGATTTGTCTAACTCTGCTGAAGAGTTCCAGGATTAGCAGATTCTTCTGTCTCGTCGTGACCTCGCAGCGCGAGTTCAAACGCCCCGCAAATGTTTATACAATCTATAATTTTAGACAAGACATAACGAGTTTTTGTATCTTGCTCGTTATGTTGTTTAATGTTCAAACAGTAGGCACAATCAAGTTGTTGGCGAATGTCTAATTTCCCCAAAAGATGAAACTCCCGGACGGAATTCAAATGTGTTTCTGCACTCTCATGCTTCTTTATTTTTTGACTTAAGTGAGACAAATGTGAGACGCCAAAACTTACAGAACTAGATTCACCCCTTCGTTTCGAGAAGAGCAGGCAGAGAAAACAATAGAGCTGGTTGGTTTCTTCGCATCCACAGATCCACGAGTTTTTCTCGTAAATGTCCTGCTTAAATTCTCTCCTGAACTCCCTATTTTTTGACTTAGTCACTTGCACTATAGTAAGTTTAGGCATTGGCATGCCTGCTTGTTTTATTTAGATTTTTATTTCCAATGACAAATTAGAGAACACCAGTGTTTTTATGTCCGAGACTGTTAACTTACTCAAGGCCATAACGAGTAACTTAACTTAGTAGTTAAAACAAACTTTTTAAACGTCGCACTAAACGCACTAAAGTAAAACAATAACAAGTGACAAACAGCGCCGTCATAATTCTCGAAGAGCGAGCAAAAATGGGAGAAACAGGACAAGAAATGTCGCGCCGCGCACAGGATAGCGTTGAGCACGACTGGACTGTGCTCCTAGGCTGGCTTATGGGGAGCTACCCCCACCACGTCGCTCCGAGCCGAGCGGCGCGCCGTCGCCCGCCTAGCCACCATCGCACGTGCGATCCCAGCATAGCTGCGCTTACTCTATAGCGGTGGTTTTGGAAAATATTGCTAGTGGTTATAAGACCAAATGGGTTGCATTTATTTATTATTCGATGTGTATGATATTTAAGTATTAAAGTAGGCGCCTATTTAAAAGAGGTGAGGGGGTTCACGTGCGAGTGTGCTCTAATGCAATAACCGACACTGATCAGGAATCTTCCCAATTTCATGGAAAATAGCCGAGCTTGTTATAATTTACAAAGGAAATAATAACAATATAACAGAACCAAATTCATATAGACTAGTATGTTTATTACCAGTTTGTCGTCGCCTGGTCGACTAGCCCCTGGATGCTATTATTTTGCCAGCTACTCAGTGTTCGGTAGAGGGTGTTCGGGCCGCGTGGCCAAGGGACTTAGTCACCAGAATAACAATTGACACACTCGAAGACAGTTTCCAGAATCTTTATATACGGTAAATCGAGCCCTTTACAGGGGGCTGCCGCGTTTCCGCCTGTGACTGTTTCTGTAGGGCGAAGCCCGGTTCCGTGCACTTATACTGTATTGGAAAAATACGTGATGTCCCGATCGTGATGAGCATTACCCACGCCGCCAAGACTTGAGCTCGCTATGACTCGCGCAATCAGCTGACTGTCTGACTGGACAACACAGTGTCCGGGAGGGCGCGTAAATTACCGTACGCGCAATGGCGAATATCCAGTCCACAAAAGTAATTCGCGACTCTTAAAACTCCAGAGAAATACGCACGCGAGAAGAATGAAAAACTGCAAACCACGACTGAATGACGATGTGACACACTCACCTGAATGACAATACGACTGTAGGAAGTGAAATTCCTTCTCCTCGGCAAAGCCTAATTACAGCAAGACACCGCGCCCGTTCCGCTCTCACCGTCTTGGAGCGATGCGCAGAAACGTCCGATGTCTCCCGCGCCCAGCTGCCGACTGCCCCTTCCCCGCCTCGCGCGACAGAGCGCCCGCGTCCCTCCCCTCTCCGCGAGCCCGCAGAACACGCTCATTGGTCACAGGCGGAAGCCACGGCCTTAGCGCCCGGTGAACAAGTAAAAACTTATACATAACTTATACATAACACTTCAAATAATAAAATAAACTATTTACAGTAAAGAATGTTAAAGAATATTTACAATAATTAGTCACGTCCGGTTCTTATGTCTTTACATTAAATTTCCACTGGCGCGCGAATATATCTTCCCTCCCCTGCCCTAGCCGCACAGCACTATCGTCGCACATGCAACACAGGGGAGGAGAAGGTGTTGGCGTGGCATAACGGGCTGTAAATATTTGAAAAAATAATATTAAAGAGGCGAATTTGGATTTAGAGAGAAAAAATTTGACCAAAAATGCAATAAATAAATTAATGGAATAGGTACATTACACAAATAAAAGGATAAAAAAACATGCCATAATATTCATAGATATAAGTAATGCTTTTCTACAGTTAAATGGGAATACATTAGAATATATATTAATCAACTACCTATATCAACAACCGTAAAGAAACTTATGGGAAATTATTTAGAAAACAGGTAAATTAAATAAAATATAGGCAGCATTTATCTCAATAGAAACATGAACAAAGGATGCCCCCAAGCATCAGTTCTAGGCCCAACATTTTGGAATATAATAATAAATGTTCTCTTAAAAATAGTAATTGATGAATAACATATAAATACCATATCTTTTGCAGATGATATTGCTTTATTTATACTTAGAAGACAAATCAAATAATAATTTTAATACAGTTAAAAGCATGGATGGACCAACAGGAACTAACTCAGTAAATAAAAACATATATCATGCAAATTAAAGGAGACATATACAAAAGACCCCCAACAATTAAATATGATGATAAAACAATTAAATTTGTTCAAAAATTCACATATTTAGGCATGATTTTAGATTATAAACTAAACGTCCTCCCATATATAAAATATGTTACAGATAAAACTAAATTAATTTTTTCTCATTAAGACAAAATATTTGGAAAATTGTTGAATATAGTGTTAAAAATCAAAAAATAATCTACCAATCTCTTTTCGTAAATATAGTATAATATGCAGCATCTGTTTATGAGCATAGATTAGAGCATTCTCAATAATTATGACTTTAAGGGCAGCTGAAAGACACAATTTAATAAAATTAACAGGGATATGTAACACTACATCATACATTTCTGTTTTAATTGTCAACAAGCAAATATCAATAGATTATCAAATTGACGCCGACCACCAATGCTCCTTTATGTCGCATAGACTGCTATGCCTCATCAACGTCACACAAAGGCGTGTGCACCGAACGCACTCGTGCACGCACCAAAGTGTAGAGCGTGCAACGAGGCGAACGCCAGGCAACAAGTGCTACGTCGGCGGAAGGATCCGGCTGGGTGTGGCATATCCCTCCGCCGAACTACAACAAATGTAACATGTTTTTTCCACAGGAGATTATTAATAGACATTATTTTCATTATTATATATTTTATTTCTTTCAAAATTATGTTTCACTGTGCGCCTTGTCCCGAACCTTACCAGTTCAGTTTCCCGCGAAAATCACACGTTTCCGCGGGAGGGTTGGCGGGGGAGGGGGTTCGCGCGTGGTGAGAGGGGCAGTATCCTTCTGGAGCTCAGAGAGGCCAGTAGCCTCCGTGCAACACGGGACCAGCAATTTGTTATTTCACCGATATGTAGTTTCAATAGTTATAATCTTCGCAATCCTTTTCGTACAGTTCCGTGGTCGGCCTCGACCTACCATGTGGTATTTCACTTAAATAATTCAGTGCTCAATACGAAAAATTCATCGTGATACGTAAGTACTGTGGGTGATCTACGAGAAGTTTCGTCGGCACTTCACGCAATAACCTAGCCAACCGGCTAACTAGTTTCTGCCCGCACGGGGTAGCCAGTAGGTGACACATGCAACCAAACTTACTAACGAGTCAATATCTGGGACAAGTCTAAGAGTCAGGTAGAGTCACCGTAGTTACGGGCCTACGTGTTATTAGCTCAGTGTAATACATAATGTGTAATTGTGAAGTGTTTTATTAGTCAGGGTATAGTATGTCATATTAGGGTTTATTCTGTAACCGCCGCATCGTATCATGCATGCAAACTTACTAACGAGTCAATATCTGGAACAAGTCTAATGGCCAGTTGCACCATTGTGGTTCTCGATACGAGTTTCACCGATCTTGGTTCGAAAATAATCCCTGGATCATCGGTCCAAACGTTGCGCCAAAAGATGACGCGATTCCTTGACCTAAGATTGCATGAACCAAGGTTCATTCTTCTGCACAAAGCGGCAACAATGTTGATAAAATACTAGGCTTATTTCTATTGGCTGTCCTAATTTGATGCCAATATCTATTAAAATAAATTTGTTTTTGGCAGGTATTAAAAATGTTCGACGTTGGCTGCATGTCACCTGACGCAATTGTAAATAAACTAAACAACATAAAGATGGATAGCAAACGTTGTAATTTTTCTGATCGGGAGAAGTATCTTCTGGTAGATTAAGTGGAGGAAAATTTACTAATAATAGAAAACAAACGTACGGATGCAGTTTTCGCAAAGGAGAAGGACATGGCATGGAACAAATTGACGGAAAAATTCAATGCCTCCAGTGATGTTTCTCGGACTTCGAAGCAGTTGAAGTGCTGCTACGAAAATATCAAAAAGAGGGCTAGAAAATCAACTGCATCAGGTAAGGTATGAGAAAGTTTTAATTTTAAGAGGTATTTTTAGGCCTCTCCATCTTTAAATTTCAAATATTTGTATACTGTTTGCAATTAAACTTCTGTGCTAATTTTTTGGTTTGACATGACATAAGAGTTACCTCTGGCTACTTGTTGAAGTCAACACTTGTGTACTGGAGCGATTATTTTGATAGTTGGCGTTGCCCTAGAGAAATAATAAAGGTAAAAGTTCCATATTGCATATCCAAGTTAACCCTGTAATCCTGATATGATCCTGATGGCATGACCCTGTACAACTGATCCGGTGGTACATGTTTTTTTGTAGCAGCGCCTCCCTATTGCCAAAAAAAATTAGCATCATGTACCACAGGATCAGGTGTACAGGACCATGCCATTAGGATCATAGGTATATCTCAAGACACCTGTATACGCAATACAGAACTTTTACCATACCAAAGATGACAGGGCCTAATCCCTCTTAATATGTTTACAGATTGTTAGATTAAGGACTGCGGTACGTTGCAGCTGTGTTTAAATATTTTCTATTTAAGTACCTAGGTGTATTATTTGCTTGTATTGTATTTCTTAAATGAATTTTATGTTGTGAACCATTTTTTAAGTAATTATTATTATAAACATATCGCAGAGAGCTTAAGTGTTGATTAAGCGTGGTTGCATTTAGCACAATTTCTTTTTGTTGATTCGTAGTATAGGTATAACTCTATTTTTCTGTTGTCTTTAAAAAAATTATTCGTTACTATTCGCGGATTAAGGCAAAGTGGCTGACATCTGGTGGTTTGATTTTGAATCACCGAAGACGGTATAAACAAAGGGAGCGTATGCTTGGTTTCAAGGAGCGTTAAAGGATGGCAAGATGTTTTGGATTCGTGGTTTGAGTAAATTTTTTTGAATTAAGCAGTGTATGAGATATGTTTTAAGTTCGGAAGATACAAGAAATTTGTGTAATGTATTGCTCAGTTCCGGACTGTAGAGTTTATTCAGGAAAAAATGTTTCAATGCATCGTTTTCCTAAGGACGCGAAGTTGAGAAGACGACGGGCGCATGTTTTAAGAATAGGCAAACCAGTAACCAACTATATGTATGTATGTCAACATCATTTTACGAAAGAGGATATCTTTTATAGAGGTAGGTAATTGTTGTTTTTCTTCTTACTTACTAGGCTCTTATCAATAGTGGGTACTATAAACAGCAATTTCACCAAAATGGTAAGGAATTCCTTATATCCGCCTTTTGCAATAAATTCAGAAAGGTTTATATTAATAACTAAAATTTTTACAGAATTTTTTACTTTTGTTTTAAAGAAGAGGGGCAAATCTAAATAATTACCATACTACAGCTCGTAACCTATAATTCATATTCAAATCATAAAAATGAGATATTTAACTTGAATATAGGTACATATATAAAATAGAAAGTAGTTTTTAAATGATAATATCATCTAATCCAGGCCACCATAAAATGGCTATACATTTAAAAACTGTAAGCATTCATGACATTTTAAATATATTTTTTTAAAGACTCGTATAAAAGCGAACTTAAAACACTTAAGAATAATCTATATAGGAAATTTAATACTAAAGATGTTTATTTATTTTTAATTATTTTAATTTTTTGTAGGAACATGTTTTATTCTCAAGTATCTTCTCATTTCTCACAGGATACTAATAATTCTGTATTTTGAACTCCTTTTGCACTACATTGTAACCTGTTTTCCCAGCAAATCATTTTTCACACCAACTTCACCTTATACTGTGCTCTATTAGCACTTATCATAAGTCTTAAGGAAAAATATAAAATATAACCATTTCGGTTAAATCTTAAGTCATCATGTGGTTTGCACACGACCCGTCAAAATTCCTACACAAAAATCATACAACCCCACATTCCATCAAATGTTTTGCTTTTAATATTGCCGAACCTTCAATAAATGGGCGCTTGAAATCCCCCACATAGTTCATGATTTCGTGCATTTCAACTACGGGTTCAAACATTTTATAATTATCACCTACAGACACACGATAACACAAATATCCATTACAAATCAACAATCTCAATGCCGTCTTTGCCCTCCATTTTGTTATATGCAGTGCTGCGCTCTAGAAGTGCTAAATCCGCGAATTTGTGATTTCAGGTTGAATTGAAAAAAAACCGGCAGAGGAGGATTTGTTCCGAAACTAAGTTGTATTGAAGCCAGAGTTATGGCATTAGTGAACTCCCAGTTCACACCATTGAATTGTAAATATGACAGTGATGCCATATACCAGGGAGATCTTGAAGGTTGGCATGGTTTTCATTTAAATTTTGAATTGAGTTGCATAATTTTTGACAGTAATGTTGAACTTAAATTGGTTTTCTACTAGGTAGTTAATTTTTTTTTACTAGCATAATTATTTGACATGACCTACCTATTTAAACTAAAAGTAGGGTATTTATGGAGTTAAGCCGCGCATCTAAGAAAAATAAATAAAAATATGAAAATATTCTGAAATAATAGTATAGCCCTTCCTCTATTTACAGCAAAAAACAGCCATACGAAATTCCTATTAGTCACGCCTTCCCACTGCTAAAAAAATAAGCATCATGTACCACAGGATAAGGTGTACAGGACCAAGCCATCAGGATCATGTTGCCAGTCTAATGATAACACAATTTACAATTATTGCAATAACCTGAAGCATTTACATAACTTCCATAATTAATATTTTATAAATATGCCAGGTCTGGTGGATCGAAGGTCCCCGGCTCTACTCCAGGCAGCGTCAGGGTATCTTATCGTGTGGAATGGTTCTTTCTCTTGTTCAGGACTGGATGTTTTGTAGTTCATACCATAATTGCAAAGTCTTTCTGTCAAGAGAACTTAAGTTTCATGTTCCAACACTGTGATTTTACCTGTAGTCACCACACACAAAACTGAGCTGACATTCATCATCATAGTATCATTCATCCAGCATCATCTCCACCAAGTCATAGTGTTCTACCATGCTTTGAAAACAAGCATTAATGTTAGTTTAATTTTTTTACTTTGCATAGCCATTAGGCCTGATACCTTCGGAATGTTTATTTTCAGATTGTGAGCAGATCCTCGTTGAGCAACCGTGTGATTTGGTAGGTATTTTACTAATTATTTTGGGCTGGGTAAGCTACAGTAATAACGGTGCAGTTGCTAACTTACCTTTTATGTATCCTGCAGGTTGTTTTCTAAAAATAGAGCATTTTAAGGTAATTATTAAAAAAAATATAAACTGATTTGAGGAAGGAAGGGGGGATAGAGGCATCTGTAAATGTTTGTGAGAACTGTTTATTGTGTCTGATTATCCTAAAATTGAGTATTTTTTACTTTCAACTAGATACTTAAGAAACTTTAGAACAAGTGCATGAAGTTAAGAGAAATTATGGGGTGAATATCTTTGAAAACAAATACATACACTTGTAAAAACAATCAAAATAACCATTAAATTTTGAGACTGTGGTTACATCTACAGGTAATAATATTCTTGTAATTTTGCATTGTTTTGAGAATAAAATAAAGGGTAGGCTACAAATGTCAAATAAAAAAAAACTTTTGTTTGGTTAGTTCATGTTTCTTGGGAAAGCCATATTTCATTGAAAACCAATGTGTTAGAATATCAAAAACACGCCCAAAACAATACCATTGATCATTTCATTTTCAACTATAGTCATAATCTATACATTTACCAAAATTGGCAATAGTGTTTACATACACACACACATAAAAGTTACAGACATTGTTACTTATTTCAAATTATGCAATGAAATGCTATTTTACTCTTTGTAAGCATTCAGATGCCTATTGCCTCCAATAGTAACAAGCAGAAAATTTGCAATGCATTACATGGAATGTCAGGAGTGATGTGAAATGCTTAATGGTCAAACCTAAAAACGTAATGTGTTCCACTGTATTTAAACATGATGGCCAAATATAAACTTGTTCAAATTTTGTACATTTTTGTATTGCAGGATCAGCATTATAATTGTTTTTTCAGGACGAATATTATCTTGAAAATAACAGTCCGTCATCTGGAATTGAGGCAGTTGCTGTGACGACTATGTACCCCACCACATCAGCAGATCATATGTTTGTACCAGCCGCCATGATGCCAACCCCCATGACATCAACTGAAACTGTCTCAGTACCAGCAATTGTCACTTCAACCCCCACCACATCTGCTCAAACCGTCTCTAAAACAACTGGGCTGAGAGCTGTGTCTCAGAAAATGACAGAAGTCCCAGCTACGCCATCTACAAGTGGTAAAGTTAGTGGAAGCAATATATCACTGCGTACTTTTCGCAGAGGCCAGTCTGCAAAAAGAAAGCGCAGTGATGTAGCTGAAACCATCTATTGTAATGCAATGGGTAATTCAGACTGCCATAAAAAAAAACTGGAAATGGCAGAGGAGTTACACAAAAAAAAAAAAACTAGAGATTATGGAAAAAGAGTCCAACATAAAGGACACTGAACTTAAAATCAAAAGCATTGAACTAGAAATTAAACAAGTTGAGTTGCAAGTCATGAGAAAGAAATTGAAACAGTGTTAGATGTTTGTGCTAATAATTTTTGTGAAATGTAGGTTAATCAGAAGTGAATGTATTTTGTGATATCTTATTTCCAAGTGGCTATGCATATGCTGTTGTATTTAAATTTATTATTTCTTTTTTTTTGTTTGTCCTTATTAACTGTAAAACTATTTGATTGCACAAGTGTTCTTTTCTATTTTCACATTGGTATAGGCCATGAAGTAGTTTTACAGTTCAACTATGGTTGGTATGTGCTTCCTTGTTATTACATGTTTAAATTATTTGGGATAAAGATGAAAACCACTATTTTTAATAATTAAATTTTACTTTTTATAAGACCAATAAATATTTTTATATCTACACAATGGTTACGCTGCTTGATCTATTTGAACATTAATCAACTTGTATAGTCCATATGATCTGGTAAAGTACATTAATTTTTAGGCTTTGTTATTTATGTTGTTTGTTTGCAGTGAGATTAAGTGAAAAGTGTTGTTAGTAATTATGTGTACCTGTTTAAACTATTTGTTAAAAGTAAATTTATCAACTGAGATTTTTGTTTCACATTTTTACGAGTAATACATTATGAGATATAGATAGAACTTGAAATTTTATGTATTATTTGTACCTGTATGAACTGTGTGTGAAAAGTAAAAATATCAGCTGAGATTATCTTTTTTGTTTATTATCAGTCATACTGACGCCGTCCCCGCTACCTCTGACTATTTAGACGTGATTTTTGCTCGGGTTCGTGATCTCAGGGAAGGTTCGGCCTTGTGGCTAGAGGTAGGGGTTAACGCAGTAGGGCCCTCCGAGCTGTTATGGCCACTCGGGAGGCCTGAAGAATAACACAAAGTTTCTGAAAGATAGTTGGTGAATTTAATACAGCACAGACCAATACATGGTGCTGCCCGTTCTAGCCGTAACGGTTTGCCCGACGCGACTAGTCACACGCGCAGCTCACTTCCTCAGTGGCGGCTCACGATTTTAATGCGCGTGAGGGGCGGACTTGTACACGTGATGCGATAGTTACAAAAATACACTCTGACATGGCGCACGATATCTTGACGAACAATACACTTCACTATTACCTAACACTTAATAAACTGGGATAGTGGCACGTAGGCCCGAGTCTCCGGCGACTCTACGTGATACCTAGCTGTGTCCCAGGGACTGAATCGTTATTATGTTTGGCGGCACAATGCTGTACAACGGTGATACATAAACCCTAACGTGACAGATAATACTTTGACGAGCAACTATTTCACTAATACATAACACTTAATAAACTGGGCTAGCGGCACGTAGGCCAGTGTCTCCGGCGACTCTACGTGATGTCTAGATATGTCCCAGGGACTGAATCGTTATTATGTTCGACGGCACGCGTCGCCTGCTGGCTTCCCCGTGCGGGCCAAAACTAAGTAGCCTGTAGGCTAAGTTGGGGCGTGAAGCGCCGACGTAAATTCACGTAAACTCCCCACAGTACTTACGTATGACGTAGAACACTCATCTTGGAGCACTGATTTAATTAAGTTAAATACCTCATGGTAAATTGAGGCCGACCACGGAACTGTACGTAAAAGGTTGAAAAGATATTACACTATTGAAAACTACATGTCGGTGAAAGCAAAGGTTGAAGGTCCCGCGTTGAGCGCAGGCTGCCGGCCTGGTTGAGCTCTCGAAGGACACTGCCGGTGTCGCCGCGCGCGACCCCCTTCCCCCGCCAGTCCTCCCGCGGAAACGTGTGAATTTCGCGGGAAACTGAACCGGCCAGGTTCGGGACAAAACGCACAGTGAGACATAATTTTGACAGGACTGAATTATTAATTAATGAAAAATAATGTTTATTAAAACTCTGTGGAAAAATACAATTAAAATAATTTGTTGTAGTGCGGCGGAAGGATATGCCACACCCGGCCGGATCCTTCCGCCGGCGCAGCACTCGTTGCATGGCGTTCGCCTCGTCGCACGCACTACCCTTTGCTGCGTGCACGGGCGCGTTCGGTGCACACGCTTTTGCGAGACGTTGATGAGGCATAGCGGTCTATGCGACAGAGGAGCATTGGCGGTCGGCTTCAATACATTATGATATCTTAGAAAGGTGCAACATTTTGTGTGTCATTAAATTGCACAAATCTTATTATTATTCATATGCATAAGAAGATTACACACCAAAATCTGCAAAATAAATTTTTGCCAAAAAATAATTACACCTGAATCACTTTTACTGTTGGCAACAATTTTATCAGCATTCATTTAAATGTATATGTACATACTAGTACAGTGTGGCTTACACTTGTTTTGATATATTAGCATATTGCTACATAAAACCTTAATAACATAAAATATAAACACTAGGTGTTGTGATTGATAAAAAGTTCAGGAGAGTGAATAAAAATACTTATGAAACATTAAATGACACTGGTGAAATTATACTAAAAAAAGCAACGTAGTGGAGATTCATAAGAATTACATCATGGTAAATACTATTTATCAGTCTCTTAAAAACATCACATCATAAAAATGACCTACACTAGAGGTTACTGCTTCTTACATTAAATTCAACACTATAAAAAAAAAATCACTCAAGTTTTACTTTTCAGACGAAACACTAAAGTAGCACTAACATTTTCCGTATAGATATTAGGTATATAACAATTTTAAAAAAAAATCAAGGAATTTAACTCAGCTTTGATTAGCAATAAATTCTTTAACTCATGTAAATAACAAATTGCACTGTATGTTGACGCCTTCTGCCTTCTGCCAAGGGGAATGTTGAGGGTGTGGAGTTGCTTCTGGGCGCCAACTAGCAATAATAGCTACGTGCTAGTGCGTAGCCGAGACTCTTGGCTCAGGGCGTGACGTCGCCACGTGGCCGGCAGGCAGTAAGGGTCGTTCCGTCAGAGTTACCCCCGGCTGTTTTAGCCACCAGGGACGCTATACTAAGGGCGTTGTAACAAATACGCGGGGCTCAATTCAAAGTGATTTATTGTCAGGCACGCTATACATGCGCTGCGTCGTGCATGACCCGCTTACTGGGAGCCGCGCTCTACAGGACACGTTTCTGATGGGCTGAAAACTCACGCAATTCCGGTAGAGATGGCAAGTGCGGAGGTCAAGAAGCTCCGCGGGCGACTCGCGACTAGTCTCCTTGGAGGGCGGTGATTAACTGGCGATGGCTGTGACGTCCGCACGACTCCCCAGCCTCGCTCCCGCGAAAACATGTCGTGTGCAAAAGTAATCCCGGGCCATGCACGCCGCCTGATCGCGCTAAAGTCCAGAATTACAATTAATATTTAAGCATAGTCATTACTTAATTAATATTGTTTTTTAGAGTGCTGGATGTTAATTTCAAAGTCCAGGTAATCAGGTCACCTAACAGTACCCCCGTGGTCGACTTTCGCGCGGGCGACAGTCGATTAGGCAGGGCGGCTTACGTTCGAGGCGTTGCACCACCCTGCACCCAGGTGCGTTCACGTCGCACACGCTCGGGGCGAGGCGGCGATGCGCCATAGTGGTCTGTGCGGATTCGAGGAGCACTAATGTTTGGCATCAATGTGTTACTTGAAACAGAAAGGTTGTTGATAAAATTAATATGGGTTAAAATGGAATGAGTATCATTCAGTTATTTACATTTAACATATCCAGCTCTTTCATAAAAACTATGTCACTAATGGTTGTCTTAAGTAAATTTTGCAATGATTCCTTATTTGCCATATATTATTTTATAACTATCAAACTATTTCAAAAAACAAAACATGACTTTCTATTAATTGGTTAGAAGCATGGCTTGATGGTGATCTGTGAAGGTTGAAAATAAATATTATTATTTATTTGTATGCAATATTTTTCAATGTTTAGCTTTGAGTTGCCACAAAGCCGCACTTTTAGTTATTTTATTATGTTTTTGTTGCAAGGTAATCCTTTCAATTACAAAATCCTAAGCCCTGAAAATGAGGCCTATCAGTTACAATGTCTTGTAGTTAGCCTATCAGCTACAATGTCTTGCAGTTTAACTGAATGTTTGAAGCTAAATTAGTACATTAAAATGACTAATAAGAAACAAAATAATTATGATAGGCCTAATTATTCATAAGTGTGTGCATCCTAACAAATAATTTTGAAATAGTTATATTTTTTGTATGATTATTTGGTAAAATGGCATTCCAGTACATATTTCATTAACTTAGGCAGAATTAATTTACAGTAGCATTCATACAAGGGCATGATTTACACCACGTTGAGTACTTGGATCAATATGTTTGCTTGACATCACATTAAAATGGTTTGTCTAAGGTTTCTCAATAAGCTCATAGTGAAAAAGTGGTTTATTTGATTTTTTTTCCTTCAATATTTTTCACATTTCATGCACATGTTTTGTTTGATTTCGTTTTCAAGTTTAAATATGTTTGCACAAATTGCTGATTCTTGCAAAATGATAGGTTATGTCAGCCAGACACACATTTTATAATTGTGAAAACATAATACATAGGTAATTAATGTTGTATACCATTCATACAGTTATAAACAATTTTCAATATACCTAACCTAACCCAACCCACTTTTCACACTATTAAACAGTAGTTGACCTTACCTTACCAACAGTCTACATTGTTTGATCAGTATTTTTAAGATAAGAAAAAAAAATTCCAAATTGTTATTTACTTTCTTGTGTGTCCTCAATAATTACATTACCAGTTCTAATTGTAAAAACTTTATTCACATGAAATAATTTAAAAATTGACGCCGTCCCCGCTACCTCTGATTATTTAGACGTGATTTTGTTAGGTTCGTGTTCTCAGGGAAGGTTCGGCCTTGTGGCTAGAGGTAGGGGTCAACGCAGTAGGGCCCCCCGAGCTGTTGAGGCCACTCGGGACGCCTGAATAATAACACAAAACTTCTTCAGATAGTTGGTGAATTTAATACAGCACAGCCCAATACATGGTGCTGCCCGTTCTGGCCGTAACGGTTTGCCCGACGCGACTAGTCACACGCGCAGCTCACTTCCTCAGTGGCGGCTCACGATTCTTATGCGCGTGAGGGGCAGACTCGTATACGTGACGCGAAAGTTACAAAAGACACTCTGACATGGCACACGATACTTTGAAGCACAATACACTACACTAACACCTAGCTCTGGATAAACTGGGCTAGCAACACGTAGGCCCGTGTCTCCGGCGACTCTACGTGGTGTCTAGGTGTCTCCCAGGGACTGAATCGTTATTAAGTTTGGTGGCGCACTGCCGTACGACGGTGATACTTAAGCCCTGACATGACGAATTACACTTAGGCGAACAACTATTCCACTAACATATTACACTTGATAAACTGGGCTAGCAGCACGTAGGCCCGTGTCTCCGGCGACTCTACGTGGTGTCTAGGTGTGTCCCAGGGACTGAATCGTTATTAAGTCTGATGGCACGTGTCGCCTGCTGGCTGCCCCGTGCGGGCCAAAACTAAGTAGCCTGTAGGCTAGGTTGGGCGTGAAGCGCCGACGTAAAACCACATACTCTCCCCACAGTACTTACGTATGACGTGGAACACTCATCTCGGAGCACTGATTGAATTAAGTTAAGTACCTCATGGTAAATTTAGGCCGACCGCGGAACTGTACAAAAGGTTGAAAAGAAATTACACTATGGAAAACTACATGTCGGTGTATGCCAAGATTGAAGGTTCCGCGTTGCGCGCAGGCTGCCGGCCTGGTTGAGCTCTCGAAGGACACTGGCGGTGTCGCCGCGCACGACCCCCCTCCCCCGCCTGCCCTCCCGTGGAAACGTGTGAATTTCGCGGGAAACTGAACCGGCCAGGTTCGGGACAAATCGCACCGTGAAACATGATTTTGCAAAGACTTAATTATTAATTAATAAAAAATAATGTTCAATAAAATCCTGTGGAAAAACATAATTATAACAATTTGTTGTAGTGCGGCGGAAGGATATGCCACACCCGGCCGGATCCTTGCGCCGGTGTAGCACTCATTGTATGGCGTTCGCCTCGTCGCACGAACTGCACTTTGCTGCGCGCACGGGCGCGTTCGGTGCACACGCTTTTGCGAGACGTTGATGAGGCATAGCGGTCTATGCGACAGAGGAGCATTGGCGGTCGGCGTCAAATGCCCCCCCTTCTCTGAGACCGCTATGTGCATCAACGCCTCGCTTCACACGCTGAGCACTTCACTGACGTTCGCCGCACTGCGAGCCCTACACTACGCGGCGGAGTGGATGGTGTGTTGTGATGTAAACATTCTGCCCTGAATACCTCTCCCACTCAATGAATGCTAAGGGGTTACGCCCTGACCCATGTCCTTTTCCCCCCTGGGACTGGGCAGCGACGTGCGCCTCTTCTAGCTCAATATGGTGACAAGTGGGTGGGGGGGTCAGTGTAGTCGGGGTGTGACAGGGTGGTGGAATGGATGACGTGGGCGGGGGGGATGATAGGGGTACGGCCACGAGTGTTGGCACCCCTGGATCGCCCCTTACGGGCCGCGCCCGGGTGGAGTAGCTCGACGGGGACCTGGACCACTCGTAATCCGCCAGGTAGGCCGGGGGTCGGCGGGCCCTCTGTGGTTGTGTGGTGGGGACTGTGCTGGTAGGGGTCTCCACTGGGCAGAGTGTGGTAGGTTCCCTCGTGTCCGGTTGGGTGGTCGGGCAGCTCGCCTCCACGGCGGGGACAGGAGCGAACTCTACCGGCTCGCTGTCGTCCGCGCAGCACGTCCTGACCGGGGCCCGACGTCTGCGGGTGGGGCACCTATCCCTACTGTCCGGCTCCTCCTCCCCCTCCTCGGGCTCGTCCACGGATACCCGGAACGTGGCGTCCGCCAGGCTAAGGTCCAGCGGCCACAGTGGCTCGTCGTCCTCCTCCTCACAGACCTCCTCCCCCTCCTCGTCAGGAAACCAGACCAACGGATTCCCCACCTCCTCGGGGACGTGCGGAACTGTGGCCAGCGGCACCGGGGACCGGCTCGGGGTGTCCCGGAGGTCGGGTTGGTTGCACTCATGTGCCTGATCGGGGCTACCCACGTCTGTGTCGCCCGTGTGCATGTCCCCCTGGGTGGTGGGTTCAGGTGCTGCTCCTTCCCGCGGCGTATCTGTGGCTTCCTGGAGTGTGGGGGATGGTGAAGAGGGGGTCATTGGGCCAACTCTGACCCCGTGCGCGACTACGCGCAGGTCGTCCCGGTGCACTTTAGCGGGCCGCCCCCTTGGCGTCCGGACCGCATAGGATGAGGGGCCCGTCCTCCACAGGACCTCCCGTGGCTCCGACCATCGGGGCACCAACCCCGCACAAAAGTTACGCGCCCCGGACGACAAGTGGTGCTGCCTGACATATACCAGCTGACCTGGCTGGATGGGGGGTGGGGGTGACTACTCATAGGCGTGTGGGCCGCCAGGAATTGGGCCTGCCGTTGTCTGGCGTGCTCCCTCCCCTCCTCATGATTGGGGCGCGCCACCGTGCCCATGGCGACATCGGCCACCCTGCTTTCCCCAGACAACGCTAAGTTCTTCCCGTACAGGAGCTCGGCAGGGGAATGACCGGTGACAGCGTTGGTGCGGCGCCGGAGGCAATACAACAGCTTCGGCAGGTGGACGTCCCATTTGGAGTGGTCGTCCCCCAACCTCAGCCGCAGCTGCGCCTTGACCTCCTGGTTCCGCCTCTCAGTGGGGTTGGCCTGGGGATGGTAAATGGGGGTGGTGTGGTGGTCGAGACCCCAACGGCGACAGTCAGCTCTCCAGCGCCTCCCGCTGAACTGACAGCCGTTGTCCGTCAACAGCACGCGCGCGAAACCATACCGCGGGAATATCTCGTGGTCCAGCAGGGCGGCTATGGTTCCGGCACGCACGTTGGACACCGGGAAGGCCTCGACCCACCGGGTGAAAATGTCTGTGATGACGACCAAGAACCTCCTTCCCCGGGTGGTCCGCGGGTAGGGCCCCATTATGTCCAGGGCCAGGGTGTGAAACGGGTCGCGGGGCCGTCGGGAGCACTGCTGCTCCACCCCGTCAGACCGCCTCGTCTTCCTCTGCTGGCACTGCTGGCAGCGCCGCACCAGGTCCCGTACGTCCCGCGTCACCCCCGGCCAATGGAAGGTCTTACGGATGTCTAACTGGGTTTGGTGCGCACCTGGGTGTCCCGCCAGCTCGTGCGTGTGGTGGAAGCCCATGACCTGCTCGCGGGCACCGAGCGGCACATGAAGGCGCCAGGCTTCCATGTCCCCTGGTACCCGGGTCTCCAACACCCCGTCCACGCACCTGTGGTAGGGGTGAACCTGCTCCCCACATGACCGCACCTCGGCCTGTGTGGGGTCGTCTGTCCGCTGGGCCTGTTTCACGAATTCCACTAATCCGCTCAGGGTCTCCACAGGCAAGACGGCGGGATGATCGGGGGCCCTTGGGATGTGGAATAAAGTTGTGGGCGCCTCCCCTGGAGTGACCGGCGGCGCGACTCCCCCTGGCGGCAACAGCCCCTCCCAGTCCTGGTCATCCTGAAACGTGTTGTGTGGGTCGGGATGGCGCGACAACTCGTCGGCGAACTGGTTGTCCCGTCCAGGGACGTGCTCGACCGCGAAGTCGAAGTTCTGGAGCATCAACGCCCACCTCGTGAACTTCGACTTGCGGCCCTGGGCGGAGTCCAGCCAGCGGAGACACTGGCTGTCCGTCCGCAGCGTGAACCGGCGGCCCTCCAGGTGGTGGCGGGTAGCGGCGCATAGCCCAAATGACGGCCATGCACTCCTGCTCGTTCACATGGTACCGCCGTTCGGGCTGGCCGAACTTGGCGCTGGCGTACTCCACCACCCGGCGCACGCCTTTGTCCCCTACCTGGTATAGGACGGCCCCCATCCCCTCCTGACGGGCGTCTGTCTGAAGGAACAGGGGAAGGTCAGGCTGCAGACGGGCGAGCTGGTGGCACTCGCGGAACTGCCGTTTCACCGCATCCAGGGCGGCGTCCGCTTCGCTGGTCCACTGAAACAAGAGCTTGGGTGACAGCAAGTCCGTCATCGGGGCGGTGACGCTGGCAAAATGCGGAATGAACGAGCGCAGCCAGTTGAGAAGGCCCATCAACTTCTGCAGCTGCTTGCGGGTTCGAGGGGCGGGTTTGGACTCAATAAGGTTCAGGTGCTTTGGCAGAGGGCGGCAACCCTCCGCGTCCACCATGTGCCCTAGGTACTCCAGTTCAGCCGCGCCCACGTGGCATTTCTGGGGGGCACACTTGAGGCCGTGTCTGGCCAGCCGCTCAAGGACCAGGCCGAGGTGCCGGGCGTGGTCCTCCCACGACCGTGACCAGATGATGACATCATCCAGGTACGCGGCGGCGAACTCGCCCGCGTACCCGTCTAACACACGCACCATCATGGCCTGGAAGGTCGCGGGGGCGTCCATCAGCCCGAACGGCATGGCACAGAACTGGAAACGCCGGCCGTCAGGGGCAGTGAACGCGGTGTTCGGGCGGTCCTCTGGACGTACCGGCACCTGCCAGTACCCGGACTTGAGGTCCAGGGACGTGAAGATGCGGGCGTCGCCCAGCCCTGCCAAAGCGTCTGTTATGTTGATGAGCGGTGGTGGGGCGGGTATGGTTACTGAATTGACTGGTTTGAAATTCACACAAAAACGCATGGAGCCATCTTTCTTGTTCGCCATGACAATCTGGCAGTTGTATGGCGACTCACTGGGTTCGATGACTCCATCGCGTAACATTTCCGTGATCTGGGTCTGGATGACGTGCCTTTCAGTGGGTCCGAACCCGTATGGTTTTACGAACTGGGGTTGGTGAGGTCGGGTGGGGATGGTGTGTTCCGTGGTTGTGGTACGGCGGAGCATATCTGTGGCCGCAAACACCTGTGGCTGTTGAGACAAGACATTGTTTATGAGCTCTACATGGGCAGCGGGCACACCGTTCCTCAAGTCCGCGAGCGTGATGGGTGTCCCCTGCTCGGCGGGTGGCCGATAGCCCAGGCTGTAAACTGTGCGCCGCTCGTGGTGGCCAACGTGCAACCTCCCCTCCCTGACTTCCACAGTGGCGTCCTCCTGCGCCAGCCAAGGCAGACCTAGGATCAGCGTCTCCCGTAGTCCCTCTACTACTAGTGCTGTTGTGTGACTAACATGGTCCCTGATGGAGAGGGTGATGTTCGAGCGGCCGACAATACGCGCTGTCGCCCCCTGCGTCGCTAACTGTACCTCCTCCGCCCCTGAGTCAATGTCCCGTACACTCGAGCATTGAGCCGACACATACGTGTGGCTGGCGGCCGTGTCGACAAGAGCATGCACCGGCTGTCCATCCATCCTGACGGGAATCCGGAGTAAATGCCCCGCCCCAGGTCCCAACTGCCCTAATTGGAACGACTCACCACACTGCTCCCGGGGCGCTGCCGCTGCCGTCAGGCGGTCCGCAGGTGCTGCCGGTGTCGCCGGGGCCACCTGGTGTCCGGTGCGGCTCGCCGACGACCCGGTGCAGGCCGCTGACGAGTCGGGTGCACCGCGCCCGTCCGTCCTGACGGGGCGTGCCGGTGTGTCAGCGGACACCGCAGGTGCTGCCGGTGTCGCCGGGGCCACCTGGTGTCCGGTGCGGCTCGCCGACGACCCGGTGCAGGCCGCTGACGAGTCGGGTGCACCGCGCCCGTCCGTCCTGACGGGGCGTGCCGGTGTGTCAGCGGACACCGCAGGTGCTGCCGGTGTCGCCGGGGCCACCTGGTGTCCGGTGCGGCTCGCCGACGACCCGGTGCAGGCCGCTGACGAGTCAGGTGCACCGCGCCCGTCCGTCCTGACGGGGCGTGCTGGTGTGTCAGCGGACACCGCAGGGGCTGCCGGTGTCGCCGGGGCCACCTGGTGTCCGGTGCGGCTCGCCGACGACCCGGTGCAGGCCGCTGACGAGTCGGGTGCACCGCGCCCGTCCGTCCTGACGGGGCATGCCGGTGTGTCAGCGGACACCGCAGGTGCTGCCGGTGTCGCCGGGGCCACCTGGTGTCCGGTGCGGCTCGCCGACGACCCGGTGCAGGCCGCTGACGAGTCGGGTGCGCCGCGCCCGTCCGTCCTGACGGGGCGTGCCGGTGTGTCAGTGGACACCGCAGGTGCTGCCGGTGTCGCCGGGGCCACCTGGTGTCCGGTGCGGCTCGCCGACGACCCGGTGCAGGCCGCTGACGAGTCGGGTGCGCCGCGCCCGTCCGTCCTGACGGGGCGCGCCGGGGTGACAGTGGAGGCCGGGCTAGGGTTCCAGGGACAGTGGCCAGCCATGGCACTACCCCCTAGCGGGCGTTTCCCGACGTGGGGCCGCCCGCCCCACGGGCTTGCCAGACAGCTGCCCGCGTGGGACAGACGTCGTGCCAGTGGTACCGCTCCTCACGGCAGTACTTGCAGCGCGGAGCCCCCTGGTTTGGTGCCCCGGTGTTCTCCCTGGGTGCGGCACGTCGGGACGGCTGCTCCCCCTGTATCCTCGGCACTGGCTCCACGTACGGTACCAGAGCCCTGGAGATCTCGGGGGCCGCCAACATCGGTGGCGACGCTCCTGGCCGTCGGGTGGGCGGCTCGCGGCTGCGACGGACAACTTGCACTTCGCGCTCCACCTCGTTCGCCAACCGCACGAACGTCTCCAGTCCCTTGTCGGTGGCGGCCCTAAGGAATGGCCGCAGTTCGGGCAGCATCAGCTGGACGACTACCCCTAGCATGCTGCTGTCATCCTCCCCTTCCGCCAGCCGTCGGTGGAGCCGCGCCTTAGACCTGATGAAGGCCTCCGCGCTATCCCCCGCCTCCTGAGGCCGGCAGAACAGTGACTGTTGACACCGGGCCCGGGCACGGGCGTCGTTGAAACGCTTTTCCAGTCCGTTGGCGAAGTCGCCCCACTCCATGTGGTATTCTCCGGCTGTGGTCCACCAGTCAAGGGCACACCCCCTCAGCTGATCGCACGCCTTCTCCGTCCACTCATCTGTAGGAACCGCGTATCGTGCCAGCCTGTCTCGGCATGTCCGTAGGAACTTTGCGGGGTCCTCGTGCTACTGCCCTCCGAACTCCGGCAGTTTGAGGGTGCCGCCGGGGCGCGGTGCGATAGGGGCCGCCGGCATCGCTGACGGTCTGTCCAGCGCGAGTTCGCACGCGCGGCACATGAACAGCCCATTCCTGAAGTTGAGGAACTCCCGGGCCTCGGTGCACGCGCGGTGTCTCACGGTGCCGCACTGGTGGCAGAACGCCACCTCATCGGGCCGCCGATGACATCCCCTCGCGCCGCACTTCATTGTCGACGTCGGCCCTGGTTTCCTGACGTCAAAGTCTGTTTTGTACTTTCTCTCTGCGTCGCAGGTACAGGTGGCGAAAATCCCTGCCACGGCATGATTTATTGGCAACCCTGGCAGAAGGCATGCATGGCATACCCCTTCCATGTCTATGCTTACCGCTCCGTCACGGCTCATGTTCGTGCTCATGTTCGGCGCGTAGCAGCTGCGCAGCTGCGCCACCTGATCCATGTGTGAGGCGCGCGGACTTCCGCTCCCACAGCCGTTATCTCGCCTGGCGCGTCACTTGATGCGCGTCTGGCGTGTAACTTGACGCGCGCCTATCGCCAGGTGCCCGCTCCTTTGGCTGTCTGCGCGTCGCGTCCGTTTCCGCGCGATTCCTGACTTCCTACGCGAGCCCTTACTGGTACACTAATTTGAAGCACAAAATTTGAAAAATTTGAGAAAAAAAATTTGAAAAATTTGAAACAAAATTTGGAAATTAATTTTTAGAAAATGAAAGCCACACTAGTCGGGCGCCAATTTGACGCCGTCCCCGCTACCTCTGATTATTTAGACGTGATTTTGTTAGGTTCGTGTTCTCAGGGAAGGTTCGGCCTTGTGGCTAGAGGTAGGGGTCAACGCAGTAGGGCCCCCCGAGCTGTTGAGGCCACTCGGGACGCCTGAATAATAACACAAAACTTCTTCAGATAGTTGGTGAATTTAATACAGCACAGCCCAATACATGGTGCTGCCCGTTCTGGCCGTAACGGTTTGCCCGACACGACTAGTCACACGCGCAGCTCACTTCCTCAGTGGCGGCTCACGATTCTTATGCGCGTGAGGGGCAGACTCGTATACGTGACGCGAAAGTTACAAAAGACACTCTGACATGGCACACGATACTTTGAAGCACAATACACTACACTAATACCTAGCTCTGGATAAACTGGGCTAGCAACACGTAGGCCCGTGTCTCCGGCGACTCTTGGTGGTGTCTAGGTGTGTCCCAGGGACTGAATCGTTATTAAGTTTGGTGGCGCACTGCCGTACGACGGTGATACTTAAGCCCTGACATGACGAATTACACTTAGGCGAACAACTATTCCACTAACATATTACACTTGATAAACTGGGCTAGCAGCACGTAGGCCCGTGTCTCCGGCGACTCTACGTGGTGTCTAGGTGTGTCCCAGGGACTGAATCGTTATTAAGTCTGATGGCACGTGTCGCCTGCTGGCTGCCCCGTGCGGGCCAAAACTAAGTAGCCTGTAGGCTAGGTTGGGCGTGAAGCGCCGACGTAAAACCACATACTCTCCCCACAGTACTTACGTATGACGTGGAACACTCATCTCGGAGCACTGATTGAATTAAGTTAAGTACCTCATGGTAAATTTAGGCCGACCGCGGAACTGTACAAAAGGTTGAAAAGAAATTACACTATGGAAAACTACATGTCGGTGAATGCAAAGATTGAAGGTTCCGCGTTGCGCGCAGGCTGCCGGCCTGGTTGAGCTCTCGAAGGACACTGGCGGTGTCGCCGCGCACGACCCCCCTCCCCCGCCAGCCCTCCCGTGGAAACGTGTGAATTTCGCGGGAAACTGAACCGGCCAGGTTCGGGACAAATCGCACCGTGAAACATGATTTTGCAAAGACTTAATTATTAATTAATAAAAAATAATGTTCAATAAAATCCTGTGGAAAAACATAATTATAACAATTTGTTGTAGTGCGGCGGAAGGATATGCCACACCCGGCCGGATCCTTGCGCCGGTGTAGCACTCATTGTATGGCGTTCGCCTCGTCGCACGAACTGCACTTTGCTGCGCGCACGGGCGCGTTCGGTGCACACGCTTTTGCGAGACGTTGATGAGGCATAGCGGTCTATGCGACAGAGGAGCATTGGCGGTCGGCGTCAAAACATAGGATCTACCTATGAAACACAGTATTAATTAGAGCAGTCCTATTAGCAGTTGCACCAGCTCGATTTGGTTGATCATGTGGAGGTATTGGTATTCCAGCAAAAGCTTCTGGATCCAGGGCTACAGCTGGATCTAATGGTGCATCAACTTCATTTGCTGCAATGGCAATATTGTGCAGAACCACAGTGGCGACAATAATTGGTGGTACATTGCACAGTTTAACCCGCAACTTCATACTAAGGCATAGGAAACGCCTTTTCGAAACCCCAAATGCTCTTTCAATGACGTTACGAGTACTTTTGTGGGCACTGTTAAAGTTACTTTTAGCTTCAGTTGCTGGAAGCAATAATGGTGTATGCACATACGATCGACATGCGTATGCACTGTCAGCAAGAAGAATTCCTCCCACAATTTCACCGATCTCAAACTGAGCATGCACTTCACTGTTATTAAAAATAGTGCTATCGTGTGTGAAGCCTGGCCAGCGTGCAACCACATTTATAAACACAAGATTGGCTTTGCAAATAGCCTGTACATTAATAGAAAAAAATTCTTTTCGGTTGCAATAGAGCTCCCCATTGTCACCACCTGGTGACTGTATGGGCACGTGTGTACAATCGAGAGCTCCAATCACAACTGGATACCCAGCTATACTGTAGAAACCAAGCTGAGCCTGTCGTTTCTCCCTTAACAGTCGTGGGAATTTTCACATTTTCACTAGATCACGACCTAGCAATGCCAGGTAATGAGTGACCTTGTGAAGTATTCTGCTGGCTGATGATTTGTGAACACCCATCATGTCACCACACACCACCAAAAAGGAACCAGTTGCTTAAAACCGCAGCATCAGTAGTAACTGGTTTAATGGTGACACAGGTTTGTTACGTTCCGAAGGGTACGTTAAATGCTCATCAATAAGGTGTAAAACCTCCATTACAGTTCTTTTGGATAGGCGAAAATGCAAAACAAAATTCTCGTCGTCTAGTTCCTGAAACCAACCAACACATTTAAAGCATTGTCTTCATGTTCCGAATCGTCTTCCGAAAAATTCATGTTGACATTTATCCAAACCAAAAGTACATTAGATTCTGTGAGTTCCACAATTCACATACAATAATTATTTTCTCAACATAACCTGATGGTCTTTTCCCATAATTTTTATCATATTAGCACATTTTTAAAATTCACTTCTCAACTAATCTTGCAATTCATTCCGAACCTGTTATCTAATTAACACATATAAAATAACTGTCACAAAAAAAATAGTTTCCACGTTTTAAACAGAATTTTGAAGTAAGAAGCCCAATTTGTAAACTTTCAGGTCATAAAACGTTTAAAAATATGGGTTATGATTGTTTTTTGTTTGAAAACACTTTTGAACTGAAGTTGTGATCCATGACCGTCATTCTGAACCAACAGGCTCGTCGGTTCAACACATGGTTCACAATGATCGTAGTTCATTTTTCAGAATACAATCGTGCAACAGAAAAATGTTGTGAACTTAGTTCAAAGCAGTATTTGAACTAGGATCACATATGAACCACAATGGTGAAACCGGCCATAAGAGTCAGGTAGAGTCGCCGGATTTACGGGCCTACGTGCTATTAGCTCAATGTAATATGTAACGTGTAATTGTGAAGTGTTTTACTAGTCAGGGTATAGTATGTCATGTTAGGGCTTATTCTGTAACTGTCGCATCTTGTTCAAGTATATGATCTTCCCGCGCAATAAAATTGTGAGCCGCCACTGAGAAAGTGGCCGCGCGTGTGACGATTCAATTCGGGACAACCATTACGGCCAGGACGGGCAGCACTATGTAAAGGGCTGTGCTGTAATAAATTCACCAGACATCAATCAGAAATTTCTTGTTCTCTTTCAGGCGTCCCGAGTGGCCATAACAGCTCCCGGGGCCCTACTGCGTTGAACCGCTACCTCTAGCCACAAGGCCGAACCTACCCTGAGATTCAGAACAATATTAAAATTACGTAAAATTCAATAGAGGTAGTGGGGACGGCGTCAATGATTGTAGGAGAAAATGGAAAGGGGGGGGGGGGGGGGTTTGCAGAAGACTAACATAGTGGAAAAATTCCGCCTGGCTTCTTAAAAAAAAAAAGGCGGAAAAGTACCGTAATGGGAAAGGCCATAACTTAAAAGAACGAGGCGGAATTCTGCCATATTTTCTAATATTCTAATATATTCCATAGAGTGAGTACAGCGGCATTGCTCTCAAAGTAGTGTATAGAAAAGCGATAAGTAAATTGACCAGATCGAACATAAACACATCGTTTTAATGATAGGTTTAAGTCGGGGGGGGGGGGGGGGAATGGTGAGGGGGAAGGTCCGCCATATTGCTTAGTAAATAACATCGTTGATCTCGCCATTTGATTACATTGCGAGTAGTTTTAAAGTTTGTTAATTTATGTATCTTTAATTTGGTTTTTGAGTGTTGTAGGTGAATCTATTGTAATTTCTCAAAAGTTGGGTTCTTTTAGAAGTAGAATGTGTGATTTTGAACCAGTGTGACGATCTATAAAGCATGATATATTAATATATTATGGCATAGTGTGTTGCATATGGTTGTGTGAACAGAAGTTCTAGGAAAACTGAGAGCCAGTTACTGAAGGAAAAGCATAAGAAGATAACCTTTCCCAGGTAAATTGTTTGATTATTTTAGTGAAATACTATTTTAATAGGCTCTATTAGTTGCTATATATATATATGTATATATATATATATATATATATATATATATATATATATATATATATATATATATATTGACGTCCCTCGGCTTCTGGTCCCTATTTCCCTGTTTGCTAGAAATGTCTGTTATGCCCGTACTGCTCTCGTCGGAGAGGTGTGGGTCCAGGCCGACGTGGCCGGGACCTGGAAATGCGGGACCTGGAGGGATGGGGGGGTAGAATGACAGGTAGATCGTAAGGACCACTCGACGTTAATCAGTTCACGAGCTCTTTTATTGCGTTCAGAGAGCTTGTCGCGGCCTGGCGGATCCGTCGCGGGGTGCGCGCCCTTCCCACGATGACCCGGACTCCTGGTGACCGTCTCGTACGGCCCACTCGTCCCGACGCGTACTGGCGGTTCTCCCACGTAACAAAGTTCCTGATAATCAACTATTTCGCAAAGGCATGTGACGCGTGCGCGGCCCCTACGTACTGACTCGTAACGTCAGCGATGGTTCGGCAGTGAGTAACTATGTCCCTCAAAGACACGTGATGCGTGCGCGGTTCTTACGTACTGACTCATAACGTTCAGCATTGCGTAACAAGGCTTACGCGTCCTTTAATGACCGACTCGTGACGTAACTTACGTACTCGCAGCTCGGACACCCAATCGCGTGGGCGGCACGTCGTAGGCAGCACGGCTGCTGCGAAAAATGCTCGTCCTATGGCGGTGTCGCCGGACCGTGAGCTCGACAACCCGTCTCGCGATCAGCGCGGAGCGGAGCGCACGTCCGCCGCTGCTCGAGTCCTGAGTTCAACTGCTCTCCCCGCCCGCCCGCGGGCCGTCGCGCGCGGGCTGCGGGGGAGGGAGGGGAAATCGGCCGGCGTGGGAGAGCGCCACCCCTCGCGACGCGGATGAGCGCCAGGCCGCGCTTACATACAGACACTGCGACACGTTTACAAGAATTACAAGATTATTACACGATAGTTAATACATGACAATTACATTATATACACCCTTAAAACAAAGTCACGGTCATTTGGGAAGAAAATATATACACACAGAAACATTTACACATTAACACTGGCTCACTGGCGTGCTAGGGCGCACGTGGGTGCGTCCCTAGCCGATGCACACACTGAGGAGACACTATGGAGGACGTTGACGAGGCATAACGGCCTGAAGGAGCCGAGGAGACACTTGGGTCGACGTCAATATATATATATATATATTCCGTAGGACAAAATGTAATCAGATGGTATTGAAAAAGCATTATTATGCATCAAATGTTAATAACTGTTGGATTGATTCATTGTTAATGAACGAGATATTAGTGTGTGCGATGGCTACCCTGAATTTTTGGCTGGGGAGGAGGATTCAAGGTTGAAGGCATAGTTTGAATTGATGGATACATAAACGAATAGAAAGCATTCAGTTACCTTTCTTTGTTTAAACTACATCTGTTGTGTTGATCATGTGAATGTGAGCCAATAGGTGATTATGTATTCATTAATTAAAAACGGTGGCTGTGTGTATGCATATTTTGGACAACTTATATTTAAAAAGGTTAATTGACTACATTATAAATACCTACGTTAAAACACTGCAGACGGTTATTTAGGTTAGTATAGCTGCATAAAAATACTATCAGATCATTTTAATGGTTGTTTAGGAATTCCTTATTAAATATGTAGCTATCCTGACCTAACAAACCATTCACACAATCTCCCAATTTTTTAATGTATCTATACTAACCTAATTAATTGTCCAAAATCATAATTTTAATGGTTTTAGAAGTATAACAAATCGTGTATGTTTGTATATTGTTTAAAACAGCTGTTCATGTAAACAATTTCTCAGCTACATAGGCACCATATTGGTTAGTGAAAGCCAGCTTCAAGAAGTATCGGTTATGTTTCATCTGGTCCATTTACTTATCTCTGGTATAGAAGACTCGGTAGGTAGTACTGTCTGACATCGTACCGCCGAAGGCCACAAAGCCCGGCCTCCACACGCCAGTATTGGCCCCCGCTGGTGGAACGCACCCCTCGCCGAACCGACACGAGTCAAAGGAAGCACCCTCCCGCAAGTAGCACTAGCACCCTGTAACTTAAACATACTCACCTAGCAAGGACGCTAGAAAATTAAGCCCCATTAATCTCATCAGGTATAATTACCCAAAGTTAAGTGCCGGGAATGGTGCGTCTTAGTGTGTGTGTGTGTGTGTGTTAGCCCCCTAAGGGCATCCCAATTCGCTAACGCAAATTCTTTCCCGTGCGGCCTGGGGCCTTAATTATAGCGGAAAACCACGTGAGTGCATCATAGTCGTAAGTAATTATAAAATGTGCAGCGAGGGGAGTGTTTGAATAATAAGCGAACAGTCGCGAACTTGAGCCCTACTTATGAATGTTTTATTGGCTAATTGTGTGGCCACAAATTCAATAGACACAGAACCAGTTGAGAGTAGCCTTAAATCTAATTAAAATAAGAGTGACATGTAATTAGCACGTAAGTTTTCCAGTTTATATTGTATAACGGTAAATTCGAGATTTTGGCGCGAGGAAACAATGACTCCCTCCCTGGCGCCATGTTCCCCCAGCAGTTCTTCGCGGCTCGCGGTTTAGGGCGGACGTGTTCGTCCCGCGGAGTGTCATCACCTTTGTCTCACTGATCGTCATACTGGTAATTATTTAATTCTTCAAATTCCTTTTCAGTCACCCTCCGCGAGTCCCTAGATCATTTACGGTGCAGGGCTTAACCCGGCCACTTTTCATTTCACTTCCGTGACGCGTTCATGTCGCCAAGCGAGTAACAGCATAACGGACCTGGCCGACTCCAGACCACAGAACGTTTGCTAATACAACCGTGCAAACGTCTGCCGGTCACAAACTTTGGTAATTAGCGAACACATAAGTGTCAATTTAATCATAATTTACGGGGCTGGCCGACACCAGCCGAGACACAACATATAACTGCCTCTAGGGAGCGTGGACAATTAGCGTAAGCAGAGTAGTGCCGTCACCCGACCTCTGTGAAAGGCCCGGGGGGTACCTGACGGGAGCTACGGGCGTCGCGATGCTCTTGTTGTCCGGAGGGGCGCCAGGCTAGCGGGCTGCTAGGCCGTTGGTGTGGGGTCGTGGGTACTCTGCCCCCGCGTGCCCCGCCAGGTACACGGCTTGAATGTAACCTGAATGGTTCTACTCTTGACTGTGAAGGCCGCTCGGCCGTGTGGAGGACGGGGAATTACGGAAAATGATATACGAGTTGGCGAGAATACATTTAATTTGTGAGTTTCACCGGGGGTCCATGTGGGTACACGGTACACTCTACAAGTCCGCTCCGCGGTTCAGTCCCGCTACAAAAATTCTCACCAACACTAAACACAACACTACGTGACAATGGTTACCGCGGCAGTCTCGCGGGACGTGGGTCGATGCTCGCTGGAGACGGCCAGTGCCGAAAGTTAACTGGTGCAGGGGGGGCTCTATGAGCGGGCTCCTAAATTCGGCGAAACATGTGTGTGCAGCCGGCAGGCATATGCACGGCGTCCTTAAGTATAAACACTTTCGCTGGAGTCGGCCAGTACCGTACGTTCTGTGATACGATACGTCGCGGTATCACGATGAAGACGGTCGGGATAGGCCCGGTTCCGTAAAATATGCGCCGAGTCGACGTGGGCAGCGATGAATTAATAAGAGGTTTTAAATTTAAAGATTTAGTATAGAATAAAATAATCAAAGAAAGAAAACTTGGATGCTGCCCACGGACACACGTCTGTTCCCGGCTCGGAGTGGTTGGAGACTGCCGAACATGGCCGCCTCGCAAGGAAGAGAAACTTTCTCTTCTTTGTGAGTCGGCGTCAAAAAACTTATATTAATTGAATTTACTCTATTACCAGTTAAAACATGTTCCAGGTGCCCAATTAAAATGTAGCACCTGGTAATTGGGTGCTTAAGGCTTAACAATGGTTTTAATGTATTTAATTATTTAAATTGTGACATCAAGTTGGCGACTGTAAATTTACTAACATATTGTCCCACTGTGAATTGTTTTAGAGGGATTTCTCCTATTCTGACTTGATCATAGTCACGGGCATTTTAATTAAGGCCAGTGGCCGCGGTGACTGTTAATGAGGTTTGTTGTCTGCTCCGTGCGTGGTGTACTCGCCCGGAGTGGCTACGACGCACTTATTACATGTCGGGTAATTAGTAATTTCGTACTAATGGCTTTTCCCTTAATTGAATTATGGGTTCGAGCCTCCGGGGTTCCGTACCTTTAAATATCATCATGTCTATTGGGGTCACGCCCGAGGCGCTCGCCTGACTCAATCCGGCTGGGCAAGGGGCGCGCTCCGAAAACGGGATACGGTACTGGCGGTGCGGAGCACGGGCTTAAAGGCCATGGTCGGTACGACGTCAGTAGGTACTCTGCCTTGTACTTTATTTTAATTAATGTGTCAGTGTAAAGTGTTAGTGCAACGTGTCGAATATAATTGTGTACTTTGTAAACAGTGTTTGCGGCATCGTAAAATTAAGTGACACGCACAGAGCGTAATAAAATCCACCAATCGGATCATGCCGTCAATTATTTCACTCAAAACAGTAATCACCTCAACCGACCCTCCGCATATGGTGTGTTGCAAACCAACTCACAGCCTACGGACCTAGTTAACACGCTGGGTCTAACGAACCACACCCTGCTCTACCACCCCGTGTCTTCAATAACGGCTAGACACACGGGCTAGCCTGGTGCGCACCTGGTAAATTTGGCATAGAAACAACTCACTACACACTAGGTCCTCCCCGGGTTTCGACCACAAAAACCCGGGTGATGGCATGTCAACCCTCTAGCTGTTTGTGAGGTTGACTTTAAAGCCTACAGATAGCGCTTCTGGTGGTGCTAGTCGCAATCACTTTTTCTCCAGTTTCGACGGAGGTGATGGACGAGTACCATAATGGAAAACTTCCATAACTTGAAAAGGGCGATATAAAATTGTGCCAAATTTTTTTATACATTCCACGAAATATCGAAAACGACCATACTCGTAAAATCGTAATGTAACTACCTTCATGGGATTTATATTTTTGCCACTGGAATTTTTGAAATAATTGTAATAGTTATTTAATGATATTTAAGGGTTTTTTATGTAATGTTTTTATTATTAGCGTGCAGTGTTGTTAAGTAACGAATTACAAGTAATCTGATTACTTGCAACAATTACTTTTCAAGTAATTTACACTTGTAACGAATCACATTTAAAAAATGTTATTCGTACTTGTAATCGGAATATATAACATTAATGGTAATCGATACATTAATGTAATAGATACTTTATGTTTACTTGCGGTTACTTTTATTCTCGCAACGTATAATGAATACAACTAAGGGCGCGGTTACACGGGACCCTGAACTACTTCAGGTAAACATGTTTAAGTAAACACGTTTACAAACGCGAAAGTGTGCGGTTACACGGTAGTTGCTGAAAAGTGTGTTTAGCTCTAAAACCGATTGTCTACTGTCAACGAATGACTGTGTTGTTGATCTCTATTTTTTAATTGCATCCAGAAAACGCGGGATTTTCTCACTTGTTTATACAGCATTATCAGCAGAAATGAAATGTGTTTACATATTGCTCAATATTTTTTTACAAATCGGGAATTCAAACATGCACAGTAAATTTTTTAACTTATTTTTTATTATTTTTTGAGCGAGAGTACCTATCTCAGTTTTAAGAAAATTAAGGTCAGGATAAATTAAAAAATATGTATAATTATCTGTTGGTTTTTTTAATGCATTCGGTAAAATATTACTCGAACTTGTGCCAGAAACACTTTCCATCTAGAATTTCTGCAAAAGACTGTTTATATTCTAACCAGCCAATCAGAGGCTAATGTAGAAGATATGTCGATCTGAACTACTTTGCCAACCTGTTTAAGTTAAATGAGAAATGGCCTCGAACGAAACATGTTCAGACTGTGTGTAACCGCACTCAACAGCTGAACATGTTCACCTGAAGTAGTTCAGACTCCCGTGTAACCGCGCCCTAAGAACAAGAAGAACATACTTTTTTGTATTAGTAAAGTTTATTATGTTATGGTTTTGGTGCTACGATCAGAGATTCTCCGGCTACGATCGTATGCACAACACCTATGATAAAAAGTGACAAAGCACAGAAGTGGCTTGTCAGGTTCTAGATATCTTTGCCTTCTTGTCTTCACTTTGTTTACTTGTTTTGTGTTTAGTAAGAAAAAGTACAAATATACGTTGAACAGAAGTTTAGGATATGTAATCAATCCAAAATCGTCTCGTCCTTCCGGAAGATGCATAAATTCGTTTCTAGAACTGCTGCCTCAATTGTAAGTTTCTAATAGTCTCGTTTGTCCGTGGTAAAGCAAGCCTCGCAATGATCACTATCAAAAGTCCGTGATAAGGCTAGTCCACATACCTCGTCCTCGGACAGTGGTCCGCGGACGCCCACACATTTGTGCTGTCTACATGCTGCTGGTCCGAAGCAGGTCCGAAGTGAAGCTTAGTAGTCGTAACACCAGAGTGCAGTGAATGTGCGAGGCATTTGCCTTTGTCTACATCGAGTTGTTTTCATTTAAAGTCGTCTGCTAGATTTACATATGCATAGTTTATTTTGTTCCAATTGTTTTGAAATTTAAGTTTGCAGGTTATATTTTGTTCATTAATTTTGACAATATGTTAAATAAATAAACATTACTACATAATATAATTGAACTTTTATCATACGTGGCACAATATTAGGTGAATTATTGCCTAAGCAGTTATAACTTCAGACGAATCTTCATATAGTTTTCAAGACGTCTGCATGTAAAACCACAGTGTAAAACAAAGAAAATGTTAACAAACATTAACCTCAAGTCGTTCTCTTCGCGACCAACTTTTTTTTATTTCAGGTCAAATTGCTCCCAACTCTTTCAACTCCCGCGAGTCAAACAAATCTGACTCGTCCGCGGACTAAAAGTTAAAAATTGCGAATGATCTTGGGACATGGGACATTGGGACATTGGGACATTGGGACACGGGGACGTGACGTCAGAGGGTCACGTGCACCAATCAGCAGTTAGCTGTCCGCGGACTACGGTCCGAGGACGAGGTATGTGGACTAGGCTATATGCAGCCAATCAGATGGCCGGAAAAATTCATATGTCATTTTGTCAAAACCTTGCTAATATTTAACTTTCTAAGGACGGTCGAATGATATTATAATTATAACCTCAAAAATTATCTGAAAGCATTGTGTTTATATTAAAAGTTTTTTTATATTTCATATATTTTTTTGTGTTAGTGTATTATATTTTGAACTTGCCTATAAATAAGTTTTTAAGTTTCATAATTTAAGAAAAAAATTGAGACAACGTAATTAGTAATGCACTGGAACTTAAAAATATATTTGTGTTAATATTTAAAAATACTTTTTAATCATGTATATAGAGTCCAGCTTGATTGACTACTTTTCATAATCTATTTAAATTCCATTATCTAAACAGTGGTGTTTGCATAATAAAAATGTATTTTCATCGTTATATTTATTTCTAATTATTATGGTGGATGGTTTGAGCCTGGTGTGCAATACTTCTAATATTTTAATAATGTGCAAAAGGTTTAAGATTAAAGTGGGCTTCGTGGTACAAATATTTGGTAATTCTAATGGAGACTTACTTATGAAGGAAAAAAGATTAAATTGAGTAAGAGTTGGGGCTTTACCGTAAAAAATATAAAATCCAAATGAGTTGTTTGTAACCATAGACATTCTTCTATCTAACATAAAAACCATTTCAAAATTCCTGATAGTGTATGAGAAACTACCACATATAGTTTACATTAAGTTAGCCACAATAGGTAGCCAATGCAGTGATTTGGCCATCAACATGTGCTTTAATAGCGTTGCTGAGACTGTGTTCAGTAACGAAAGATGAGCAAGATTGTTGTTGCCGCCCTATTGTTTTCTTGATACTAGCTGCAACTTGATTTTATGGTTCTCCAGAACATAAGCATATGGCATAGCCAAGACTGTTTACAAAATGACAATATTTTATTTTTAGTATATTATGGCTGGGGCTATCTTTTTGAAAAAAGCCTCAGCTACGCTATATTACTAAGGATATTTGGAAAATCACAGTGGATGAAGTTGTAGCTACTGTCAAGAAAACAGTAGGGCTGCTACACAATCAGGCCAATGTCTAATTGTAATTAGTTGCATCCACACTATTTAAGCACAACATAAATTAACTTTTCTGTAGCAAGCACAATAGGGACTATCAAGCCAACACCATATGATCTATTAAAAAATTAAATTATGAATTCCACAAATTCACCAATCCAGAAAATTTCAAAACGTCCAAGAAACCCACCGCACAGCCGATTCCCAATCTCGGATGTGCTTCCCGAAACACCAGCCGTTCAAGCTACAGAAATTACAATGGAATGAATCTGACAAGCCCTGTACAAATTCCTAGAAATATTCATGTCACAGCCAGTTAATGCTTACAAAAATCAATTACCACAGAAATGAATACGAAACAAATTTAATTTCACAATTCAAGTTAAGAGGTACTTGCTTGTTAAGAGAGGCGGCATGACATAAATGTTAGATTTTCAGTCAAATTATTCAACAGTTTTATTGAAACAAGTAATGTGTGTATATCTGCAATGTGCCAGTCAACTTGTGTTATAAGAGACCAGCAGAGATACTCAGTCACTCAATATGTGTATAGTGCAGATGCCACCTGAACATGGCTCGGGTGAGGTTTCTGACGAGGCAGAACTAAGTGTGATGGCTCTGAAATCATTAGACAAGACAAAGAAAATGTTTGTAGTTGATGAAAGTGATGTGTCTTTTGTCAAGATGTCAAATGTCCTGGGGATTTTGCCCATTCCTGATTTGATTACACATGGTGACAGATGTAGATACGTATTCACAAAGAAAGTGGATGTATTTGAAAAATGATTTTAATTTGATCACTTGACAAAGAAACTGTGTTTTGTAAATGAAAACTGTAACAACTTGTCCACATGTCTAGTTTATTGGGAATTGTAGCTACTTATTCCAAACTTGATTCAATGTGATGGTATTACTTACAGTTATGTATGCATAGAGAATGTTATTGAAATTAAAAAAAAATAAATATTTTTATTTAGTCACTTAAAAATATGTTTACAAATACATTATTTAGTATGAGTTATGTATTAATTATTCTATTAATAATGGAATAGATGTTTAACATACCTTCAATTGTAATCTGTATAAAATTGTGTCCCGAACCTCCCAAATTAGTGTCCCATTCCTCCCTCACATGGGGAGGTTTGGGACAGTTTACACTTGGCATGATATCATTACTTTTTCCATAGAAATTAATTCTTATTGCTTTTACTTTTAGTTGTAACAATAATGAGAAAATACACTCTAAAACTTGGTGTAGTTGAAAATAAAATCAGACTAATGGAAAAAATTAAAAAAAATAAAACCTAAATATGTCCCAAACGTCAACACCCTCCCCTAACCCTGCTCATAGACATTAAATTCTCCTTTAATGTATAGAACATTTGCTTTTCTTCATTTTTAGATTTGTTACTGGTAGTTCTTCTATAATCTGGTCCTATGTGATAAATGAAATATACAATTATCGTCAATTTTAAAATTCTTTCCAGTGTTATCACAGATTTTACAGAATGTTACTTGAACTATCCTCTTCTTCAACAAATGTGCACATGGCTACATAACAGTACAGTATTGTGTGTTTCTCTGTAGAAGTTTGACCAGTAGAAAATCGCCATTGCCGAACTATTTATTCCCAGATGTTGTGGGTGTGGTGTCATTTTCTGGCTATCTCTTCGTTTTGCAAAATGATGGGTCAGAGAGCTGTGGAAATTCTTGAGTCTTCTCCATTTCTTACTCAGATAGTGAGGCCAGTGGTTCATCCTCAGAATCATATATGGATCCATAAATATCCTCCATATGAAGACGAGGTTTAGGACTAATTTTCAATGCGTGCAATTGAGCGCACAGTTAACTTGCTTAAAACTAAAGTGCGACCAATAGAACTGTGGCCTCAATGGCATTCTGCATGCCGTAATACTTCTAGTTTTGTTTCAAATACGCTCTCGAGTTCCCTGCCATTGGCCAGACTGAAGTTCATCACGGCCCGGTCTGTGGCCGGGCGACAACGGTACAGCCCGGTAGTGTTGTAAAAAAAACAGTTTTTCTTCATAGCATGTTTTTTTTCTAAAAAAACCTGTTTTATTTCACACAAAAAAATGTTTTTTTTTTTTCATAGACACAATAAAGAATAACTGTAAAGTTTGAGCTACAGTTAAATTAAGAAATAACCGTAAAAACTAATGTTTGTTGAACATACCATAGTTTATTATAATTTAATAATACAGTAGAGTCCCGCTAATCCGAACCCTGCTATTCTGAAAATCCGCCTAATCCGAACAGGGCTAGGATAAAAAAAATTTTATATCATTTAAGAACTAAGAAAAGTAAAGAAAAACAAGTTTTTTCAAGTAATGTTGTACGTTTATTAATATGTACATAAGAAACTTATAATTTATCTATCTATCTATGTGAGTAATTAAAAATATTATGACACTAAATATGTACGCTAAATAATAAAGGTGTATTTTTCGTCTGACCTCCCTTACATATTTGATATATCATACACTAAATAGGCCTCAAAAAGACAATATATGGCATTAGATAACAAAATTCAGCCTAATCCGAATTTTCGCTAATCCGAACAGTGTTCGGTCCCAATTAGTTTGGATTAGCGGGATTCTACTGTATATATATTTTTTAACTGCCAACTACCCATCTTACAGGTTTAACAGCACTTAACCTCTCTTCTTGGCTACAGTCATGACCTGATTATTTGCAATTCACAGGCTCATTAGTAACAAAAATAAAGTTACCATATTTTATGAGTCACCCACATATTTATTTTCGTATTTAACAGTAAATAAATGTAATATGCATACTTACTGTGCTTAACATAACCTTACTTGGTTACACAAAAGACTCATCATCGTCGATATCTAAAACGTAATGCAGTAATTCACCAACACAGGAAAAAAATGTTCCGTTAAGCTTGCATTTATTAAATATTTGTCCAATTTGGTTTTTCGGCAGTATATTTTAATATCAACATTGTACGAGTCACATAGCTAAGTAATATTAAAAAATTGTTTTATGCTCGGCAAACAACTGTTGCTTTTAACGACTTGCGATTGCAGATTGCGGCCCACTGGCTTATGAGATGACGTCCGAGGCCAATATTGTTTACGTGTGAAACTCGACAGTGCTGTTTTGTTATATTTTACGAAAACAGTTTTCAGAGGTAAATTTGACAAAGTGCCATTTAGGCCTGGTTCTGGCAGGAAAAAAAGCAGCTGTGAGTGAATTATTTACCAGTATTCCATCAAAAGGTGGTAAATTAGATCGTGTTAAATGCACATTTTGTTCTTAGTTATTCTCAGAAAAAGGGACAATTGATGAAACCAACTACTTTAGTCTTAATATTGAGTTAATTTACAGCTTTTATATAACTTAACTTCAATGTAATCTTTTAAATATGTGCCATTCCACAAAATATGAATGATCAGTATTGGAATTAATGAAACCCTTAAAGTTCTTGAAATATCAACTCCATGGACTGTAGCTCTTTACATCTATATGTAGTTTAAGTAATGGAATTGACAGTTTTTTTAAGTAACATTTAAAATACTGTATGAAAATGCAATAAATATAAATGTATAAAATAACAACAAAAAAATTTGTGGTAGGTACTCTTTAATGTATCTAGTTCTGTCCCCAAAGTAGCCATCAACTCCATAGAAAACAAGAAATTGTAAAAAAAAAAAAAAGCACAAGATGGCATTGGCACCAATGGTTTAATTGCAACAGTTCCATAGATTAAGCCATTATGTATCATGTGGAAAAGTGATTCCGGTGGTAGTGAGTGATTTAGTAGGATTAAGTTATTTGAAATGAGATATTAGCTGAGTAGGTTTATTACCTATCAACTCCATGCTCTTTGAATAGTATTAATTGCTAAAAGCATACAGATTAATGTGAATTAAAAGCAAAGAAGGAATACTTGTAAAATATAAAACAATGTCTTCCTAATGTAAAAATCTTAATTATGGCAAAATTACTAACACCATTTCATTAACTCCGTGGTCATCAACTCCATGGAATGTCCTGGCCATGGAGTTGATGAACTGCATGGAGTTGATGTATACAATACATTCCCTACTGTTTGTTTAGAACATATTGTTACGATTTACCTGCGGGTTCGTAAGGATAGCCCAATTAATAGATTTGTATTACACACACAGTTTTATTTATTACTACTACTTGCCACTTACAAATAATCTTCTAAATTGGCAGATAATTAATTACACGTAAAGAAATGTCAATTCCCCAGTCACTCGTTTCGCACACCTCGCTGGGCCGCACTTCCGGCGCAACTCTCGCAGCAGCACCCCTCGTGGGTCTCTGCCGGGACTCCGTCGCCGCACTCCGCCGCCGCCGTCACACCCTTCGCCGAGATCCCACTCGACGACTCGCTCGCCACTTCACTCGGGACTCCGCCGCGCCCGCGACTCTATCGCCCGGAAACTCCCGACTCCACTGAACTCACTCACTCCCTGCCCTGGAACCTTCGTCCAAGGACTTCGCCACTCTGCCGCACCTGCGGCACTATCGCCCGGAAACTCCGCCGCGGGAGAACTCCCCACTCAGACTCTCTCTCTGACTCGAAGGTCGGCCCAACCTCCTTAAATAGCCCTTGGGTTCCCATCCAGAACAATCGGGCATGTCTCCGAGATATCGCGCGACCTTCGCCGTCGAAATGCCCAGAAACGCATCGTGAGTCCTCGAAGGACGCGGTGGCTGCTCTAAGAACACCGATAAAGGCGTCCGAGTCATTTTATTCCGCAGTGCGGCCTCTTTTAAGTAACCTGATCTGAGGCAGGTGCGCGCTGCGACGGTCAGGATGTAGCGAGATAGTATGACACGAGATACCAGGGAGAGGATGCGGGTGGAAGGGGGCGCAGACAGGCCGAACGAGTGCGGCGATGCCATGCACTGCAGCCAAGCGCGATCGTAACAATATTAAATATTTTAGGCTTTGCAGAACATAATATTAAGTACCATTGTATCTATTGTTAGCATAAGCAATCTAGTTGAATATGTTCTCTAGAATGTGTAAATTGTAAGAAAATTAGCACAGCATTGTATTGCTACTTCCATTGTACACTAACATTTTTTTTTCTTCCTATGAAAACATATTTAAAGTATGTTTCTACTCACAAACAGTAATTTTATAACTAACTTAAATTTATGTCCTGTATATCACTTGGTATCTTCTACTGAATAGAGTTGGACAACGATGTTCAAGAGTGTAAGTAATGATATTGAAACATGTAAGTACTTACCGATACTCAACCTGACTTCAATTGAGAAGTTTGCCACAGCATACAATAAATTTAACTTCATGTAGCTTAAATATTTCTGATTTTATAATTTGACAATATCAGATCATTTCTTGAGCCAAGTGAGCTAGTAGTTAGTAAAAGATTACATTTTGTTACAGGTTTGTTAAAAATATAAGAAGAACCTAGAAAAACATGACAAAAACCAATTAAAAAAAACAGAAATCAATTGAGGATAGGCGTAAGAAAAAGAAAGAAACAAAGAGAAAACGAAGGGAACATATCAAGAACAATCCAGACTTATATGAAGAAGTAAAACGAAAAGAGAGGGAACGATATCACAAACGTAAACAAGAAGGGAAAATTATAACGATTTGTGAGCTGTCCAATAGAGATAAAAGAAAAAAAAGAAAAATTTGGAAACAGTCTGCAAAGAAGTACAGAGAAAACCAGAAAAAAGAACAAAATGTTGGTGACTTTTTAAGTGAAAACAGTCCCCCTAATAGTCCATCTGTGTTACAAAATAGTGATCACTGTGTGCGTTGCCCCAGTACATCATCTGCCACAAGATCATTATCAGGAAGGAGAAAAGTAAGGAAAGACAGAGCAAAAGCTTACAGAAAAATAATTAAACTTGAAAAAGAATTAGCAAAGTTCAAATCAAAATACAATAAATTTAAAACAAGCTGTTCAAAAAAAGAAACGGTTTGTTGATTCTCCTAAAACGAATGCTAAGAATTTACTTTCAGGGCAAACGGTGTCTGAAAATGTTTGTCGTAAGCTAGTTTTTAACGAAGCATTGTTAGCACAAATAAAAGAAAATTCTAAAAATAAAAAGAATCTTCGGACATATCTGACTTCAGTACACTTGTGCATGAGTTGACAAACAATGTGAAAGGCATAACAGTGATAAGTGTTCCGAAGGAATGTATCGAGCAGTTCTCGAATACTTTGGATCTTCGAACACCAAAACCTTTAAAAGGGACTCTACGAGTTCACCAAATAACATGCGCACAGAATGAAGCAAATTCCAGACTACATTTCCGGAGGTTAAACTGTTTCAGATGTCGTCCATCACATTGTTCACATTATGACATAGGATATCTTGATATATCCAATGATGATGAGAAACCACCAGAAATAACTCATTGTATCATTTTGTTCATACTGTACCTAATTTTATAATGCAAGCCCTATGCTGTGACTGATTGTGTGCATAGGCACTGAAAAATAGTAGCGTTTTAATAATTGGCTTGCAGATTTTTACACGAGCCAGGCGAGTCTCGGAGTCAGTAATGAACAAATACATACTATTATACATGATTGATTACAAATAGAAACAAGCTGGATTTTCTACCAATAATAAAACTGATAGTGGATTCAATAAGCAAATATGGATGTTAGCCAACTGAAACAAATCATCAAATTCATTAAATTTTCCAGTCCCTATGTCATGAGATATGTCATGAAAGTTTGTGTTGTGGGTGCGATGTTTGTAATTTGCATGCATGCATTCATTTTTGTTTGCATCAAACACTAGCAAGTGGTGTTTATTTAATAAAATAATCATTCTTTAACATTCATGCCACTTCTCTTCCTCAGAAGCGATTGAAATATAGTGATGTGTACAGCAGTGATGATTCAGAGTGTGTGGAAACAAAAGGAACACTTCTAAAGAAGATTCATGGTGAAGATTACTTAGTGAAACTTTTGTTGTTGTTGAATACAAATCCAAGAAAAGTGTTAACTACATTGGGATGGTTCTCTCAACGGAAATGGGTGGCTTTTGTGTGAAATTTTTGTGAATCAAAACTGATGGGACATTCTTTTTTCCTGAGAATGATGCCACTGCACTGGTTGATGGTTCTGACATAGACAAGTGCTTGATGCACCAGAACTAGATTGAAGGCAAAACTATGTCTTTAAAAACATTGATACACAATTTGTGAATATAGGTTGACTTTTTTTATTACTTTCACTGCTATTGTGTTGAAGGCTAATGTGCCATTCTTAAATGCTTTGAAATTAATGATTTACTAATGTTTAGCTAACTTGCACAGTGTAAGTTATGTGACATTTAAAAAGTTATTGATGAACCAGAACTGAAACTGTTGAACCAGTTAAAATTTTTAAGCTGTTTATAAGTAGGTCCTACAGGGTAAATTATTATATTATTAAAATGGTACCAAATTTTAATTTAACCTAATATATAATGGTATATATTCAGTAATTTGAAGTAAATATACCTACGGTTATTTCAACTCCATGCCATTGAGCATCAGCTCCATGCCAAGCACACTTGTATTACCCGACAAAATGATAAATATTGATGGTTGATTACTGCTGCTGATTGGGTGATGACTAACTTTTTATTTTTGATAAGTAAAAAAATTCATACAAAGAAAAAACCATTTTCATTTTTGTTTTATGTGGTCAGGTCAATTGTCCCTTATCTCGAGAATGACCCTCTTACGAACTTTCAAAATCTGGTTCCCGTATGACCAAACATATTAATATTTGCAAAAAATGTCCCAACTCGGTGAAAGACAAGTACATTACATTGTCTTCAGGAGAAGTTACAGACCATCAAGAATCCTACTGCCTTTCACAACAAAGTCTTGCATCTTTGTTACAAAGTCCAGTAAGTTTGTACAATGTAAACACATCAACCGAAAGACAAACACAACTTAAAACTTTCATTGGCAGAATTAGTGTACCAGATCAGGAAAAAGCAAATGAATTACTGGCAAGGGCTATTTATGCAAGTATTTCTTCACTTAGAATAGTAGAAAATCCATTTTGGATAGAATTCTTATCATTTTTAAGACCAGCATATAAAGTACCGACATGGCATGAGGTATAAGTACCATTACTGAATGCAGAATATGAAAAAATAGCTTCACAAGTGAGTCAAAAAATTGCTGCTGCAGAGACAGTTTCATTAATGTGTGATGGGTGGACCAACATCCGAAATGAACCTGTAGTAAACTTTGTGGTTACTACACCTTCACCCATTGCTGTAGAGGAGGAGGCTCAAGAAATTTTGAAGAAACATCAAATTCTAAAGAAGGTTGCTCTGGATGAAACATTCTGGGATAAAGTAAAAGGGTCTCTCCAATTACTAAAACCCATTGCAACTGCCATAACCAGTGTTGAGAGTGACAAACCTAAAATTTCACAAGTTGTAAGTGTTTTTAGGAAATTGGAGCTGCACTTTGAAGAAACACTTTCACAGAGCCCACTATCCAAAGCACAAGAAGATGAAGTCAAAAAAATACTTGCAAAAAGAAAAGATTTTGGTGTTTGTGAAGTTCATAGGGCAGCCAATCTCCTGGATCCACTAGCAGCAGGTGTTGATTTAATGCCAGATGAGCAGGTGAATTTCTATTTAATTTATACATAAAATTTTTAAAAAATCATGTAATATTTACATTGTTATTTTTGAGCTACATTGTTGGCTACATTCGGGACGGACAGCGCTTGAGGTGGAGGACTGGGGCTGGCTTCACGAGCTGCCAGGGCCACGCTCGTGTCTGCATCTTCTTTCCGAGTTTTAAGTTGTGTGCTATAAACACAATTTTTGCTGCCCTTTCATTGGTGAGCCTATTTTTTTTTTTTTGTGTGTGAATTCCACCAGACGTACTGAAGCTCCTTTCACAGGCAGCTGCAACCTCTCATGGGAAAAGTTCATGTGATGGGATTGGTGGCACTGTAAAAAGACTAGCGGCAAGGGCTAGTCTTAGTCTTATTTACAATGAGCAAATTATGACCCCCAGGCAGCTTTATGAGTGGGCTAAGGATAACATCAATGCTATACACTTCGCTTACAGCACAAGAGTGAGGCAATTTTCTTGAAAGCCCGAAAGCTATCAGCCCGGACTATTGAAGGCACCTTAAAACTACACAGCTTCATCCCTGTAAGTAAGAGTAAAGTGTCCACTAAACAGTATTCATTTTCAAAATCATCTAGGGAAGTAGAAATTACAACTGGATGCGATGCTGAACTAAACTTTACTGAAATAGTTGGTTTCGTGACGTGCCGATATGGTGACTTCCGGTGGTTAGCATGTGTCCTCGATTCCTTTGAAGATGAGCAAGAAATCAAAGTAAGTTTTCTTCACCCACATGGTCCAGCTCCACCAAATTTCACACACCCTTCGACACCTGACATTCTTAAAGTCCATCGGAGAGACATTATCACAGTAGTTGACCCTGTAACTGCAACTGGACGAGTTTACACGCTTGCAACTGGACGAATTTACATGCTTACAGAGTCAGAAAAAGAAAATGCAAACAAAAAACTTTTGGCTGTAATGCATTTGTGATTTAGATATATCAAGGTATGTACTTCAATTTACAGTGAACTCTCCATATAGCGATTCTCCCTATAACGATACTTTCTCTATAACGATTGATATTGACATTAACGTTTGGTCTACCATAAGAACAACATATTTTTTCTCTCTAAATAACGATATCGTTCACTCTCTATAACGATGTATTTACTTAGAACACTAATCAAAATACAGTAAAACATTACGATAAAACCAAATTTCCAGTCGTACCACTTGACGAGCGATTGCCAGTTGGACTCAAGGTCAATGCCCGTAACCGGTTATTTCCAGTGTTTAGGCGAGGGGGTGGTCGAGTCCACTAGTCGGCGCGGGGGTGGGAGGTCAGTGGCGGGCGAGGGGGTGGTCGAGTCCACTAATCGGCACGGGGGTGGCAGTTCAGTGGTGGGGAAGTTGAGCACGCGCCAAGCAGCTCAGTCAGTTTACTCAGCCACGTCACGCCTGGCTGTTCATATCGGAGCTGTTTTTGTACACCTTACTGCACCGTGTAAGTTAATGAGTGTTTTATCAGTTTTATTCTAACCATTATGCTACCAAGAAAGCGGAAAGTGCTCACCGTGGATGAAAAAGTGTCATTAGTTAAAGCAATTGAAAATGGTGAAAAACAAACTGATGTTGTGCGGCGAACGGGGCTTTCCCAATCGACTGTGGCTACCATTTGGAAGGATAGGCGCAAGTGGCTTGACGCAGATGTGCATGGGGATAAAAAGAAAATGCGAAAACCTCAGTATGAAGACTTAGATCGTGCTATTCTGCAGTGGTTTCAACAGCAACGCATAAATAACATACCGCTCTCTGGACCTTTGATAAAAATGAAAGCTGAGTTTTATGCAACAGAGCTTGGCATTCCTGATTTTAAGGCTTCTGAAGGTTGGCTGAGCAAGTGGAAGCAGCGCCACAACATTAATTATGGACAGATAAACGGGGAGGCTCGTGACGTCGATAGGAACACTACAGATGGCTGGCTAGAAAAGGTATGGCCTGATCTTAAGGCTCGTTATTCAGCCGAAAACATTTTTAATGCTGATGAGACGGGTCTATTTTACAAGTTGACACCAAACAAAACTTTAAAATTCAAATCAGAAAAGTGTATTGGAGGAAAGTTGTCAAAAGAAAGAATTACAGTTTTGGTAGCGGCCAATATGACAGGATCGGTAAAGAGAAAACTTTTGGTGATTGGCAAATCTAGAAACCCGCGTTGTTTAAAAAACATCAAGCGTCTGCCTGTCACCTACAAGTCAAACAAAAGTGCTTGGATGACGTCTCAAATTTTTGAAGAGGAGTTGAGAAAATGGGATTCTGAGTTGAAGGGGAACAAAATCTTGCTTTTGGTGGACAACTGCCCTGCACATCCAATGATTGAAAACCTCGGAAACATAGAACTCTGCTTCTTACCTGCCAACACCACAAGTGTCCTTCAGCCCATGGACCAAAGTGTTATCAAAAGTTTGAAAAGTCATTATAGGCGCAGGCTTTTAATGGAACTCGTCGAGTCTAATGGGAATTTCAAACCTACGATCCTAGACGCCATACAAATGGTCAGTAGGGCATGGGCAGAGGTAACGGATAAGACCATAAGACATTCCTTCAAGCATGCAGGATGGCTGAAAGATCCCGAGCCAGCAGATGATGAAGATGACTTGCCTTTGGCCGTTTGGGTTCAGCAGCTGGAGCTTCCTACAACATTTTCAGAAGAGGAGCTTCTGGATTTTGAAAACATCGATGGGCAAGTGGCTACAGCAGCGGGTGTTACAGACGAAGACATCCTGAATTCTGTTCGTGTTGATGAAGATAGTGATCAGGAAAACATTGATCCAGAGGAGGAGCCTGAACCAGAACCGGTCCCAACTCCAAAAGAGGCATTGGAGGCTGCTAAAGTACTGAGAAGATTCTTTACTCACCAAGATGATCCTGTGGCTACGGAAGATGTCGGTCGTTTAGAAGATAAAGTGAGGTCATTGCTGTGGAAAACTAAAAAAAGGCAAATGACGCTAAAAGACTTCTTCCAATAAACTGTATGAACTGTATGTCTTGTTGTGTTATGTATGTACGTATTTTGACATTCTAAATACAGAGTACTACATATGTACTAATGATTGTATACACTGTATCATTGTATCATTTCATATACATATGTAATTTACTACTACATATGTACATATGTGTGTTTGTGGACAATGTAAATATAGTACTGTATATTGTATTTATACTGTTTAATATGGTGTTTTATTTCAGCACACTACTCCATCCAAGATTTAAAAATAGGTTTCTCTCTGTATAACAATCTTTCTCTATAACAATGAAAATCGCTGGTCCCTTGGATATCGTTATAGGGAGAGTCCACTGTACTTCAAATCTTTCATTTTTTTTATCTACAATTTATTTTATGATGGGAATTGGATTGAGTTGAAAATACATAGCATATGTATTAATTTAAAATAATGTTTTTATATGATCCCAATGAAATCCTTCATGAAACTCTCAGAATCTGTTAGAAAAAAAAAAAACAAAAAAGAAAATTTATTTATTTTTTCAGATTTTTAAAAATTATACTTTTTGAATTGTTTAAAAAGGCTATAAATAATTTTACTGAAAAATGTAATTCTGTGCAACCCTATCATGATGCATATCATAATAAAGAAAATTTCAGGCTCTATCAAATTAGACCTTTTGCAGCTCATTAGAACAATTAGGAGAATAGTCCTTGTAAATTATAACTTCTTATGTTAAGCATCCTTGGGGAAATTTTGATATCTTAAGGAAGCTATAAAAAATAAAATACAAAATAATTCTGAAAAAAATTAAAAATACTTTTCTGTACATTTATGATGAGAATCTGAAATTTGGTTGATTTTGAAAATGGAAAATTTGAAAACATTTTATTTTTGGTTGATTTGACATGGAATGACCCATTGTGCAAAATCTGTTCACACTTAAATTTTTACTGTTAATTTCAGCCAATGAAATTTCGAAAGTATCCGACATCTGTTGACAGTGATAGTAAGTAACTATATTAACTACCAAGTGATTATCCCGTGACATCTGACCAGCAATTTGTTAGCATATTTTTTCAACGTATAACTAAATAAGGCTTTTATAAATTTTTTTGCTAACCATTCTAACGACACATTTATTTTATTTATAAATTTTGATAGTGACTTACGTTATAGGTAATAGCACTAATTAATTTTAAAGCAGGGATTACACGTGAGCATAGTAATATCTCTACAATTTCTTGCCACATATGATTGGAAATATAAACAAAACAGATCTCTAGTCCTGCCAAAATGGCTTGCTACTCTAGTCTCATTTGTTGTTGTGCCATGCATCCGTAACAGGAATAAAATATATTCATTTTCCTTCCGTGCGCATGACCTTTCTCTCATGCACACAACTGTCCTATGCACTATTGTGAATCAGTATGTTTGTAAACATGGCGGTCACATCTTTTGTGCAAGACCTACTGTCACTGTTGTTTTTTTAAATTGTTAATCTAGCCTTAACACCCAACAGCCACAACTGAACTTGCCATAGCTAATGTTTGTACAACAGCCGATAGTGTAGTCAAACCTGCGCGTGCTTCTCTTCTCCCCCCTTCCCTTCCCCCAGGAAGCTAACTGTATCCCACGGTACCTACATCCATTGTTTATCGAGTTTTTTTTTGTGCTGATTTTGTGCTAACTGAAATCTACAGACAAGCTTTTCAATACTGGGTAGTATAATTAACATTGCGCTAAATGAATTTTAGCAATTTGAAGACGTGCTAAGTGAGAGATTGGTTTAACAGTATTTATCGTATGTAATTAACAAAGAAATATGAGAATCTATGCACAAAAAACAGTAGTGAACTTTAGGTGAATAATCACCAAATAAAACTTACCAGTGGAGAGATCATTCACAACGTTATCGTAATGACTGATGAAATGGCTGCGTGGCTAGCTCGCATGACACTTGCTGCCAACTTCACATCCGATGATTGTTCAAGGTCAAAACTTCTAGCTACAAAGTAAACTACCACAGTTATTAAAGGAATACACAAAGCCAGGGGATTTGATGCAAAATATGTGGGACAAATGTAGACGTAAATATATTTTAAAATGAACTATTTTGATATTTTGTTAGATTTCTATGTAGTTAAAATTACTGATACACAAACACAATTATTGGTTAGGGGACCAGACTAAGGGAGATATGTTTTTCATGTATGAGATACTATTGTGACTAAATTAAGTACCTACATTTAAGTAATGAATTTAAGTGAATGACCATTAAGGCCCCCGCCTACCCGGGCACACACACGGTGCGCAGAGCTTCAGGAAAAACAACACGATTTCAAAACTACTCAACATATCCGAGTGGGGTCTGTTTACGAAAAGCATTTAAGAGTTCGCTGAGGGCCGAAAAGTACTTTTGATTTCGGATTCAGTTTTTAAACGGTATTTTTAGAAGAGTTAAAATGGCTAAAACGTATGTTTTCAGAGTAATTTTTATGTGTAAAACAACCAGTACAGATTCTTGAAAGCATTTAAGGGACTTGCATTACACCTTTATCTTCATTTCTATGCTGTATAATGCTACGGTCACCGCTCAAATTTCACAGTTATCCTGTGACGACGGGAAGACTCCGCGCCAGTTCAGAGCATTGCACTTAGAGGCTATACCGCGCTAGAAATACCAGCGAGCATCGCGCTTATCATCCCGCCTCACTAACACATATACACCCCTGACGAGGCGGGCCCCTTAAGCTTCAGTCAGTTGAGATACTGAACACAACACTTCACATTTAATCTTCCAAGCAGCTTCAACATTATGTAACAGATAATGTCTATTTTTTGGAAGTAGTTTACATTGGAAGAAGTACAGTGGGGATAATCCAGATCACTGATAATTGTTATCACTGTGGTGAACTACAGATGGTTTCAAACTAACTCCTCTCTCTCAAAGTGACATCACTGCATTTCCACCAAAATCTTCACATAAACAGGTTCACAGACAAACAGAATAGAAATTTCATTTTACTATCCACAAACAGTTAAAAAGGTTCACGGAAGAAACGATAAGACACTAAATAAGGAGGAATGGCTCTGGGAATCACAAACTTCAATATCAAACCACTTTTTGGTAACTAGCATTTTAATTTATTTTTTTTTACCTGCCTTTGATTAAGTATATCATCGCATATTAAACAAAATAATTGGAGATTGTCCAGTTATGTGTAAATTATCTCTGAATAGGTTTTAGCCTGTGAATTTAAAAATATCTATGTAGCAAATAGTAGATGCAGTTCATATTACATTAGCTTATGTTTAGTTTTGTTTAACTTACACAAAAAAAAAATTAACTTATGATGAAAAGTACTGAACTTAGTAGTTAAGTCCAGGTATCTAGAGATATCCTGTATAGCATAAACATATATCATATAAATAAACCTTATACCTTAAACTGTTACTTGGTATTAAATATGTGCTTGCTGACAGGGACAACTTCAAATATATAAAACATAAAGTTTTCATTCACAACCACATAAAAATGTATTTATCTCAGGAGCATGTCTTGCATCCTTGCCATCAATTTATAGTAAATTTATACGAACTCTTTTGCCATGTTCAATTTTATCATAATGATATCTTAATTTCAAAGGGCTATATAATGTTACTTTATATAAATGATGGAAATTCATTTTTCCTATCTATGGTAACAATATTTTGGTATTATATTGTATTTACTGGAAATAACTCTGAAATTTATGTTTGTAGACTATTTTTTAAATTCCAATTTGGTTATTAATTAAATTGGAATTTATCTTCAAAGTTTATGTATGTTGTGTTAACACAGAACGTGATAAGTTCCATGAGCAATGGGACAGGTATTTGTTGTTTCTTTCAAAATGTTAGTTGTAATTTTTTTAAATTTTTTGGATAGTTTTGTCTTGTTATAATATTTATCTTTCCCATTACAAGAACGAATAATTGAATGCTATCACTATAGCTGTCACAACAACATTGGAGTGTACATTTTGAAGAAATGTATTATTTTATAATATAAATCACCAGAAATAATAAATTAATCATCAGAAATGATAGAAATGAGGACAATTTTAAATTAAATTAACATTAAAACAAATAGGCTTGGTTTTTGTAATGATGCTGAGAAAGAAATAACATTTTTCAAATAAAATAGCATTTAACTTTAACCTGGAGCATAAATGAATATTAAAAAATTATATACTTGTAGAAAAAGTATTAATGTTCTGAATACTTACAGTTACAAGTTTAATATTGCCTTATTCATAAATAAAAAAATTCAATCATTATATAACTAGTAGTTACAAATTGGAATTCAAATAATTTTTTTCACTTTCTTTTTCAATAACTTTATAGTATCAATTTTATTAAGTCTTATTAATAATGACAATTTTAGTGTTCTGTATCATGTGTATTACTTGCAGTTAGTTCATATTTAATTCAGTCCCTATCCGCCATATAATCTCAACTATGTATATCCAAGGTATAGAAGTGTCTAGCTGCAGGATAACACAGACTACCAGTCAGCGTACTGACATGCCAGGTGGTGTGTGGTGTTGTTACAGGCAGCACATGAAGTTGACTGCTCAGAGCAGAATTCTTGTGACATAGTATTCCCACCAATCAAGGAGGAGTTGACGTACGTACTGGTGAGCACAGTGCTGTGTGTGAATATTTTTCAGAACCAATAATCGTTATAGTTAAGTAGTTTACAAATAAGAGTTTCCAGAGACTTCTGAGCTCAAATAAATTCAACAAACCTGCAATTTAAGTTTGATACATCTGTGTTGACAAACAGAACTTATTGCTCAGACTTTTACAACCAAGGTTACTCACCCTTCCCAATTTATGAATAAGTTTCTTAAATATTTAATAATGTTTTTATAATCAGAAATAAAACTTTTTTGGCTTTCTATCATTATGTAAATTACAGTTGTTTGTTCTTTTAAGAGGTATTGGTGCATTTTTAAAATGTAATTTGAACATACTTTCCATTAATTTAACATTTTTAATATTTCTGATAATTTTTTCTATGAAGCAATTGAAGTAATTTTAATTGCATCTTGCTTTCTCAGTTAAGTTTTCTTGTTCTTTCTCTTTTTCTTTTAATTTTTTTATTTTGCTATGGTTGTTAGAAGGCAGGCTGATGCAGTAGTTATAGTTTGAGATAGAGATTAGAGGATAGAGATTAGAGATAGATGTATTTTTTGCATGGGAAAATAATCAAGTGATGTCTTGTGTGGGCGGTTATGGTCCTTTTCACGGCCAAAATGTGTTCTGTCATTGGTGGAAAGTATAAAGTTCTATGTGATTGGCCTACGACTCCAGCCACGACATCTGCTGTAGTTTTTGGTCACCATGTCAGTCATTACTGGGGCACCTGCGAGTGTAGACGTGTTGGGTGACGGCTGCCCAATTTAATATATTAGAGAACTGTCGAGAAGTTTCACGCCTGCGGTCGGGGCTGCGCTGTTAATGGCAACTGTATGGCCACAGGCGCAGCAAAGTCCTAGAGTGAAGCCTGTCTGTCAATTGGTGGCCGTGCCGAGCAGACAGTCGGTGCCGTGCGTCGGGAGCAACCAAGGGACAATCAACCAACATTTTTAATATTACAAACTTCAGTTTTAATTATGTAGCCTAACTAAATACATGGTTTACAAAAATGATGTGATAATTAATTTATATAGTCAAATAAAACTAATTTCAAAAATTAAAAAAAAATGATTCAGCAATATTTTGTAAGTACAATTTTTCACATACAATTAAGTGGCAGAAAAACTCTTCACCAATTTTTTGTTTAGGTTTAGTATTTACATCTGTTCAACTTTCTATAACTGTAACTTTATTCCTTCTACCCTTACTGCATGTTTAGATGCAGAAGTTACAAATGGTTCAGCACACATGAGCAAAGTCTTTAAAGGCTTATTTACGTAACTGTTGATAATAAGATTTTATTAAAGTTTTTTTTTTAGTATGTTTTTACTGTTGTATATGTGATAGCAAATAAATTTAAATAAATTTTTTTTATTTTACTAGGAGGTATATTGTTAAATAAATTTCACAAGGAAATCTTTTATTTGTAAAAATATTAGCATAAAAGAACGTTTACACAATAAAGTTACCGAGTGAAATCTTGTTTCTTATTTGTACATAAATTTTTCCTTATGTAGTGTTGTTCTTGCATTATGATTTAATTCAGTTTTATCACTATATTTATAATCCAGCCAAACACTACCGATATCATTAGTTGCTGTATTTCCTAATAACATGCAGGTGTCTGCTCCTCCAGGTGCTAATTGATGTGTTGTTTCAGCCGGCAGATGGAGACGTCTGTGTGAAGCAGGAGCCAATCACGGAGGAGTTGAACGAACTGGTGAGTGCAGACTGCTCTGTGCAGACGTGACTAAGAACACAAGCATGAGAGATTCCAGAACCCTTTGTGGACATGATAATAAATATGACACACCATTAATTCATAACTTCACACAACTTGAAAGAGACCAGGGACTCCCGTGTCTGTCGCCCAGCCAGTTGTTCCACTCGTGGCTGGATGGTTCTGCAGTCCCGGAGGATGCAGCCATTCACTGTGTGCTTCCTGCAGTCTGGTCATTGGGAGCAAGGGGGAGGTGGGGGTGGTGCACCTGCCACTTCCTTCAGGTGGTGCGCAGATGTGTGTAGCCTCGACAGTTGGCGTCAGTACGAGGTACTGAGAGGTCATATGTCGGGTGGTGGCTCAAAATTGACATATGAATGGTTTGAAGAGAGAATTTTGCATTAATAATAAACCTTTATCTTGTTTTGTAACTATAAACTAGAATTTTTTAGCCACAGTCATCATCATATAGGCCCAAACAAGGATCTAGTTAATTTTGTCTTTGCACCGAGGATGAGTCCTTTGGTTTGTACCGTGAGTTTGTGTGCAACCACAGGAAATAATTGTGAACTATCTTTAAATATTCATCCTACGGTTCTTGCGGACAGTAAACATGTCAGTTTTAAAATCAGGGAAGGTGAAGGTAATAACATTTACAAACGTCTTTAAAAGAAATTTACATGTCAGACAACTTTGTATTTCCGTTAATTAAATAAGTAAGTGGTAATGTCCGGTTAAATATTAGATTTCTTCTTTAAAATACATCATTTTATTAGGAAAAGATACTTACACAAAGCGCATGGCATCTAATAGCGAGACCAAAAACAAAATGTGACGTTTACCCTGAAAGTTTTTTTTATCCCAATTTTGACAGCCTAAAATAAAGGTGGTACGATTATGCGATAAATTAAGGTATTATTTATAATTTGCTGTAAAGAATGTAAGAATCCTTAAAGCTAATTGTGTCTAAATAGTGTTTAGAATATAGTTACTTAAATTCAATTGATTTTAATGTGTTACTTGGCCATTGAATTTCTCTCAATGCATAAGGCTGCATTCTCGAAATGATTTTTCTTGTATGTTAGTTGGAGTAAACTTAACTAAGAATGTATAGAATTAAAGTGATTTAATGTGGAGATGACTATCGATTCAAATAATTGCTAATTGAGACAAATTCTTTAATTTATTTAGTTTTAATTAAGTAAATTCCTTCTAGCTCAAATTCTTAACCTCCATTATTTCGACCTATATTTTTGTCAGAAAATGTATTGATATTTTCACTTATTGAATGTTATTCTTTAGTTTAGCCTTCTGCTTGAATTTCCATAATTACATTCAGAAAGGAGGTAAAATTTAAAATTGGAATTGGAGTCAAATTTGGAATGTGTAATCTGAAGTGAAGAAACAATGAACCAACCAGTGCTTAATTTCTAAAGTTTTAGGTGTGGGAACTCTAAAGCGGGATGCTCAGACCGGGGGGTCTGGAATACCCCCCAGGAAGGAGGAGGGTCCGGGGGCCCTCCCCCGGGAAAAAGTTTTGAAAATTATAACTGTAAACCCGCGTTTTTAGGCCATCCAGACATAATACTACAATTATTTTTATAAAAAATTGATATTTTAATGGTGATTACTTTTTAAAGTGCTTGATTATGATGTAAGAAAATAAAAACATGAATTTAAATTGAGTTCACCCTTTGCTCCATTAACATCTTGTTGACTACTTTCACTGACCATTTTGTTTGAAGCAATGAAGCTTACCAATATTACTTTTTTAATGAATGGTAAAATAAAAACAAATAAAGCCTTATTTACAATTTTATTGATATACAGTACAGTTGTAATAATACATATCCATATGTAAATAGATGTTTTTGAATATAACAGCTTGCTTGAACTACAATTTTGCATATTTTACAAAGAAAATTTGGCCTACTTTATGGGTAAAAAAAACAATATTTATACATTCAAAATAGACCAACTTCTTGGAAAATAAAAGGAAGTGTTTAATTACACACAAAATAAATGACACAAAGAAGTAACACGGTTTCATTTTAAAAATTTAATGAAATTTTAAAAAGTTAAGGTGTTATTTCATCTACTTATTATGACAATGTACGGTTTGTAGTCATTGTAGTCTAATATTGTAAGGCAATGCCTAGTTGGTAAAATTAGTTGTTTGTTAATTTTTTGAAGTGAAAACTGCAAAAAAACATCAATACACAACTAACTGTAAATACAAAAAGAAAACTAAGAAAACTTTAGTTTAGAACACAACTACAAGTTAGGCCTAGTTATTTTTATGAAAACTTAATGTTCTGAAATTCTAAAAGATATTAAAAAAGAACGGGTTTAGGAAAAAAGTTCCCACAATGCAATGCTGTCTTCATTGTACGTTTTCTGCCTTCGTTGTTTTGACTTGGTGTCAAGTGCAGAATGGTGTCCCTTCGCCAGCCAAGTTTTGACGTGTCGCTCGGGATTGTATCTAGCCACAGGAGGTCCTAGGAGCCTGATCCGCAATAAATTGCAAACCGTGCTAATGTAGAGTGAAGATCTAAGAGGAGTCATAATTAAATTCATTGCAGAAAATCCACGTTCACATTCAGCACTAGACACTGCAATGCTATTTATGATGGATATCAGTTTCTTAAACGACGGCGGCTGCTCAAGAATAGTAGTTTTCTCTCCACTTAACATAGGCTTCAGTCCCTGCTTGAAGTGTCTGAAGTCTTGAAGTGTCTGAAGTCTGAAGTGTCTGAAGTCTCTAATTATATCCTGAGAGCTGCTAATCTTAAATCTATCGCAGATTCGCTGGATCTCACATTCTCCGTAGGTGATGGATAAGTCTTTTGGCCAATACATGGGGTGGATCACTTTGATGTCATTCATGATTGTGTTGTAGTTTTCAGACGCATTTGAAGATGATAGCAACCTTGAAGTCAAGTTGTTTGCGAGGCTCCGATAGAACTGTTTTTCTGGAATACTTGGTATCTTGGCTCTCACATAAAGTTCAACATCTTGAAACATCAAATCGTCAATAGCAATTTTAGCTTCCACTGAACGTCTACCCATGTTTTCAACTCGGTTTTCAAACACTTTGATTAACAGTGTTATATCACTGTGGGCTTGGATAAGGTTGAGGCTTGATTTTTGAAGCTGAAGGGACAAATCAGCTAACTCTTCTAGAGCATCGTACATCAATGCAAGGTTGTGTACGAAAGTTGTAGAAGACAATGTACTACAAAGCCCTTTGTAAGTCGAACGTTGCTTCGAGTCCCTTTGCTTGTCTTCAGATGCTTCAAGGAAATGGTTGTACAAAGCTTTAAAATCTGTCCAAACTGCTTTAACCGCCATTAAGCTGGAAGCTATCCAACGAGTATCTAAAACACGGCAGATTTTCAAAATTTGCTCCTCTAGTCCTTTAGCAACTTCTGCCAACTGCCTGCTATTTTTCGGAGAACAACTAAACATGTTTCTAATTTTATCCATGAAGATCTTAAAATGATTGATTCCAGCTACTTCTTCTACGGAATCGTGTACGGCAAGCTCTAAACGATGGTTCAAACAATGCCAAATGAACAAGTTGGGGAATGTTTCAGTAAGCTGCATAGCAAGGCCAGATTTTTTGCCTAGTAGCACTGATGCACCATCACAAGTTAGATCAATCATGTGGTCTTTTATGAATTCAAAGCTTAGACCTAATGCTTGTAACTGATTTAAAAGTTCTTGTAATATACCAGCTGATGTTGTGCTATTTAGTTCAAAAAGTGTTAAGAACACTGTCATAGGGTTTTGCATTCCTTTTAGAACAGTTCTGATATAAACCACCAAAGCATTTTTGTTTGAAACTGAAGTGGCTTCATCTAAAAGCAGGGAAAATTTAGAGTCTGACTTGATTAGGCCATTTATTAAGTCTGATTTCATTTCATCAGAAATATGATGAACTATATTGGAGCAAGCGACATTTGAATGGAGGATTCGGCCCATATCTAAACCATTCATTATTTGAATATCAATTTCAGTTTCAAACTCAAAGAATGGCCTATTTAATTTGGCTTGCTTATAAGCCGTGCGGAAAATGCGCTCAGTTACAATTTGCTGCTCTTGATGCATAGAAGCAACAGCTTTTTTCATTGTATCTTTCTTTGCTTCATTGAGTATTTTTTCAGCTAAAGAGTGAGCTCGAGACCCACGGTGTAAAAATATCTTTTTCCTAAGAGAGGATTGCTGGTCTTTCTTATTGTTTCCGGAAGCGGTAATAGTTCCTAAAACCCACTCTTCGCTAATCTTTAGGCCCTTCGTTTTCCCGGCACCTAGAGTACTCACGCTTCTGCAAACATTGCAACCTAGTTCTCTGTTCACAATTAACCATGGATTTTTTGCTTTGAATTCAACAGTTTGTTCTACAGACCAACAAACTGGCTGTTCACCCCCAACAAAATCATTATTTTCTATACTAACCTTAGCTTCGTCTGTATCAGATCCCAAACCCTCCAACCTGGATACTGTTTTGTCCGACGAGGAAGTCGAAGGGGAAAGGTAATCGCAATTATCCTCCTTGATTCCGATTGCGTCTTCTTTTTTATCTTGATTAACAATTGAAGTCGTACTTGATGCTTCCGAATTCACGTAACCTTTTTGTTTCTTAGGGTTAGGTTTAAAAAAATCAACAAATTTTCTGGTAGTCATAGTCAAACTATTTAGCTGCACTAGCACTAATAAGTATAAAAACGAACACAATCATCGAACACAATGCAACTTGTAACTTAAACGCGAAACGGCGTCAAGGTCAAGTCAACGCACCTGTTGTAAACTGACTAAACTCCAACGATCACGGGGGCGGTGGCGCGGCGAAAGAATGGAGGGGAGGAAGGGGTGGGCATTGTTATGTTATAGAGAGGCGCGGACGAGGATGACTCACCAGTCACCTTCCTCCCTGATTCTGTGCATGACTCATCACAACACAGCTCACAACGGCTTGTACGGGCGCTTCCTACCTGCTTACGAGTCACTCGCAAACAAAGCATAATATTGATCCAACGTAATTGTTTTTTAAACTTTTAGTTTTAAGTGCATTCCCTTGCGTTCCGGCACTCTTGGGAGGTAAGGGAATGCCGTTCCCTTGCGTTCCCACTGAAATTAACCCCTGGAACCAACCCATATCTACTGATTTGTTTCCTTAAGCATTCTGGTGTTCCTTCCGGCACTTGTTCACACAGTGACAAATTACAAATTGTTTTCACACGTGAGGGCACTCTTTTCCAAGTGTATAGATTAGTTACAAAAATTGTGTTAACTTTGCACTAAGTGATAGAAGCTTGAACCACTGTGAATAATATTTTGCAGTGTGGTAGGTACGAGATGCACCACATTACAAACTTGCACACTAACACACAAAATTAAATTGAATGATTCCAGGTGGATGAAACACACAGATGTTTCTGAGGTTGCGTTGAATCAGAACAAATTTCATGCTTAACAAAACATTATAGATATTTTTTTCGTTTAACAATGTATATCAAGCATAGGATGTATACGCAATTAGTATACACAATTAATATATTAACTTTAACATCTTTATAAGGCAATCACAAAACAAACAGCAAACTTTATAAAAAGCAGGTACATAAGGTGTCATGTAACGCGCAATGCATTTAAATGCATGTAATGTATTTCTACACAATTGCGCTTGCTAGCCCTGATACTTCAGAAATTATACATTATAATTTAAGCGACTTAGTTTCATAGCTAGGTAAGTTACTAGCACACGCAGGTGCTGCAAAGATAAAATGGCTCATTAAAACAAGTTTATTAATACTGAAAACGTATAGAAAGGCCTTTCAAACATTAAACACGACGTCGTGGTGTAAACAGTTAACCGTTTACAGGTTGATTTCATTATCTCATGTTTATTGTAAATTAATTATTATATTTAAATATGTATTTGTATTATAAGTTGTACCAGCAATCACACTAATATGGATAGCTAAGGCCAGCCAGTATGTTTAGTCTTTGGAAATTGCAGCAGTTTAATAATTTATTGTCTTCATTTAATTATTCTTTGGACGCCTATTCCTTTTTCTGCAAACTTTACATGAGTTAAACACAGGTTTGATTACCGTACATTCGATTTTACTACAACTGCTGAGTATTTCTTCCTGCTAGTGGCGAGCTCGCTGGTTGCTACAACAATCCGGGGGAGTTGAGGTTAAAAAGAAAGGAATAGAGGGGATTCTAAGACGCCATGTTCGAGAGAAGACGTTCCCTTGCGATGTGTCGCCAAAAACCTGGTGCCCACAAAGGAAACAAGAAGATCGTGTCCGCTACGATAGTTAGATACTACCGTGTTAACAGAGTATTCAGATAGGAGAATTCTGAGTTCATCTGCCTCAGAATACAGGGTATACGCCTTAACACGACATACGAGGCGTTTCGCGAGTGCTTCCAGCATCGCGACTTCTACATCTGATTCCTGCCATCTCGTGGTGAGAACTTTCCTTTTACCACGTTTTCAGGACCATTTTGTATCGCCGATCCAGTCACTGAATCGTAGTCTACGACAGTCGTAGTGGATTAGAACTCTATTGCAGCGTCCCTTTCTACAAGTTCCTGCGACCATCCACCGATCTACCCAGAAGTCCTGAATGGCCGAAGAACCTGCCCTACCACAAATTGAGCTAGTACCGGTAGTTGCAAACCTTAATAATTCAGTAATGACGGTGTAGTATCGAAACTGGACCCGAATCCATTCATGTCTGGCTATCTGTATTTGGTAGGTTATTTAAAAGCTGGTACAACGTTAGGATAATCTGAACCTAATCTTTCTAGTCAAACTTATTCAGATCAATAATTTTCAGTTCAAGTGTTGTACATATCTATGTGTTGAAATTATATCAATTATAATATTACAATACAATTAATACCATTTGATATTGCTTTAATTATTAAATGTTATCAGTTTTGGTATTAATCGTACACGAGTACAGCCAACCACCATAGTTTGCCAGCCATTTAACATACATTACCCTTAACATACACTACTCCGTAATACCATCTGTAATTACTCAAATATAAGTAACTGTGATGTGTTAGCTGTGTTAAACGCAGTTGTAATAGTCATAGACAGGCACACGTAAATCGCCACAGTGGGTCTGTGCATTCACACGTGCCTGGTCGGTTGGGCTTCAGACAATCGCAAACTATAAAATGGTGATACAAGGAAAAGCAAACAATGTTAAACTAGAAAAACAAAATATGTTCAAATTTATTTGGAAATAATACGTTAGAAAAAGTCTCAAACTTGCAAGACGACATACAACAATGACTACTACAGTCAAAAGGGGGTGGGCCATTGCACCCTTACAAGTTTACCTTGGCACGTTGCATTACTCAATTACTCAAAATTACTCAAAACATGGCTAAGCACAACAGGAAAAACGCCAAGCCACGGGAAAGCAATTCCGCGGGCCACAGTGAAAAACTAACATCAGGAGAGTTTATAGTCGGCAAGGTATTGGGTTGTTTCCAACGCAAGACAATATAAAAAGTTACTATTTAGCTCTAGAAATGGACGCAACTACAAGAACACAAATTTTACTGGGAACAGTGCCTGCCAGTTACGTTCGCTATGCATGGCTACAACATGCAAAATCAACGAGAAATACCAATCATGACGTAGCCCAGACGACCAGCACCCGCAGGCAGGGCAGGCGACAGCGAAGCGACATACCCGAGGCGTAGTGCCTCGCACCCTTATATAAGAAGCATAGGTGGCGCTATAAGGTGGGAGAACGTGACGTCACACAACCTGGAAGAGGGGATGTTTGGGGGGGGGGGGGGAAATTGGGAGTAGGAGCACACAACATTAAGAAGATGCCTAGCCTCTTCAATTTTAAGCGATGCTTCTTTGTACTGCTTCAGTAAAATTGTTACAACCCTCTGAATAAGGTAATCAAATTAGTTTTTCTAATTTCTATTGGAAATGGTTGCTTGGAAGCTGAATTAGGTTTTTAAATATTTAAGAGAATTTAATCTACCAAACTTATCTTAAACATATATTCACAAAGGACTAACAATTAAGTAGGTACAAAGCAATTTTCAACCGAATAATTATGAATCTTAAAAAAACCTGTTTTAATTTTTTTTGCTTGTTTACCTTGTAACACTCCAGACCTCCGGCTAGCTCAACATTGGTCTAGAGTCCACATGCATAAACACTTGAAGTTTTGTTGATTGTTTGAAACAAAATATATATGTTCGCAAAATAAAAGTTACTGTCATGATTGATTGCTGATACGTTTCTTGGTCAAAATTGATTTTAACAGTTCTTTATTTTTCCTTTAAGAAAATTCACAAGTCATTAGGTACGCCATCTTCCGACCATGGAAACTAATACATTGTAACATAGCCCAAAAGAGCTGCGAGTATTTTCTTCTTACCAGCTAAACTAACCATATATCATCTCTGCTTATAAAAACACAATAAATCATAAATAAACTTATTTAGAAAGTGGGAAGAGCAGTTGCCTGTGTTGTTACAAAAGCTTATCATATTAACATGTTTAAATTGAAATCATCAATATTACTTCTCCTTCCATAGTAAAAATTTTTGTTCTAGGTGTATTGTTTTCTACATAAATTGTATTTAGTTATTGTATTGTTTCGAATTAGACAAAAACTAGAATGAAGATTACCACTTGTAGTGTTTGTCACTCTGCCGGACTCACGACACGAATAATATTTTTTAATTGAATGGCCTTAATTTTTACTATAATTCCCTTTGTTATAGCTCTTTAGGAAAGATCATTAGCATCCGGAACTGAGTGATATATTAAAAATCCCAACATTCATCGCTACATGTAACAAGAACTTGACCCTATGTTTGTAGTGCACACCTCATGTAGGTTAGTGAGCCGAGGTGACAGGGTTGGTGTGTGTTGCAGTGTTCCTGTACCGGTCTGTGCCAGCAAGTGAAGGAGGAGATAACTATAGAAGAGCACCCCGCTGCCCCAGGTACTGGCCTGCCATACTCTATACCAGTAGCATTCTGCAGCAACTAGCTGTGGTGTATGCATGATGCAGCTATGCATGAAGAAATTTAGTGAATTTTGATTATGACAAAATGTTTGGATATTCACATACACATTATATCTTGCAAGTACAAACCAAGGACAGACACATCTTTGGGATGGCGGCCTAAGTTTACTTAAGCCCCATCGTGGATCGAATGCCTTCAAATGTGGTCACTGAAACTATAATTAAGTATGTCCAAAATGAGGTTTATAAACATAAACCACACTTTCCGCACATAGCAACATCTGTTCCCATGTAGAGAACACTCATCATTAGAGGTCTCCAAGTCATTCATTTGACCGGCTCGTTCATTGACTTTTGGTGATAACACTGGTCTGCAGAAGATATTTTTTTTCGTGCCCGGACATCATTCCTGCTGACACTTATGTAAAATAACTTTCTGATTCAGAATATGACCCCCGTTTACCCCTAGCACCCAACATTTTTGAGGGAGGTGCCCCCCCCCCCCCCTCTCCTCACCCTATTTGTATCACATTTCAATCATTTGGAGGGATGAAAAGGATTATTTTAGCCTTTATATTTTGAGGAGCTAGAAAGGTGAAAAATACTAAATCTTAAAAATGTGTTGCAAGGAGGTATATTTAAGGGGATTGTATTGCATTTGAAAAAAAATTTTATTTTTCCACTTTTTTCAAAAATTTTTCACTTATCTCAATATTTCAGCTTTCAACCCTCTTAATACTCCTCCAAACACCCCCGAATTTTATACACACACACACGCACGCACGCACGCACGCACGCACGCACGCACGCACGCACGTATGGACATACACAATAACACGATTAACACAAAAAAACATAAATAAGGATATAATACATCACAGTTAATATAAAAAAAACAGTGAAACAATATAAAATGAACTATGAAATGAGTGTTCTGTGCCCGGCAGTTATCTTGGCGTCTCTCAGCACGGGGGTGCGGGGACAGCGGGACCGGAGAAAGAAGAGGGGGTAAGCTGGCGACACGTAGCCGAGAGCCGTGTAGTGGCTCTTAGGAAAATATCGTTCTTCAGTGTATACCCAAAAATGGAAGGCGAAGGTGGCAGCTAGCAGAGGTGCGGTAAAGTGATAAATAGCGGAGGGCGGGAAATAATAAAAACCGTTTATTCTATGGTATAAGTTGCTATTACTCCGAAAAAGCGCAAAAGTGGCTTAAATGGAAATTTTAACATTGTAAGTTATATGTTCTGCATTTTTTGTACACTATGAATGCTGACAATCGAATAGTAATAATAGTAGTTAATTTTAACTTAATTTTGTTTTTCGTCACCTAATACAATCAATTATCATGGAAAGAGAACTTCACTCTTAACATTAAACAAATCATATAATATATAAATGAAGTTTTGTTATGCATTCTAAAGTGGAAGTACAATGCAAATTGTATTTACATTTATAATATATAATCGATTAAAGGTGCATTAAAATATAAAGCCACACATACACAAGCATTTTTTAAATGCCATTAACGCTGGTAGTCAGGTGTTTCCTAAACGACTGACATGAAGTTAAAGCAGCAAATATAACATAACAAGCTCCACGTTTAGTTAAATGTACATCCAGCGCTAAATGGCACGTTTTAGGTACGGAAACCGGAGAACGATAAGGGCTAGACTGGCTCCTGCATCATCAACTGTGAGATAGCTTTCGCGCGGAGAGCTACAATTGCGTAATTTTTTGGTCGTTTGCTTTTTCTCGTAAGACTTTTGTTTTAATTAACTTTGAGAACACAATGAATTGAGAAGCATAGTTTTAAATTTATTTTACATACTAAGTGACCTAGTTTTCCAAAATAAATCGTGTCTGGTTTTCGCTAGTTACTGAGTTAACAACATTTCAATTAATTTTGGTTAGCATAATAATTAGCAGACACCGTAAGTATATTTAATGGGACAAAGTAAAACGTTGCAGGTTTAGATAATAGTTTGTTACTTTTTCTGACATGAGTACAAATATTCGAGCACAACCACTGCAATTTACACAATGTTACACTTATGTAGTACAAGTACAATTCATAGGATTTCTCACTTTTGGTTTGGTAACCCAGCGCTCTTAGCCAAAAGGCCTTACCGCCCTGGGGCCCCCACGGATGTGGATACAGACTTACGTAGTGTAGGAAGTCACGCGCCGAATGTTTTCAGTTCTGCTAGTACAAACCTGGCCGCTGACCTTGAAAATAGGGTATAGCTTTCTCTTCGCCCTCCCCTTTCCACAAGACAGGGCTAGGGAGCTCAGACGCCAAGTTATCTGCCGGGCACACTATATGTTAATAATACACGTAGGGATGGGTAAATGTCCAAAATTTTATCTATCTGAAATTTTCCTGGAAATTTTCATGGAAACTTTCCAAAAACCGAAAAACATAGGAAATTTTAGGAAACTTTGATGTTGGTTTATAAATAACCATTTCAGAGAATTAGACATGTGACTGTCTCTACTGTATGAAATTTTCATATTGTAAAATACAATATTCACAGTTGCAGTATTAAGAGGACATTAAAATATCTTTCGTTAGCGATGTAGAATTTACTGTGGGTGCTGTTCTAAATTAATTTCAACATTTAGGTGGAATTATTCTTTTTACAAATACAGTTCACAAATTAATTGCAAGTAGGCCTAATCAGTTTTTAAATCTGAAAATTATTTAATCAGCTGCTTTCAACATTACAAAAAGCTAATGTAGTGGAAGAAAAATTAAGGTAAAGAATACTTAACTGCAGATTTAACAGAAATGATTCCTTCTGAAAAAACAATTACCTGGTCAATCACAGTTAAAATATTTGACTACATAGATTTGAAAATATTAACACTATATTATTACAATTTATCAACTGATTGGAAATAAAGACAAATAAGTTGTAACAAATAGAACACTAAAAAAAATATTGATCAACAATTAGTTGCATTCATAATAAGAAATCATACATGACAGTTTTAACTGAATTGGAAACAAACATGTCCTTATTTAAGTCATATTGGGTCTTATAAACCAATGAAATCATCATTGCCTTCATAACTGAAATCACTGTTTTCTTCCTCTTCTGTTTCATTGTTAGAACAAGATGCACTGTCTTCTTTTAAAACACACTGTGGTAGTTTTTTTCTTTTGATATACTTTCTCACATTGTCTTCCACAATGACAGTAATAGAATCTTTCCTTTCCAATTTTTCAATGTCCTCCAGGATGTGGTGACACAATTTCCAGTTGTGGGCAATGAATGATATTTTACCTGCTCTTTCAGTGGTCAAGCAGTTTCTTAGTTTTGTATGTATACTACCATGTGTACTGAAAGACCTCTCTGTAGCAGCAGAGGTTACTGGCATACCTAAGATTCTGTTTGCTACTTTTGACAGCTGTGTATGACCACACAGACCTTTCCACCAAGTACAGGGTTCAAGTTTACCTTTTTCAAGCGCCATCCAAAGAAATTCTTTGGCCCACATACCTTCTCTACTTAGGTACTGAGCTAACTCTGTTAAAACTATACCTTCTTCAATGTGTTCCATATCGGTTTAAATTTTGCATACATACTCAACAGCACTCAACTGTTACAGCTAAAAAAAATTCAATGTTTCCCAATGTTTCCACTTTTTTTTTTCAAAGTTTCCATGAGGTCTGTAAATTTTCCATTTTTGAAAGTTTTCGGCAGGAAATTTCCGACAGGAAACTTTCCACTACCCATCACTAAATACACGTGACCTAAAAAAAAATTATTCAAGTCCAATTTATGGTGATCCTATTTTAATTACAAAATGATTTGCACATTTCAGAATTTAACTTTAAATATAAATATTCTATACATAATAAAGCAGATATTTGACAGGAAAAATAAATCATGGCATTTAACATTAAATATAGGAAGATATAACATAGTTCTTATGGCAAAATTTACAGGTTATAATAAGTTTAATGTCTCAGCTGGGTAAACGTTATCCCTCGAATTGTTTTAACAGTGATTTCCCTTAGTTTTGTAATTGTTGACTAGCATTAATAATGTTTTAATAAATTTTAATTAAGATTATTAATGGTTATTAACTTAACATAAAGACTTTTAAAAATATATTTGAATAAAATAGATTAAATTAAACTCCATAAGTTGATATATGTTGATGTTTTTAGGGACTTATTTTGTAAAAGTAAAAAATCATTTTCCTAATCTGTCCCTAGAAATACTAAAAAATAAAAGAGGAAAGGAAATATCGTAGAAAGTCAAGATTTTACTTTTTTTATTTACATTTTACTATAGATATTTTGGTAACGTACTAAGAGTACAAATTGTTCTTGATTTTGTTCTAGCTGCAGCAGTAGTTGAACAGAATGAACCTCACAACTGTGTGGGTCGTCATGGTAACACTTCATACAGCTGCATTGGACACAGTTCCCAAGACTCACCAGATACCAGCATCTTATTGAAGAGAGAAGTGACTCATGCTGATACCATAAAATTATCAAACTGCTTAAATAATTTAGCTGGATCCACTGGTATTAGCAACAGTCAGGATAAAACTTGCACTGGTAACAACATTTTATCATTTGGACTTTGTTCATACATTCCACAACAGTATGCCCAAAATGACCCTGGCAATAAACAATTTTCTTGTGCAGAATGTTCAGCAACATTTATCCACAAAGGTGACCTGAAGAAGCATATTCAAACTCACACTGGAGAAAAACTTTTTACTTGTACAGTATGTTCTGCCAAGTTTAGCCAGCAGGGTGAACTGAAGAAACATACTCGAACCCACAGTGTAGAGAAAACATTTTCTTGTACAATATGTTTTGCCAAGTTTAGGAAGCATAGGTATCAGAAGGAGCACACTCGAACACACACTGGAGAAAAACCTTTTTCTTGTACAGTATGTTCTGCCAAGTTTAGTCAGCAAGGTACCCTGAAGAAGCACACTCGAACCCACACTGGAGAAAAACCTTTTTCTTGTACAGTATGTTCTGCCAGGTTTAGTCAGCAAGGTACCCTGAAGAAACACATTCAAACCCACACTGGAGAAAAACCTTTTTCTTGTAAACTATGTTCTGCCAAGTTTAGTCAGCAAGGTACCCTGAAGAAACACATTCAAACCCACACTAGAGAAAAACCTTTTTCTTGTACACACTGTTCTGCCAAGTTTAGTCAGCAAGGTACCCTGAAGAAACACATTCAAACCCACACTGGAGAAAAACCTTTTTCTTGTACACTATGTTCTGCCAAGTTTAGTCGGAATTTTGACCTGCAGAGGCATAGTCTAACACACACTGGAGAAAAACCTTTTTCTTGTTCACTATGTTTTGCCAAGTTTAGGAAGCATAGTCATCTGAAGGAGCACACTCGAACACACACTGGAGAAAAACCCTTTTCTTGTACACTATGTTCTGCCAAGTTTAGTCGGAATTTTGACCTGCAGAGGCATAGTCTAACACACACAGGAGAAAAACCTTTTTCTTGTTCACTTTGTTCTGCCAAGTTTAGAATGCTTAGTCATCTGAAGAGGCACACTCGAACACACACTGGAGAAAAAACATGTTTCTTGTAAACTATGTTCTGCCACATCTAGCCATCAAAATGCTTTGAAAAGACATACTGGTACAAACACACTAAAAAATACTTTTTTCTTAAACACTGTTCCGCTAAAGTTAGTAAGCAGGTAACTTAAACATGTTTAATCTTACATACACTTCCCCCTAGTAGCGTGAGTAAGAGGGTATTGACTTTTTAAAACTCACACAAAAATATCCAGTTGAACCCCTCCCTTCCCCTGTGCTTCCCCCTGTCCCACCCTGGAACACTGTGACTTGCACCATCGATTTCCCCACTCCTGAAGTGTGATTGGTAAGTCTGTGTGTCTTGTTAGGAGGAGAGCTGTGATTGGCCGGTGAGTAGTGGAATGGACAGGGAGTTAAGACTGCTGTGGGAAGGCTTGTGCCTTCACGTTCTGCCACACTACAGTTATGTCTGGGAGCAGGAGCAACACACACAACCATCCTGTCTGCCGCCTGGGAGGTCACTGTAACATACAAGTAGTTCTGTAACCAAGTCACCAGCTCATTTTCCTCCTCTCACGCTCTTTCCATGCGGAGAGGGAAGACCCAGGCCACATGCTGGGCTGCAGGGAGAGGCAACATTGCATGCCTTCTCTAATAGCCAGGCGGATAAATAAATATTTAATTGTGCCCGAGAGTAATCAGTGGATAGCGAGTGCACTGCAGTACAAAAGGTTCACATGTATACATATTTTAAGTATTGACAAGGAAAATAACGTAGATGACACACAAAAAACAGTTTAAAAACAATGAACATAATTTATACAGAAAATCACTGTTATATACATGCAACACCAATATACAACAAAAAAACAGAATTAAGACAATTTTTAAGTTTTAACAGGCCATTTCGAACAAAGCAAAAACCAGCAATCCTGAAATAATATATGAAAGCATATAAAACGTAAATTCACAACCAGACAGATAAAAACAAGGTTTTGGGAGTTATTCGCGATAAAGTAGACGAATCGTCAGAATAACTTGAAAAACATGAAATTATGTAAATTATGATTCTAAAGCTTATAGCAAACACAGGATTACTTCTTACAAGGAGGGCATAGGTCTGGTTTGTTACCAACCTAAAAACCAGGCTTAATATTTAATTACAGAAATCCACCTATATGGAGATGGAAAAGGGGTACATAATATTTTAAGATAATTAATTATACCTTTAAAACTAACGAAGTGTAAGAAAAATGTTTGGGTAAAAGAGGTATATATATTTTTAAGATTAATAATTATATCTCTGAATGTAAGCGTACCATTAATAAACACACGAAAACTACTTACCATAATTTACCATTTTTAAAAATTCAAACACTTTAAGTTTGGTAAAAGGGCAGGTGTGTTTTTTAAATTAAAAAACTCACATCTATACATAGTTAATTTTTATGTATTTTTGGCATTTATTAAAATTTGTCTATAAATAGGGGTAATAACAGAATTAGTTTTCATTTATTTGAATAATTAATATCTCGGCAACTAAATAAGTTAGATATGGATTAAATTGTAAAAAAATAATAATATATATATTTTTACTAATTTGCAATATTCCACCCCTTAGGGTGTGATGAGTTTAGTTTTGTTTGAAGTGAAAAAAAAAATCCATAATTATGAATCAATTCTATCGAAGGGTTAGAAAAAAAATATAGTGTTTCAAATTTTAATTTTTGCAGTTTTCCGTATTTTGTGTTTTAAGGGTGCTAAAGAGGGTAACTTATGTTCTATCATAAAAAAAACTCATTATTTCCATAGCAATAATACTGGATTTAAAAAACTTTGCATAAATAACTTAATTAATTATGTGGAATACTTTCAAGCATGTTTTTATAGTAATAAATCATATATATATTATAATGAAGATAAGAAACTGAACAAGAATAATGTACTCAATTATGATTTTATATAATGTTTTAACCTTTACCATTTTTCTATATTGTAACGTTTTCCACCCCCGACTCACGTTTGTTCGGGCGCCATTTGTTGTTGCACAACTCCCCAACCAAAGGGATTTTCCAGCAGTTCAGTGGTTACCGAAAAATGGCTACACAAGAGTTTGTCGCATCACTTCCACTCAACCAACTCGCAACACATTGATCCAGTCCTTTTGCAGTCTCTCTTCCTTACTCCTCCCCTGTGCACCTTACACCCCTGTTTTCTCTCAGCGTCCCATCCTCCAACTTGCCCTTCTTCTTCCTCTCTTCCCTCTTCCGCCGGCACTCCGTATCCCTCCGCCACACTCCAAATGAGGGAATTTGAATTCACCACTGTTTAGCAAGCTCACTTACTCTTACAAAGTCTAATTTCAGAAAATGTTTAACCACTATTATTGACGTCCTACAAGTTAGTTCACACGCAAAAGTTTCAATCTAAAAAATAGGTGGATCAGGGCGCAAGAAACTAGTTCCTAGCCAATAACAGCCCCCTGGCTGCAGACAATACTGCTATCAAAGTTGGAAGAAATGGCTTAACTGCCATTTTATCAGGGCATGGGGGTAAGCTGCAGTCCACCTCACAATATTCAACCGCAAAAGTTTATAAATGTCACCTCTCTGAACCTAATGAAGTGAGATGTAAGTTATATGGTATTATTATAATGCAAAATCTACCAACTGTTTTTTACAACTTGGTGAATCTTTATTGTTTAAAATGTAAAATATTGTAAACATGGTTTTAACATTCAAGAATACTGTTACATTCCGGGTTGGCCCGCTAAGCAACTCAAAATAGTAACAAGTCACTTTAATCACTTAAAAAGTTTAATGTTTGTATACAATGATTATGAAGTTTTAAGTTCATCTTATTGCCAACATTGAAGATGAATTATTCCGTTAGGATAAAAGTTTATATTTAGTTGCATTAGAGTAAAGAGTTTTTGAAGGCAGTCTTTTGTTTTCTTATTACTTCTCAAAAAACACAAACGCGGTTCACAACTTGCATATCCCGAAAATTTTACATATTTTCATTGGAGACATAGCTCTTTGCTCGATTAAAAAAAAAAATAAAGTCCCTTTGTTGTTGAACAAAGGTACAATTTCCCGCGGATATGTCCTTGGAGGGTAAGGACAGTCACCATGGGCTGATGCCGACGCCTGGGGTCCAATTGAGAGTTAAAAAGACTAAAAAAAGTTAATACCGTATTTATGTGAATATAACACCCGCCCGTGTATAACAGCCCCCTTAGTTTTGAATTTTAAATATTGAAAAAATTTAATATCCGTGTATAACACCCGTGGAGAAAAAAATCCTGAAACGTCCATTAACCCACCACCCCCGAGTAGAAACGAATGGACTCGCCCGAGTTATTTTTACGACAGTGCTGCTGTAACTCGGCGGAAGCCGGAGTTTTTTTTTTACAGCTATCCAGTAGTAAAGACGTGTTTGGCCAACTTTCTATTTTCTATGTACGTTGCTTGAAAATGGGTAAAACTAGGGCAAGTTACACAGCATCTTTCAAGTGGAAAGTTGTGCGGTATGCAGAGGAAAACAGTAAACGTAAAGCTGCAAGACATTTTTCTATTAATTCGCAGTGCATTCTTGAGTGGTGTAGAAATAAGGAAAGACTTCAGTGTGCACCTAAAGCAAATGTGCGTTTTGTGGCAGAAAATGTGTGTATCCACAAGTGGAAGAAAAACTGCTTGAGTACATGACCAATTTAAGTAAAGACGGTTATTCTGTTTCTACAGAAATGCTGCAATTAGAAGCAAGCAAGATTGCACGTAATCTCAACATTAATCAAGCAAACTTCAAAGCTAGTTATGGCTGGGTACGAAGGTTCATGAAGAGAAAAAACTTGTCTATTCGCCACAGAACAACATTAGCGCAAAAAATGCCAGAGGAATACGAAGCGAAGCTGCTAAATTTTCAGCGACACGTAATTGCGCTTCGAAAAAAGAATAGCTATCTTCTATCGCAAATCGGCAACGCTGATCAGACACCGGTGTGGTTCGACATGCCTGAATCAACTACAGTTTCACTGGTTGGAGAAAGGTCAGTTCCCATTAAAACCACAGGTGCTGACAAACAATGTTGCACGGTTATGCTGGCTATTACAGCGGACGGCCGAAAGCTTCCCCCATACGCAATATTCAAGCGGAAAACTTTGCCGAAAGATGTGTTTCCACCAGGAATCATCTTGAGGGTGCAAGTAAAGGGTTGGATGACAAATGAACTTGTTCTGGACTGGCTGAAGTGTGTGTAGAGACGTCGACCCGGTGGTTTGCTGCGAAAGCGTGCCATGTTAGTGCTGGACAGTTTTCGTGGCCACCTTACTGAACCTGTGAAGCAGTGTGTAAAGGAAGACAGCGATCTTGTTGTCATCCCGGGGGGGCATGACAAAGATTTTGCAGCCGCTGGATGTCGTGAACAGGCCATTCAAGGTGGAATTTAGGCGCCAATATAATACGTGGATAACAACAGCTGAACACAACCTCACACCGACTGGACGGATGAAACATGCTCCACTACCAACAGTGTGATCGTGGATTTTGGCGGCGTGGCTATCCATTTCGCAAGAAATGATTGCCAAAAGTTTTAAGGTGACCGGCATTTCATCCAACTTGGACGGCACAGAGAACGACATCCTGCAATTTTCGAACACTTCTTCAGACAGCGATTCTGCCAGCAGTGCAAGTGACGACGATTTGTAATGCCGTAATAATCAGAACATATTTTTTCTAGTACGGTGTCTCGTATATAACAGCCTCCCAAGGTATATATTTTATTTTTTGGCAAAAAAGCGGGTATTATATTCGCATAAATACGGTATTCTGCCTGGCCCCGATCAACATGCATGAAATTGCTATTCAAAAAATCTCTCTGCATTCTTGTGAGCTGCTAACGATGCCGCCGTAAGCGACAACTAGTTGGTCATTACATTGAAGTTGTCTTCCCATCCAAAGGCAAGAACAAAGGGGAGGCAACCCCGCTTGTCAACCAACCAATCGCACAACAGACACATAAATATGATCATGTAAGGAATGAGGTCTCGCCCAGCGAAAGTTCTGGTCCATTGCTGCGCAGTAATGCGCCCATGTGCGGGGTTTTTCCAACCACACACTAACTTACTGGCGACAGGGTGTCACGCTGTGTCTTCCTTTCATTCAAACCTTCTAGAACCTTCTGGCTGCTCAGAGGATGCTTTAATACTGCAGAAATGTAATTAATGAACATACTTATTTTAACTGACCAGGCAAAATAAAGAAAGGAATAATAAAAAAAATACATTCATTTTATGTAGAACCTCATGAAAAATAATAATTGATATTGAGGCACAATCAAAATACTTTAAATGCCTATACATTGAGGATGAAACATGAGTAGAAATTAATTACGAAACATGAAGAGGACATCAGTAACATAACACATTCTCATTTCAAATATTATCAGTAGCAGGGGGCAGGAATTATGCTGTGTTACAATATCTTCTGAACAATGCTAACTTAATTAGACGTATTAGAAATTAGAAATAAACATACCTTAAGTTATTCAACGTTCTCCGAAATATCACCTTAAGTTGTAACAGGGGTTAATAATATTTTTAAAATAAAATGATATGGAATCCATCAAATCAGTATTGGTGTCATATTTATAAAAATATAAATTTATTATAATTATTTTAGAGTCCACATCTGAAGTTAAAAGAAAGAAAAGGTATTTGAGTGTTTTTTGTTTGGGTAAAGGATATTGCCATGTTTAATTAGTTATGAATTTTTACATTGACATCCGTATGGAAAAAAGAAGAGGATATATATATATATATATATATATATATATATATATATATATATATATATATATATTTAAGTAAGCTAGGGATCAAGTAATACATTGGATAAGAAATTTGGTATCTATACTCTACATTTCTAATGTAAATGTGATTGTATCAATAGCCTTAAATAACGGGAGTATTAGGAATAAGGTGAAATTATTTAACTGTTTTAACAAAAATTTAATCATAGTAAATGAAAGTGTTAGCATAAACAATGTTATAATCTAAGTTAATATTAAATAGGTGCATGTGTAACAATTATTTAATTGTCTACTTCATGAAATGAAAAGGAAGTAAGGAAGTAAGTCGTACCAACTGTCGCGTGAAGAAGCCTGCTCGGTCTGGTCCATACACCGCAAGTGTTTGAAGGCCCGGCAGTTTCGGCACCAAGCGTCCTTGCCGGCCTCTCCAGTACATGTTGCCACAGTACACTTCAAACGTTCTATCCCGACTGAATTCATTCGCCCCGCAGAACCGTCTAGACGTGGTTCGCAGCGTTCCAGACACACGCACGTGTCCATCCACGAGGCCCCCGTGACGCCCCCCACGTGCCTCGGACGTGCGCACGTGACGCAATACATACTGTTTATATTAAACACGAGCTCTGGTTTAATTAAGCCCACTCCAGCTGCCGGTCGTCTATCGTCCGTCATGCTCGCATTAGTTCAACTCACATGAGCACTGCAACAAAATTACCGCTCCCGGAATGCGGAATGCCTCTGCTGTGCCTGGATTCCTGGAAGCGCGCTAGTGGTCACGGGATCGGTCGCGACGGAGTACCGTTAGGCGCGCTGCACGGACAATGGCTGCTCGGCTCCGTGCACTCCGGTTAACAATCGCACAACTCCCGCGCATCCGGTCTTGATGGTTAAGGCAGCTTTTTGTCACGCGCCACGCGCTTGGGAGCCAATTGACATGGTCGGGGGATTTGGTAGGAATTAAACTGTACGTTTAGTGGGCGCCAACGTGTCTAGGGGGCACGGACCCGGTGAGAAGACTCTGTCTCAGGCGTGACGTAGCCCGTGTGGTGGCGTGACTCGTTTCCCCCTTCAGCTATTACCCTAACCACTGACCTGGCCCGCTCTCAGCATCGAGCATGCTGTTTATAAAAAAAACCACGCAGTGGATCTCAGGGCGCCCCACACGCCGACAAACAACACTCGAAGCACGCAAACACAATCGCTCTATGAAAACGCCTCGTGGCACGACAGGCACAGCTGTGGTCCAACCACCTCGATACGCGCTCAAAGGCGAAGTCCTCGGAGAGCCGGAACGGAACGTCTGTCTTCAGGTAGCGACGGGAAGCGACTGCGCGAGCAATGGCCGCAGAGGTAGCGGGAAGGAGGGAGGAGGGGACGTGGTTAATGAATGAAATACATAAAAATTAAATAAATTTGAATATAAAAACATATGGCACTTGGGGAACAAAACAAAAGATTTGCACTGTATTATTATTTCTTGGGAGCGAAGCACTGATTCTACAGCGCCCTCTTGCGGCGGCGCGCTATTTAAAAACACGTCAGCCGGGAGGATTAACAGGAGGGGAGGGAGGTGGTGGCACATCGGGCTCAGATGGGCGCAGCCCTGGACGACGTCAACTTTTAATGACTTGTAAACAATATTGAGCATTTATACTATGTAATTTTGTTACAAAACATAAGATTGTGTCTATTTCCCATATTACCTGGATTGTCCAAAATTTCGAATGTCCGCATTGCCTTTGGTCCCAGTTAGTCCAGATAAACGAGGTTTAAGTAAATGTTTGGTACATGTGTTTCAAGTATACCAATAAAATTATACATCGTAAAAGTAATTATTGTTTAAACTTGAAATTGGGAAAGAAAAAAAAACTCTAAACACTGCTGTGAAAAGTGTCTGTGATGGATATGTAAAATTGACAATTTTATTTTATTGAAAGTATGAATGATTGATTGATTCTAAAAAGTGTAATTAAATGTTTTCCTTCTTTTTTTGTGTATTAAAAGTAGTTTCAAAATGACTTTGACCTTCTCCTTAATCTGTGCTTGTAAATTACCTTGTTTTCTCGCATAATCGTTGCACATTTTATTCTAAAATCAAGTTTGAAAAGTAGGGGTGTGACAATTATGCGGGAAAAAAAAAATTTAGGTAAAGTTATTCATAAAAACAAAACCCGTTAACGGAAAGTACATTGATTTAAAAAAAGGTGGAGTATACAAGAGCACGCTGAACAATTTATATTAATAATTAATTAAACAAAAACCTTTCTTCAACTTTAAATAGAAAAACCAAACTGTAACGCAACGACAGCCACTTGAATCTGTGACGTGAACCAACGCGTAAGTATTGCCATAGTACACATTTACCACAAAAGAATGTGGGCCATTAAATGTAAGTTACTCTGCTCTCGACAGAGAGTGCGCGCTGCATGCAATCGGCCAGATATATTAGACTACATGCGCACGCTCTATACAGGAAGCAACATAACCTGAGGGCGTACCGGTGTTAAGGTTAAAATTACTGCTGGAAATAATGGGCGCCACCATGTGAGTGGGAACGTGGACCCGGCTTGTAACTCTAACTCAGGGTGTTACGTGGCCCGTGTGCGGTGAGATATTAGCCCTCCTGATTTTTAATGCAACACCTGTTCCTAACTAAGCCTGCTCTCAGCGTCGGGCATGCTTCTAATTAACCGCAGTGGGCTCTTAGGGCTCCTACACGCCGCTGACTGGTTAAGGACCCACGTGGCCCCCCCCGAACACAAAGACATGTGACTCAATTTAAGTTGTTTTTTATTTACTCACGTTACACGCCCTTACACAATCCTTCCTTGATACTGTTATAAAACGCCCGAGGCACGAATCGATTTAGGTGAGGAGGCAAACCATGCACGTGGTCGCCTCAAAGCAGAGACATCCACTCTCGGCCGGCTGAAGAAGGAGACTGGGCTGAGACAAGGGCTTGCGGCAGGCAACATGGCGCCCTTTGCGCCGAACACAATTACCGTTAACATCTTAGCTATTGCGTGCCCCGGGTTATAATGGAAAATAACAAAAACTCTTTATAAAAATTAGCACATCACATCAATGACCAGACCGTCTGTAATTATTACTTATGTGGTAGAAAATAGTTTAAATCAAGTTGTATGCTAGTTCCTCCGTCGCCCGCTAGGGAGCGTCCGTGTCCGTGCTTGCACATATTTTATTACAAAAACATCATAAATTAAGTAAACAAAAGGCACTCACATAAAGGGGTTACAATAATTATTAATACATATAGGGGTGCGGCGCACTGCAGCTAAGTGCCATCTTGCCAGGCTACCAACACATGCACACACGCACGCACAAGCGGGAGGTTTGAACAGAGATGGTGTTTGGGCAGTGGCATATCGGGCTCAAAGGGGTCGCAGGCCCGGACGACGTCAATTGCCCCCTCTGAAAGTAGGCCGATATGACAGCGCTGTGCGACAGATGGTTGGGGGGCGTTGCCTGTAACGTTTACGTCGCGCACTCCCACGTGGCAATGTTGTTTACGTCCGTGCGGACAGGTGGCAATGTTGACATGACGGGCGGACAATGTTTACATGAAGACGTGCGAGCAATGTTTACATGATGGCAGTAGAGCAATATTTACATGATGGAAGGAGAGCAATGTTTACATGATGACGGACGAACAATACACACGGGTAGAATGGGCGCTGGCTGACTAACCTTGTGGGTGGAGACCCACCAGTTGCTCCGAGCTCCAAATCTGCGGCTGTTGCGTCTCGCAGCGCGCGGCAGTGCGGCAGTGGCCAGGGCGCCGGCCAACAGGAGTGGCGGCGTCCAAGGTCAGGCAGCTTGTGGCAGGCGGGCAGCAAGCACGGGCGGCGCTCGGCATGGCCCGGCTCAGCTATGCCGACATGTGGGCGCTTCGCGGCCCGTTTTGACAGACGGGTGACAGGTGTCGAAGTCCGGGTGGTGGGACGGTCGGCCGTCCAGGTGTCGTGGCGTCGACCTGCATTGCGACAGGCGGATGCAGGGAGCTCAGGCGACTCTTCACGGTGCGGCGTCCCAATGTTGCCAACTTGCGACATGTGCGTGGCGTCTCGGGCGGCAGGGCACTTGACCGATGTTCCGGTACTGCGGCGTCGGAATCGGGCGTCGTGGCGTCTCCGACATTTCTGACGTTGCGTCAGGTGGGCTCGAGGGTGGCGTCGGCATCGCGCGCGTCCGTTCCATTCGGGCAGGTTCATCCGACTGTCCCTCGAAGCCAGGCGGGCACAGAAGAGCCTATCCAGGTGGCGCGGCAGCGCTCAGGCGTCTCGGCGTCAGGGCCCTGGACATTGTGTCGCAAAGCGTCCCGTTTGCGACTGCACACTCGGGTGGCGGTGACGAATGCAGGATGATGTCGAAGCCAGGTGGTGGCGACAAAGTGGCGCGAAGCGTCGGCGTCGAGTCTGGTGGCGTCCGTGGCGAGTCGTGTGGTGGAGACGATGCGGGCTGCGCCGGAATGGACCCTGATGATGTCTGGACGGTGGCGAGGTCATTCTGGCTTGGGGAGTAGTCCCCAACACGAGGCGGGTGCTGGACGGCGTCGCAGACTGCGGCGGGACAGTCGTCGCCGTAGGTCGCTCAGTTGGCTTCGGCGAGTCAAGCGTCGTCACAGTCGGATGAGTGGCGTCAGGTTGGCGAAACGAGATTTTGCGGGTGATGATGTGATCGGGCTTGCGTCAGGAGACGTCAGGTCAACTAGAGGTGCCGAGGCTGGCGGTTCCAGGACAGGAGGCGGCGGGAGCGGAATCGTCGGTGTCGGGATAAATGGCTTGGGGTCAACGAAACGGGGTCTTGCAGGTGATTGCGTCATCGGACTTGTGGCGGGAGGCGTCACGTCGATGAGCTTCGGCGTCGGCACGATGGGCGTTGGCGTCAGGATGACGGGCGTCGGCATCAGGACGACGGGCGTTTTCGTCAGGGTGGTAGGCATCGGTAACGTGACACGTGACGGTGCGGGTGACGTCAGGACCTACCTTCGTGGTGCTGGTGACGATGTCATGCGTGAGGAGTCGGCTTGGTGCTTCGGGGATGCCGTACCGGCAACGAACGGCATCCTTGACACTTGGTGCGTTGGCGAGTCGAGCAGGGTCGTTTTCGGCGTGGTTGGTGTCAGTGTGAGCGGCGTCGGCGGATCGGGAAGCGTCAAGGCGTGTCGTGGAGAATAAATGTTCGGCGTCTCTGCTCGATACTGCACCTGGGTGGATAGGTAGGCGGTACATTGTGCGCACGTAAAGGTAAAAAACTTGCGCAGTATAGTCCATTCACGTTCGCCGATACAGTCACAATGTCACAGGCCGGCACATTCCTGGCAGCGGTATCCCTCGCTAATTCCTGCAGGACACGAACTCGCTCCACACTTCGTCACCCCTTGTGAGCGGTACTCGGTGCAATAGCCACACTCATACCCAGTGGCGGTCCTGCCATACAAGTCCCAACTCGGGCAGGGGAAGTAACACCCGATGCACTCGTCTGCATACATATTTACACACGTGGTACTCTTTACACGAAAAGTCCTCACGAACTGCGACAACATACTGCGCTCGGAGTGTGTTGTTTTCGCGAGGAATGCAATCACCTGGCTGCTCACTGCGAATTCTCGGAAGCGCGCGCGCTCGGCTGGTCACGTGGCCGGCCAGTCCAGTTATCTCTCGGCTCCGCTGGCTACCGCGCTCCGGTGTACAACCGCCTAACACGCGCTAACTCATGTGGGCCTGGTATTCACGACACGTGCAATATCTCGCCACACGCTCTTGGGTGCCATTTGAGGGCGTACCGGTGTTATGGTTAAAATTACTGCTGGAAATAATGGCCGCCACCACATGAGTGGGCACGTGGACCCGGCTGGAAACTCTAACTCAGGGTGTTACGTGGCCCGTGTGCGGTGAGATATTAGCCCTCCTGATTTTTAATGCAACACCTGTTCCTAACTAAGCCTGCTCTCAGCGTCGGGCATGCTTCTAATTAACCGCAGTGGGCTCTTAGGGCGTCCCACACGCCGCTGACTGGTTAAGGACCCACGTGGCCCCCCCGAACACAAAGACACGTGACTCAATTTAAGTTGGTTTTTATTTACTCACGTTACACGCCCTTACACAATCCTTCCTTGATACTGTTATAAAACGCCCGAGGCACTAATCGATTTAGGTGAGGAGGCGAACCATGCACGTGGTCGCCTCAAAGCAGAGACGTCCACTCTCGGCCGGCTGAAGAAGGAGACTGGGCTGAGACAAGGGCTTGCGGCAGGCAACATGGCGCCCTTTGCGCCGAACACAATTACCGTTAACATCTTAGCTATTGCGTGCCCCGGGTTATAATGGAAAATAACAAAAACTCTTTATAAAAATTAGCACATCACATCCATGACCAGACCGTCTGTAATTATTACTTATGGGTCATTATCAAAAAAACGTACAATTTCATAGCATAAAAATATTTCTGAAAAATTTATTTTAAACCTTTTCATAAATAGTTGTAGAAGAGATATTACATTTAGTAATTGATTTATAATATTGGTCAAGATCATATAGTTCTGTATCCATTTTTTTTTTAATATTTGAAAAAATTCCTTGTCCACGGATGTGACAATATGGTACACGGACATGACAACATGGTACACGGACATTACAACACTGTACATGGGCATGACAACATGACACACAGTCATGACAACATGATACAGACATGACAAAAGGATATGATTGAATTAAATGCCTATTCAAAGGAATTTAAAAATTTGACTATCAATGTTAGGCAACCATCTAGAAGACAAAAATTAACAATTACTTTGAAACAAACACTAAGCTATTCAAAAAACACAGGCAATTCGTAGTTTTTAACAAAAGTTTATGTATTTGCCCAAGTTTTCTGAAAAAAAGAACTGGTTTCTCTTGTTCATAGTGGGTTGACTTAGCACTTCTTTCACAGCAACCAAGTCTATCAATTCTATGTTTTCTTCATATGGGAACACAAAAGCAAATCCAGTGGATTTTCGCATGAATTTCACTTGCAGCTCTTGACCAGTAACTTTTTCTACTATTCCAACGTAGTGTGTTTGAAAGTTTCTTTGTGAGGTATACTTGACAACAATGTAATTGTTTCGCTCGACATAAGATACAACGGGCTGCTTGTTTTCAGCCTCATCAGAATCATCTGTGTATACTTCATTGTACCTCAGGGTCTTTGAAGAGGAAGTATCTGAGTGTTGTTAAGTAAAACACATAATATAAGTATACAATAAATCCCTAGTTAATCATTGGTAAACAGTTGTAAAGCAATATTGAGCTGCTGTACTCAGTCAAACTGTACACCACAAAGAGACTCATATCTAATCTAATGTTAAAATAACTTAGTTGTAAAAGCAGTTAGAGTAAAATATAACACCCAACAAAATGTGTATGTCACAAAAGGATACATGAAGGATAATCCACAGTGATTTGTACAATTCCATAGTGTGTGCAAGAAGCTCCAGCTTTGCACATTCTGCAACTCGATCTTCTTGCTTGTACTACTGTTCCATTGTATCTACACCAGTTTATCTCATGTACTTTGAGTACACCTTTGAAAGAAGGTACATTGTTTGGAAGATACTTTTCTATTTGTTCAATGTCGTTGGTGTCAATCTTATGAATAACAATGTTGCTGTTGCTGTTTTTAATTTCAGACATAAGAATATCAATGTTCGGAATATCTTTTCCTTGAGCAACAAGATTGTATCTTCCTTTCTAGTGTCTGCAAGTCTGTAATACTTTTTTCTATACTGACTTGTTTTTTCTTCAATGCTTCATTTTCTTTTTTAAGTTTTGTCATTTGTTCTTTAAGTATTTTCATATTGTTTCTCATCCTTATTTTGCCAGCTTGTACCCTTGAAGAGAAAGGTACAAGCTCTGTTGTATGTGGTTTTTGTGGGATGTGAGGTATACGTACTGTAATCAACTCTGGTTCCATTATTTTTCTCTCTCTACATTTTTTGGCCCTTTCACGCCATTCCTTCCGCATCTTTCTTTTCTCCCTATCATTCATGTCTGTAATTTTTTTCTTGTAGCTCTTTTCCTTTCAGCATCTTTTAGTTTTTTCTTTAACTCGCAATGCTTTTCTGGGTCATTCTTTAACTTTTCTCTAGCACGTCGCATGCTTAGTTTCTTTGTCTCTCTTCGCTTATCTAGTTGCTTGTTTGATAGTTTCTTTTTTACAATTTTTCCCGTTTTCACAATTCACTGAAAATAAAACAGTGTTTTTAAAGTTGCAGCAATAATGAATAATGCCTTATCAAACAAGGGGGAAATAATGCACTGAGTGACTTAGGCTTCTATTGTTTTTTTTAGTAAAATACAGTAAACTCCCGCCAGTCTGTGGTTCGAGAATCTGAAATACTCAAAAATCAGGGCATTTCCGAAGTTGCTTGATTGTTATTGTCTTGATGTGCTGCAAGTTGTATTGTCACACTTAGCATGATTTGTGGTTTAGAAACAGTGGAATGTTTTGTAATTTAAAGAAAAACAAAAATTCTAGCTCTTATTGTGCAGCAGCCCTATCTGCCATTTGATGTGTTAATTTCTCAAGTGACTTGTTTATTATGATGTTAAGGTGTTCTACATTTTCACAAACTTTACAGACCTCATTTTTAGAACTATACATTTTTTGGTACATTTTAATAAAGAATATTCAAAAATCTGAAAGTCATAAACGACACCCTCGGATATTTGCGATAGTTTACTGTACTTAACATGGAAAAAATGCTTTCAATCAGTGGCTCAATGTTATAAATCAGTTTCATGACACTTTACGTCAGTTGGAAAATATAACTTAACCAGACTATTTAGTGTGTCACTGAGCTTATGATATCGAAAAATAAGTTATGTAAGCTAACTATGCTAGAAACTACAAAGCAAATAATAATATAATCATGTCTGTGGACAAATGGTCATGTCTGTGGACATGCAATGTCCACGGATGTGATGTCCACGGACAGGATGAATTTGTCAATATTTTGCAGTACAGAGAAGATATTTGAGGTTAAGAATACAATGAGGACAATAGAAACCTTTTCATGAGTAACAGCAATCATATTTAGGATAACATTGCCTAAATACCTTTTTCTATTAGTTTGTTTAATGCCACAGACGTGACAAGTTGATCTAAACACTGCTCAAAATTTGTGAACAAATGTAGAATATACCATATTGTAACAACAAGACATAACATACATTTGTTCCTGTGCACAAGATGGCTGCTCTTTTGTACTACATTCAATTACCATTGAACAATGGCGTATTCTAGTGGCTTTTTTAAAAAGTTTCATTCATGTCCACGGACAGGACTCTGAACCTTGTGACGCATATTAAATAAGTCATACAATAAATAATAATTTGATAAAGACAAATGTAATCCTGTATGTGTTGAGGGCGTACGGTGTTATGGACGCCACCACGTGAGTGGGCACGTGGACCCGGCTGGAGACTCTAACCCAGGGCGTTACGTGGCCCGTGTGCGGCGAGATATTTGGCCCTCTAGATATTAAATGCGCCGCTCTCGACCCTAACTAAGCCCGCTCTCAGCGTCGGGCACGCTTCTACCACGCAGTGGGCTCTCAGGGCGTCCCACACGCCGCCGACCAGGTTGGGGTCCCACGTGGTCCCCCCGAACACAGAGACACGTAACACAGTTAATCGGTTTATTTTACTCACGATTTATTTCCGTACACGTTCCTTCACTGGTACAACTGTGAAAACGCCCGAGGCACGAATCGGCTTAGTTGAAGAGGCGAACCACGCACGTGGCCGCTCTAAGTCGTTACGTATTACAATGATGATACTAAAAACTCCGAGGAGTGAATATTAAATATGTATACAGTCTCTCCGACCGAGAGAGGCCGCGAGGATGAAAGAAAGAGATTCGAATAAATTAAACTATGGAATTAATACTCAGTGACTCAACGGTGATGTCCTCGGGGTGTCGTCCGCTCTCGGCCGGCTGTAGAAGGAGACTGGGATGAGATCATGGTTTGCAGGTGGCAACATGGCGCCCTTCGCGCCGAACACAATTACCGTTACAACACTCTGCGATTCCGTGCCCCGGCGAAAGTTAAGTAAATAATAGATTACATTAATAAATATATAAAAATTACTGGCAATTTAAAATACATTAATGTTTACGTAATTATTGAGAATTATTATAAAACATTTCTACCCTCGTCCAAGTCCGTGCCTATTCGGGTCCGCCCGGGCAACGTCTATAGTTTTATAATTAATTGTAATATTTAAACTGGAGAAACACATGATTACACTGCAACAAGACACTGGGGCAAAAGAATAAAAGAAAAAGGGTTACAATATTAATTAGCATACTTAGGGGTGCGGCGCACTGCGTCTAAGCGCCCTCTTGTTGTAGTTCGTGGCGCGCAGTTTGAATCGCACACGGCTACGTACGTTACGACACAAATGCCGGGTAGGGAAGGTGTTGGGAAAGGGAACGGAGGATGATCAGGCTCGTGGGGCGAAGCCCCGGCTGACGTCAGTGTATTCTAAGTATTTTTTATATTTCTACACTATTGGTATCAATTGCCATTAAATGCTGAAACATGACATTACATAAAGACAAAATGGTAAAACTGCAGGTTGTGACATGCCACGGACGTGACATTTACTACTATGTAGAATTTTTAAAAATATTCATTACTTTTTTTTACACATTATGATAATCTTACATTATGTTCTATAAGTTATAATATTAGTTTAATACCATAAACTAAGTTTTATATGTAGAATTATGTTCATAATAATGTGTGGACAGTGTTTTGTACGTTTTTTTGATAATGACCCTTACGTGGTAGAAAATAGTTTAAATCAAGTTGTATGCTAGTTCCTCTGTCACCCGCTAGGGAGCATCTGTGTCCGTGCTTGCACATATTTTATTACAAAAACATCATAAATTAATTAAACAAAAGGCACTCACATACATAGCCATCGTGACACTATTTTGTGGCGAAAAGAAAAGGGTTACAATAATTATTAATACATATAGGGGTGTGGCGCACTGCAGCTAAGTGCCCTCTTGCCGGGCTACCAACACACACACGCACACACAAGCGGGAGGTTTGAACAGAGATGGTGGTGTTTGGGCGGTGGCATATCGGGCTCAAAGGGGCCGCAGGCCCGGACGACGTTAAACCAAACACGAATGATGCCAACTAGCGCTGGCTACATGTTCATAAGTGGTACAACGCGACGACGCAGAAGATCAGATAAAGGAAATATTGTTTAAAAACTATTTTAAAAGAAAATTTACATGTCAGACCTCTTCGTATTTCCGTTAATTAAATAAGTAAGTTATAATGTCCAAATAATTATTAGATTTCTACTTTAAAATACATTGTTTAATACGAAAAAAATATCTACACTAGTACACCGTGGCGACGCAGACAATCAGATAAAGATAACGTTGAAAAACATCTTTAAAAGAAATTTACTCGTCAGACAACTTTGTTTTTCCGTTAATTAAATAAGTAAGTGGTGATTTTGGAATAAATATTAGATTTCTTCTCTAAAATACATTTTTTTTATACAGAAAAGACACCTATACAAAGCGCTCGGCATCTAATAATGGGACCAAAAACATCATTGGACGTTTACTTACACATAACACAATAGATACAAAACTTTCCTTGCGTGTACTAAAATATTAAAAGAACCTTGTCCAATAATATTAAAAAAAATGATAAATATCTAATATAAGGTTAGGTTGGGCACTGGTTATTCAAAACCTTTTTCCCCTTGCTGCTACGGGGATAAGGGCCCATGATGTCCAGTGCGATGGTGTGGAAGGGGTGCTGGGGCCGCCTGGGTCGCTGCTGCTCCTCGCCATCCGCCCTCCTCGCTTTGCAGTGTTGACAGTGGAGACAATTCCTCACGTATTCCCGGACGTCCCGGGTCACCCCCGGCCAGTGAAATGTGGTGCACAGCGCCTCCGCCGTCTGCTCTGCGCCGGGGTGACCCGCGAGCTGGTGGTCCTGGAAGTAGGCGAGGATGGTGGCTCGAGCTCCCTCCGTGGCATAGAATCGCCATGACTCCATATCCCCAGGTGCCCTACCCTGCAGGACCTCTTCTACCACCCTCTGGTATGGTGTCACCTGCCCCTCGAGCATGGTTCTTTTCCTCGCCACCGTCATAGCGACGACGCGTCGCCGGTATGACGGCGGAGTTATGACGGCCGCGTGAAAATGCGAGCACGGATCCCATCGTCATATCTCTCCCGTCATCGCTAAGGCGCCTTACCTACGACGGCTTGGCAATCGATTATATGCAGAGGTTGGCAGTGAATTTACAGAAAGGATGTGTTTTATTTGGCAGTTGGTGTATCTGCTAGCAATTTACAGCCAATAGAAAACTACCTACACGAAAACAAGATTGTGGACATTCGTAAAACTTAGGCATGATGTGACTATCGAATTATATATTTTCCACAACTATATTCAATATTTATATCATTTCATTGTACGCCTGTTGGCGTTCCGTAAATATAAGTTTTACAGACTATTTTTTGCTCAGTAAAACACCCGTCACGTCTCAGTCTCAAAATATAATAAAATCATTTTACATAGCAAAGTCGGTTATAATTATTAAATAGTATATAAGAAGGTTAAGGAGTGCATTAGAAACTGTGAAAGTTTGTAGTTTTTAATATGAAAATATTATTTAGCGATCTTGTGAAATGTGTTGCCCGTTATTATTATTTTTGTTTTTCAATGGTCAGTTATTATTACTTTAAATCATACGATGAAAAAAGAATTTCAAAACACTTTTGTGATTCGACGTGAAACATTACAATACTAGACCTGATTTAATCATTATTTGGTAATTTTCGTCACCGTTAAAGTTCATTTGCCGATTTGAAGGTACCGAAACAACTCGGTGTGCTATACGTCCCACTGTTCAAAAAATACTACTGTTATATTTAATTACATTATACTTAGACTTGTTTATAGCATATTTTCTAGTGCACTACAAGTTTTATTCACACTATTTTGTACCGTAGCATATGTATTGGGTGAATACGCTGATAATATTTATTTAGCATCTTGCAAGCTTGAAACAATATAACACGAAGTCGGTGTTGTTAATTTAATGCCTGAATATAATTTATTACGTAAACTGTAGTTGACAATATTGTGTCTGCATTTTATAACTACCAGAAGAGTATAGGAACTAAAAATACCCTTTAACGGAATTAATTACTTTCTTTTCACATAAGCCGCTCCTCTCACAAATTACAATTTTCGTATTAACTATAAACACGAAACCTCTCAACTCTACGTGAAACACTATTATTCCTACATTGTTACCATTTTATCATACTGAAAGTATTCGAGCGAATCTTAGGTGAATAAAATACGTTTCAATATGCGATACAGCAGGAGCAAACATAGCCACCAACGAGGGTGGGGAGTAGGCCTAACCTAAAAGTCACTAAATGTTTGGAGGAAATGCCTTGTGTTTAAAATGCGATAAAACGAAGGTTTAAAAGAACCATCAGACTACTGTGTATTTATCAGCGGCATTCTTGTGTATTTTCAACCTTATCAATGCATGTATTTTATTTTTACAAGTGATTTTTTTTTATTACACGTATGGAAGCTGAAGGGGAAATGAGTTGTTTTTAGAAGTTTAATAAGCCACACGCGTATAGGTGTTTTACACTTAACTTTTATACAGAATAATTAACCAATGTGATGTTATCTTCTATCTAGTTGAAATATTACGTTATTTCGTCCTGACCTTTATTTTTTTATTAAGTGATATGACAAAAGTAGGCAGATTGGCAGTTTTCTTAGTAGGTATGATATATTTTGGTTAACTGAGTATTGTGCAGTTAAAAATAACGAGAAAAAAGAATCAATGTGTCTTATTCACACGAAACATAGAAACTAAGTATTGGTAAATATGTATTGTACGGATTAGCGCCAAAAAAAATCTTACAAATATGAAATAACTTTCATTATATGCTATCTTACGTCCTCTTTTCAGAACCGCCTGCGGAGATAAAAAATTCCAAATACTTTTGGAGATATGGCCGTTCTTATTTTGCTATACCAGACGTGTGTAATAATTTGACCGTCGCCATTTTATATTTTGCCGTGTGCGCGTGAATGTCTAAATAACATAAATTTTCCATTAGGTAAGGTTAGTTACATTATAAATACTTCAAAATAAACCGAAATTAAAAATAATATCAATTTATTTTACATGTTGTATAGTTTTAAGTATTTATAATGTAACTGACCTGACCTAACAAAATGGGACAAAGGTAGATTAGGTCAGGTCAGCTACATTATAAATACTTTGAAACTGAACAGACATTAAAAATAATAAAATTAATTTTATTGGTTGTTTAGTTTTAAAGTATTTATAATGTAGCTGACCTGACCTAACAAACCGGGAAAAAGGATGAACAGAATAAACTCACGTAAGTTTCTTTTTACATGATGTATTCGTTTACGCGAGAGTCCGTAAGATCCACATAAAGTTCTGCCATTCCCGATTACACCCGAATATTCACCTTCGGCCAACCTCGGGATTTATTTATTTTTGCGCAGGAAAAATGAATTGAAATATTAAAAGTGGTCGGATAGGTTAGCTACATTAAAACACTTTAAAACCATTTGGATGGTTAGTTAGGTTAGTATAGCTACATTAAAATAAACAGAGAAATATTAATAAATAAACCCGAGGTTGGCCGAAGGTGAATTGTTCGGGTGTAATCGGGAATGGCAGAACTCTATGTGCATCTTAGGTTTCTCCGTTCGGGAACATCGCAAAAAAAAAAATGATACTTGTCAACAAGCAACCATTATCGCCGCACGAGTGCACAGGATGAAAATTAAAAAATTCGATATCTCCAAAAGTATTTGGAATTTCTTATCTCAGCCGGGTTTAATGAAAAGAGGAAGTTTAAGAGCACAGAATAAAGGTATTTTCGGATTTTTAAATTTTTTTTAAAAAAAAATCGCCAAAAAATGAAGATTAAAAAATTCGATATCTCCTAAAGTAATTGGAATTTTTTATCTCCGCAGGCGGTTCTGAAGAGAGTACGTAAGATAGCATATAATGAAAGTTATTTCATATTTGTACGATTTTTTTTGGCGCTAATCCGTTTAATACATATTTACCAACCCTTTTTTTAGATACATCTTATAACTCACATACGTAATTTCTGAGTAAATATAATTATGGCAAAACCTTAAATTTCACGAAAACATATTATTTAACTCATTTGAAAGAATTATTTCCCAGTATTAAATGAAAGTTACACATGTAGTCGGCTGTATGACGGGGTTATGACGGCTATGACGGCCTTACGACGGGCAAACAATCCCGCCTTACCTATGACGGGTATGTCGTAGCTAAGGCGTCTTCCAGAAGGCGAAAAAAGATCCATGCTCGCTTTTAGTAGCGAATCGTCATACCGATGACGCGTCATCCCTATGACGGGCGAAAAAGAGAACCATGCTCGCCCGGCTGGGTGCCACATGCCTCAACAGCAGCCCTGGTGGCGGCATCTCCCAGCTGTACCTGCTTGACAGCACTGATGAGGTCGGCTAGAGTGTCTACGGACTCGGGACTGGGACTCTGGGGCTGGTGGGTCACAGTGTAAAGGGTGGCATGCTCGGATGACTCCCCTATGGCAGAGGAGTGGCCTTGTGGAGGAACCAGGTCCTCCCAGGATCCTCCGTCCTCCGTCATAGACGTTTGTCGGGTTAGGGTGCCGGGAAATCTCATCCGCGAGCTGGTTTACCTTCTCCGGCACCATAGGCGTGCCTACAGGGGGGGCCAGGTGGGCCATGGCCCCCCCTAATGTAATCACTCAGATCGGCATTTTCTCTAATGCGTTCGTTAATATTCGTATATTCCTGGCACTGTGACACTCTAACTGTTTTTCAGAGTTGCAGCGTGCTAATTAACAATATTTTTAAACATTTTATCATTCTGGAAATACAGCCGCCTTAGTTTATTTAAAACACGAGGTCCCTTAAAATGCCAAGCAAAAAAAAAAAATATTTTAAGAGGTTTGTTAAAGTTCTGTTGTCTGAATTGCTGTTTTTTCATTCTCTAAAAAGAAGTTCATTTCAAGGTAGATCTGGACCAAGCTATTGGAAAATTTGAGGGGGGAAAATGTGTAAGTACCCTTTAAACATTGTCTATGAAAAAAAAAAACAAAAAAACATATTTTTCCAGATTGTTAAAATTATACGGATATAAATATTAACTAGTAAACATATCTCGTTGATACTGCACAAAAATATAAACACGGCAATGAGTGAATGTATTTAGGCTATTTATCATTATAAATTCAGCTTCTGATTTAAAAATTTAGCAGGGCCCCCCCTAATGGAAATGTCTGGGCACGCCTATGTCCGGCACATGCTCGACTTGGAAGACATAGTTCTTGAGAGTCATGGCCCACCTGGTAAACTTAGACTTACGACCCTGCATCGTGTTGAGCCATTTGAGGTATTGACTGTCTGTCCTCAGGGTGAACTCCTGCCTTCAAGGTAGTGCCAGTAGCGACTGACCGCCCACACTACCGCCAAGCACTCCTGCTCATTTACATCATAGTTCCTCGCGGCCGGCCCGAATTTGGAGCTGGCATACTCCAACACTCGCCGTCGGGGCTGACCTGGTATAGCACCGCCCCCATACCCACCTTGCTGGCATCCGTCTGCAGGTACAGAGGCTCCCCCTGTGCCATACAGGCGAGGACATGACTTTTCCGGAACAGGCGCTTGACGACAGCCAGGGCGCCATCTGCCTCGGCCGTCCACCTGTACTTTGTCTTGGGCGAGAGCAAGTCCATGATAGGAGCAGTTACCGTCTCGAAGTTCGGAATGAAGGAGCATAGCCAATTCAAGAGGCCCATAAGGCGCTGCAACTCCTTCATCGTGCGTGGTGCTGGCTTTGTTTCAATCAGGTCTAAGTGTTTTGGCAGCGGCCGGCAGCCCTCAGCATCGACAATATGCCCCAAGTTTTCGAGCTCCACCGCCCCGATGGGACACTTACATGGCGCGCATGTGAGGCCGTGCCTGGCCACCCGTTCGAGGACCAAGGCGAGGTGTTGTTCATGGTCCTCCCACGACCTGGACCAGATGATCACATCGTCCAGATAGGCCGTGATGAATTCGCCCACGAACCCATCCAGGACGCAGACCATCATGGTCTGAAACGTCGTGGGGGCGTCCATCAGCCCATACGGCATGGTGCAGAACTGGAATCGGCGGCCATCCGGGGCGGTGAAGGCTGTCTTAGGCCGGTCCTCAGGTTTCACAGGGACCTGCCAGTACCTGCTTTTTAGGTCTAGTGATGTGAAAATAGTGGCATCCCCCAGCCCTGCGAGGGAATCTGCATTGTTTATGAGGGTGGGGGTACAGGGATTGTTACCTAGTTCACCGACATAAAGTTCACACAAAAACGAAGAGACCCATCCTTCTTGGTGGCCATAACCACTTGGCTGTTGTATGGGGACTCGCTAGGCTCGATCACCCCGTCCCTGAGCATCTCTGTAATCTGCTCCTGTATGGCCCCTCGCTCGACTGTTCCAAAACCATGGGGCTTTACAAAAATGGGTTGGTGGGGCCGGGTAGGTATAGAATGCTCTGCCATCGTCGTGCGTCTTAGCATGTCCGTGGCTGCGAAGACTTGAGGGTGCTGTGACAACACATCCTCGAACAGGGTGACATACTCAGGTGACACATCATTGGTAATGTCCGCCAGTCAGACTGGGTTGGCTGGAGGGGCGGGAACTGCTCGACCCACGCTGGTCACTGTGCGACGGCCCCGTCAACCCACGTTCAGCCTACCTTGCCTGATGTCGATTGTGGCGTCCTCCTGGACCAACCAGGGTAGGCTTAGGATCAGGTCATCTCGGAGTCGTTGGACGACTGACTAGACTGGTCACGTATGCCGATGGTTACCTGTGCGCGCCCAGAGGTGGGCGCACTGGTCCCCTCGGTGGCAAAAAGGACAGTCCCCTCGAACTGCTCCAGGTCCCCCCCGGCACCAGGTGGGCAGCTACGTACGAGTAGCTCGCCGCCATGTCCACCAGAGCATAAACAAGGTGCACGTTCAGGAACACCGGTACTCGGAGCAGAATAGCCTCGTCGTCCCCCAGCCTCCTAGGCAGGTAGGTGTGGCCCAGCTCGCTGCAGGGGCTGCCGGGGCGCCTGGCGGCTGGGTGGGTTCGGCCACGCCAGCCGGTGACGTTATGCCGGTGGCTGCTGGGACCGGCACGCCGCTGACGTCTTATGGTGGTGCCAACTGTGCTGGTACGCCTTGATGTGCTGCGGATGTTGATGCGATCTCTGATGACGTTTGCCAGTTCATCCTGTTCCCCGTGGATCTGGCTGAAGATTCCTGTTGGCGACCCCTCTCTCTGGTCGCTGGCAGTGACTGATTCGAGACCGTCTGGCGGGTGCGTTGGGGACAGTGGCCGACTGGATCGCTGCCCACTACTGGAAGTTTCCCTGCCGGTGTCCCTCGGCCCCCATCTTCTGCCACACTTGTTCCCGTGTCGGACAGTCCACGTCCCAGTGGTATTGCTCAGAGGTGCAATATTGTCACCGCAGTGGCCTGCCATCACTCGCCCTTCTGTCCGCGTATCGCCTGTCCCGCTGTGCTGCTTGTTCCGGTCTGGCCTCAAGTTGTAGTCTTAAGTGAAGTGGGAAAGGCTGAGCCACGTAGGGCACCAAGGCCATAGCATCCCCTTGCGCCACCTGTCCCTGAACACGAGTCTCGCGCCTCTGGCGCAATGGCGTCCTCTCCTCCCGGTTGGCATGCAAGTCGCCTTCCACTTCCCTTGCCTGCTCGACGAACTCGGACAGCTCCAATCCGGTCGCGCCCCGCATGAATGGTTTCAAGTTCGGAGACAGCTGCTCGCAGATGAGTGGGAGGATCTCGCTCGTTGGCCTCCCAAAGTCCAAACAGTGATAGAGTCGCATTTTCATGTGCACAAATGCCTCGACACTTTCACTGTCTGCCTGCATCATGCAGGACAGCTGCCGATGACAGCTGCCCATTGAAGCACCTCTCGAATGTCCCTACAAATTCCTTCCATCCTGTGAGGTAATCGCCGGTGTCCGTCCAACAAGTTCGTGCATGGCCCATAGCTGCCCGCTGACCTTGGGCACCCAACTGTCCCTCGGCACACTCGCCAATCTGTCCCAACACGCGGCTAGGAACGCCCGCGGACATTCGTGTAATTCTCCCGAAAACTCCGGCAAAGTGACGGCGACCTCTGTCACTCGCATCACTATAGGTGTTGTCCGTGATTCTGTCCGTCACTCTCTCGCGTCACTCCCGGATTCCCTGTCTTGTTCCACGGACAGGTGCACACTTCACTGTCCTCCGTTTTTACGCCGCCCAGTTTCGCGGTAAAAACTACCCCGCACCACGTGCACCTATCTCCCACTTCCGTCTTTGTTGCGTCGGAGTCCATGCCGCCACAGCATCCACCCGACCCGGCTGAGCCGGTAGGCTCGTCCATTATTGCTCGCGCGATAAGCTGTGTGCACGAATATGCCGACACTCAACACCGCCGTGCGACGCTTCGCCTGCAGCTCGCTATCTCGCCACGCTATCCGATCCCGGCGTGGGACGCGACGCGCTATCGCCCGCTGTCTTGCCGCCCTGGCGCGCCTTTATCCGCTCTCCGTGTCCCTTGCTTCCCTGCGTACTTTCACGGCCCGTCGTAAGTCTCTACACGCTTCAGCGTCCTGTCGCGCCAAACTTTCTAAAGTTCCGTTATTCGGAAATTATTAAATTATTAAGAGATTAAAAGTGGCTCTAAATTCATACATAAAATAATAAAAATTAACCTAATTTACAGATACTCTCTAGAAATTAGATTTAACAAGTTTACATTAATTAAGTTTGAATAATATGAATCACACTGGAGACTGTTCGTCACTTGTTGACTGCTCCAGTGGCAAGTTAAAAACAAAAAACGGGGAGGTCATAATTACGTCACACAATACTCTAATTAATTTAGGCTGAAGGCTGCAAGGGAAGCACTCACAAATGTATTAACGTAAATTCACATGTGTGACACTCCTACGTCGTACATCCCTTGGACGGGGTTTTAATTAGAAGGGATGTTACCATTAAATTGTGTTTGATTTATAATTGCCTGGGGTCGAGATGGCTGGTTAATTAGGGCATGGTCTTTGATGCTACCTGTTGTTCTGGTGCTCACCTGACTCGGTTGGACCATGGCTAGGGGTGCGTTCCGTTAGCGGGGTCGGATACTGGCAGTTGCAGGTCGGGCTTTAGGGTGGCCTTCGGTCAGACGACATCAAAACAATATTGATTTTTTTTGTCCATACAATTTTTGATGAGACGAAATATTACTGTTAGAGGTTGAAATAACATAAGAGATTTAAAAAATTTTAAATTCCTTCCTACTTAGCCTACACTATTAGATTCATTTAAACTTATTGTTAAATTTTTAAACATAATATTATATAATTTAATGTTAATTTTTTTGCTTTGTAGTTAAAATATTATATTTTTATTTAAAAAATATTTACAGTACCTTATCCTGAAGCTGAAGCAGAGAGACTTTTCCACAAAAAAATATAAAGAGCAGTTTTTCAGTTTTTCATCATCTGAAATGTAAATCATTTTGTAAAGGCTCATTGAATTAAAAAAAGTAGTTATTCAGTAATAACAGTTATGGATATGCTAGTTTAAGTTAGTTACTACATATACTTGAAAAACGGTAATATCAATTTTCCGTCGTCCGGGTTCTCGCGTTCGAGGTTCGGCGTGGTTCCTAGCAAGAAGGCTGGTTTTTTTTACTGAAAACATGTCCGGGAGGGCGCCAGGCTAGCTCTGTGGCTAACCACGAGGTGGGTAGTTGGGTGCGAATGCCCCTGCGTGGTCCTCTAGGAATGGCGGTGGTGGTCGTGGTATGAGGGATCCCTGGTTATTGATACACTACTGGCCCTACACAGCATAGCACGCTGATCTCTAGCTGGATTGAAGAAGTTCACAAAATAACATACACGAGTCTGGTTTGCACTGTCGTATACACGTCGCGCACGGAGTGTGCGGAGTGGACGTTAAATTGAAATTGGCAGTTACACTTGCAGTTAAAGTTACACTATTTTTCCCTACACAAATTACACTATGATGACACTGGGTGCTCTGACGCGCCGTCACTAATATTAAGTCCTCACGCCAGTCGAGGTTGAGGGGAGCAGTTCGATTTGAAGTCGGCCAATCCCGTGAATTGCGAACTGCGACGCCCGGGCCAACCTGTGTGGACCACGGCTCGCTATGAAATTCGTTTAATGTCTTTAAGTTGCTGTGGCCGGTGCCTGTCCACTTCAGCGATTAACCAAACGTCTGTGATTGCGGGAGTCGGCCCGCGCCATATGCTGCACTGCCTCGCGTAATGCGTTGTGCAGAGAGTTTACGTTTAGCAGCTAGGATAAGCCCTACACCGTAAACGGACCGGGCGCACACGGGGAGTTAATTACAAAAAGGTTGATGTATCCAGAAGGGGAAGGGGAAGGGGAAATCTACCTCACTTTACCTCAATGACGTTAACAATTAGAAACAAAAAAAAACAATGGCCCTTGTAAAGGGACTGGCAGAGTGCCAGACGTGTTGTGAAACCCCTAAAGAAATAAGCGTCAGAAATACAAAAATACACAACTTTATTATTCTTTAAATCAAGCCCCATATGAATGTAGAGGGGCAACAAATAACAAGAATTATGAAAGAAAGAATTACGTAAACAGGTACTGGTGAGCAAAACAAATAGCCAATATACAAATGTTATGTGCTAATGTTATTTAAATCAAGCAATTGCAAATAGAATGCAGTCTGTCCGGACGTGAGAGATGCGGGGGAGAAAAAACGGCAAACACCCTAACAGAAAATGGGTCGGAAGCAAAAAAAAACAAGAGAAAAGAAATGCACAAGGTGAAACACACTGGCAATGCAAACCAGAAAATTACGAAACAAATTCGGTGTCCAACAAACATTACTTTATGAAGCCACAAGGAGGCAAGCCAAACATGACGCAGAAGGCAAACTACAGAATTATCAAGAGAAAAAATGTAAGACACCGACCAGAGAACACCTCGTAGCCATGCGTAACACAGCACGACGCCGAAGCACCCCTCACTGCGATCGCTCCCGGAACAGAACAGAATGAGCAAAATAATTACAGCCCTATATATAAAAAATCCAGATGGTGCTAGTGTCGCGCACCCCAGAAGCGCGGAACGGCGATAAGCAGGAAGAAGCTAAAGCTCAGTCCATGAAGAAACCACCACACGACACACAGTGCAAGCGCCCGCCCCCAAAACACAACAAGAGCTGGTGGCAGGCGATCGAGAAGGGGGGGGGGGGGCGGTATCGGAGAATAAGAGCAGGTACGTATCACAGCTTCCGATCCAGCCCGAAACTGCAAGTCTCACAGGGCATCACCGCCGGGCGCAGCAGTGCACGGAGGGGAGGCGGCTCGCAGCGGCGCTCGAAAAGGGGCGCCAGCATGCTGCCACATCATAAATACTCCGACGAAGCGCGCCACAGCAGTTATCACTGTGCTCGACGAATCTCTGGGCTAGGCAGGGGCTGCGCAAACAGTACACGGAAGTCTCTAACACTAAGAGAGGGCCCACATCGTAGGAGACAACCAGCAGGAGCGGCGGGCACACCGACGAGAAGAGATGGCGCAGTCACTGTCGAGGCTTACGTCCATAACACGTAGGAAGCAGGGGCTGCCAGAAGAGCGTGACACAGGCAGTGAAGAGTGGACGTCTCCTCTCTTCGCTGGGTGATGACTGAAGAAGAGCGGCGAAGACGGATCGCCAGCAAAAGGATAATGGAGTGGTGGAGAGGAGATTACAAAGAAAAACATACAACACACTGCGCCATCCACAAATACTAAAAATATGCCTTCCCAATCACACAACTTATGTTCCAGTGCACTGGAAAGATTCACATAATTTAGTAGGGAATAACTATACAATAAAACATAAAAGACATAAAAAAATAGCAGCCCACTCAGCCAACAACCTTTTTATAGAGCTGGGCTCCCATACTAGTTGCATACTGTAAACACTTATTCAAAGATTATTAGGACATAAATAATAAATCAGAATATGGCTATTGCTGTTAAAATACAAGTCTTAAACTATCCCTAGAAAATAATTCCAAACTTCTATGGGAAAAATTTTTACAATAAGGCCAGGCCAGAGCAAACAGCTCCAGATGAATATTCATAAATGACATGCAGGTAAAAATCAATAAAAATACAACGGGAGAGAAGACCTGCTAAATACTTACTAACAAGACAACTTACACGTTAAGACAAATAAACTTTCAGCTGGCTTACATGGCACTTTTTATACCTGGATTTTTTCTTACAATCCTGGAGAAGTACAGTATTACTGCCCAAAAAACGCACAATAGTGAATGGGCCCTCATATTGGGGAAGCAACTTAACATTGATCTGTGCCGCTAAAGAAGGGAGAACATATGAACGCACCAGAACAATATCGCCAACTTTAAAACCATGGTGCTGCCTAGTTTTGTTGTACTGAATCTCGACAATGTGGCGGGCCTTCTGGAGTTTACAGGGAACAAGATCAAGAATTTTCTCGAGGTCAGCCTCCTATGGTCGGAGCTTAGAGACGGCAGTCCCCAGAGATTCAGGAGAGGGTGAGTGAGCTCGCTGCCCAAAAAAGGAATGGAAGGAGGAAAGCCGGTGGCGGAGTGCACTGCAGAGTTAAGACCCATGTTAATGTAGTCCAGGTCGGAATCCCAAAGTGTCTGATCTGAACGATAAAAATAAGTGAGAACCCCCTTGAGCACCTTGTTGACACACTCTGACTGGTTGCCCTGAGGGAAATATGCCGAGCTATACTTGGGTTTAATTGCCCATTCAAAGCAAATATCCTTGTATATGTTAGACTGGAAGTATCTGGCATTATCAGACACGAGCATGGCAGGGGCTCCAAAGAGCTTCCACACTTGTTCCCGAAGGGCTTTGACAATCGAAACTGCTTTCATGTTTTTTAGAGTTAGAAATATAACAAATTTAGTGAAAATATCGACCAAGACAAGCAGACACATATTACCCTTACGCGAGCGCGTCAATGGTCCAAAGATATCTAGATGGACAACATGCCAGGGTGCCACTGGCGAGTCTGCATAGTACAGGCCCACCCTAGTGTTTTGGGGTGGCTTCGAAATCTGGCAATCATGACAGGATCTGACAAAGGCACGAACGTCGTTGCGAAGATCCGGCCAGTATAAATGTGCAGAAATGCGGTGGAAGGTTTTATCCATACCAAGATGGCCTCCGATCAGGGACGAATGGTAGTATTTAAGTACCATAGGCCTTAATAATAATGGCACAACTGCCTTACGGGCTCGACCTGAGCTGCCAGTAAAATAAATCAGACCCTGTTCCTCCACAAATGGGACCACTTTCTTGTCTCGCAAGTCCTTACAGATTTTCTGACAAACGACGTCGTCAAGCTGACGCTCACGAACATTAAGGTAGGACTCCGGGAAAACCTTGCACACACATAGGAGTTCATCGGGACTAGATGACTCGTTCTCTTCAACCAAAAACTCCTCGGGACAAAACATCCGCGAAAGTGTGTCGGCCACTACATTGTCGGCTCCTCGAACATGATGGATAACAAAGTTAAAACAAGAAAGACGAAGTATCCAACATCCCAGCTTGCCCAGTTGTTGAGGATGGTTACAGAGCCAGCTCAAAGCCTGATTATCTGTAAAAAGATCGAATTCTCTACAGTCGAGATAACATTCGAACTTATCCAAGCCGAACAGGCAGGTAAGAGCCTCCTTCTCGTAAGTACCCAACTTTCGTTCAGACTCCAGTAACAAGCGGCTGGCGAAGGCTAGTGGCAGGAGTTTTCCCTCTTCCAGATGGCTGAGAACTGCTCCTAGAGCAATGGACGAGGCATCAACAAACAGGGCAAAACGCTTGCTGAAATCAGACAGGACCAGAACGGGAGGAGAGCCCGATTGAGACTTCAGGGTAGCGAACGTCTTTTCCTGTTCCGAACCCCAAACTAAAGGAACGTCCTTTTTATGAAGGGCATTTAAGGGGGCACAAAGGATAGCAAAATTCTTGAGAAGTGGGAATGATACCCAAGCATGCCCAAAAACGTTGCACACCCTTGATATTCTTAGGTCTGGGGAAGGCGACAATGGGGGCAACCTTATCCGGGTCCATGAGCAAGGAGCCCTCGGAAATAACATAGCCCAGGAACTTCACGAACTTTTGGCCAAGGGAAATTTTCTTGGGATTGACCGTAAGTTTGGCAGCACGAAGGCGAAGAAAGACCTCCCTAAGGTGGTCAAGGTGCTCCTCAAAAGAATTGCTATATACAATAATGTCGTCGATGTAGTTGAAAACAAAACAATTTGAAATCACTTAGCACGGGATCAAGCACGCGGCTCAAGACCTGGCTGCCAAAACTGACGCCCATAGGAATTCTGTTAAACTGGTAATGACCGAAAGGGGTTGAAAAGGCAGTACATTTACGGCAACTCGGGTCCAACAGACATTGGTGGAAACTGATTAAGATCGAAAACTGAAAATATACGAGCCTTACCCAAGTGCTGTAGAGCACTCTCCACTGTGGGTAATGGCCATCTGTCATCAATAATCTTCTGATTCAATTCCTGGAAATTGTGAACTAAACGCCATTCCGTACTGTCCTTCTTGGGTACCAAGAAGGTTTGGGTACTGAAATCGGATGTAGATGGGGTAATAACATCGGCAGCCAACAATTTTTGAATAATTTCTCTCATGAACTGAAGTTTCGGGGGTGACACCTTTATATATCTGCTTCGAACGGGTACCTCATCCCTCACATGAAGCGATAAGGCAGTACATCACACCTGCCAAACTTGCGGGTTATCACATCCGGAAACTCGCTTACTAAGTCAGCGATAGCCTGATCGTATTCGTGACTCGCCATTTCCTTACAGGACATTACAATGGGCACGCGTCTTTCGTGCCGCAGCTGAATTTTTATGGATGACGCAAAACCAAAAGACAACTCGTGTCTATGCAAATCCAACACGCAACTCGTGTTACTAAGGAAATCGAGACCCAAAACAAAATTAGACGCAAGTCCCGAAACCACAATAAACTTCCAACTCCAAGAAAATCTGTGAACCTTAAAATGTAAAATCACCGAGCGACGGGCGCGCACGATGTCGCCATTGGTCACGGAAATGATTACATCAGGCTCATTGACAACGAAACGCTTCAAATGACGATGCTGGCTAAGCAAACTGTCAAAACATGCCTCATTGATGCACGAACAAGTGGCTCCTGTATCGACGAGGGCGGGGTAAAAATTACCCAGTACAAGCAAGGGAAGGAAATGCAAAAACGCTTGAGGAAAGGATTTGCGCATAACACGACGACTACGACCCTTCCTGCGTGTCGGCAATGCAGGTTTCCCGGACATTGAACTAGGTAATGGCCCGCTTGACCGCAGCGGAAACACCGCCTATCGCCAGCATTAACTTGAGAACTAGTGCACTCGGCCGTAACGTGTCCGAAAACACAACAATTAGCACATTAGCCACGGCCACGAGTATCAATCCTAGCGAGGAGCGCGGCTGCGTTATTCACAGCCAAGTGCAAGGTCGCGGCAAGGGGCGGCTCGCTTATACGAGCAGGCGCCGCGCCGCTCGACACACCACCAGGGCTAGCAAGCGCGACAGGCGGCTCGCCTACACAAGCATGGATACCGCTGGTGGGGCGGCCACGCGGACGGGCCGGCCCGCCGGGAGACTCGTTCACATGAGCGCGCACCTCGACGCGCGAGGCGACATGCGGGAGCAGCTCGTTTAACGAATGACGTAACACGTCACTCACTGGGGTGCGTCCCTCGAAAACCAGCGCGGCGTTGCCGTAACATGCACTTCCGTCAAGTTGTCGCGCATAAGTAGCAGGCCGACAGTCATTCATGCCGACATGCCTGGGGAGAAAATATTCTCTACTGAAAGGTGGCGACTTAGAGTCAGTGCCACGCGTAGACATGGGAAATTCAGAGCGGTATTTGCATGCCGCAATAATACGGCTTTCTACCTCGCCGCCCCACTCGCGTAAGGCATTCAGGGTGGATGGAGGTGTCAACATAGCATAGTTCTGAAACACCATAGGCGCAAGGTTACCTAGGATCAACTGCACAAATTCCCCTTCAGGAATTCCCAAACTCAAAGCATCGGCATAATCACTAACAGAATTTACAAACTGAGTGACAGATTCATCGGGCTTTTGAAAGCGAAAAACCAGCTCTCGTTTACACACGTCGAGAACACGGGGCGGACAAACAGTGTGAACCAACTGTTTTTTAAACGCCGCGAAATCGTCGCCATGTGAAATAGCCTGCGTAAGAAGTTGCACGTAAGTGCCAGTGCACTTACTCAGTAGGGCTTTCATGAAAGCCTCAGCAGGAACCAAATTCAATCCAAACAATCGCTCCGCGGCGAACACAAAATCCAAAGCGGCACGTGGCTTGCTTCAGCCCAACACGGGGAGCGGCTTTAAGGCTACAAAAAAGAGCTTCTGATTAAAGGTAGCGCCCGTGGGCGGACTCACGTCAGGAGGGGACTGTCGTGTCCGGAGCTCAGGAATGGCTGCACACGAGTCACGCACAAACTGAGTGAGGCGCGCGCGAAGCACCGCCACGGTGTCCGTTGCCGAAGCCTCTAATTGATTTTCTTCGCAATGTTGGATGAGTTCCTCCTTGTGCAGCATATATAACCAGGCAACCCCCGGCGAAGACATGGCTCTGAAACAATAAACACATCAACAAAAACACTCTGCGAGCAGAGTTGCGCAGAATTTGAAGTATCGTGAAGGGGAAGGGGAAATCTACCTCACTTTACCTCAATGACGTTAACAATTAGAAACATAAAAAAAAAAAAACAATGGCCCTTGTAAAGGGACAGGCAGAGTGCCAGACGTGTTGTGCAACCCCTAAAGAAATAAGAGTAAATATCAGAATTACAAAAATAAACAACTTTATTATTCTTTAAATCAAGCCCCATATGAATGTAGAGGGGCAACACATAACAAGAATTACGAAAGAAAGAATTACGTAAACAGGTACTGGTGAGCAAAACAAATAGCCAATATACAACTGTTATGTGCTAACGTTATTTAAATCAAGCAATTGCAAATAGAATGCTGTCTGTCCGGACATGGGTGGTGCGGGGGAGAAAAAACGGCAAACACCCTAACAGAAAATGGGTCGGAAGCAAAAAAAAAAAACAAGAGAAAAGAAATGCACAAGGTGAAACACACTGGCAATGCAAATCAGAAAATTACGAAACAAATTCGGTGTCCAACAAACATTACTTTATGAAGCCACAAGAAGGCAAGCCAAACATGACGCAGAAGGCAAACTACAGAATTATCAAGAGAAAAAAATGTAAGACACCGACCAGAGAACACCTCGTAGCCATGCGTAACACAGCGCGACGCCGAAGCACCCCTCACTGCGATCGCTCTCGGAACAGAACAGAACGAGCAAAATAATTACAGCCCTATATATAAAAAATCCAGATGGTGCTAGTGTCGCATTCAGTAGGCCTGGAAGGAGACGCCTACGTCATGCGGACGTCACAAGGGAGAGCGGGAGGTGGCTTTAAGGGGAACGAGGGAAGGGGAGGAGCCGGCGGGCGTCTGAATGCCAAAGCGCATGTTGCAGGGGTTTGGAGAGTGACTATAATTACCAGGAATGAAATCGGTGAAGACAATGGTTGAAAGCTCCCCTTTGGGACGCACGTCCGTCCTGGTCCGCGAGTCGCTCGGTACTGGAGTCTGGCCCTGGTGCAAGGGGAGGGCTCCGCGTCCTCTTGCGCCAAAGTTTCTAAATTTCCGTTATTCGTAAATTATTAAATTAACAAGAGATTGTAAGTATCTCTAAATTCACAAATTAAATAATAAGAAATAATCTAATACACAGATCCGTTTTAGGAATTGGATTCAACAAGTTTATATTAATTAAGTTTAAATGATGTGAGTCACACTGGAGACTGTTCGTCACTTGATAACTGCTCCAGTGGCGAATGATACACAAAAATTATGCGGTTATAATTAAGTCACTACTTTATTTAATTTAGGCTGAAGGCCGCAAGGGGCGCACTCACAAATGTATTAATAAAAATCTACACGTGAGTGACCCGGACACTTACGTCGCACTTCCTTTGCACTGGGTTTTTAATTAAAAGTGATGTTATCATTAAATTACGTTGAATTTATAATGTACCGGAATCATGGTATCTGGTTGATTAGGGCATGGTTTTTAGTTCTACCTTTTGTTCCGGTGCTCGCTTGACTCAGGTGGGCCATGGCTAGGGGTGTATTCCGTTAGCGGGGTCGGGTACTGGCGGTTGCAGGTCGGGCTTTAGGCTGGCCTTCGGTCGGACGATGTCAAAGTTAATGGCTATATAAGTTAGGTTAACTACATTAAAACTATAGTGAAAATGATTGGTTTAGGTTAGCAACATAAATAAAATAGTAAAATATTGTCTTATCCCTGGTTGCGGGACAAGGCAGTGGTGAGTCTCAGGTGGGGGTAAACCCCCCTGGGCGCGGCGTTTCTACGTGTCGCTGTCGAAGATCCCCTGCAGCCGTGCGATGCACCTGGCCAAGAAGTAGCCCAGATGGTATGTGGGCAGCTGCTCCTGGTCCTTTTTGAGATGGGCGCCACGGTAATGTGCTTACACTTATCCTTCATACTTAATACCTATAAATACATATCATATTTAAACTACAACTATATTACATATTATTACTACATTTATTATGTCTATTATAGCTCTGGATATCCCATGACATTTGGATGATTTCACTTAATACCCATTCTTCGTGACCTGCCATCCATGGGGGTCGAAAGGATATATTTTTTGGGGGGGACTGAAATTGATTTGGTTGTTGAGGAATATCCATCCCCTGGGAAAAAAGCGGGGAACCGGGGGTTCTCCCCCGGGAAAATTTGGCGTTTGAAGGTGCAAAAGGGTGGTATTTAGGCATTTTTATTTCTTAATCATTCTAATTATAGTTGGTTACAATATATATATATTTTTTATAAAAAATATTTCCAGACAACAAATTTGTAAAAATACAGTGCTCACATTACCACGATTGGACCAAATGCACCATGCGCAACATATGGGTTATATCACAGAAATCATATTAATAATATAACTACAAAACTAAATATATTATTAGAGGGGACGAAATGGAATACTTTTATTATTGGGGGGGACATGTCTCCCCCTCCCCGCCCCCCCGCCAAGGGTGCGACGCCCATGCGCTGCCATCTATGAACAACGGGAGCACTACCGTCCTACTTGCTATGCAATATTTGCATAGAGTATCAGACGGGAATGTTGTTGATGGTTGCTCTGTGATGCGGCAATATTGTGGTTGGCAACGATGTTTTGGTGAGGGGGTTGGGGGACTTGGACGTCGGCTTGGAGTGTCGGCCGAGCCCATAATGGTGGATGTGACAATGTGTTAAATTGTTTATTATGTCGTATTAGCGAAAATAGCTGTAGAAATGTAGTAGGGGTATTTTAGAAACAGTTTAACCTATTTTTCGAATTATTTTGAAAATATTATATTATTAAATCGTTAGATACATTAAGTTTTAACGTTCAACTTGTACAGGAAAGAGAAAAGTATATCAAGTTCTTAATAGAAGATGTGCATCTTTGTGGTTGCAAAACACCTGTTTTTCCAAGTGTGATTCAAGAGTATTAAAACAATAAAAAAAAACTTCCTCACCTCAATATACAAACACACCTCAAATTCTGGGGTTTTAGTGCTCTGTGTGATATGTAGCAGAATATTTAACAAACGAGTGAAGTCGGCAAGGTTCGTATATGCTCCTGTATTTTCGGCTGTCTTAAGCAATCGCTTCGTCAAGCCGGAAGTACATCAAACAAACTGTTGCTTGAGCACAGATACTTCATGATGCTTATCTTGTTCATGGTCTATGAAATCGTTGCCTTGAGAATAAGCCGGTCTTCGCCAAGATTCACTCAAGAGATTGCTCAAGACACGACTATCAATATAAGCCTTAGTTTTTCGTTAGTTTAGGAAAAACTAAAAAAAATAAAAAAATAAAACTAAATTCCCACAAATCATATAAAGATACTACCGATCTATTCTGAGAACCAAACATATCATGCACAGTGTATACCAGACTGGTGGTGAATAGCAACTTATGTTGTTATCGAGCCACACGGGAAAACAAGAAAATTAGCATGCAGACAAACTTGCTAAAATGGTTAAAATTTCTGGTGAATATGTTGGAAATATAATTATGGCCAACTTCTTATTATTCTTTAGATGGAAATTCGACAGCAGTGGACAAAGGAATGGGTTGCTTCCAAGACAGACCAGTCATAGTGACTGATTCGACCATGTGCCACCAATTATTATTTTTCTGTACAATTTTAAATTTGAATTTTGAACTTCTATCTAACCGTAATTATACAGCTTGAATTTAAACTTGTTCGTCTCACTGTACCCTCCCACATAATCTTTGTTCTGCTGTTTCCTCGAGTCGTTCCCAGCACAGTATCATATATTTTACCGACCCTTTTCGAGGCCAGTTTCCAACCTCATTTTCTTCTCTCCTTGGTGCACACCTGGCTCCTGAAACTCTCCCTGTAATTGTGACCAGGAGTGCTTTTCTCTGCAGCTTCCCAGGGCAGCTTGTTTCTCAGAGCTCACCTGAGGTGAGCACTTCCAGCCAGGCTTTCGAGTTAGTTTACATAATACCCCGGCATGTCTCCAGGCTTAGTAGAGCTCATTTCCCAATGTCCCTGCAAATTTACACTGCCCCCCTTTAGACTTTAACTCGAAGGCACTTCAGTGCAATGACCAGTGCTTAACCCCGGCGAACAAGATCTTTCTCAAGGCTGGCCACTGATCTTCGAACGTACAGCCCCTGACATCTAGTGGCGGAGTTGTCAATTACTTCCACTGAGTGTTAGATTTCTTGTTAAATGCCACTGCACTCTAGCGACCCATACAACAAACATCCTCCTGTCTTTCTCTTACGAGAGGCGGGAGACTGGGGTAGGCGCCAGAAGTGATGACTCCAGAGGGCTTTGGGAGCATCCAACTTGCTGGTGAGCTGAGTGGAGTAGGGGGCCGGAGGTGGTGCATAAACTGAGATGGGGTAGCCTCAGTCCCTTTGCATAGCCAAAAGCTCTAACACTCTTCCCGGTTGCGTATGCGGCGTATCCGCATCCACGCCCGTGGGGGCCCCAGGGCGGTAGGGCCTTACGGCTAAGAGCGCTGGGTTATCAAAGAAAAGGGGGGGAAACCCCTTGAAGACTTTACTTGACTTGTCTTTCTCTTACGAGCAACAAGGGAGCTTCACCTAGAGGTGTGTTGTTACAGCAATTTTAGGTATCTGTTTCAACCAGTTACTGGTACAGTAATGTACTGGTTACAAGTAGCAGATACTTCTGTATCAGCTACAGCAGTAGTGGTCCTAGGATGCAACAATGTATCAGCATGCTCGTTACAGTTTACACATCCTCCGTCCCGTCATTACCAGCATAAAAATGTATCAGTTTTCTCATTCTACATTCTTCGTAGTCGAAAAAAGGTATCGGTGTTCTCTTTCCACGCCTTTCGTGATCGGAGTCTTCAATCTTTGCAAGGAGCATACACTGCGCACTGAGCGTACTTTGATGAGAAGCCTTAGATGTATATCAAACTCTGTCCCTGCCCGAACACACCAACCTCGGGATTTGTTTTATTTTTGCGCAGGAAAAATGAATTCAAATATTAAAAGTGGTCGGATAGGTTAGCTACATTAAAACACTTTAGAACACTATGGATGGTTAGTTAGGATAGTATAGCTACATTAAAATAAACAGAGAAATATAAATATACTAGATAATGCCCGGCATGCGTTGCAATGCCTCAATCAATTTTTTTTTGTAATTTTTTAAACGTATACTAAGCATCTCTCTTTATCTCTCTAATTCTTTATCTCTCTATGTATATCTCTATAACTCTCTCTATCTTTCTAGTTATATCTCTATCTCTCTATATATCTTTCTACATATATATCTCTATATATGTTTCTAGCGGACCCGACAGACATTGTCCTGCCCAAATGTACTTTTTGTGAGATATGGATATGGCGGTAAGTATTTCTACGCTGGACATTTTGTATCTTCTCATTATACATACCCCTCCTCTTGGGCACGCCACTGCCGTTACCAAAAACCTTTCCCATGGTTACGCAGAAGGCAACAACAATGCAAAAGCCCGTTGCCATGGAGGCTAATTATCAACAATACTTAGTTTTTTTGCTTTTAAATCGTGTTTTTTTAAAGTTTTTTCTTAACTCAGAATAGAGATAAAATATCCAATTGTGAATCTAAACCATCCTCGAATCCCCGTGAACTCACACAAAAAATTTCATCAAAATCGGTCCAGCCGTCTAGGAGGAGTTCAGTGACATACACACGCACACAAGAAATACATATATAAAGATATAAATAAACACGAGGTTGGCCGAAGGTGAATATTCGGGCGTGTTCGTGCAGGGACAGAACTTGATGTACATCTTAGGCTTCCCCCTCCTCTACATTCTTTCCCTTCTTTATCTCTTATAGTCCAGTCAAATTAGGCGTAAAAGTGGACATTAAAAATAACAAACCAGGACCACTGGGAAAATGTCGAGGACACCTTCCTTTGCGTCCATACAAAAATCCCAAAAAATCTGGTTGCGGGTTTTCCGCCATTTCGAATTTTCACATATATTTACTAAAAAAATCGTAGCAACTAAACGGTTTCACTTTTCGGGATGTTTTTTTTCCTACATACTTCCTATAAATTAATCTTTCCATAAATGTTACTATACACATAATTTCTTTACCTGATGTTTGCGTTTCGTTGTTTAAAGTATTGCCGTTAATCGTTGTTTTTACTTTAGGCTGAAAAACTTAAGAATTTACATCAAAACGGTAGATCGCATTCAAAAACGTTTCAAACAAAAGTTGTAGAGCATAAAAAAACCTATCGAAATTTTTTTTTGCATATAACATACGCAAATAATTAGCCTTGTAGAAAGTTTTTCTTTGCGCGGTGGCGTTAGCTTACAAGGGAAGTAAATACACAACATATTGCAGCAGAATTTTATCCTAAATTTGAAAATGCCGTCGTCCGGGGTCTCGGGCTCGAGTCCCGGTGTGGCTCCTAGTGGGAAAAGGCGGTTCTTGATCTGTGTTGTCCGGGTGGGCGCCAGACTAGCTCGTTTCTAGTCGTGAATTTGGGGTCGTGGATGTATGTGCCCCTGCGTGGCCCACTAGGGCCGGCGGTGGTGTTGCGTGAGATGATTTTAAATAAGAGACGTGGAGTTGAGGTGGTAGTGTCGTACCTTTTATTCAGAGGAGCGAGTCGTACACAATACAACACTCTACAGAGGTCCCCGGGGTTTTTTTACTTGTTATTCCGTGGCGCCTTATTGTTTGTGTTCCGCGTTACGTGGCCTCGGATGCTGTTATGTCTCAGACGTCTCACTGGGTACGCAGGTAACGTAATTTCGTAACACAAAGGCGGGACACAAAATACACTGAATTAAGGGGGCGCGTACAGGTTACGTGGCACTCGTTACTCGGGTAACGTAAGTTAGCAATACAAAATACGGGATACAAAAATACACTGAATTAAGGGGGTGCGCACAAGTTACGTGGCACTCGTTACTCGGGTAACGTAAGTTAGCAATACAAAACACGGGATACAAAAATACACTGGATTAAGGGGGCGCGCACAAGTTACGTGGCACTCGTTACTCGGGTAACGTAAGTTGGCCGTACAAAATACGGGATACAAAAATACACTGAATTAAGGGGGCGGGCGATTGGAGACGGCCAATCCCGTATGCAAATGTCTCGGCGCGGGTGTTGTGCCCACTGTGGTGAAACACGCACCGCAATTAAGTTTGTCCAAGTTCCCTTGCGGGTTTGTGGTCAGCGCCGTGCGCGTGACCTTAAATAAAGTTCTGTACGTTGCGGGAGACGGCCCGTGCCGTATGCTGAAGAGCAGCCCCGCTGACCAAGTGTGGTGCGGGGTGTCCTTAAGTTGATGCGGCCGGATTAGGTCCGGGACCGAAAAAAGGGACCGGGTACTCACGGAGAGGTTAAGTAATAAAAGGGGTTTGGTTAATTAGTGACTATATTTACCGGACGTTACTTTCAATGTAGACAAAGGATGTTGCCTCTCCGTGGGACGTAGGTCCGCCCCGGTCCATGAGCTGCGCTGAACTGCCGAACTGGCATGGCGTCCGAGGGAGGCTCGGCCTCTCTCGCGCCAGGCGTGACCTCATTACGCTAGACTCCAAACGGGTGTGTCTGGAAGAGATTTTATTGTCGCTAAAATCCTAATTTAATGTTTCAGGAGGAATGGGTACGGTTCTTCTCTTGTCTACTCAGGTTTCCGCGGTTTTGCCTTTAATTGCTGTTCGGCTCGCCTGACTCGGGTGGGCCATGGCCAGGGGTGTGTTCCGTTAGCGGGAGCGTATACTGGCGGGTGCAGGTCGGGCTCTGGGGTGGTCGTCGGCCAGACGACGTCAAACGCCCCCCCCCCCCCCCCTGTGATGCCCGACCTTGCGCCGCTTATGGTCCCGCTAACATGGGGCCACCCCTAGCTCCGGCCGCTCCATCCCGGCGTGGTTCGCGGCTCAGCAGCTGGTTGGCTCCGCGTACTGGACCTGGTGATCGTAGCCGACTGGGCTAGCGTGCGCACCGCCCCGGTTGCCGTCGTGGCAGGCGTGCCGGGGGCGGCGTCGCGGCGCCTGTGCGGGGTCCGCGGCTGATAGGGTCAGCGCACTGGACCTGGTGAACGTGGCCGACTGGGCCAACGTGCGCGCCGCCCCGGTTGCCGTCGTGGCAGGCGTGCCGGGGGCGGCGTCGCGGCGCCTGTGCGGGGTCCGCGGCTGATAGGGTCAGCGCACTGGACCTGGTGAACGTGGCCGACTGGGCCAACGTGCGCGCCGCCCCGGTTGCCGTCGTGGCAGGCGTGCCGGGGGCGGCGTCGTGGCGCCTGGGCAGGGTCAGCGCACTGGACCTGGTGATCGTGGCCGACTGGGCCAACGTGCGCGCCGCCCCGGTTGCCGTCGTGGAAGGTGTGCCGGGGGCGGCGTCGTGGCGCCTGCGCGGGGTCAGCGGCTGATAGGGTCAGCGCACTGGACCTGGTGATCGTGGCCGACTGGGCCAACGTGCGCGCCGCCCTGGTTGCCATCGTGGCAGGTGTGCCGGGGGCGGCGTCGTGGCGGCTGTGCGGGGTCAGTGGCTGATAGGGTCAGCGCACTGGACCTGGTGATCGTGGCCGACTGGGCCAGCGCGCGCGCCGCCCCGGTTGCCGTCGTGGTTGGCGTGCCGGGGGCGGCGTCGTGGCGCCTCCTAGCTCCGGCAACAGCTCCACCCTGGTGGTACTCGCGGTGGCCGCAGTTGGTAGGGCCCGAGCACCTGTCCCGGGTCGTCCCACGCCGAACATCCGGGGGTCGACTCGTCGAGGTGGCCTTGCGGCTGACAGGCTCTGCGCCCTGTTCCCAGGTCGTAGTCGGCCAGGCGAACTGGAGGTCTGTGGGCCCGTCGGGGTCGTTCCACGGGCTCGCTGGCGGGTTCGCTTGTCCCCAGTCGATGTCCCGGTCCGCGGAGGTCCTCCTTCGGCGGCGGTTGACAGTTCGTGGACTGGTATGGGGTCCGTTCCCGTTCGGGTATGGCGGCTGATGCTGAGCAGCGATCTCCGGGTCGGTCTCTCCGGGTTGCGTGACGATCGGCATTGGCCCGTCGTCGTTGCATGCATTGGATTGACCTATGCTGTGCGACAGCTCGGCGATCTCCACGGCCTCTTCGTCCTCGCCCCGTGGGTAGTATTGCGGTGGGGGGCTCTCGTACACCACGCTCCCCTCCCAGGGTACCACTGCCGTCTCTGGTGCGTCCTCGTGGACCTCTTCCGGCTCGTCTGGCACGTCGTGGGCGGGGTCGCCCCCGGTGTCCCCCGTGACCGTGCTAAGTGCGTAATCGTCGAGGTACGTGGGCGGGCGCCGCCACCGCCGTGGTTGTGGCCTCGCCTCGTCGTCTGACGCGGCCTCTGCGGGTGATGTCCCGGGCGTGTCCGCGGGTTCGTCGCGGGGCCTGTTGGACGTGGTGTTCGTGAACACCAGGGTGCGGTATGGGCGCGGTTCGGGTCGGCTCCTAGCGGGGGTCGCTTCTGGCGAGTCGTCCTCTTCCTGGACGGCGTCGCTCTCCAGCGTACGGCGTCCGTTTTCGTCCGGAGTGGGGGGTCCTGCGTCTCCGTCTGGGTTCCTCTCCCCAGGTAGGGCGGTGAGCCGGATGTCGTCCCTGTGCACCTTCTTCAGGCGCCGTCCCTCCGTGCGGACTAAGTACGTCGTCCTGCCTAGTCGTCGCCGTACCGTGTATGGCCCACCCCAGCGCGGGGCCAGTCCCGCACAATAGTTGCGGGGTGCGACTGAAAGTGGGTGTAGTCGCGCGAACACCTGATCGCCGACCTGCACGGCGGGTGGAGGATGATCTGTGGTTGGGGTGATCCGGTTGGCGTACCTCTCCTGTCTACGTCTTGCCTCGTCGTGCAGAGTCTCCCGTCGTTGGTCACGTTCCTCCGTCGTCTCGTCGGGGTGTGGAGTGCCGTGTGTGGCCCATTCTCCCGGTAAGGGCAGGTTGTGGCCCTGTATCATTTCGGCCGGTGTGCGGCCGGTTGCGGCGTTGGTGCGGCGTCGTACACAGAAGAGGGCGTCAGCCACGTGCAGGTCCCACTGCGTGTGGTCCACCCCCAGCCGGATCCGGAGCTGTGCCTTCAGTTCCTGGTTCCGGCGCTCTGTCGGGTTCGCTCTCGGGTAGTAGGCGGGCGTCGTGTGGTGCTCGATCTGGTGTTCGTCGCACCAGCCCTTCCAATGTCGCCCCAGGAACTGACTGGCGTTGTCCGTCAACACCGACTGGGGGTATCCCCAACGTGACAGGAATTCCCTGGTCAGCAGGCTGATGATGGTAGGTGTGCGCATGTTCCCGCATGGATACGCCTCCGTCCACCGCGTGAAGAGGTCCGTCACGACGAGGAGGAAGCGTTTGCCGCGCGGCGTGCGGGGGTAGGGGCCCATTACGTCTAAGGCTATCGTTTGGAAGGCGGTGGTGGGTTCCCTGGGTCGTTGTTGCTCCTTGCCGTCACGCCGCCTCGCTTTCCTCGCCTGACAGACCTCGCATTCGCGCACCTACGTACGTACGTCGTACGTGACGCGGGGCCAGTGGTAGTGCCGGGTGACTTCTCGTCGTGTCTGATCGGTCCCCGGGTGTCCAGCGAGGTCGTGGTCGTGGAAGAACCAAAGGACCGCTTCTCGGGCTTCCGTCGGGACGTAGGTCCTCCAGTCTTCCTGGTGTCCGGGTGTGTGAGTCTGAATCAGGCCGTCTTGCACGCGCCACGCCTCGTGTACGGCAGTCGCTTGCTGGCGGCGTCTTGCCGCGTCTATTGACGTTTCCTGTGCTCGACGTACCCGGTCTTGGACGTCGGCCACGGTGTTGGGTGGGTCTTCGTCCCCGTCCGCGTCGGCCGTGATGCGCGCGCATGCCGAGTCGTGCGATGCGTGTCCGTGTTGTGTGTCCGGGGGTAGAATCTCCTCCCAGTCGTCCTCGTCCGTCAGCTCTGTTCGGTCGTCGGGTTCCCGCGACAGTAAGTCGGGGAGCTGGTTCTCCGTGCCGGGAACGTGCTCGACGTCGAAGTCGAACGACTGGAGGAATAGCGCCCATCGTATGAGTTTGCCTTTCCGCCCCTGCATCGTACGCAGCCAGGTGAGGCAGCTGTTGCCCGTCCTCAGTGTGAAGCACTTCCCCTCCAGGTGGGGCTGGTACTTTTTCATGGCCCAGACTACGGCTAGGCACTCTTGCTCGTTGCTGTGATACTGGTGTTCGGCCGGTCCGAGCTTCGCGCTAGCGTAGTCGATGACCTCGCGGACCCCGTTCGGGTCCGTGTGGAAAAGCACCGCGCCCACACCGAGTGCGCTGGCGTCGGTCTGAAGGTAGAGGCGGCGTCCGGGGTCTACTCGTGTGAGGGTGTGACAGCGAGTGAAAGCGGCTTTTATTTCTTCGAAGGCGAGTTGCGCGGGTTCACCCCAATGGTACCGTGCCCGTGGTGACAGAAGGTCGGTCAGTGGTGCGATGGTACGGGAGAAGTCGGGGATGTACCCCCTGAGCCAGTTCACCAGGCCGATAAACCGTTGGAGTTGCTTCCTCGTCCGCGGTGGTGCCGCTTCAGCGATCTTGCGCAAGTGAACGGGTTGGGGTCGGTTGCCAGCCGCGCTTACTAAGTGGCCCAGGAATTCGACCTCCTGGGTCCCGATATGACACTTGTGGTGTGCGGCCGTGAGATGGTGTGTGGCCAAGCGTTCTAGGACCAGCGCCAGGTGTCTGGCGTGGTCCTCCCACGTCTCGGAGAAGACGATCACGTCGTCGAGGTACGCGATCGCAAACCGGCCCAGGTACCCCTCCAACACTCGTGCCATCATTCCCTGGAACGTGGCCGGTGCGCACTTTAGCCCAAAAGGCATGGCGCGAAATTGAAACTTCCACCCGTCTGGTATCGTGAACGCGGTTTTCCCCCTGTCTTCCGCCCGTATGGGCACTTGCCAATACCCAGCCTTCAGGTCGAGCGTACTGAAGACTTTCGCGCGGCCGAGTCCGGCTACGGCGGCGTTGATGCTGATTTGAGGTGGGGGTGAGCTAATCGTGATCGCGTTTAGCCGCCGAAAGTCGACGCAGAAGCGTAGCGAACCGTCTTTCTTTGGGGCTAATACGACGCAAGCATTGTAATGACTGTTGGACGGTTCGACTACCCCGTCGCGAAGCATGTCCGCCACTTGCTCCCGGATGGCCCTCTGCTCCTGGAACCCGTAGCCTCTCGGGGCCTCGTGTACTGGGTTGTCGTGGGTGGTCGGGATGTGGTGTTCGGTGATGGTGGTGCGCTTCAGTGGGTCGGCTACCGCGAAGACGTCCTGCCTTTCTGCCAACACGCGTTCCACTGCTGCTCGGTACTCGTGGGGGACGTTGTGGCGGAACTGGTCTAAGGTTACTTTCTCCCCCTGACTCTCGGGGGTAGTGCCTATGGCGTACACCGTGAGCCGCTCGCGGGTGCCAATGTAAACTCGTCTGGGTTTCATTTCGATCACCGCATCTTGTCTCGCTAACCATGGTTGGCCTAGTACTATCCCTTCGTGTAAGTCCTCTACCACTAGGGCGGTTACCGTGGTGACGTCGTCCCGAATGCGTACCTCGAGTTCGGCTTGCCCCACTGTCCTTCCCGGTTGCGTGCTGGTTGCTAACCGTAACTTGGCCTGGTGGGGCTGCAGCGCGCCGGGGGGTACCAGGTGGGGGGCCACGAACACGTGGCTCGCGCCCGTGTCTACCAGGGCCGCCGTGGGTCGCCCGTTGACTTCCACGGGGATGCGGAGTAGGCCGTCGCGGGGACGGATTAGCTGGTTTAGCTGCGGTGTGGCTGTTTCCGCGGCGGGTGTGGGTTGGCTCGGTTTGCTCGGAGGCGCGGGTTTTACCGCCGTGCCCCCGGGTGGGCGTTTCCCGACGTGTTGGTGACGGGTGGTGTTTGCCGGCGTGGGCAGTCGACATGCCAGTGGCGGGTACCTGCGGGGCAGCCCAACTGGCATCGCGTTAGTGGGGGTTCCTGCTGTGTCGATGACCCATCGGGCCTACCAGGTGGTGGTGCGTCCTCGATGGCTCGTCGCGGGCGGTCGGGTGGGTAGCCCCCTGCTTCCCGGTTCTGGACACTGGCTATTCTCTGACCCATTGGGCGTCTGGCCAGGTCCCGGTCGGTGTTCGGGGGGTCGTAGTATCGCAGTCCCCGGATGTTCTGTTCCGTGTCTATGGCTTGTCGGACGTAATCCTCGACTTCCTCTGCACGGTAACACCGCATGAACGGTTGCAGTTCATTGTGTAGGAGGGTGGTAATGGTTGCGAGCGCGGTGGCTGGCGCGGCGCCGGGTGCTACTCGATTGAACAGTTGCATTTTCTTGGCCAGAAACTGCTCGACGGGTTCGCCGTCGCGTTGGCGTTCGCCATAGAACTGTGTCGTGCATTGGACCAGTGCGTGTTCCGTGTCAAATCGGCGGTTGAACGACATGGCAAACTCCTCCCAGGGCATGCTGAAGCGTCCCCAGATGTTCCACCATTGGCGGGCGGTCCCCTTCAGCTGTTCGCTCGCTCGCCCCGACCACTCATCGGTCGGTATTCCGGACCGTGCCAGTCTGACCTCGCAGTGTGTTAGGAAGTCTCTGGGTACTTCGTGCCCTATTCCGCTGAACTCGGGTAGTGCTAACTTCCCTGTGTAGCACGGGTTGCGTGTATGCATCCCCGTGTTTGGTCCGGTGATTGCACTTGGTGGTGGGATGTATTTGGGTGCCGGATTGGTCCGCGCACTCGTGAGGCCCATAGTCGGTAGTATGCCTCCCAGTGTGACGTTAGCTTGTGCCTCCGTCTTAAGCGGTGCCCATGACCACGGTAATTGGGTGTGCGGCTCGCCGAGTAACGTCTCGCTCCAGGGCTTGCCCCAGGTCTGTTCGGTGACGTTGTCCCGGGTGTTCGCGCATTGGCATGTCCTGTACCACGGCAGTGATCCCGTCAATAGGTCTATTTCCCTTGGTAATAGGCAACACGTGCACACGAGGGCTGTAGGTGGTTCCTGCATGTTGAGCTGTATGTTGTACGTTCAAGTTCGCCGTCTGTGACGGGCTGTTTGTAGTCTGGGCGCGTGTTGTAGCGCGCGGGTTTGAGATCGGCGGCGGGTAGGTGCCCGGATAGCCGCACAAAGAGGAGGCGAAAACGGTCCGTGCGGAGTGGGAGTGGTGACGTCGCTCCGTTGCTCGCCTCGCCGTGATGACGTGCGAGGGTGGGGGTGGTTGGAGTGTCCTTTGTCCGCTCGCCTCGTCGCGCCGGTCTGTCTGGCCTTCGACCCTTCCTGTGTCCAAAATGGCCGTTTCGTATCTCCGCTGTCGCCTGTTGGTGAATTTATTTCGAAAATGTCCAGAAGTGAAAAAAAAAAATTTTTCACATTATTTTCTGCCCCACGTTGGGCGCCAAATGCCGTCGTCCGGGGTCTCGCGCTCGAGTCCCGGTGTGGCTCCTAGTGGGAAAAGGCGGTTCTTGATCTGTGTTGTCCGGGTGGGCGCCAGACTAGCTCGTTTCTAGTCATGAATTTGGGGTCGTGGATGTATGTGCCCCTGCGTGGCCCACTAGGGCCGGCGGCGGTGTTGCGTGAGATGATTTTAAATAAGAGACGTGGAGTTGAGGTGGTGGTGTCGTACCTTTTATTCAGAGTATCGAGTCGTACACAATACAACACTCTACAGAGGTCCCCGGGGGGTTTTTACTTGTTATTCCGTGGCGCCTTATTGTTTGTGTTCCGCGTTACGTGGCCTCGGATGCTGTTATGTCTCAGACGTCTCACTGGGTACGCAGGTAACGTAATTTCGTAACACAAAGGCGGGACACAAAATACACTGAATTAAGGGGGCGCGTACAGGTTACGTGGCACTCGTTACTCGGGTAACGTAAGTTAGCAATACAAAATACGGGATACAAAAATACACTGAATTAAGGGGGTGCGCACAAGTTACGTGGCACTCGTTACTCGGAGAACGTAAGTTAGCAATACAAAACACGGGATACAAAAATACACTGGATTAAGGGGGCGCGCACAAGTTACGTGGCACTCGTTACTCGGGTAACGTAAGTTGGCCGTACAAAATACGGGATACAAAAATACACTGAATTAAGGGGGCGGGCGATTGGAGACGGCCAATCCCGTATGCAAATGTCTCGGCGCGGGTGTTGTGCCCACTGTGGTGAAACACGCACCGCAATTAAGTTTGTCCAAGTTCCCTTGCGGGTTTGTGGTCAGCGCCGTGCGCGTGACCTTAAATAAAGTTCTGTACGTTGCGGGAGACGGCCCGTGCCGTATGCTGAAGAGCAGCCCCGCTGACCAAGTGTGGTGCGGGGTGTCCTTAAGTTGATGCGGCCGGATTAGGTCCGGGACCGAAAAAAGGGACCGGGTACTCACGGAGAGGTTAAGTAATAAAAGGGGTTTGGTTAATTAGTGACTATATTTACCGGACGTTACTTTCAATGTAGACAAAGGATGTTGCCTCTCCGTGGGACGTAGGTCCGCCCCGGTCCATGAGCTGCGCTGAACTGCCGAACTGGCATGGCGTCCGAGGGAGGCTCGGCCTCTCTCGCGCCAGGCATGACCTCATTACGCTAGACTCCAAACGGGTGTGTCTGGAAGAGATTTTATTGTCGCTAAAATCCTAATTTAATGTTTCAGGAGGAATGGGTACGGTTCTTCTCTTGTCTACTCAGGTTTCCGCGGTTTTGCCTTTAATTGCTGTTCGGCTCGCCTGACTCGGGTGGGCCATGGCCAGGGGTGTGTTCCGTTAGCGGGAGCGTATACTGGCGGGTGCAGGTCGGGCTCTGGGGTGGTCGTCGGCCAGACGACGTCAAAACATTAAAGCGTTTTTCTTTATAAAATGTTATCATAATCCCCATCAACTATTATTATGAAACGTGTTTGTGGCACTATGCATGTAATTTTTTAACCCGAACTATTTGTTTTGCCTTATACCTGGATAGAGATAGATCTGACATTCAGTCATTCATAAATTGGCTTCATGAACACAATCCCTTTCAAAGACTCTCAGATGACCTAACTTCTCTTTCCAGTGGGGTGATTGGAGACAAATATTTAAACTGTGACAAAGCTTGGGAAGTTGGCCAATCAAATCTTAAGAACACTGTAGGCAAATGTTTTTCTGAAGTTCACTACCGACGCACAGACAAGGTGAAGTGTTTAGACAATGCAAGTAAAGCTTTAAGAGTACACAATGAAGAAATTGTGATCAACCCAAACCAACTTTTCCACAGAATGCTGTGCCTTGTAAGAAGTGATGAAGAGCTGGCATCCTTCTTAGCATACGAACTGGCTGCTCATCCACCATCGCTGTTTGATGATGTATCTATTCGTAAGGGCACGAAGTCGTCTCTTGTACATGTCCTTGATGAATTGTCGTCAATTTAGTTGTCTCTTCCAGATAATGCAGTATATACAATTGATGGTGGCCATTTACTGCACAATGTTGTTTGGCTTAGTCCAGCAAAATTCAAGCAGATATGTCAGCAGTATGTTAAATATGTTGAGGACCATTATGTTCACTGTTACATCGTATTTGACGGATATCAAGCAGGGCCCAGCACAAAAGATGTTGAGCATCTACGCAGACAAAAAAATAGAAATTCAGTAAAAGTAAGTGTCGAAGACAATATTCATGTGCAGTGTTCACAACAAGACTTTCTGTCAAACAAGACTAACAAAGATGGATTCATCAAACTTATGAAAAAAATCTCCAAAATGCTGGGTGCAATGTTTACGAAGCAGATGGAGATGCAGATACGGCTATTGTTACCAAAGCCACAGAGTTAGCATTGTCAGGTCCATCTGTGCTTGTTGGAGAAGATACTGATCTGCTAGTCTTGTTGATCACGCATGCAACAGCTGACTCACACATGTTGATACCTGGTACGAAAACAAAACCAGATCGCATATATAGCAGTCAGAAGCTTCAAGCCAGTTTAGGGAACATGAAGAAATACATGTTGTTCCTTCATGCATTTACAGAGTGCGATACCACTTCTGCTCCTTTCAACAAAGGGAAAAAGAATGCATACAAACTGCTTTTTGATAATGATTTGCTTCAAAGTCAAATTGAAGTCTTTAATAGTTCATCATCCAAAGATTTAGTTGCAGATGCCAGAGAGAAATTTTTTCTAGCAATGTATGGCGCTAAGGGACAATCTGATCTCGACACAGCAAGACATCACCTTTACCTTAAGACTGTGGGCAAGCAGCAAGTTAGTGGTAGCTTTAACTTAGCAAAACTCCCGCCCACAACGTCAGCAGCACGCCAGCATTCCCTACGCGTTTATTTACAAGTGCAGCAGTGGAAACATGTTGATCTGTCGCCCACAGAATGGGGCTGGATGCTTAACAACATAGGCTCCTTCCAGTTCCAACACTACAAAAACCTGCTCCAGACAAACCTCATGAAACTTGTAATGTACAACTGCAAAATTTCATGTGGAAAAAACTGTGAGTGCAAACGAAGTGGACTTGAATGTTCTGGTATGTGTGGTCAATGTTCTGGATATGGCTGTAGCAATAGTCCTTTTATAAGCACAAACTGTGAATTTGGTGAAGAAGAAGAAGAAGAAGTTTCTGACATTGATGTGCAAAGTTCATTAAATTAATAATTTCCTTTCTGTTGATTCCAATTTGATAGGACAAAATTGAGTGTCTGAATTTTCTTTGTTTTCATATGTTTAATTTCAAGTTCTTCGATTCTGATAATAAGGAATCATGTTTACCATTCAGTATATAATTGTTTGTAAATTCCTTAATTTTAATATGAAATTTAATTCCGAGGAAACACCTGCAAAAAACATTTATATAAACCACAAATATGTCAGTTTTGAAGGATGCAATGACTTTTAAACAATTGTGACAATTTCATTATGTTGTACAAAGTGACTTTCATAAATTTATTTGGTGACCATTTGCATTTACACATAATTAACATGTCAACGGCATTCATTAAAATTTTGCTTTAATGCTTAATAGTATTTACAAGACTTGAAGTGTATTTATGTAAATAACAGAAAACATGCTGACCAGTAAAATATATGTTTTACAGATGGAACTGGACAAATTATATTGACATTAAAACTGTACTTTCTGTGGTACAGTGGAAATAAATAAAAATTATAGATTTTGAAATAAAGTTTTAAAACAATCAGTTCACGAGTTTTATATCTCATAACATAAAAATGTATTTCCGAGAATATTATTGGTTATTAAAAAAAGAGAGAGCAGAGTTCGACAATAGTAATTTTATAATACTTTATTGACGAGACTTAGGATAACATTGCATGAAGAAATACACTTTGATGTTTCAAATTTAGGATAAAAATTCTGATGCAATATGCTGTGTATTTAATTCCCTTGTAAGCCAACGCCACCGCGCAGAAAAACACTTTCTAAAAGGATAATTATTTGCGTATGTTATATGTTAAAATTGTTTTCGATAGGTTTTTATATGCTCTACAACTTTTGTTTGAAACATTTTTGAATGCGATCTACCATTTTGATGTAAATTCTTAAGTTTTTCAGCTTAAATTAAAAACAACGATTAACGGCAATACTTTAAACAACGAAACGCAAATATCAGGTAAAGAAATTATGTGTATAGTAACATTTATGGAAAGATAAATGTATAGGAAGTATGTAGGAAAAAAAACATCCCGAAAAGTGAAACCGTTTAGTTGCTACGATTTTTTTAGTAAATATATGTGAAAATTCGAATTGGCGACAGTATTTTTCAAAATGGCGGAAAACCCGCAACCGGATTTTTTGGGATTTTTGTATGGATGAAGCGGAAAGTGTTCTTGACATTTTCCCAGTAGTCCCGGTTTGTTATTTTTAATGTCCGGGTTTGCCTTCATTTTTGCCTAATTTGATTGGACTATTATTTGTCGTGCCGCTCCCTCCTTTTCACAAGCTCCGCCCAAGTGACCGTCATCTGCGATCGGGTTCTGCGCACATTGGCCGTGGTGTTGTTCCTGGCGATTTCTAAACTGATACTAAAGTTTTTGATACTTGTATTGTGTACTTGTTTGCAGTACTTAATTCAGGCGTGTATCAGTTACAAAGTAACAAATTGATACTCTGCAACCCACCTCTAGCTTCACCTGTTTCCTCCATAAGCCCCCTTGCTTTTGGAGTAATCTAGTATGGTCCTTGATTGTATCATTCTTGTAACATCTGCTGTCATCTTCTTTACCACTTTTGATAAAAAAAAAAAAATTGTTTGCAATTACTGTGGAATACGTAGTATCAGGCTTGCTTATGGCTGCAAAGGAGACGTAGGCCAAAATTCTTTGTGTTGATGTAGAAGCCTCTTCTTGCTGAGGGTGGTGTTTTGTAAGAAAAAGAACGAAGTACTTTATTTACTCTATGAGTTGAGTACAATTATACGTTGAACAGAAGTCTGATATATGTTCGTTGGTCTAGGACAAGGTCATTAGATACCAGGTCATCTCATCCCGCTATTTTACTGTTATTGGTCAATCGCGTCTGACGTACATGCTAGACCATATTGCCGCGGGAATTCAAATTAATCACGTGTCTAAATGGCACTTTCTTAAATTTTCCGATTCACATAGACTGATGTAATTTATGTACAGGTTAAATGTATCACGTGTTTCCGCTAGTAATATATTTAATCTTTGTTATGTTGTCAGTTATTTAATCGTAAATTAGGCTCAAATGTGTATTTTAAATTTTAAACTGGTGTTGTTGGTAAACATTGTGATGCGTGCTGTTCTTGCAATATTCACAACATTGTGTTATTTAATGCTAGTTTGTTTATGCTTGTTACCATTGATAAGTAATTATATTCAATATTACATTTAGCTTCCTTGCTAGATGTTTAAGTGTCAACATGTTATGTTCATTTGCAGTAGTAAACAAACTTTGTAAGTGTATTAAATACAGCACAGTCTATATTAACATATGGAATTATTTTTTGGGGAAACGCATCACTGTTCAAAAAAGTGTTTAAAATTCAAAAAAAGATAGAATAATAAATGGTAAGACACAAAGGACTCACTGCAAACCATTGTTTAAACAATTAAATATTATGACTTTTCCTTGCCTGTACATTTTTCTTACTATACTTTACACAATGCGTAACTCCACAGTAATATCAAATAGTAATATACACAGTTATCAAACTAGAAATAGATGTGATTTACATTTAATCACACATAGAACAAAACTATTTTCACAAGGACCCTACTACAGTAGTATCAAACTAATTAATAAATTACCAACTGAAATTAAGGAAATTGTCCATTTAAATAGGTTTAAACAAGAACTAAAGAAATATTTGGTAAAAAAATCCTTTTATTCAGTTGAAGAATACCTTAGGGTATAAGCATTTTAATATGTTGGTTTTTGTATTTCATCAAGTATGGTGGTTAGGATGTATCAGCAACCTAAATAATATTGCCAAGACAAAGATTGTAGTATCCAGGAGTGTGGTTATGTTTTGTATTTAAGATTTGTGTTTGTCTGTATGTTTTAATTTTTTGTTTGTATTTTGTATATTGACAACTCCCTTCTAGTATGTACTGGAGAAAACAGGAGGCAACCAAATAAATAAATAAATAAATAAATATCATACAATATAACAAGTTTTATGGTAATGACTATCCTCCAAAAAATATTCTAAGAATATTTAATGGCCCTTTAACTACCAAATTTCATATTTGTGTGCAGTAATATGATTTTGTCTAATCCATTGCATTCTAACCTGTGGATCTTCCACATGTGATCCCTCTGCCCTTTACCTATCTCTGAGCTTTCCAAAATCCCCTCCCTTTAATTACCTTAACCTATTTCACCATTCTTTCTTTCTCCTCCTTTACAGTGTGTCCCACACAAGCTCCATCATCATCACTGATGGTCTATGCATCTTCCTTCTTCCGTCATCATTTCTCCTCCGATATTTGTCACTTATCTCACTACATTGCATTGTACCTTTATAACTCTTAAATGTCCATCGCTAGGTATGAGTCCCAAATTCCTTTGGCGTATTCCATATCTGGTTATCACCAGCATGGAAGATGCCTTTTCATTGACTTTTATTTCTCTCCTTTAGTGTCATAGCAGTTAACCCCAGACCCCTACTCCCTTCTTCACCATCCGCTATTTTTTTTTTTTTTTAATCTACTCATCATGCTTTCCCAGACATCTTTCATTATGAACAGCAAGGGCCCCATGGCACTCCCCTGTGGTACGTACTCCATGTCACCACTCCCTCTTCCTACCATTAATTTAATATTAAGTGAGCTAGTAATTTTGCATAGAAAATTTTATTACAGACCTGTCATTTATAATTATTAATTTAAGTAAAAAAAATTAAACTGCACTCTAAAGCTGTCTGGCCTACTATTAACCATGTCCCTTTCCATCAGCTGTAATTCTTAAGAATGGTAACTCCTGAGTAACATGGTAAATTATCACTTGTGAAAGGTTTGCTAGGTTAACTAGGATCTGTAATTCTGAAAATGGTAGCTCTAAGTGAAAGATTTATTAGTGTACAATAATAACACAATTATTTTTTTAAAGTAATTAATTCTTTAAAAGATATGTATTTCCCTGCTTAAATTCTTTCATTTTAATCCTTACTCAACTTATTTACCAAAAACTAATAGTCTCCAAAATTATCACTTATACTATTAAATTTTGATATAAAATCTCAAATTAAAATTGCAAAACAAACTCCCAGATCTTTTACCATGATAAAAATATTTTGGTATTTTGGCATTCTTGGCAGGTACATGTTTCCAAGCTGGTATTCCTAAATATGCTCCTTTCCCACTATGGCCACTACTTACGCACCATAGTGCAGGCAGTAAGGCATACTCAGTTTCTGATTTACCTGAACACTTCTTCTGGAAGAAAACATGCCTAAAACACTGCAACACTTTATTCCTACCTTGTGATACTTTCCAACAAGTGGTCCGCAAATATGTGGCTTAAAACACAAATATCACAGACCATTGTTCAAAGTCTTTATTACATGATACATCGCTGGGTAATTTTATTTCATCTCTTAACATTGGAACGTAAAATTGTACTAAGCCGTTAATGAGAAACAGTATCACATAAACATCATTTGCAGTTTAGACAAACATAATTTTTTTTGAACGAGAGTAACTAGAATAAAAAAATATATTTTTTTTAATTTTTCAGAAAATTAAACTACTGGTAGAAGATGGAGCATGAGAATAGTTTTTTTTATTTTGTGATCAGATGTTCACAGTAGTAATCATATTTTGAACTGTTAGTTACAAAAAATTTCACCACAAAATGCCAAACTTCTGCTGTAAGAGGTAGAAAAAGAGGCAGGTTTTTTAAATGTGTAGACAGTGACATTCCTCTAGTTTCAAAGGTTAAATGTGCAAAACTTTATTTGTGTAGAATAAAATTGTACATTTGTATATAAAAAAAAACAGCATGCAAACAAACATATACACTTAATTTGTATCAATATAAATGTTTATTTACATGTTCATAATTAATCTCCTTGATTGTGTTTGTAAGATTAATTTTTTGTTACAAGTAAAAAATATATAAATGTTGTAAGACCACCTAGTGAAAAATGACCAAGCTAATAGTAATTACAACAATTATGTGAACAAATAACCATCAATAATATAATCCACTATAACTCTAGTGTGTTAAAATGTAGTAAAAATTTGTGTACCTACTTAAAATAATTCTTAAGTGACAGGATTTAAACCTGGAAACTTGTAATCCATAACTACGTACAAACCACTGAGCCAAATAAACATAATAATTTACTGTGAAAAATATTTCATTGTAGGTAAGTGTTTGTATCCTAGGAGTGTAACATCTTTTAAAACTTGCAATATTTATTTTTGTGACTATTAAATTTATTACTAAATGTACTCGTGATTATATTGATGATTTGCATTTCGAAGTCACCATTAATTTAACAGATTTTCATTATTTTTCATGCACATAACACATTTCTCCATATCTTAAATTGTTTTCATTTTATTAGATGCAGTCTGTATACTCTCATCATAATTCTTTACTGCTAGAAACAGTAACAAGGTAATTTTTCTCAAATAATTCATCAGAAATAGGTATTTAACACTCCAAATCTGATCCCAGAACATAATTCATTACATCAAAATTCAGTATTTAACAAAATATATTGGTAATCCATAATAATCTACATTTACTTATGCCTATTATAAATTGTGGTGAGTAAGAAGCTATAAAAGAAATACAATTAGTCACTATGTTCTATCATACAAACTACATCAATTGACATGATTTTTCTTTCTAAATATTTCATCAACATAAATAGGCACTTCAAGTATGTTTTATAATGAACACATATTTGAAAGATAAATAAAAAGCTGACAAAAAATACACAAAACTTTATTTTTTACTACAGGCATTATCTCATTACTATTTTGCTTTAAATTGCTTTTTTCAATGCAAATGTGTAGGAATTGTTTTCCCAACTTGTAGCTGATCATTTATTACATTAATTTACATAAAAAGTAATTTAATATTTTTTTCTGTAATTTTACATATTTGCGAAGTTTCAAATGGTTTAGCGTTAAGTCTCCTTAATGAAATATGTACATAAATAAATTTTGTTACCAAGATATTTATGTAAATGATATAACATTATTTACATGTTGGTTAATACCACCTCTATTAAATGTTAAATTTATTTATTATACTGTTGACATTAGTTTTTTTTTTATAAAAGTCATTTCGCACAAAATCCTGGATAAAAAGAATTATTGTGGCAGCTAGCCATGAAAATTAATACCATATTTTCTTTATCTCTGAAATTTATATGGCATATGTATGTATGTATGTGTGTGTGTATATATATACATACACACACACATACATTACTATATATTTGTACGAATAAAATATAAACTGCAAGGCTTTCAATATCATCACACTTTAATGTGATTGTTAAATGGACAAAGTCACAAGACCCACTTGGCTGACCCAGCCACAGGCGGGAAACAGTGGATGATGATGCTTAGTATAAATTTTGGTGTGTGGTAGACAAATACAGGTTATAAATTGAGGTAAAACTAAGCATGACTCCCTAAATACTTAATTTGGAGCTAACAAGACATATTTTACATCACTAGATTATTACTTGTTACCATGGGCACCCATACCTATGGCAAAGCACCTCCCCCCCCCCCCCCCTTGATAGAGAAAGACAAAAATGTAGTTACGTATAAGTCGTCCAACACTGAAATATTTTCACGTAGATGATTTTAAATATATGTACCTACTTACAAATCACCATTTGTCTTCCAAAATATTTAAAACACCATATACCTCCAGATCTCACTTCCCCCCCCCCCCTCCCCCCTCAAAATATCACATGGGTGCACTTGCTTGTTACATAAGTATACAAACACATTTGTAACTTTTCCATGCATCTGAATTACTTAGTTTGATATGCTACATATTTTCTATTCATGTTGAAAACAACTGTGGTTAGGTTCAGGTTTTTTTTGTTAAACTGCATTAAATCACTGTGGCCCAATTATGACCACAAAACATATTAAAAATTATAAAATGCACAAATATGTAAATATAATAAGAACATAGACAATTACTTGTGAATGTAACAAGGGACAACTCTTTGCAATATGACCAGAGTTATTTATTTAGTTTCTATTTAGTGAAAAACCAGAGAAAGAAAACAATACAATGAAAGAATGAGTGATCTGACAAGCTATGGAATGTTTGCTATTTAAAGATAAACAAATCAATGACAAATTAATTAAACCAGAAAATGAAGTTCATTAGGTGTGGTTCACATCAAACATGCTTTTATTCAATGAATGACGAGCAATATCAGGAGCCTTATTGTTTTCCTACAAACATAATACATCCAATAACATTTAGTCCTGTCAAACAGTTTTAGAAGTTCTATCTTGCGAAGTCATAAGTTTTTGTTAGACAATTCTGTAGCAAACACACATTCTGAAATAATCCATGACTGCAATTTACATGTAAATTATTTCATATGAAATACAAAAGATTACTATCACTCCAAACACACCCCACAATTTTTTTTGCTAAATCTAAATTAAATGACACTTCCTTCAAAAGATCTATAAGCCTACTATTTATGTTACAATTTTTTTCATTTTCTTGCGCACTTTGTTGCTGCTTCTTCCAACACGTTTTTTACTTAGCTGTCGATTGAAATGATTCAATCTTAAAAAAGTCCTTATTCTTACAAATGAAGCAACCAATTTCTTCTCAACAGCAGGCATTTTTACATTACTAAACCACAGCACGAAAACAAAATCAAAACATGCACGCAATTTCACAGTTTTGTTTACTTTGAAGGTCTAGCGGATACGTCATATCACGGAAACACCCGAACGACCAAACTCGTTTTTCTTCTGTTGAGACGACCTGGTATCTAATGACCTTGGGTCTAGGATATGTAATCAATCCAAAATCGTCTCGTCCTGCCGGAAGATGCATAAATTCGTTTCTAGAACTGCTGACTCTATTGTAAGTTTCTAATAGTCTCGTTTGTCCGTGATAAAGCAAGCCTCGCAATGATCACTATCAAAAGTCCGTGATATGCAGCCAATCAGATGGCCGGAAAAAATTAATATGTCCGTTTATCAAAACCTTGCCAATATTTAACTTTCTATGGGCGGACGGATTAAATTATAACCTCAAAAATTATCTCAAAGGCATTATGTTTATTTTAAAAGTTTTTTTTTATAGTTCGTATATCTTTTTTCTGTTTGTGTATTACCTTTTGGGTAAATTTGTAGAGTAGCGGTATTTGTGAAAAAAAAAAATGCTAAAAATCCGAAATTACAGTTATTATATGCTCTTTCACTTCCTCTTTTCATTAAAACCGGCGGAGATAAGAAACTCGGACTTGCTTCCCGAAACACCAGCCGTTCAAGCTACAGAAAATACAATGGAATGAATCTGACAAGTCCTGTACGAATTCCTAGAAATTTTAATGTCACAGCTAGTTAATGCTTACAAAAATCAATTACCAAAGAAATGAATGTGAAACAAATTTAATTTCAGAATTCAAGTTAAGAGGTACTTGCTTGTTAAGAGAGGCGGCACGTCATAAATGTTAGATTTTCAGTCAAATTATTCAACAGTTTTATTGAAACAACTAATTTGTGTATATCTGCAATGTGCCAGTCAACTTGTTTTATAAGAGACCAGCAGAGATACTCAGTCACTCAATACTAGGGAGGGACTAGATGTACAGCATATGACACTTTATGAACTGGGGAGGGATATTAACGTTGCTTTATGAAAGAAAATAGAATTCAAGCAGCCTGTAGTAATACAAATATAATACTATAAAACTGTAGGACAGAAATTTGTAGTTGAATAATAACACATAACTCTTACCATCAAATTTTTTTTAATTTACCTGAAATTTTTTGTCCTTACTATCAAAAATCAACAGAAATTAAACATGAAATCAAAAATACAATTAATAAATTATAATATTACCGTTTATTGGCAATGTTAAACTAAACAAAAATGAAATCTCTTACCATAAAAAAATTCTAAAAGAAACTAACAAAAATAAGATTGAAAAATTAATATGTAAAAACGTTTTTTTTTAGTAACCCAATTATAGATATTAATATTCTCCTTTAATGTATAGAACATTTGCTTTCCTTTCATTTTTAGATTTTTTGGTGGTAGTTCTATAATCTGGTCCTATGTGATAAATGAAATATAATTATCGTCAATTTTAAAATTCTTTCCAGTGATATCACAGATTTTACAGAATGTTACTTGAACTATCCTCTTCTTCAACACATGTGCACATGACTACATAACAGTATTCTGTGTTGTTCTGTAGAAGTTTGACCAGCACAAAATCGCCGTTGTCGAACGATTTATTCCCAGATGTTATGGGCTTGGGGTCATCTTCTAGCTGTCTCGTCTTTTTGCAAAATGATGGGTCAGAAAGCTGTGGAAATTCTCGAGTATTCTCCATGTTTTACTCAGATAGTGAGGCCAGTGGTTCATCCTCAGAATCATATATGGATTCATAAATATCCTCAATATTTAGACGAGGTTTAGGACTTAAAACTAAAGTGTGACCAATATAACTGTGGCCTTAATGACATTCTGCATGCCGTAATACTTCTAGTTTTGTTTCAAATACGCTCTCGAGTTCCCTGCCATTGGCTAGACTAAAGTTCATCACGGCCCAGTCTGTGGCCGGGCGACAACGGTACGGCCCGGCAGCATACACGTGGACGTAAAAACATTTGGTCCTTTAAGGTGGGCTCACAGTTAATAAACATAAGCGAGTGCATAGCAGGCCATGGGCACAACTGTGCACACGTATTGTGCAAAATCTGTTCACACTTAAAATGTTACTGTTAATTTCAGCCAATGAATTTTCGGAAGTATCCAACATCTGTTGGCAGTGACAGTAAGTAACTATATTAACTACCAAGTGATTATCCCGTGACATCTGACCAGCAATTTGTTAGCATATTTTTTTAACATATATCTAAATAAGGCTTATATAAATATTTTTGCTAACCATTCTAACGACACATTTATTTTATTTACAAATTTTGCTAGTGACTTATAGGTAATAGCACTAAATAACCCTTAGCTTGGCAAAAAAAATATAATCCTAAATTTTTTAGCAGAAAAAAATACTTCATGCTACTTTTCACAATCCTTTATATGCCAAAATAAATATTTGTTTTTTTCCTCCAATATTTATTGGTTTTTAAAACAAAATTATTTTTGTTACATTTATGTAACATAGCTAGCTATACAGTCCATATGTTTACATCAATGAAAATTAAACAAATATGATAAAAACCTAATATAACTGCAGAATTACATGCAGTTATGACAAGAAAGTAAAATATAATTTCAATTTAAAAGAAATACTAAATATTTACAAAAACAACCCAAACAAACTAGAAATTGATAAAAACACAGTCTTCAAGTCTGTTTTAACATAAAACCAAACCAAACTAAAACTTTCACATAGGCTAATGCAAATTTTGCATAAATTTTTGTTTCACTGAAGCAAAAATATCTTATAAATCACAATATACTTACTGCATTATCTACATTTTCTTATTTTTAAACACAAAAAAACAGTTCCGCTTTTCTGTAAAGTAAAGGCATAATTCCTTCCTTGCAGTAACGACATCTGCCTCCGGATGCATGTAGGGGAAGATGACCCACGTCTTATTGAACGTCCGCTCTAGGTTTTGGCACAACAGGTTTCTTCAGTTTCTTGGGTGGCGGTGTTATGTTACTACTACTTGGTCTTCCACGCTTGGGACGTTTATACAAAAGAAGTTCATCTGCAATCTTCCTTCTAAACTCTTAATCGACTGGTTCTTCTTATCTTGAGAGCATATTATGGTGTCTTCTGTACAACAGCCATGCATTGTTGACACAGATATCCAGCAACTGGGAAAAAATTCCCATGTACCATCTGTGTGTTCGAAAACCAGTGCGATATAAGGCCACAATAATGTCGGATAAATCGACACCACCCATATGAGCATTGTAATACTTGACTATTTGAGGACACGGCACATCAATCTTGCTTTTACTATCTTTACAGTAACGTTGTTTTGATGTTACTGGACTAACAGAAACATAAGAACTACCAAGTATCACTGCTTTGTTATCATACCACTTTACAATGGTAACACATTTGTCATTATCTGACATTTGGTCACAACTTCCTCTACCTTCTTCCTTCAGGTTCTTGTCAGACTTCAGGCGGCAACCACGTAACCTGTTGCTTCTCAGAGTTCCAACACTTAATATGCCATATTCACTCCGTAAGTAGTGAATTAGCTCTGGGGGAAAAAAAAGTTGTCAAAATAGATAACTGAGCATGCTTGATTTGGGATTGATTTACACAGTGATAACACTACTATCGCTATGGCCAAGGGAAGTTTCTGCAGCTGAGAAGAGAATACCAGAAAATATATCTTCACCAGCATATAGCATAAAGTCATACACTATTCCTGATACATTAGAACGAACATACATCTTATAGCCCTATTTTTTTGGTTTGATTATTAAGTACTCACGTCTTGAACCTGCACGACTACCTTTGTTTGGGATCATCATTTCATCTACTGACGTCCTCTTTTCATGTTCAATCGAAAGACAGTTTTCTCTAATGATATCCAAAATTGGCCTAACTTTGAAATACCTGTCATCATTTACGTTTTCATTGTTCACAAAATGAAGGTATCATCGAATACATTGGTACCGCTTCAAAGACACAATTCCAGCAATTTTTTCACAACGAAGAGTGTTTGACCAGTAGTCAGTGTATGCTGGCAGCTGAATTATCCCCATTAGTATCTCTATTGCCAAAAAATCAGAAATCTCATTGAAAGTTGTGTTTATGCATTTGCCAGTTTGCTGTGTTGAATACAGATTTGTGTTTTCAACTATCAAGTTGCATAAGACAATTGTTGAAAAATTTATTGAAATATTCAAGAGAAGTCAAAAGACACTGAGGAGCAAAGTTATCGCTGTCAATTGATGCTTCGAGGATAAATTTGTTTGGCGTCCAGCTAAACTGTGGTTTATTTACAGAGGTTTTTACAGCCTTCGTCACTGAAACTATACGTGTTGGTTTCGTGGGGCAATATTGGCTTATTATTTCCTTTTTTTGCAGCCATTGCAACAGTTGATGGCAATGGCTTGTTGAACATGACAGCAAGGACTGTGCATGTGTCGAACATGATAATGGCTGTGCATGTGTCGAACATGATTCTGTGGACATTGTTGACCGACATGCATTTTTCAGTTCTGGATGGACGCTACAAAACTGGTACAACAGAAGCATCAATTTTAGTACAGAGAGAAGAGTCCTCTGTTGTGAACTGTACATGTTCAACTAAAGCTGTATTGGTTGATGAGTGAATTTTAGCTAATTGTGTCAACATTTCAATGGCTTTTGGGGCTGAATCAAGACCTGTTAAATTTGAACTGTAATTTTGTAGTGAAGCTTCGCCTGTTTCTGAAGCAGAATGTAATGTGGAAGACTGATTTTCTAAATTCTGACTATTTTCCTGGAGATCTGTATCAATGTCACTGAAAAATTCTGAAACATTAAAAAGTACCTTATCTTCAAAATATCAGGAATCATGTTTTGAAGGTCGTCATCCAGTTCTGGCACATCACTTTCTTCTTCTGAATCCGCACCACCTCTTGGCACCATTGCCACAATCCTTGCAGCACGAGATAAATGAACATGGTTCTGTAAAAAAAAATTCAACAGTAATGTGTCAATAATAATATTATAAATAAATACAAACAAAATTAATACACTCAGGTATGTATATATTGGAAATAAAGTTTAGAATATCAGTCTAGTCCAAAATAAGTAAAATCCAACAATAGGTAACTATATATAAAAATTAAAATTGTTTATTATGAAAACATTAAAAACTATTATTATTCATTTTTAATATAAACAAATTTAAAACAACACATATAATTTTAATTTTGGCTAAAATATTTGGAAACTTACCAAACTGGCAATGTTACAAATGTGTAACATTGACAGAAATTGTTTTCGTTCTACATAGCTGGCAGTGTTACATATTTGTAACAATGATACAAATGTGATTTTATGCTACTATATTATAATTTCCTAATTTTTGGCTTACAATTCACATAATTTCAACAAAATAATTTTAGTTTTAACATTTATGTACATTTTCTTTATATATAAAACATTTACTTAGGTACCTCATGTGTGCGTATGTATTTCGTTCTGCCTGCCATTTTGGCAACTTTCGGAACACCACTCATAAAGTTTGTTTGGTAATACATAGATGGCTCTTTGTGGTGCAAGGGATGTCAATATGTGAGTGCACAGCACAAAGAACAAAGGAAAATTTTGACAAGGGAAAAATTTAAAAATAAAAATTAAAATGTTACGTATAAGTCACATTGCCAAGAAAAGGGTTAATTTTAAAGCAGGGATTACACGTGAGCATAGTAATATCTCGACAATTTCTTGCCACAATATGATTGGAAATATAAACAGTTATCTAGTCCTGCCAAAATGGCATGCTACTCTAGTCACATTTGTTGCGCCATGCGTCCGTAACAGGAATAAAATATATTCATTTTTCTTCTATGCATATGAACTGTCTCCCATGCACACAACTGTCCTATGCACTATTGTGTATCAGTATGTTTGAAAACATGGCGGTCAAATCTTTTATGCAAGACCTACTGTCACTGTTATTTTTTTAAATTCTTAATCTAGCCTTAACACCCAATATAGCCACAACTGAACTTGCCATAGCTAATGTTTGTACAACAGCCGATAGTGCAGTCAAACCTGCGTGCACATCTCTTCTCCCCCCCCCCCCTCCCCCATGTAGCTAGCTGTATCCCACGGTACATCCGTTGTTTATCGTGTTGGAGCACCTTTTTTTGTGCTGATTTTGTACTAACTGAAATTTACAGACAAGCTTTTCAAGACGGGCAGTATAATTAACATAGCGCTATATGAATTTTAGCAATTTGAAGACGTGCTAAGTGAAAGATTGGTGTAACAGTAATTATCATATGTAATTAACAAAGAAATATGAGAATCTATGCACAAAAAACAGTAGTGAACTTTAGGTGAATAATCACAAAATAAAACTTACCAGTGGAGAGATCATTCACAACGTTATCGTAATGACTGATGAAATGGCTGCGTGGCTAGCTCGCATGACACTTGCTGCCAACTTCACGTCCAATGAATTGTTTAAGGTCAAAACTTCTAGCTACAAAGTAAACTAACACAGTTATTAAAGGAATACAAAAAGGCAGGGGATGAGATGTGAAATATGTGGGACAAATGTAGACGTAAATATTTTTTAAAATGAACAATTTTTATATTTTGTTAGATTTCTATGTAGTTAAAATTACTGATACACAAACAGAATAGCTTAGGGGACAGACTAAGGGAGATATGTTTTTCATGTTTGAGGTACTATTGTGACTAAATTAAGTACCTACATTTAAGTAATGAATTAAAGTGAATGACCATTAAGCTTCAGTCAGTTGAGATACTGAACACAACACTTCACATGTAATCTTCCAAGCAGCTTCGACATTGTGTAACAGATATTGTTTATATTTTTGGAAGTAGCTTACATTGTAAACAGTACAGTAGGGATAATCCAGATCACTGATAATTGTTATCAGACACCGGGCCATCACTACGGTGAACTACGATGGTTTCAAACTAACTCCACTCTCTCAAAGTGACATCACTGCATTTCCACCAAAATCTTCACATAAACAGGTTCACAGACAAACAGAATAGAAATTTCATTTTACTATCCACAAACAGTTAAAAAACAACATAAGATAAAACTGTGTGTCTACCGGTCACGGAAAACGATAAGACATTAAATAAGGAGGAATGGCTCTGGGAATCACAAACTTCAATATAACCCCCCTTTTGGTAACTAGTATTTAAATTTTATTTTACCTGGCTTTGCTTAAGTATATCAATATTAAACAAAATAATTGGAGATTGTCCAGTTATGTGTAAATTATCTCTGAAAAGGTTTTAGCCTGTGAATTTAAAAATCTCTATGTAGCAAATAGTAGATCCAGTTCATATTACATTAGCTTATGTTTAGTTTTGTTTAACTTACACAAAAAAAAATTACCTTATGATAAAAGTATTGAACTTAGTAGTTAAGTCCAGGTATCTGGAAATATGCTGTATAGCATAAATGTATATCAAATAAATAAACCTTATACCTTAAATTGTTACTTGGTGCTAAATATGTGCTTGCTGATAGAGGGACAACTTGAAATATATAAAACATAAAGAAAGGGCTCATTCACAACCACATAAAAATGTATTTATCTCAGGAGCATGTCTTGCATCCTAGCCATAAATTTATAGTAAATTTATACTAACTCTTTGCCATGTTCAATTTTATCATAAATTATATATTAATTTCAAGGGGCTACTTAATTTTACTTTATATAAATGAAGGAAATTCATTTTTCCTATTTATGGTAACAATATTTTGTATTATATTGTATTAACTGGAAATATCTCTGAAATTTATGTTTATAGACTATTTTTTAAATTCCAATTTAGTTATTAATTAAATTGGAACTATATTCAAATTGTAAGTATGTTGTGTTAACACAGAACATAAATGCCATGAGCAATGGGACAGGTATTTGTTCTTTATTTCAAAATGTTTGTTGTAATTTCTTTAAATTTTTTAAATGATTTTGACTTGTTTTCAAATTTACCTTTTTTTGTTTGTTTATTATTGTTTTTCCCCATGAATTACAGTGTAAAAAGAAATATAGGTATGTCAAAAAAAAATTTAAGTTAGTCTTTTCCATTGCAAGAACCAATAATTGAATGCTATCTCTATAGCTGTCACAACAACATTGGAGTGTACATTTTGATGAAATATATTATATTATAATAGAAATCACCATAAATAATAAAATAATAATCAGAAAGGAAAGGATAGAAATGAGGACAATTTTAAATTAAATCAACATTAAAACATATAGTCTTGTTTTTGTAATGATGCTGAGCAAGAATAAACATTATTTCCAATAAAATAGCATTTAACTTTAACCTGTAGCAGTAACGAATATTAAAAAATTATATACTTGTAGAAAATGTATTAATGTTCTGAATACTTACACTTACAATTTTAATATAGCCTTATTCATAAATAAATATTCAATCAAATTATAACTAGTAGTTACATATTGGAATAAAATTAATTTTTTCATATGCACTACAATATACATTATAATACCAATTTTAAGTCTTATTAGTAATGACAATTTTAGTGTTCTGTATCGTGTGCATTACTTGCAGTTTATATTTAATTCAGTCACTATCCACCATATAATCTCAACTATGTATATCCAAGGTATAGAAGTGTCTAGCTGCAGGATAACACAGACTACCAGTCAGCGTACTGACATGCCAGGTGGTGTGTGGTGTTGTTACAGGCAGCACGTGAAGTTGACTGCTCAGAGCAGAAGCCTTTCAAAGCGGTTTTTCTCCCAATCAAAGAGGAGTTGACACATGAACTGGTGAGCACAGAATATTTTTCAGAACCAATAGTCATTATAGGTAAGTAGTTTACAAATAAGATTTTCCAGAGACTACTGAGCTCAAATAAATTCAACAAACCTGCAATTGAAGTTTGGTACATCTGTGTTGACAAACAGAACCTATTGCTCGGACTTTTAACAACAAGGTTACTCACCCTTCCCAATTTAAGAATGAGTTTCTTAAATAATTAATAATGTTTTTATAATCATTAATAACACGTATTTGGTTTTCTATCATTATGTAAATTACAGTTGTTTGTTCTTTTAAGAGGTATTAGTGCATTTTTAAAATGTATTTTAAACATATTTCCCATTAATGTAACATTTTTAATATTTTAGATGAGTTTTTTTAATAAAGCAATTGAAGTAATTTTAGTTGCATCTTGCTTTCTCAGTTAACATTATTGTGTGTGTGGCCCGGCTAAGCACACAGAGAAACGTAAAAAAAAAGACGAGCAATATTCCTTAGGAATTTTTCATTACTATGGTTGCATTCGACGTTATTTGGAAATCAAAGAGTTTATTAAATTACCTTTGTTTATTTCTTGCCAAAAAAAATGTTTTTTCTCATCGTTACATGGCCTCAGTACACAATTTTACAAATGAATTTAGTTCGTGAGCTTTGTTACTTGCACAGTATTTGTCTTTTCTTATACAAATTTTTACGATGTCTTTGAATTTTGATAGAATGAGGTCCAAATACATACCACAGCACCATACATCTTGCCGTTGACGGTCGAGGAGTCTTCTTGTCACTCGCCAAAAAAAAAATATTTTTTAGTAATGTCCCTTGGTTAACTACATAACTCAAGGTACCGTAGATAGCGGACCGGAATCACACGAAGTCGGGCCGACGTCGATGCCTAGGGCCTAAATTTCTAATTAACTATTCCGAAAAATAAAGAATTTAGGTTCAAAAAATGCTGCCTGGCCCTAGCCCCTAGGCGTTAAATTGTCCCTTAGTGACTTTCTATTCTGTGTCGTGACTAGCCGACGACGCAACCGGTTTCGGCAACGATCGAGCAATAAGTGGCTTGGTCGACGAGACTACCTTCCCTTGTAAAGGTGAAAACAAGGGAGGCAACCCCGTGGGCCAATTGACCAATCAGAGTACAGAATTCAGAACATGACCATATAAGGAAATTCGGACAGGCGCATCACTCCATGACAGGGCTCGCCCTGATTGGCTGGCTAGTGGTAGCCTCCAAAGAACCTACCAGGCGGTCACTACAGCTGTGCGTCCATGTGACGCGTAAATCCCAAACACACATTTACAAGGTGAAAAATAACTTTCTGGCGCCAGGGTGTCGCGCCTGTCCGCTCTTCCTTCTGTACCTTCCAGACTATTCTCGAAATATTACACTAGCAATATCCAATAGAATTTAAAATTACCCAACAAATTTAAAAACAATGTTCAAAATTTAGTAAACAAAGTTGAAATTCATACCGTATTAGAAATTTTAGTTTAAAAATGATGTCCTGTAAAATTATAGTCTACACTGCTTTAAACAAAACAATTACTGAAATTAATTATCAAATATCAAAATTATTATGAACTGCAATTAACCCTCAAATTAATAATTAAGTTACTCAAGGAAATAAGTATTTGAAGGCTTTCTATGAAATATAACCAACGTAATTCATAACAATTCTTAACAGATCTGAACAATTATCCTTAACTACATATTAAATTATTATTATCCTTCATATCAAAGTTATTCTTAATCAATATTCTTATGACCAATAAATAAATAAATAAATATATATAAATATATATATATATATATATATATATATATATATATATATATATATATATATATATATATATATATATATATAAAACAAATCCTCCTTGTGCAATGCTACAAGATTTCTTGTGCTTTCTCTTTTTTTTTAAATTTTTTTTTTTTTGCTTTGTTTGTTAGAAGGCAGGCTAATGCAATAGTTTTGCCTGTTACAAAAGCATTAGAGAGAGAAAGAGAGAGAGAGAGACAGAGAGAGAGATACAGAGAGAGAGAGAGAGAGAGATGTATTTTTTGCATGGGAAAATAATCAAGTGATGTCTCGTGTGGGCAGTTATGGTCAGTTTTCACGGCCAAAAAGTGTTCTGTCATTGGTGGAAAGTGTAAAGTTCTCTGTGATTGGCCTACGACTCCAGCCACGACATCTGCTGTAGTTGTTGGTCGCCATGTTAGTCATTACTGGGGCACCTGCGAGTGTAGACGTGTTGGGTGACGGCTGCCCAATTCAATATATTAGAGAACTGTCGAGAAGTTTCACGCCTGCGGTCGGGGCTGCGCTGTTAATGGCAACTGTACGACCACAGGCGCAGCAAAGTCCTAGAGTGAAGCCTTTCTGTCAATTGGTGGCCGTGCTGAGCAGACAGTCGGTGCCGTGCGTCGTGAGCAACCAAGGGACAATCAACCAACATTTTTAATATTACAAACTTCAGTTTTAATTATGTAGCCTAACTAAATACATGGTTTGCAAAAATGATGTGATAATTAATACATATAGTCAAATAAAACTAACTCCATAAATTAAAAAAAAAATGATTCAGCAATATTTTGTATGTATAATTTTTCACACACAATTAAATGGCAAGAAATATTCTTCGGGTCATTCCATGTCAGTTCATCCAGGGCATGTAACCCATGTTTTTTGATTTTAATAAAAATTGGTTCAATTGTTAGGTGACAAAAGGCCACTTAAAATCCAAAATTTTAGATTTTTATCTCAAATACTTCCTGAGAAATCGAAGGTTCCTTTGTGACCATTTTTGGCCTAAAACAGGTTGTAATGACAGCATAAATTGGTCAGTATCTGTGTTTCCTTGCTTTGTATTTCACTGTAATACCAATATTTCAGAATAAGAACAAATTTCCTTATGTAAAATTCTCTAGAGAATTAAAATTTTGCCACCAAATTGCTATATCTAGAATGGTTTGTAAGTTATAACAGAATTATTAACATGACTGATGTTTCAAGTATCATCTGCATCCTTTATTACAAAATAGACTGTATCTCAAAAGGCAGACCTCACAAAAAAATGAGCTTGGTGCTATGTGAAAGAGGAGGAAATTTTCTATAATATACATTAAAAAAAATAGTGGCTTTCTGCTGGAGTGTTAAAAAACAACATGAAAATGACTTGGCAGCCAGAAGATGGAAGTAAAGAGGATCGAATATAAGGGTTGTGTATGTCCCATATTTTCCGCATATTACACAAGGATTAGGTGCAAATTTCAAAGCCTCTAATTACCTTCCCTGTGTTATCTGCAGAACCATGTCATGCGACTGTACATATGTCATTTCTGCATGGAGTCTGCTTGCTAGCTATAAGAGAGGGGTTCTTTGATACTTGCTCTGTTCCCCTTGGCATTGGTTTTTTTTTTCTGCTTCCTCAGAGGCAGTTGAGAGGTAGGCCTAATATTTGGGCTGTCACAGTAAATGCAGTATAGTGGCCCATGAACAGAGGGGCAGAGAGGAGGAAAGCAATAAAGATAACGGAGGGGGGTGGGGTCAGATAAGGCGTGTGTCTGCCACCATGCAGGCTACACTGTGTAGGGCAGTCTTACTGCGCTGCCTGTGTATAATGTTAGTGGAAAGTCTTAGTTCATTATAAGTTGGATGAGAACTACATGGCTACCAGTACTAATAAACTAGAATTCTGTTCTGTTCGGAATGATATGCATGAAGAATGCCATAAAGAGTGTTATATTAAAACAAAGGCAATCAAAAGATTGGAATCACTTTCCAAAGATATTCAAACTCTTCTTGTGCTGAGAACAGGTATTTCTAAACATCAACCTGTTTTAGGCCAAAAATGGAAGTATTTGAGATAAAAATCTGAAATTTTGGTTTTTAAGTGGCCATATGTCACCAAACAAATGAACCAATTTTTATCAAAATTAAAAAAAACAATGGTTGCATTTTCAATTTTTGTTGGATGAACTGACATGGAATGACCCCTTCACCGATTTTTTGTTTAGGTTTAGAATTTACATCCTTTCAACTTTCTATAACTGTAACTTTATTTTTTGAACCCTTACTGCATGTTTAGATGCATAAGTTACAAATGGTTAAGCACACATGAGCAAAGCCTTTAAAGGCATATTTATGTAACTGTTGATAATAAGATTTTATAAAAGTATTTTTTTTAGTCTGTTTTTACTGTTGTATATGTGATAGCAAATAAATTTAAATAAAATAAATATTATTTTACTAGGAGGTATATTGTTAAATAAATTTTACAAGGAAATCTTTTATTTGTAAAAATATTAGCAGAAAATAACGTGTACATAATAAAGTTTTACCGAGCTAAATCTTGTTTCTTATTTGTACGTAAATTTCTCCTTATGTAGTGTTGTTCTTGCATTATGATTTTATTCAGTTTTATCACTATATTCACCATTTATAATCCAGCCAAACACTACTGATATCATTAGTTGCTGTATTTCCTAATAACATGCAGGTGTCTGCTCCTCCATGTGCTAATTGGTGTGTTGTTTCAGCCGGCAGATGGAGACGTCTGTGTGAAGCAGGAGCCAATCACGGAGGAGTTGAACGAACTGGTGAGTGCAGACGTGACTAAGAACACAAGCATGAGAGATTCCAGAACCCTTTGTGGACATGAGAATAAATATGACACACCATTAATTCATAACTTCACACAACTTGAAAGAGACCAGTGACTCCCGTGTCTGTCGCCCAGCCAGTTGTTCCGCTCGTGGCTGGATGGTTCTGCAGTCCCGGAGGATGCAGCCATTCACTGTGTACTTCCTGCAGTCTGGTCATTGGGAGCAAGGGAGAGGTGGGGGTGGTCACTTGTCAGCAGCGACCTTGCAGGGCCGACAGTGCACGGGATGGGGACATCTGCCTCAGTGATGTCCCAAGAATACACTTACAGCAAAACCCCTTATTTGCACTTATTGTGGCGACAAAGTAAAAAAGTCTAAAAAGCGGGAAAGTGTAAATAAAGGGAAAAGTAAGAAATACGTTAAAGTTAATTAAAATACAGTCGCATCCTGCAGCGTTCAGAACAAATACGGGCTACATAACACATACATATTGCACCACAGTAAAAAAATTAAAAAAAAGGGCCGCAACTAGCGCGCAGTGCGCGGAGAAAGGTCATTGTACTCAATCAGCTGTTGTTACGGTGCATAGCCGCCGGCTGGTTCTCTGTTCTCTGAGCTGCGCATGCGCAGTATAACTCACTTAACGCTCCGCCCAGACTCGTGACCTTCCATCAGCAGCCAGCCAATAGATGCAAGCTTAGCGGAAAAAAATATAAGCTCCACCTCCCGTGTACCAGTTTTGTCCAGTTCTAATACCAATTTATTGGTACACGCATCACGTGACATGTTTTAGTTTACGTTCATTTTGATGGTTTGATACCAATAATTAATTATTTACGATCCCCAGAAATAAATGGTTAGTTTAAAAAAAATATGCATCAACTGTACAATACTTCCGAAATTATAAAATACGTATAAAACAGTTACCAAGACTCCTCATTTTATCTTGTGAAGTTTATGTCTCATACCAGTATTTCGGCTAAGTTGTGACATAAATACAGTATCAGAACTTACAAGCAGTCACGTAATATTCCCGACATTCCCGTTACGTTTATACATTCATGAGTTTACGTTTTTCCCTAGTACATTTTAGATTGTCTCCTGCTATAATTACTCGGACTTTTACACGCCTAGGCTTAAATTATTACATGTTTATAAATAAAAGCAACTTTTCATGTTATAAGATATGTATATTTTGCAATATAAAATGTTCATTGCCGACTATAAACGTTAAGTTTTTCACGATGTTTTTAGGCCTACTAGCTAATCTTATCTACACTTAAAGTACCCACGGTATTTTTTTATTTGAGCAAATATATTGTGTGTTAATTATTATTTTATTGATATAAAATATAAAAAAATGTAAACACGAGGCTTACGACACTGCCTTCAGTGTCGAATTTTTATTTTATTTTTACGTTTGATTAGCTCAAGTGTTGTTTCTGCACGAACAAGATATAATTTTGATCGAAAATACATCAGCATAATATAAAGTTACGGCAGGTCATTTCCCGTGGCAGCAGGACACGGCAACGGCAATTCATTTCCCGCGGCAGCGGTGGGAAAAATGAGGGGGAGGGGATAGTCACAAATGGACGTAATTTGGCCTCGCTGGTTCCTACGTACAACTCGGTCGTAAGGACAAATTTTGGAGAACCGTGAGTGTACGTAGAATCGAGGTTTCACTGTATGTGATTAAAATATAGTCCAGAAACTCGGCAGCGCTCGCAGCGCAAATAGAGCCAGCACAACTTCATCGTCATCTTGTAATGTGTTTGTTGTGGTTTTCGATTTGAACGCAATCTTTGACGCGTTTCACATGTTTATTCTCGGACAATTCTTTTACAGTTTCATCATCTATGGCGATTGCACCAAGTTGTTTATGGTTGTTACATGACGTAAATAGCGGGATGGATTCGATTTTTGAGATGTAATTCGCGTGAAAGTATTGTATTGGACTAAATGGGAACTAAACGGGACCTGAAGAATATAGTGCAAATAACGGGAAAACGTAAATAACGGTAATGTAAATAAGGGGTTACGCTGTAGTTACTTTGTTACAGTAGGATTGCTTCATATCCTCATGCTCACATCTCAGTGTGTTTACTTTAATTTTATGTACTTGTCCATGATATAGCTTAGTATTAACTTGTAACGACCAAGGCTACTACTGTCCCCACTTGCTACACAGTTTCGTTAACAAGTTATGTTGTCTGATCATATTCAGTACTATGGTTGGGTTGTTCAGTTTCATTTATATAGTAGTTTGTTATTTCTGTAAGAAGTATTTTAGTGTTTGACTAATGTTTATTCCTCATAATATGCATTGTTTTGTACTTTTTAAGGTGTTCAGAGAATATGTTTGCTCTATAGTGATTAAGCCCCTTGAAGTTTTTTTTTACTTGTTTGTTTATTTGGTTAGTCGTATTTTTATATGCTTTCACGTAATTTTTGAGGGGTTGCTTTTTTTAAAATTTGTCAAGACGTGTTAACGTAATTTTATATTTTATTTTGTCATGGTTCTTTGTTAGATAAGAATAGCACATGAAATAGCTTGTCGTTTGAGGAATAATTAGAGAGAGTCAGAGTTCAGAAAGAGTGAGTAAAAGTCTCAGAAGTTATTAGAAGTGCTGTTGCCACGTGCCGTGATTGGCTGATATTTTTCCTTGTATGTTTGTGATTGGGTGAATAGGTGGTGCACCTGCCACTTCCTTCAGGTGTTGTGCAGTTGCATGTAGCCTCGACAATTGGCGTCAGTACGAGGTACTAAGATGTCATATGTCGGGTGGTGGCTCAAAATTGACAATTGAATGGTTTGAAGAGAGTATTTTGCATTAATAATAAACCTTTATCTTGTTTTGGAACTATAAACTAGAATTTTTTAGCCATAGTAATTATATTGGCCCAAACAAGGATCTAGTTAATTTTGTCTTTGTACCGAGGATGTGAGTCCTTTGGTTTGTACCGTGAGTTTGTGTGCATCCACAGGATATAATTGTGAACTATCTTTAAATATTCATCCTACGGTACTTGCGGACAGTAAACTTGTCAGTTTTAAAATCAGGGAAGATAAAGGTAATAACGTTTACAAACGTCTTAAAAAGAAAATTTATACGCCAGACAAATTCGTATTTCAGTTAATTAAATAAGTAAGTGGTAATGTCCGGTTAAATATTAGATTTCTAATTTAAAAAAAATCATTTTATTAGGAAAAGATACGTACACATACCGCTCAGCATCTAATAGCGAGACCAAAAACAAAATGTGACGTTTACGCGAGAAGTTTTTTTATCCCAATTTTGACGGCCTAAAATAAAGGTGTGACGATTATGCAAGTGCGACGATTATGCGATAAATTAGGGTATTATTTATAATTTGTTGCAAAGAATGTAAGAACCCTTAAAGCAAAATGTGTATAATTAGTGTTTAGAATATATGTAGTTACTTAAATTCAATTGGTTTTAATGTGTTTCTTGGCCATTCAATTTCCCTCAATGCATTATGGCTGCATTCTCAAAATGATTTTTCTTGTATGTTAGTTGGAGTAAACTTAACTAAGAATGTATGGAATTAAAGTGATTTAATGTGGAGATGACTATCGATTCAAATAATTGCTAATTGAGACAAAGACTTTAATTTATTTAGCTTTAATTAAGTAAATTCCCTCTAGCTCAAATTCTTAACCTCCATGATTTCGACCCATTTTTTTGTCAGTAAATGTATTGATATTTTCACTTATTGAATGTTATTCTTTAGTTTAGCCTTCTGCTTGAATTTCCATAATTACATTCAGAAAGGAGGAAAAATTGGAAATTGGAATTCGAGTCGAATTTGAAATGTGTAATCTGAAGTGAAGAAACGATGAACCGACCCATATCTACTGATTTGTTGTCTTAAGCATTCTGGTGTTCCTTCTGGCACTTGTTCACACAGTGACAAATTACAAATTGTTTTCACGTGAGGGCACTCTTTTCCAAGTGTATAGATTAGTTACAAAAATTGCGTCAACTTTGCACTAAGTGATACAAGCTTGAACCACTGTGAATAATATTTTAAGCGATGCTTCTTTGTACTGCTTCAGTAAATTTGTTACAACCCTCTGAATAAGGTAATCAAATTAGTTTTTCTAATTTCTATTGGAAATGGTTGCTTGGAAGCTGAATTAGGTTTTTACACATTTATCTTAAACATATTTATTCACAAAGGTCTAACAATTAAGTAGGTACGAAGCGATATTCAACCATATAATTATGAATCTTAAAAAAACCTGGTTTAATTTTTTTTTGCTTGTTTTCCTTGTACAAGCATATAACACTCCAGACCTCCGGCTAGCTCAACATTGGTCTAGAGTCCCCATGCATAAACACTTGAAGTTTTGTTGATTGTTTAAAACAAAATATTTAAGTTCCCAAAATAAAAGTTACTGTCATGATTGATTGCTGATATGTTTCTTGGACAAAATTGATTTTAACAGTTCGTTATTTTTCCTTTAAGAAAATTCACAAGTCATTAGTACGTGATCTTCCGACCGTGGAAACTAATACATTGTAACATAGCAGCTTACGATTGCCCAAAAGAACTGAGGGTATTTTCATCTTACCAGATAAACTAACCATATATCATCTCTGCTTATAAAAACACAATAAATCATAAAGAACCTTATTTAGAAGTGGGAAGAGCAGTTGCCTGGGTTGTTACAAACATGGGCAAGATATAAAACAAAATCTTATCAAATTAACATGTTTAAATTTGAAATCATCAATATTACTTCTCCTTCCATTGTAAAAATAATTTTTGTTCTACGTGTATTGTTATCCACATAAATTGTGTTTAGTTATTGTATTGTTTCTAATTAGAGAAAACTAGAATGAAGATTACCACTTGTTGGTGCTTGGATTGGCCGTTAGAGAGGGTGGGAATATCTAGTGTTTGTACTCTGCCGGACTCACGACACAAATATTTTTTAATTGAATGCCCTTATTTTTTTACTATGATTCCATTTGTTATAGCTATTTTGGAAAGATCAACAGCATCTGGCACTGAGTGATATATTAAAAATCCCAACATTCATCACTAAATGTAACAAGAACTTGACCCTATGTTTGTAGTGCACACCTCATGTAGGTTAGTGAGCCGAGGTGACAGGGTTGGTGTGTGTTGCAGTGTTCCTGTACCGGTCTGTGCCAGCAAGTGAAGGAGGAGATAACTATAGAAGAGCACCCCGCTGCCCCAGGTACTGGCCTGCCATACTCTATACCAGTAGCATTCTGCAGCAACTAGCTGTGGTGTATGCATGATGCAGCTATGCATGAAGAAATTTAGTGAATTTTGATTATGACAAAATGTTTGATTGAACTTTAAATGCCTATATTTACAACCATAAAGAAAATTATATACACTGTTGGTAGTATAAGCTGGCTTCACTACATGCATAACAATTTGTAAACAATGTAGAAAACAAACACAATGCAACACTTACAGAATAATTCATGATACAAACTTCAATAAACTTGCATTCATGACACATTTTCTATTCAAACATTTGGTTTAAAAAAAGCATCAATTCTGGTTTGCACTATTTTTTTCTTATAGGCATTTTTTACCACATTACAAAGCTTATCAAAGGTCAGAAGTGTTTCAGTGCCAACATCATCAACATTTGAGAGAACATTTTCCAATGTGGCTAAAGCACTGTTGGCATCCTTTCTACTTGGTAAGGATGAACACACTTTATCATCTTCATTGTCCTCACCTTCAATTTCTCCAACACTTGCCTGCACAGCACAAGACTGAGCCTTGTCGAGACACATCAGCTCATCATCCACTGGTGCTGCACTTGTTGCCATATTCTCATCAATTTGCACAAACCGACTAAATGGCTCCTGAAATTGAAGATGATTCTCAAGTAGCTCCCATTCTTCCACACTGAAATCCTCTCTTCTTCCTGAGCCTGAACTTCACTGGCACCATGTTATGTGGTCAGCAGGAATTAAATCGGTAGCTGAAGCATCACTGAAAGATAATCCAAACCCCGGGAATTCGGGTTGATCTAGGAAAGACGACTCAATATTGATAACACATTTACATACACAACTATAGAATGATTATTACGAGCATAAACACGGAGCGCGCGCACAAACACGACCGGTCTGCGTGAACACACGGCCGCAACTTTACAATTTAAGGGGGCAAATGCTCCCACCTCTACCTCCTTGCTACAAACGATCACAATTAGGACATTTAACACTTTAGCCCTTAAGAATAAATATAAAGGCAAAAAAAAAATTACTTTTCATCACTCCAAAATATTGAAAAATTATAAAAATATGTGGGACCCCTCCCCAGAAACAAGTGTGTGATGGGGAAGAAGGTCATATTTAGGAGGTGATTTTACACAAGAATCAGCAGTATTGGTGTGTGTGCCGATTATCAATCATGCAGAACAGTGTAATTGGGTGCTTGCTGCTGTTCATTAAATTTTTTCTAGGTTTTTTTTTCTTACTGGCAGTTTCTTCTTTGCCAGCTTTTATTTCCTTTAATACCAGCATTACTGGTGAACTGGAGAAAACCAATAGAGAGAGAGCTTCCAGAATGTATGCTTAGTTTTAGGTCTGCAACAGGAAGAACAGGAATTGAATTACTGCAGCTTGATTGGGAGATGGCTTTGACATGTCCGGAGTATGCAATTTCTGTTCTATTTCAGTTGTTGTTGGCTGTGATTATCTGTACATGTATCCGTACATTGGTTCAAGCTTAGGCAGAAAACATTCATTGCTTAACATCTAGACCTACAGTAGTCACAACTGGTAAGTCCTCTGGTCCTACATTAGCCAACACTGGTGAGTACCCTGGTCCTATAATAGTCACCAGTGATGAGTCCTCTGGTCTTGCAGTAGTGTCCACTGGTGAGTCTTGTGGTCCTTCAGTAGCCAACACTGGTGAGTCCTGTGGTCCTACAGTAGCCAACACTAGTGAGTCTTGTGGTCCTTCAGTAGCCAACACTGGCGAGTCTTGTGGTCCTACAGTAGCCAACACTAGTGAGTCTTGTGGTCCTTCAGTAGCCAACACTGGTGAGTCTTGTGGTCCTACAGTAGCCAACACTAGTGAGTCTTGTGGTCTTACAGTAGCCAACACTAGTGAGTCTTGTGGTCCTACAGTAGCCAACACTAGTGAGTCTTGTGGTCCTTCAGTAGCCAACACTGGTGAGTTTGTGGTCCTTCAGTAGCCAACACTAGTAAGTTCTCTGGTTCTACAGTGGCTAACACTAGTGAGTTTGTGGTCCTTCAGTAGCCAACACTAGTGAGTCCTCTGGTATTACTGTAGTCACCACTGGTGAGTCATGTGGTCCTTCAGTAGCCAACACTGGTGAGTACACTGGTCCTATAGTAGCCAACACTAGTGAGTTTGTGGTCCTTCAGTAGCCAACACTAGTGAGTTCTCTGGTTCTACAGTGGCTAACACTAGTGAGTTTGTGGTCCTACAGTAGCCAACACTGGTGAGTCTTGTGGTCCTTCAGTAGCCAACACTAGTGAGTCTTGTGGTCCTTCAGTAGCCACCACTGGTGAGTCTTGTGGTCCTTCAGTAGCCAACACTGGTGAGTTTGTGGTCCTTCAGTAGCCAACACTAGTAAGTTCTCTGGTTCTACAGTGGCTAACACTAGTGAGTTTGTGGTCCTTCAGTAGCCAACACTAGTGAGTCCTCTGGTATTACTGTAGTCACCACTGGTGAGTCATGTGGTCCTTCAGTAGCCAACACTGGTGAGTACACTAGTCCTACAGTAGCCAACACTAGTGAGTTTGTGGTCCTTCAGTAGCCAACACTAGTGAGTTCTCTGGTTCTACAGTGGCTAACACTAGTGAGTTTGTGGTCCTTCAGTAGCCAACACTGGTGAGTCTTGTGGTCCTTCAGTAGCCAACACTAGTGAGTCCTGTGGTCCTACAGTAGCCAACACTAGTAAATTCTCTGGTTCTACAGTGGCTAACACTAGTGAGTTTGTGGTCCTTCAGTAGCCAACACTAGTGAGTCCTCTGGTCTTACTGTAGTCACCACTGGTGAGTCCTGTGGTCCTACAGTAGCCAACACTGGTGAGTCTTGTGGTCCTACAGTAGCCAACACTAGTGAGTCTTGTGGTCCTTCAGTAGCCAACACTGGTGAGTCTTGTGGTCCTACAGTAGCCAACACTAGTGAGTCTTGTGGTCCTTCAGTAGCCAACACTGGCGAGTCTTGTGGTCCTACAGTAGCCAACACTAGTGAGTCTTGTGGTCCTTCAGTAGCCAACACTGGTGAGTCTTGTGGTCCTACAGTAGCCAACACTAGTGAGTCTTGTGGTCTTACAGTAGCCAACACTAGTGAGTCTTGTGGTCCTTCAGTAGCCAACACTGGTGAGTCTTGTGGTCCAACAGTAGCCAACACTAGTGAGTCTTGTGGTCCTTCAGTAGCCAACACTGGTGAGTCTTGTGGTCCTACAGTAGCCAACACTAGTGAGTCTTGTGGTCCTTCAGTAGCCAACACTGGTGAGTCCTGTGGTCCTTCAGTAGCCAACACTGGTGAGTCTTGTGGTCCTTCAGTAGCCAACACTGGTGAGTCCTGTGGTCCTTCAGTAGCCAACACTGGTGAGTCTTGTGGTCCTACAGTAGCCAACACTAGTGAGTCTTGTGGTCCTTCAGTAGCCAACACTAGTGAGTCTTGTGGTCCTTCAGTAGCCAACACTGGTGAGTCCTGTGGTCCTTCAGTAGCCAACACTGGTGAGTCTTGTGGTCCTACAGTAGCCAACACTAGTGAGTCTTGTGGTCCTTCAGTAGCCAACACTAGTGAGTCCTCTGGTCTTACTGTAGTCACCACTGGTGAGTCCTGTGGTCCTACAGTAGCCAACACTGGTGAGTCTTGTGGTCCTACAGTAGCCAACACTAGTGAGTCTTGTGGTCCTTCAGTAGCCAACACTGGTGAGTCTTGTGGTCCTACAGTAGCCAACACTAGTGAGTCTTGTGGTCCTTCAGTAGCCAACACTGGCGAGTCTTGTGGTCCTACAGTAGCCAACACTAGTGAGTCTTGTGGTCCTTCAGTAGCCAACACTGGTGAGTCTTGTGGTCCTACAGTAGCCAACACTAGTGAGTCTTGTGGTCTTACAGTAGCCAACACTAGTGAGTCTTGTGGTCCTTCAGTAGCCAACACTGGTGAGTCTTGTGGTCCAACAGTAGCCAACACTAGTGAGTCTTGTGGTCCTTCAGTAGCCAACACTGGTGAGTCTTATGGTCCTACAGTAGCCAACACTAGTGAGTCTTGTGGTCCTTCAGTAGCCAACACTGGTGAGTCCTGTGGTCCTTCAGTAGCCAACACTGGTGAGTCTTGTGGTCCTTCAGTAGCCAACACTGGTGAGTCCTGTGGTCCTTCAGTAGCCAACACTGGTGAGTCTTGTGGTCCTACAGTAGCCAACACTAGTGAGTCTTGTGGTCCTTCAGTAGCCAACACTAGTGAGTCTTGTGGTCCTTCAGTAGCCAACACTGGTGAGTCTTGTGGTCCTACAGTAGCCAACACTAGTGAGTCTTGTGGTCCTTCAGTAGCCAACACTGGTGAGTCTTGTGGTCCTTCAGTAGCCAACACTGGTGAGTCCTGTGGTCCTTCAGTAGCCAACACTGGTGAGTCTTGTGGTCCTACAGTAGCCAACACTAGTGAGTCTTGTGGTCCTTCAGTAGCCAACACTGGTGAGTCTTGTGGTCCTTCAGTAGCCAACACTAGTGAGTCTTGTGGTCCTTCAGTAGCCAACACTGGTGAGTCTTGTGGTCCTACAGTAGCCAACACTAGTGAGTCTTGTGGTCTTACAGTAGCCAACACTAGTGAGTCTTGTGGTCCTTCAGTAGCCAACACTGGTGAGTCTTGTGGTCCAACAGTAGCCAACACTAGTGAGTCTTGTGGTCCTTCAGTAGCCAACACTGGTGAGTCTTGTGGTCCTACAGTAGCCAACACTAGTGAGTCTTGTGGTCCTTCAGTAGCCAACACTGGTGAGTCCTGTGGTCCTTCAGTAGCCAACACTGGTGAGTCCTGTGGTCCTTCAGTAGCCAACACTGGTGAGTTTGTGGTCCTTCAGTAGCCAACACTAGTGAGTTCTCTGGTTCTACAGTGGCTAACACTAGTGAGTTTGTGGTCCTATAGTAGCCAACACTGGTGAGTCTTGTGGTCCTTCAGTAGCCAACACTAGTGAGTCTTGTGGTCCTTCAGTAGCCACCACTGGTGAGTCTTGTGGTCCTTCAGTAGCCAACACTGGTGAGTTTGTGGTCCTTCAGTAGCCAACACTAGTAAGTTCTCTGGTTCTACAGTGGCTAACACTAGTGAGTTTGTGGTCCTTCAGTAGCCAACACTAGTGAGTCCTCTGGTATTACTGTAGTCACCACTGGTGAGTCATGTGGTCCTTCAGTAGCCAACACTGGTGAGTACACTGGTCCTACAGTAGCCAACACTAGTGAGTTTGTGGTCCTTCAGTAGCCAACACTAGTGAGTTCTCTGGTTCTACAGTGGCTAACACTAGTGAGTTTGTGGTCCTTCAGTAGCCAACACTGGTGAGTCTTGTGGTCCTTCAGTAGCCAACACTAGTGAGTCCTGTGGTCCTACAGTAGCCAACACTAGTAAATTCTCTGGTTCTACAGTGGCTAACACTAGTGAGTTTGTGGTCCTTCAGTAGCCAACACTAGTGAGTCCTCTGGTCTTACTGTAGTCACCACTGGTGAGTCCTGTGGTCCTACAGTAGCCAACACTGGTGAGTCTTGTGGTCCTACAGTAGCCAACACTAGTGAGTCTTGTGGTCCTTCAGTAGCCAACACTGGTGAGTCTTGTGGTCCTACAGTAGCCAACACTAGTGAGTCTTGTGGTCCTTCAGTAGCCAACACTGGCGAGTCTTGTGGTCCTACAGTAGCCAACACTAGTGAGTCTTGTGGTCCTTCAGTAGCCAACACTGGTGAGTCTTGTGGTCCTACAGTAGCCAACACTAGTGAGTCTTGTGGTCTTACAGTAGCCAACACTAGTGAGTCTTGTGGTCCTTCAGTAGCCAACACTGGTGAGTCTTGTGGTCCAACAGTAGCCAACACTAGTGAGTCTTGTGGTCCTTCAGTAGCCAACACTGGTGAGTCTTGTGGTCCTACAGTAGCCAACACTAGTGAGTCTTGTGGTCCTTCAGTAGCCAACACTGGTGAGTCCTGTGGTCCTTCAGTAGCCAACACTGGTGAGTCTTGTGGTCCTTCAGTAGCCAACACTGGTGAGTCCTGTGGTCCTTCAGTAGCCAACACTGGTGAGTCTTGTGGTCCTACAGTAGCCAACACTAGTGAGTGTTGTGGTCCTTCAGTAGCCAACACTGGTGAGTCTTGTGGTCCTACAGTAGCCAACACTAGTGAGTCTTGTGGTCCTTCAGTAGCCAACACTGGTGAGTACACTGGTCCTACAGTAGCCAACACTAGTGAGTTTGTGGTCCTTAAGTAGCCAACACTAGTGAGTTCTCTGGTTCTACAGTGGCTAACACTAGTGAGTTTGTGGTCCTTCAGTAGCCAACACTGGTGAGTGTTGTGGTCCTTCAGTAGCCAACACTAGTGAGTCCTGTGGTCCTACAGTAGCCAACACTAGTAAATTCTCTGGTTCTACAGTGGCTAACACTAGTGAGTTTGTGGTCCTTCAGTAGCCAACACTAGTGAGTCCTCTGGTCTTACTGTAGTCACCACTGGTGAGTCCTGTGGTCCTACAGTAGCCAACACTGGTGAGTCTTGTGGTCCTACAGTAGCCAACACTAGTGAGTCTTGTGGTCCTTCAGTAGCCACCACTGGTGAGTCTTGTGGTCCTACAGTAGCCAACACTAGTGAGTCTTGTGGTCCTTCAGTAGCCAACACTGGTGAGTCTTGTGGTCCTACAGTAGCCAACACTAGTGAGTCTTGTGGTCCTTCAGTAGCCAACACTGGTGAGTCTTGTGGTCCTACAGTAGCCAACACTAGTGAGTCTTGTGGTCCTTCAGTAGCCAACACTAGTGAGTCTTGTGGTCCTTCAGTAGCCAACACTAGTGAGTCTTGTGGTCTTACAGTAGCCAACACTAGTGAGTCTTGTGGTCCTTCAGTAGCCAACACTGGTGAGTCTTGTGGTCCTACAGTACCCAACACTAGTGAGTCTTGTGGTCCTACAGTACCCAACACTAGTGAGTCTTGTGGTCCTTCAGTAGCCAACACTGGTGAGTCTTGTGGTCCTTCAGTAGCCAACACTAGTGAGTCTTGTGGTCCTACAGTAGCCAACACTAGTGAGTCTTGTGGTCCTACAGTAGCCACCACTGGTGAGTCTTGTGGTCCTACAGTAGCCAACACTAGTGAGTCTTGTGGTCCTTCAGTAGCCAACACTGGTGAGTCTTGTGGTCCTACAGTAGCCAACACTAGTGAGTCTTGTGGTCCTTCAGTAGCCAACACTGGTGAGTCTTGTGGTCCTACAGTAGCCAACACTAGTGAGTCTTGTGGTCCTTCAGTAGCCAACACTAGTGAGTCTTGTGGTCCTTCAGTAGCCAACACTAGTGAGTCTTGTGGTCCTTCAGTAGCCAACACTAGTGAGTCTTGTGGTCCTTCAGTAGCCAACACTGGTGAGTCTTGTGGTCCTTCAGTAGCCAACACTGGTGAGTCTTGTGGTCCTACAGTAGCCAACACTAGTGAGTCTTGTGGTCCTTCAGTAGCCAACACTGGTGAGTCTTGTGGTCCTACAGTAGCCAACACTAGTGAGTCTTGTGGTCCTTCAGTAGCCAACACTGGTGAGTCTTGTGGTCCTACAGTAGCCAACACTAGTGAGTCTTGTGGTCCTTCAGTAGCCAAAACTAGTGAGTCTTGTGGTCCTTCAGTAGCCAACACTGGTGAGTCTTGTGGTCCTACAGTAGCCAACACTAGTGAGTCTTGTGGTCCTACAGTAGCCAACACTAGTGAGTCTTGTGGTCCTTCAGTAGCCAACACTGGTGAGTCTTGTGGTCCTACAGTAGCCAACACTGGTGAGTCTTGTGGTCCTACAGTAGCCAACACTCGTGAGTCTTGTGGTCCTACAGTAGCCAACACTGGTGAGTCCTGTGGTCCTACAGTAGCCAACACTGGTGAGTCTTGTGGTCCTTCAGTAGTCACCACTGGTGAGTCTTGTGGTCCTACAGTAGTCACCACTGGTGAGTCTTGTGGTCCTTCAGTAGCCAACACTGGTGAGTCTTGTGGTCCTACAGTAGCCAACACTAGTGAGTCTTGTGGTCCTTCAGTAGTCAAACTGGTGAGTCTTGTGGTCCTACAGTAGCCAACACTAGTGAGTCTTGTGGTCCTTCAGTAGCCAACACTGGTGAGTCTTGTGGTCCTTCAGTAGCCAAACACTAGTGAGTCTTGTGGTCCTACAGTAGCCAACACTAGTGAGTCTTGTGGTCCTTCAGTAGCCAACACTGGTTAGTCTTGTGGTCCTACAGTAGCCAACACTAGTGAGTCTTGTGGTCCTTCAGTAGCCAACACTGGTGAGTCTTGTGGTCCTACAGTAGCCAACACTAGTGAGTCTTGTGGTCCTTTAGTAGCCAACACTGGTGAGTCTTGTGGTCCTTCAGTAGCCTACACTAGTGAGTCTTGTGGTCCAACAGTAGCCAACACTAGTGAGTCTTGTGGTCCTACAGTAGCCAACACTAGTGAGTCTTGTGGTCCTTCAGTAGCCAACACTGGTGAGTCTTGTGGTCCTACAGTAGCCAACACTAGTGAGTCTTGTGGTCCTTCAGTAGCCAACACTGGTGAGTCTTGTGGTCCTTCAGTAGCCAACACTAGTGAGTCTTGTGGTCATACAGTAGCCAACACTAGTGAGTCTTGTGGTCCTTCAGTAGCCAACACTGGTGAGTCTTGTGGTCCTACAGTAGCCAACACTAGTGTGTCTTGTGGTCCTTCAGTAGCCAACAGTGGTGAGTCTTGTGGTCCTACAGTAGCCAACACTAGTGAGTCTTGTTGTCCTTCAGTAGCCAACACTGGTGAGTCTTGTGGTCCTTCAGTAGCCAACACTAGTGAGTCTTGTGGTCCTACAGTAGCCAACACTAGTGAGTCTTGTGGTCCTTCAGTAGCCAACACTGGTGAGTCTTGTGGTCCTACAGTAGCCAACACTGGTGAGTCTTGTGGTCCTTCAGTAGCCAACACTGGTGAGTCTTGTGGTCTTACAGTAGCCAACACTGGTGAGTCTTGTGGTCCTTCAGTAGCCAACACTAGTGAGTCTTGTGGTCCTACAGTAGCCAACACTGGTGAGTCTTGTGGTCCTTCAGTAGCCAACACTGGTGAGTCTTGTGGTCCTACAGTAGCCAACACTAGTGAGTCTTGTGGTCCTTCAGTAGCCAACACTGGTGAGTCTTGTGGTCCTACAGTAGCCAACACTAGTGAGTCTGGTGGTCCTTCAGTAGCCAACACTGGTGAGTCTTGTGGTCCTTCAGTAGCCAACACTAGTGAGTCTTGTGATCCTACAGTAGCCAACACTAGTGAGTCTTGTGGTCCTTCAGTAGCCAACACTGGTGAGTCTTGTGGTCCTACAGTAGCCAACACTAGTGAGTCTTGTGGTCCTTCAGTAGCCTACACTGGTGAGTCTTGTGGTCCTACAGTAGCCAACATTGGTGAGGCTTGTGGTCCTACAGTAGCCAACACTAGTGAGTCTTGTGGTCCTTCAGTAGCCAACACTGGTGAGTCTTGTGGTCCTACAGTAGCCAACACTAGTGAGTCTTGTGGTCCTTCAGTAGCCAACACTGGTGAGTCTTGTGGTCCTACAGTAGCCAACACTGGTGAGTCTTGTGGTCCTTCAGTAGCCAACACTGGTGAGTCTTGTGGTCCTACAGTAGCCAACACTAGTGAGTCTTGTGGTCCTTCAGTAGCCAACACTGGTGAGTCTTGTGGTCCTACAGTAGCCAACACTAGTGAGTCTTGTGGTCCTTCAGTAGCCAACACTGGTGAGTCTTGTGGTCCTTCAGTAGCCAACACTGGTGAGTCTTGTGGTCCTACAGTAGCCAACACTAGTGAGTCTTGTGGTCCTTCAGTAGCCAACACTAGTGAGTTTTGTGGTCCTTCAGTAGCGAAAACTGGTGAGTCTTGTGGTCCTACAGTAGCCAACACTAGTGAGTCTTGTGGTCCTTCAGTAGCCAACACTGGTGAGTCTTGTGGTCCTTCAGTAGCCAACACTGGTGAGTCTTGTGGTCCTACAGTAGCCAACACTGGTGAGTCTTGTGGTCCTACAGTAGCCAACACTAGTTAGTCTTGTGGTCCTTCAGTAGCCAACACTAGTGAGTCTTGTGGTCCTTCAGTAGCCAACACTGGTGAGTCTTGTGGTCCTACAGTAGCCAACACTAGTGAGTCTTGTGGTCCTTCAGTAGCCTACACTGGTGAGTCTTGTGGTCCTACAGTAGCCAACATTGGTGAGTCTTGTGGTCCTACAGTAGCCAACACTAGTGAGTCTTGTGGTCCTTCAGTAGCCAACACTGGTGAGTCTTGTGGACATAAAGTAGCCAACACTGGTGAGTCTTGTGGTCCTTCAGTAGCCAACACTGGTGAGTCTTGTGGTCCTACAGTAGCCAACACTAGTGAGTCTTGTGGTCCTTCAGTAGCCAACACTGGTGAGTCTTGTGGTCCTTCAGTAGCCAACACTAGTGAGTCTTGTGGTCCTACAGTAGCCAACACTAGTGAGTCTTGTGGTCCTTCAGTAGCCAACACTGGTGAGTCTTGTGGTCCTACAGTAGCCAACACTGGTGAGTCTTGTGGTCCTTCAGTAGCCAACACTGGTGAGTCTTGTGGTCCTACAGTAGCCAACACTGGTGAGTCTTGTGGTCCTACAGTAGCCAACACTGGTGAGTCTTGTGGTCCTACAGTAGCCAACACTAGTGAGTCTTGTGGTCCTTCAGTAGCCAACACTGGTGAGTCTTGTGGTCCTACAGTAGCCAACACTGGTGAGTCTTGTGGTCCTTCAGTAGCCAACACTGGTGAGTCTTGTGGTCCTACAGTAGCCAACACTAGTGAGTCTTGTGGTCCTTCAGTAGCCAACACTGGTGAGTCTTGTGGTCCTTCAGTAGCCAACACTGGTGAGTCTTGTGGTCCTACAGTAGCCAACACTAGTGAGTCTTGTGGTCCTTCAGTAGCCAACACTGGTGAGTCTTGTGGTCCTACAGTAGCCAACACTAGTGAGTCTTGTGGTCCTTCAGTAGCCAACACTAGTGAGTCTTGTGGTCTTACAGTAGCCAACACTAGTGAATCTTGTGGTCCTTCAGTAGCCAACACTGGTGAGTCTTGTGGTCCTTCAGTAGCCAACACTAGTGAGTCTTGTGGTCCTACAGTAGCCAACACTAGTGAGTCTTGTGGTCCTACAGTAGCCAACACTAGTGAGTCTTGTGGTCCTTCAGTAGCCACCACTGGTGAGTCCTGTGGTCCTTCAGTAGCCAACACTAGTGAGTCCTGTGGTCCTTCAGTAGCCAACACTAGTGAGTCTTGTGGTCCTTCAGTAGCCACCACTGGTGAGTCCTGTGGTCCTTCAGTAGCCAACACTGGTGAGTCTTGTGGTCCTACAGTAGCCAACACTAGTGAGTCTTGTGGTCCTTCAGTAGCCACCACTGGTGAGTCCTGTGGTCCTTCAGTAGCCAACACTAGTGAGTCCTGTGGTCCTTCGGAAACATAACATTGTGAGTCTCTTGGTCCTACAGTAGCCAACACTAGTAAATTCTCTGGTTCTACAGTGGCTAACACTATTGAGTTTGTGGTCCTACAGTAGCCAACATTAGTGAGTCTTGTGGTCCTACAGTAGCCAACACTGGTGAGTCCTCTGGTCTTACTGTAGTCACCATTGGTGAGTCCTGTGGTCCTACATTAGCCAACACTAGTGAGTCCTGTGGTCCTTCAGTAGCCAACACTGGTGAGTCTTGAGGTCCTACATTAGCCAACACTAGTGAGTCTTGTGGTCCTTCAGTAGCCAACACTAGTGAGTTTGTGGTCCTTCAGTAGCCAACACTAGTGAGTCCTCTGGTCTTACTGTAGTCACCACTGGTGAGTCCTGTGGTCCTACAGTAGCCAACACTGGTGAGTCTTGTGGTCCTACAGTAGCCAACACTAGTGAGTCTTGTGGTCCTACAGTAGCCACCACTGGTGAGTCTTGTGGTCCTACAGTAGCCAACACTGGTGAGTCCTCTGGTCTTACTGTAGTCACCACTGGTGAGTCATGTGGTCCTTCAGTAGCCAACACTGGTGAGTACACTGGTACTACAGTAGCCAACACTAGTGAGTTTGTGGTCCTTCAGTAGCCAACACTAGTGAGTTCTCTGGTTCTACAGTGGCTAACACAAGTGAGTTTGTGGTCCTTCAGTAGCCAACACTGGTGAGTCTTGTGGTCCTTCAGTAGCCAACACTAGTGAGTCCTGTGGTCCTACAGTAGCCAACACTAGTAAATTCTCTGGTTCTACAGTGGCTAACACTAGTGAGTTTGTGGTCCTACAGTAGCCAACACTGGTGAGTCCTCATTTCCTACAGTAACCAACACTGGTGAGTCTTGTGGTCCTACAGTAGCCAACATTAGTGAGTCTTGTGGTCCTACAGTAGCCAACACTGGTGAGTTCTCTGGTCTTACTGTAGTCACCACTGGTGAGTCCTGTGGTCCTACAGTAGCCAACACTAGTGAGTTTGTGGTCCTTCAGTAGCTAACACTAGTGAGTTTGTGGTCCTTCAGTAGCCAACACTAGTAAATTCTCTGGTTCTACAGTGGCTAACACTAGTGAGTTTGTGGTCCTTCAGTAGCTAACACTAGTGAGTCCTCTGGTATTACTGTAGTCACCACTGGTGAGTCATGTGGTCCTTCAGTAGCCTACACTGGTGAGTTTGTGGTCCTTCAGTAGCCAACACTAGTAAATTCTCTGGTTCTACAGTGGCTAACACTAGTGAGTTTGTGGTCCTACAGTAGCCAACACTGGTGAGTCCTCTGGTCCTACAGTAGCCAACACTGGTGAGTCTTGTGGTCCTACAGTAGCCAACACTGGTGAGTTTGTGGTCCTTCAGTAGCCAACACTAGTGAGTTCTCTGGTTCTACAGTGGCTAACACTAGTGAGTTTGTGGTCCTTCAGTAGCCAACACTGGTGAGTCTTGTGGTCCTTCAGTAGCCAACACTAGTGAGTCCTGTGGTCCTACAGTAGCCAACACTAGTAAATTCTCTGGTTCTACAGTGGCTAACACTAGTGAGTTTGTGGTCCTACAGTAGCCAACACTGGTGAGTCCTCATTTCCTACAGTAGCCAACACTGGTGAGTCTTGTGGTCCTACAGTAGCCAACATTAGTGAGTCTTGTGGTCCTACAGTAGCCAACACTGGTGAGTCCTCTGGTCTTACTGTAGTCACCACTGGTGAGTCCTGTGGTCCTACAGTAGCCAACACTAGTGAGTTTGTGGTCCTTCAGTAGCCAACACTAGTAAATTCTCTGGTTCTACAGTGGTTAACACTAGTGAGTTTGTGGTCCTTCAGTAGCTAACACTAGTGAGTCCTCTGGTATTACTGTAGTCACCACTGGTGAGTCATGTGGTCCTTCAGTAGCCAACACTGGTGAGTTTGTGGTCCTTCAGTAGCCAACACTAGTAAATTCTCTGGTTCTACAGTGGCTAACACTAGTGAGTTTGTGGTCCTACAGTAGCCAACACTGGTGAGTCCTCTGGTCCTACAGTAGCCAACACTGGTGAGTCTTGTGGTCCTACAGTAGCCAACACTGGTGAGTTTGTGGTCCTTCAGTAGCCAACACTAGTGAGTCCTGTGGTCCTACAGTAGCCAACACTAGTAAATTCTCTGGTTCTACAGTGGCTAACACTAGTGAGTTTGTGGTCCTACAGTAGCCAACATTAGTGAGTCTTGTGGTCCTACAGTAGCCAACACTGGTGAGTCCTCTGGTCTTACTGTAGTCACCACTGGTGAGTCCTGTGGTCCTACAGTAGCCAACACTAGTGAGTTTGTGGTCCTTCAGTAGCCAACACTAGTGAGTTTGTGGTCCTTCAGTAGCCAACACTAGTAAATTCTCTTGTTCTACAGTGGCTAACACTAGTGAGTTTGTGGTCCTTCAGTAGCCAACACTAGTGAGTCCTCTGGTCTTACTGTAGTCACCACTGGTGAGTCCTGTGGTCCTACAGTAGCCAACACTGGTGAGTCTTGTGGTCCTACAGTAGCCAACATTAGTGTGTCTTGTGGTCCTACAGTAGCCACCACTGGTGAGTCTTGTGGTCCTACAGTAGCCAACACTGGTGAGTCTTGTGGTCCTTCAGTAGCCAACACTTGTGAGTCTTGTGGTCCTACAGTAGCCAACATTAGTGAGTCTTGTGGTCCTACAGTAGCCACCACTGGTGAGTCTTGTGGTCCTTCAGTAGCCACCACTGGTGAGTCTTGTGGTCCTACAGTAGCCAACACTGGTGAGTCCTCTGGTCTTACTGTAGTCACCACTGGTGAGTCCTGTGGTCCTACAGTAGCCAACACTAGTGAGTTTGTGGTCCTTCAGTAGCCAACACTAGTGAGTTTGTGGTCCTTCAGTAGCCAACACTAGTAAATTCTCTGGTTCTACAGTGGCTAACACTAGTGAGTTTGTGGTCCTTCAGTAGCCAACACTGGTGAGTCTTGTGGTCCTACAGTAGCCAACACTAGTGAGTCTTGTGGTCCTTCAGTAGCCAACACTGGTGAGTCTTGTGGTCCTACAGTAGCCAACACAAGTGAGTCTTATGGTCCTTCAGTAGCCAACACTGGTGAGTCTTGTGGTCCTACAGTAGCCAACACTGGTGAGTCTTGTGGTCCTACAGTAGCCAACACTAGTGAGTCTTGTGGTCCTTCAGTAGCCAACACTAGTGAGTCTTGTGGTCCTTCAGTAGCCAACACTGGTGAGTCTTGTGGTCCTTCAGTAGACAACACTAGTGAGTCTTGTGGTCCTTCAGTAGCCAACACTAGTGAGTCTTGTGGTCCTTCAGTAGCCAACACTAGTGAGTCTTGTGGTCCTACAGTAGCTAACACTGGTGAGTCTTGTGGTCTTACAGTAGCCAACACTAGTGAGTCTTGTGGTCCTTCAGTAGACAACACTAGTGAGTCTTGTGGTCCTACAGTAGCCAACACTAGTGAGTCTTGTGGTCCTTCAGTAGCCAACACTAGTGAGTCTAGTGGTCCTTCAGTAGCCAACACGGGTGAGTCTTGTGGTCCTTCAGTAGCCAACACTAGTGAGTCTTGTGGTCCTTCAGTAGCCAACACTAGTGAGTCTTGTGGTCCTTCAGTAGCTAACACTAGTGAGTCTTGTGGTCCTTCAGTAGCCAACACTGGTGAGTCTTGTGGTCCTACAGTAGCCAACACTAGTGAGTCTTGTGGTCCTTCAGTAGCCAACACTGGTGAGTCTTGTGGTCCTACAGTAGCCAACACTAGTGAGTCTTGTGGTCCTTCAGTAGCCAACACTAGTGAGTCTTGTGGTCTTACAGTAGCCAACACTAGTGAGTCTTGTGGTCCTTCAGTAGCCAACACTGGTGAGTCTTGTGGTCCTTCAGTAGCCAACACTAGTGAGTCTTGTGGTCCTACAGTAGCCAACACTAGTGAGTCTTGTGGTCCTACAGTAGCCAACACTAGTGAGTCTTGTGGTCCTTCAGTAGCCACCACTGGTGAGTCCTGTGGTCCTTCAGTAGCCAACACTAGTGAGTCCTGTGGTCCTTCAGTAGCCAACACTAGTGAGTCTTGTGGTCCTTCAGTAGCCAACACTAGTGAGTTTGTGGTCCTACAGTAGCCAACACTAGTGAGTCCTCTGGTCTTACTGTAGTCACCACTGGGGAGTCCTGTGGTCCTTCAGTAGCCAACACTGGTGAGTCTTGTGGTCCTACAGTAGCCAACACTAGTGAGTCTTGTGGTCCTTCAGTAGCCACCACTGGTGAGTCCTGTGGTCCTTCAGTAGCCAACACTAGTGAGTCCTGTGGTCCTTCAGTAGCTAACACTGGTGAGTCTTGTGGTCCTACAGTAGCCAACACTAGTAAATTCTCTGGTTCTACAGTGGCTAACACTAGTGAGTTTGTGGTCCTACAGTAGCCAACATTAGTGAGTCTTGTGGTCCTACAGTAGCCAACACTGGTGAGTCCTCTGGTCTTACTGTAGTCACCACTGGTGAGTCCTGTGGTCCTACAGTAGCCAACACTAGTGAGTCCTGTGGTCCTTCAGTAGCCAACACTGGTGAGTCTTGTGGTCCTACAGTAGCCAACACTAGTGAGTCTTGTGGTCCTTCAGTAGCCAACACTAGTGAGTTTGTGGTCCTTCAGTAGCCAACACTAGTGAGTCCTTTGGTCTTACTGTAGTCACCACTGGTGAGTCCTGTGGTCCTACAGTAGCCAACACTGGTGAGTCTTGTGGTCCTACAGTAGCCAACACTAGTGAGTCTTGTGGTCCTACAGTAGCCACCACTGGTGAGTCTTGTGGTCCTACAGTAGCCAACACTGGTGAGTCCTCTGGTCTTACTGTAGTCACCACTGGTGAGTCATGTGGTCCTTCAGTAGCCAACACTGGTGAGTACACTGGTACTACAGTAGCCAACACTAGTGAGTTTGTGGTCCTTCAGTAGCCAACACTAGTGAGTTCTCTGGTTCTACAGTGGCTAACACTAGTGAGTTTGTGGTCCTTCAGTAGCCAACACTGGTGAGTCTTGTGGTCCTTCAGTAGCCAACACTGGTGAGTCTTGTGGTCCTTCAGTAGCCAACACTAGTGAGTCCTGTGGTCCTACAGTAGCCAACACTAGTAAATTCTCTGGTTCTACAGTGGCTAACACTAGTGAGTTTGTTGTCCTACAGTAGCCAACACTGGTGAGTCCTCATTTCCTACAGTAGCCAACACTGGTGAGTCTTGTGGTCCTACAGTAGCCAACATTAGTGAGTCTTGTGGTCCTACAGTAGCCAACACTGGTGAGTTCTCTGGTCTTACTGTAGTCACCACTGGTGAGTCCTGTGGTCCTACAGTAGCCAACACTAGTGAGTTTGTGGTCCTTCAGTAGCCAACACTAGTGAGTTTGTGGTCCTTCAGTAGCCAACACTAGTAAATTCTCTGGTTCTACAGTGGCTAACACTAGTGAGTTTGTGGTCCTTCAGTAGCTAACACTAGTGAGTCCTCTGGTATTACTGTAGTCACCACTGGTGAGTCATGTGGTCCTTCAGTAGCCAACACTGGTGAGTTTGTGGTCCTTCAGTAGCCAACACTAGTAAATTCTCTGGTTCTACAGTGGCTAACACTAGTGAGTTTGTGGTCCTACAGTAGCCAACACTGGTGAGTCCTCTGGTCCTACAGTAGCCAACACTGGTGAGTCTTGTGGTCCTACAGTAGCCAACACTGGTGAGTTTGTGGTCCTTCAGTAGCCAACACTAGTGAGTTCTCTGGTTCTACAGTGGCTAACACTAGTGAGTTTGTGGTCCTTCAGTAGCCAACACTGGTGAGTCTTGTGGTCCTTCAGTAGCCAACACTAGTGAGTCCTGTGGTCCTACAGTAGCCAACACTAGTAAATTCTCTGGTTCTACAGTGGCTAACACTAGTGAGTTTGTGGTCCTACAGTAGCCAACACTGGTGAGTCCTCATTTCCTACAGTAGCCAACACTGGTGAGTCTTGTGGTCCTACAGTAGCCAACATTAGTGAGTCTTGTGGTCCTACAGTAGCCAACACTGGTGAGTCCTCTGGTCTTACTGTAGTCACCACTGGTGAGTCCTGTGGTCCTACAGTAGCCAACACTAGTGAGTTTGTGGTCCTTCAGTAGCCAACACTAGTGAGTTTGTGGTCCTTCAGTAGCCAACACTAGTAAATTTTCTGGTTCTACAGTGGCTAACACTAGTGAGTTTGTGGTCCTTCAGTAGCTAACACTAGTGAGTCCTCTGGTATTACTGTAGTCACCACTGGTGAGTCATGTGGTCCTTCAGTAGCCAACACTGGTGAGTTTGTGGTCCTTCAGTAGCCAACACTAGTAAATTCTCTGGTTCTACAGTGGCTAACACTAGTGATTTTGTGGTCCTACAGTAGCCAACACTGGTGAGTCGTCTGGTCCTACAGTAGCCAACACTGGTGAGTCTTGTGGTCCTACAGTAGCCAACACTGGTGAGTTTGTGGTCCTTCAGTAGCCAACACTAGTGAGTCCTGTGGTCCTACAGTAGCCAACACTAGTAAATTCTCTGGTTCTACAGTGGCTAACACTAGTGAGTTTGTGGTCCTACAGTAGCCAACATTAGTGAGTCTTGTGGTCCTACAGTAGCCAACACTGGTGAGTCCTCTGGTCTTACTGTAGTCACCACTGGTGAGTCCTGTGGTCCTACAGTAGCCAACACTAGTGAGTTTGTGGTCCTTCAGTAGCCAACACTAGTGAGTTTGTGGTCCTTCAGTAGCCAACACTAGTAAATTCTCTTGTTCTACAGTGGCTAACACTAGTGAGTTTGTGGTCCTTCAGAAGCCAACACTAGTGAGTCCTCTGGTCTTACTGTAGTCACCACTGGTGAGTCCTGTGGTCCTACAGTAGCCAACACTGGTGAGTCTTGTGGTCCTACAGTAGCCAACATTAGTGAGACTTGTGGTCCTACAGTAGCCACCACTGGTGAGTCTTGTGGTCCTACAGTAGCCAACACTGGTGAGTCTTGTGGTCCTTCAGTAGCCAACACTGGTGAGTCTTGTGGTCCTACAGTAGCCAACATTAGTGAGTCTTGTGGTCCTACAGTAGCCACCACTGGTGAGTCTTGTGGTCCTTCAGTAGCCACCACTGGTGAGTCTTGTGGTCCTACAGTAGCCAACACTGGTGATTCCTCTGGTCTTACTGTAGTCACCACTGGTGAGTCCTGTGGTCCTACAGTAGCCAACACTGGTGAGTCTTGTGGTCCTACAGTAGCCAACACTGGTGAGTCTTGTGGTCTTACAGTAGCCAACACTAGTGAGTCTTGTGGTCCTTCAGTAGCCAACACTGGTGAGTCTTGTGGTCCTACAGTAGCCAACACTAGTGAGTCTTGTGGTCCTTCAGTAGCCAACACTGGTGAGTCTTGTGGTCATACAGTAGCCAACACTAGTGAGTCTTGTGGTCCTTCAGTAGCCAACACTGGTGAGTCTTGTGGTCCTACAGTAGCCAACACTGGTGAGTCTTTTGGTCCTACAGTAGCCAACACTGGTGAGTCTTGTGGTCTTACAGTAGCCAACACTAGTGAGTCTTGTGGTCCTTCAGTAGCCAACACTGGTGAGTCTTGTGGTCCTACAGTAGCCAACACTAGTGAGTCTTGTGGTCCTTCAGTAGCCAACACTGGTGAGTCTTGTGGTCCTACAGTAGCCAACACTAGTGAGTCTTGTGGTCCTTCAGTAGGCAACACTGGTGAGTCTTGTGGTCCATCAGTAGCCAACACTGGTGAGTCTTGTGGTCCTACAGTAGCCAACACTAGTGAGTCTTGTGGTCCTTCAGTAGCCAACACTGGTGAGTCTTGTGGTCCTACAGTAGCCAACACTAGTGAGTCTTGTGGTCCTTCAGTAGCCAACACTAGTGAGTCTTGTGGTCTTACAGTAGCCAACACTAGTGAGTCTTGTGGTCCTTCAGTAGCCAACACTGGTGAGTCTTGTGGTCCTTCAGTAGCCAACACTAGTGAGTCTTGTGGTCCTACAGTAGCCAACACTAGTGAGTCTTGTGGTCCTACAGTAGCCAACACTAGTGAGTCTTGTGGTCCTTCAGTAGCCACCACTGGTGAGTCCTGTGGTCCTTCAGTAGCCAACACTAGTGAGTCCTGTGGTCCTTCAGTAGCCAACACTAGTGAGTCTTGTGGTCCTTCAGTAGCCAACACTAGTGAGTTTGTGGTCCTACAGTAGCCAACACTAGTGAGTCCTCTGGTCTTACTGTAGTCACCACTGGTGAGTCCTGTGGTCCTTCAGTAGCCAACACTGGTGAGTCTTGTGGTCCTACAGTAGCCAACACTAGTGAGTCTTGTGGTCCTTCAGTAGCCACCACTGGTGAGTCCTGTGGTCCTTCAGTAGCCAACACTAGTGAGTCCTGTGGTCCTTCAGTAGCTAACACTGGTGAGTCTTGTGGTCCTACAGTAGCCAACACTAGTAAATTCTCTGGTTCTACAGTGGCTAACACTAGTGAGTTTGTGGTCCTACAGTAGCCAACACTAGTGAGTCCTTTGGTCTTACTGTAGTCACCACTGGTGAGTCCTGTGGTCCTACAGTAGCCAACACTGGTGAGTCTTGTGGTCCTACAGTAGCCAACACTAGTGAGTCTTGTGGTCCTACAGTAGCCACCACTGGTGAGTCTTGTGGTCCTACAGTAGCCAACACTGGTGAGTCCTCTGGTCTTACTGTAGTCACCACTGGTGAGTCATGTGGTCCTTCAGTAGCCAACACTGGTGAGTACACTGGTACTACAGTAGCCAACACTAGTGAGTTTGTGGTCCTTCAGTAGCCAACACTAGTGAGTTCTCTGGTTCTACAGTGGCTAACACTAGTGAGTTTGTGGTCCTTCAGTAGCCAACACTGGTGAGTCTTGTGGTCCTTCAGTAGCCAACACTAGTGAGTCCTGTGGTCCTACAGTAGCCAACACTAGTAAATTCTCTGGTTCTACAGTGGCTAACACTAGTGAGTTTGTGGTCCTACAGTAGCCAACACTGGTGAGTCTTGTGGTCCTACAGTAGCCAACATTAGTGAGTCTTGTGGTCCTACAGTAGCCAAACTGGTGAGTTCTCTGGTCTTACTGTAGTCACCACTGGTGAGTCCTGTGGTCCTACAGTAGCCAACACTAGTGAGTTTGTGGTCCTTCAGTAGCCAACACTAGTGAGTTTGTGGTCCTACAGTTGCCAACACTAGTAAATTCTCTGGTTCTACAGTGGCTAACACTAGTGAGTTTGTGGTCCTTCAGTAGCTAACACTAGTGAGTCCTCTGGTATTACTGTAGTCACCACTGGTGAGTCATGTGGTCCTTCAGTAGCCAACACTGGTGAGTTTGTGGTCCTTCAGTAGCCAACACTAGTAAATTCTCTGGTTCTACAGTGGCTAACACTAGTGAGTTTGTGGTCCTACAGTAGCCAACACTGGTGAGTCCTCTGGTCCTACAGTAGCCAACACTGGTGAGTCTTGTGGTCCTACAGTAGCCAACACTGGTGAGTTTGTGGTCCTTCAGTAGCCAACACTAGTGAGTTCTCTGGTTCTACAGTGGCTAACACTAGTGAGTTTGTGGTCCTTCAGTAGCCAACACTGGTGAGTCTTGTGGTCCTTCAGTAGCCAACACTAGTGAGTCCTGTGGTCCTACAGTAGCCAACACTAGTAAATTCTCTGGTTCTACAGTGGCTAACACTAGTGAGTTTGTGGTCCTACAGTAGCCAACACTGGTGAGTCCTCATTTCCTACAGTAGCCAACACTGGTGAGTCTTGTGGTCCTACAGTAGCCAACATTAGTGAGTCTTGTGGTCCTACAGTAGCCAACACTGGTGAGTCCTCTGGTCTTACTGTAGTCACCACTGGTGAGTCCTGTGGTCCTACAGTAGCCAACACTAGTGAGTTTGTGGTCCTTCAGTAGCCAACACTAGTGAGTTTGTGGTCCTTCAGTAGCCAACACTAGTAAATTCTCTGGTTCTACAGTGGCTAACACTAGTGAGTTTGTGGTCCTTCAGTAGCTAACACTAGTGCGTCCTCTGGTATTACTGTAGTCACCACTGGTGAGTCATGTGGTCCTTCAGTAGCCAACACTGGTGAGTTTGTGGTCCTTCAGTAGCCAACACTAGTAAATTCTCTGGTTCTACAGTGGCTAACACTAGTGAGTTTGTGGTCCTACAGTAGCCAACACTGGTGAGTCCTCTGGTCCTACAGTAGCCAACACTGGTGAGTCTTGTGGTCCTACAGTAGCCAACACTGGTGAGTTTGTGGTCCTTCAGTAGCCAACACTAGTGAGTCCTGTGGTCCTACAGCAGCCAACACTAGTAAATTCTCTGGTTCTACAGTGGCTAACACTAGTGAGTTTGTGGTCCTACAGTAGCCAACATTAGTGAGTCTTGTGGTCCTACAGTAGCCAACACTGGTGAGTCCTCTGGTCTTACTGTAGTCACCACTGGTGAGTCCTGTGGTCCTACAGTAGCCAACACTAGTGAGTTTGTGGTCCTTCAGTAGCCAACACTAGTGAGTTTGTGGTCCTTCAGTAGCCAACACTAGTAAATTCTCTTGTTCTACAGTGGCTAACACTAGTGAGTTTGTGGTCCTTCAGTAGCCAACACTAGTGAGTCCTCTGGTCTTACTGTAGTCACCACTGGTGAGTCCTGTGGTCCTACAGTAGCCAACACTGGTGAGTCTTGTGGTCCTACAGTAGCCAACATTAGTGAGACTTGTGGTCCTACAGTAGCCACCACTGGTGAGTCTTGTGGTCCTACAGTAGCCAACACTGGTGAGTCTTGTGGTCCTTCAGTAGCCAATACTAGTGAGTCTTGTGGTCGTTCAGTAGCCAACACTGGTGAGTCTTGTGGTCCTTCAGTAGCCAACACTAGTGAGTCTTGTGGTCCTACAGTAGCCAACACTAGTGAGTCTTGTGGTCCTTCAGTAGCCAACACTAGTGAGTCTTGTGGTCCTACAGTAGCCAACACTAGTGAGTCTTGTGGTCCTTCAGTAGCCAACACTGGTGAGTCTTGTGGTCCTACAGTAGCCAACACTGGTGAGTCTTGTGGTCCTACAGTAGCCAACACTGGTGAGTCTTGTGGTCTTACAGTAGCCAACACTAGTGAGTCTTGTGGTCCTTCAGTAGCCAACACTGGTGAGTCTTGTGGTCCTACAGTAGCCAACACTAGTGAGTCTTGTGGTCCTTCAGTAGCCCACACTGGTGAGTCTTGTGGTCCTACAGTAGCCAACACTAGTGAGTCTTGTGGTCCTTCAGTAGGCAACACTGGTGAGTCTTGTGGTCCTTCAGTAGCCAACACTGGTGAGTCTTGTGGTCCTACAGTAGCCAACACTAGTGAGTCTTGTGGTCCTTCAGTAGCCAACACTGTTGAGTCTTGTGGTCCTACAGTAGCCAACACTAGTGAGTCTTGTGGTCCATCAGTAGCCAACACTAGTGAGTCTTGTGGTCTTACAGTAGCCAACACTAGTGAGTCTTGTGGTCCTTCAGTAGCCAACACTGGTGAGTCTTGTGGTCCTTCAGTAGCCAACACTAGTGAGTCTTGTGGTCCTACAGTAGCCAACACTAGTGAGTCTTGTGGTCCTACAGTAGCCAACACTAGTGAGTCTTGTGGTCCTTCAGTAGCCACCACTGGTGAGTCCTGTGGTCCTTCAGTAGCCAACACTAGTGAGTCCTGTGGTCCTTCAGTAGCCAACACTAGTGAGTCTTGTGGTCCTTCAGTAGCCAACACTAGTGAGTTTGTGGTCCTACAGTAGCCAACACTAGTGAGTCCTCTGGTCTTACTGTAGTCACCACTGGGGAGTCCTGTGGTCCTTCAGTAGCCAACACTGGTGAGTCTTGTGGTCCTACAGTAGCCAACACTAGTGAGTCTTGTGGTCCTTCAGTAGCCACCACTGGTGAGTCCTGTGGTCCTTCAGTAGCCAACACTAGTGAGTCCTGTGGTCCTTCAGTAGCTAACACTGGTGAGTCTTGTGGTCCTACAGTAGCCAACACTAGTAAATTCTCTGGTTCTACAGTGGCTAACACTAGTGAGTTTGTGGTCCTACAGTAGCCAACATTAGTGAGTCTTGTGGTCCTACAGTAGCCAACACTGGTGAGTCCTCTGGTCTTACTGTAGTCACCACTGGTGAGTCCTGTGGTCCTACAGTAGCCAACACTAGTGAGTCCTGTGGTCCTTCAGTAGCCAACACTGGTGAGTCTTGTGGTCCTACAGTAGCCAACACTAGTGAGTCTTGTGGTCCTTCAGTAGCCAACACTAGTGAGTTTGTGGTCCTTCAGTAGCCAACACTAGTGAGTCCTTTGGTCTTACTGTAGTCACCACTGGTGAGTCCTGTGGTCCTACAGTAGCCAACACTGGTGAGTCTTGTGGTCCTACAGTAGCCAACACTAGTGAGTCTTGTGGTCCTACAGTAGCCACCACTGGTGAGTCTTGTGGTCCTACAGTAGCCAACACTGGTGAGTCCTCTGGTCTTACTGTAGTCACCACTGGTGAGTCATGTGGTCCTTCAGTAGCCAACACTGGTGAGTACACTGGTACTACAGTAGCCAACACTAGTGAGTTTGTGGTCCTTCAGTAGCCAACACTAGTGAGTTCTCTGGTTCTACAGTGGCTAACACTAGTGAGTTTGTGGTCCTTCAGTAGCCAACACTGGTGAGTCTTGTGGTCCTTCAGTAGCCAACACTAGTGAGTCCTGTGGTCCTACAGTAGCCAACACTAGTAAATTCTCTGGTTCTACAGTGGCTAACACTAGTGAGTTTGTGGTCCTACAGTAGCCAACACTGGTGAGTCCTCATTTCCTACAGTAGCCAACACTGGTGAGTCTTGTGGTCCTACAGTAGCCAACATTAGTGAGTCTTGTGGTCCTACAGTAGCCAACACTGGTGAGTTCTCTGGTCTTACTGTAGTCACCACTGGTGAGTCCTGTGGTCCTACAGTAGCCAACACTAGTGAGTTTGTGGTCCTTCAGTAGCCAACACTAGTGAGTTTGTGGTCCTTCAGTAGCCAACACTAGTAAATTCTCTGGTTCTACAGTGGCTAACACTAGTGAGTTTGTGGTCCTTCAGTAGCTAACACTAGTGAGTCCTCTGGTATTACATTAGTCACCACTGGTGAGTCATGTGGTCCTTCAGTAGCCAACACTGGTGAGTTTGTGGTCCTTCAGTAGCCAACACTGGTGAGTTTGTGGTCCTTCAGTAGCCAACACTAGTAAGTTCTCTGGTTCTACAGTGGCTAACACTAGTGAGTTTGTGGTCCTACAGTAGCCAACACTGGTGAGTCCTCTGGTCCTACAGTAGCCAACACTGGTGAGTCTTGTGGTCCTACAGTAGCCAACACTGGTGAGTTTGTGGTCCTTCAGTAGCCAACACTAGTGAGTTCTCTGGTTCTACAGTGGCTAACACTAGTGAGTTTGTGGTCCTACAGTAGCCAACACTGGTGAGTCCTCATTTCCTACAGTAGCCAACACTGGTGAGTCTTGTGGTCCTACAGTAGCCAACATTAGTGAGTCTTGTGGTCCTACAGTAGCCAACACTGGTGAGTCCTCTGGTCTTACTGTAGTCACCACTGGTGAGTCCTGTGGTCCTACAGTAGCCAACACTAGTGAGTTTGTGGTCCTTCAGTAGCCAACACTAGTGAGTTTGTGGTCCTTCAGTAGCCAACACTAGTAAATTTTCTGGTTCTACAGTGGCTAACACTAGTGAGTTTGTGGTCCTTCAGTAGCTAACACTAGTGAGTCCTCTGGTATTACTGTAGTCACCACTGGTGAGTCATGTGGTCCTTCAGTAGCCAACACTGGTGAGTTTGTGGTCCTTCAGTAGCCAACACTAGTAAATTCTCTGGTTCTACAGTGGCTAACACTAGTGAGTTTGTGGTCCTACAGTAGCCAACACTGGTGAGTCCTCTGGTCCTACAGTAGCCAACACTGGTGAGTCTTGTGGTCCTACAGTAGCCAACACTGGTGAGTTTGTGGTCCTTCAGTAGCCAACACTAGTGAGTCCTGTGGTCCTACAGTAGCCAACACTAGTAAATTCTCTGGTTCTACAGTGGCTAACACTAGTGAGTTTGTGGTCCTACAGTAGCCAACATTAGTGAGTCTTGTGGTCCTACAGTAGCCAACACTGGTGAGTCCTCTGGTCTTACTGTAGTCACCACTGGTGAATCCTGTGGTCCTACAGTAGCCAACACTAGTGAGTTTGTGGTCCTTCAGTAGCCAACACTAGTGAGTTTGTGGTCCTTCAGTAGCCAACACTAGTAAATTCTCTTGTTCTACAGTGGCTAACACTAGTGAGTTTGTGGTCCTTCAGTAGCCAACACTAGTGAGTCCTCTGGTCTTACTGTAGTCACCACTGGTGAGTCCTGTGGTCCTACAGTAGCCAACACTGGTGAGTCTTGTGGTCCTACAGTAGCCAACATTAGTGAGACTTGTGGTCCTACAGTAGCCACCACTGGTGAGTCTTGTGGTCCTACAGTAGCTAACACTGGTGAGTCTTGTGGTCCTTCAGTAGCCAACACTGGTGAGTTTTGTGGTCCTACAGTAGCCAACATTAGTGAGTCTTGTGGTCCTACAGTAGCCACCACTGGTGAGTCTTGTGGTCCTTCAGTAGCCACCACTGGTGAGTCTTGTGGTCCTACAGTAGCCAACACTGGTGATTCCTCTGGTCTTACTGTAGTCACCACTGGTGAGTCCTGTGGTCCTACAGTAGCCAACACTAGTGAGTTTGTGGTCCTTCAGTAGCCAACACTAGTGAGTTTGTGGTCCTTCAGTAGCCAACACTAGTAAATTCTCTGGTTCTACAGTGGCTAACACTAGTGAGTTTTGTGGTCCTTCAGTAGCCTACACTAGTGAGTCCCTTGGTCTTACTGTAGTCACCACTGGTGAGTCCTGTGGTCCTACAGTAGCCAACACTAGTGAGTTTGTGGTCCTTCAGTAGCCAACACTAGTAAATTCTCTGGTTTTACAGTGGCTAACACTAGTGAGTTTGTGGTCCTTCAGTAGCCAACACTAGTGAGTCCTCTGGTCTTACTGTAGTCACCACTGGTGAGTCCTGTGGTCCTTCAGTAGCCAACACTAGTGAGTCTTGTGGTCCTACAGTAGCCAACATTAGTGAGTCTTGTGGTCCTACAGTAGCCACCACTGGTGAGTCTTGTGGTCCTTCAGTAGCCACCACTGGTGAGTCTTGTGGTCCTACAGTAGCCAACACTGGTGAGTCCTCTGGTCTTACTGTAGTCACCACTGGTGAGTCCTGTGGTCCTACAGTTGCCACCACTGGTTTCTATTCACTTGCAAGTGCTCTGCGGTAGTTTATGGAGTGTGAGATTGAGCGACTAGAATATTGCAATTTTAGCGATTTTACAAGACTTTGAGCTGACATGTCTTGAAGTGGTTAGTGTGTAACAACTGCAGCTCTGCTGGAGGAGATGGCTAGTTGCTGCATTGATGTTCTGCTCAAAGAAATGGTGTTAATGTTTAGTTCATGTTTAATCTACAATTGCAGCAAAAGGTTTTGATGGCCGTGTGCGGCATGCTACGAGGTTGGGGCGTGACATTATGCTTGCGGATTCTGCATGTCTAGTATGTGAAGAGGAGAAGCCATGTTGGCTTTTAAAAGGTTGCGGGAGTGGCATGTTTCATGCCCGGGGTATTTTTGTGGGAGCTGATGAAAAATAGGTTTAAATATATTAATGGTTTGGCTCTAAACCTGTTTGTTCCTGTGTATCAACAAGTGTTTATATTTGTATTTGGTTTTTAAGCATGCTGCCGCCATTTTAGACTTGGATCGTCTTCGAGAGTATTGCCGACTTTATTTTAAGAAAAGCGAGATTACCGGAAAAGTGGACGAAGGGAAAAATACTGGTAATTTTCCATTTTTCAGTGTGGCTATAAAAATACTTCCATAGTCCCTCACTTTGTGCCGGAAATTAGGCATTTCGTCACCTTTTTTAATTTTTTCTATAATTTTAAAATTTTTGGGGTTTCTTATTTTTTAAATTTATCTGGTTGTTAATGGGGGTGATTTACTTTTTGTTAGGCCGGTGTACGCCACGGATTTAAACTTTGTGCCAGTGGATCGAAGCCCTTTCCCAGGGGGCCAATCTGATATTTTGCTGTCTAATGTGGACATGGTCAGCCCGGTTGAAATTTCTCTCGCCTGCAGTCACGTCCCGAGTTTGTAATTTTAATTCCCTGCATGACCAAAACTGCTTTGAGCAGCTCCTGGGCTGCAAGCTGCTACCTTGTAGAGACCTGCTGAGAATAGCATGTCTCGTCACGAAGCAGTCTCCAGTGGAGCTGCGTTCCCACCGGAGTGGCGTTTTCTGTGCCCCCCCCTTCCTCTCTCTCCACATCACTTTAGTTCTGAGAAATCCAGGAGCAGTGACCTGACATGAACTTAGCCAAGAGACCTAAAGAGACCTCCGCGAAACCTAGCGGCAGAAAAAAAAGCAACTTCACCCATGGTGGCCAGCGAGCTGAGACTACGCTCGTGACACCTGGCGGCGAGTCAGTTCACCGCCTCCGTTAGTTCCGCTTTACACAGCCAGAGCGCAGCGCCGCTACGCGTTATGGCCCTATGCTTTCTTCTCCCGACCTGTTGAAGTCGATTGTTCGTTGCTTTCGTTTCGGTCCGGTAGAGAGCGCGCATGTCGTGTTCTTGTCACGCCCGCCTCGGACTCCTTCGGAAATCTTCGGCTTAGAACCGAACCTTCCCCCTCCTTCCTAGGGCGTGAGCGCCCGTTTTAATTAGAAGTCTCGTCCGCCCTCGGGGACTTAGTCCTCTGATCGCGGCTACTAACCACGTGCTCGACGTCCTCTGCGCTAGGAGGCTTATCGCGGGAACGGCGAATTTCGGTTGCACTAAAGATGTAGTCAGTTGCTTAAGGGATGTGATCCCATTTGTACAGTAGCCAGGCAGAAGTAGTGTTTAGAAAAGTCATGCATAGTTAAATTTTCTTTTAGTTATATTTTAATTCTAAAGATTCTGGTTTCCTTCGCGCATCCGCGAATTTTCGGTGCGCGTCATCCTGATGTCGGCGCGAGACACCTCGCGAGCCCTGTTTCCACACCCTGTTTGGTGAGTAATCTTTTTTTTTTTTTTTCCCAAATTCCCGTTGTTGGCTTTCGCGCCAACTGTGTAGGACTGTCTGGACGCAGGTCTAATTCGTTTTGAATTTGGGCTGTGTTTCAGACAGGGTCGAAGTTACGGGGGAGAAATTGCCCCCGCATGATCTTCGGGACCATCCAGCTGATCCCCCCCCCCTTGTTAGAAGAGTTTGGCCGGCAGTCCGAGGTCATCCTGGAAATACCCGGGTGATATGAGATATATATATATTTTTACTTAAATAGAAGGAACTAAAACAAAGATACCAGCGAGCAGTGTTTTAAGGACGTCATCCTCAAGAATCTGTAAAATCGAGGAAACCCATATATATATGTAATTGTTGGGACATTCAAATTTGGTGCAATTTTTAAATTTTTGATTATGTAATAATATTTAGTTAAGGTGTAATGTGTATTGTTTTAAATTATTCTGGGGCGCCCCCTTTAACTTTGTTTATTACTAAGATTTTTATTGTCAGGTTTGAATAATACGAACACAAAATTCCATAATAATAAACTAGGAAACCCTATAGACCAAGCTACCAATGTTGTGTATTCATTTATCAGATACCTTCTTTATTGTAACGATCCACGAACTCCCAAGTTACTAGTGTGCAGGGAGTGTAAATTTTCTCTTGTTCACCGTCTCGTGCCCCCTCTGGTAATTAATTTTTATTTATTAATATTTTGCCCAGCAGTTTCCAAGGACTCTTTGATTAATTTAAAATAATATAAAAATTTGGGCACGAGGGGCGTTTCAACTTAGCACGACTAATGTGTTCCCAAAACGATTTCATCTTACTCGAAATCGCATATTCTGAAGCATTAGTTTACATAAATAGCAAGGCTAATTTATTTAATGTTACAAAAAATTGTGTAGGAAAATATACTTTACATAATATAAATGCGTAGAATAACAGTCAATGATAAATATGTCACACCACATATCTTTATATCTCTCCCATCAAACTTTGTATGACAATAACAGCTTAATAGTTGATATGTGGTTATTTACTTTATCTTCAGTCGGCTGGCTGACTTGCCCGCCAAGGTTTGACCTTCAACTAAGTCGCGTACCTTTCCAAACCATCCTTTACTGACGGTGAAACTGATATTACTGTCCGGATAGTTACATTTTCATTTTTCAAAAATTAAAATGGTTATTTGCATATCACCACCTGATTCACACCAATCCTGTTAGGCCAATGATATATTTTTCAGTGCCACATTCATTTAACAACCTTTTCCATGTGAATCATCTGTTCATTTCTGTTCCGGTATTTAATGTCATATATATTCCCGCTAGTACAATCAATAGTATCAGACTTAAACGTTTGTTAGAATTCTATTTCGTACGATGGCTTTTGTTTGTGTGAATTCCCTGCCACTGGCTAGACTGAGTTCACAGCTCGGTTTGTGTTGTGGCCAGGCGACTACGGCACGGCATGGCGGCATACACGTGGACAAAAAAACATTTGGTCCTTTACACTCCATAGTTGCAACTTAACTTGCCATAGCTGATGTTTATACAACAGCTGATAGCGCTTTTCAGACCTGCGCGCGCATTTATTCTCCCCTTGTATGGCTAACTGTATGCCACGGCACATCTGTTGTTTACAGAAGTTGAAACAGACTTCGTGGCTTCATGACCGATTTTTTTTTCTACCTGTGGGGATTTTGCTCTAACTGAAATTTACAGACGTGCTATTTAAGACTGGAGCAGTAGAATTAACGTCGTGCTAAATGAATTAATGCAATCTGAAGATGTGCTAAGTGAGGTATTGGTGTATTTATGGTTGCTGGTGAATCTCTATTGGGCAGCTGACTTTAAGCAGTTATTGGTCAGTCTACATTAGTTCGAAGTAGTATAAGGACAGTTAAAGTGAACAGTATTTATTTTTGGTTTTAACTTTTTTTTTTTTTTTTTAATTTAATGAGGCACTCGGATGATCCATCGGGTATATATTGGATTAAATCCTGCTGGGACAAGAAACAATATACATATAGCACTGAACAAATAGTTGAAAAAGCTGGATGTGTCATAAATTAATTTTGTTGTTTATAATAAATGTTTGGGGGAAAATTTAATTGCGAATTTTGGTGCTATGAACACATTGATTCTCATGACAATAATTGTGAATTTAACGTTTTACTCAACAAACCATATTTTGAATTATATGACATATCTATTGTTTCTTTACAACTTCTTTTTTTTCTGAAAACTAATACACTGTGGATGTTTGCAAGTAATGCGTCCATTGAAGTTCCTTTTTTTATGTCGAGCAACAACAAAGTCACTTTTACAGTCCACCGTACTCATAATTGGTAGTTGTTTCATCATGTGCCGGAAATTAGGTTTTTCGGCACAGTTTTTTATCTTTTATTATAGCTTTTAATTTATTTTTGGAAATTTTGTTTTTCAAATTGATTGGTTACATAAGGGTGTAGTTTTTTTTTAAGTCGACTGTACCGCGACTAGCCCCTGGTCGACCTTAGTGCGTGCAAACTCCGACAGAAGGAAGTCTTTTACGATAGTTCACTTCGGACAGGACGACGAGAGTTGCCGAAGGTTTCCGACGCCCCTCCACCCTCTAGGACTAAGTCGTTGTTTTAATTAGCGACGCGGCGCAGATGTGAGGGGATCTTGCTTTGCACTCTGGAACGACCGCGTTGGTAGTCCGCTGATCGCGTTTTGGGCCCCGTCCAGTTAAATCAAAGCTGACGCCGAGCAACAGTACTAAGATGTAGTCTGATCAGAAAAGGGATGTTTCCCTACATACCTTTTGGTTTTTTATTTTAGTCATCTCAGCATAGCCTCTACGTAGTAAACCGAGTTTCTCCGCGAACCTATTTCTTGTCTGGTGCCGCATATTTTTTTTTTAACCGCGACGACGGCCGCGCATCGCCCTCCATCTTCCTACCAGGCAACATGGCTGTGCCTAACAACTACTACCCTGTTTTGGTAAGTTCACTCTTCGGTACTTTGAACTTTGTCTCTCTTGCTGTCGTTTTCTGACCCGACCTTGTTCTGTCTGTGGTGCAGATCTAATTTTTTTTTTTGGTTTGGTCTGTCCACAGACAGGGTCCTAGTCCCCCCCCCCCCCCCTCTCTCAAAGAGAAAGAAACCATAATGGGGAACAAAGGAAGCCCGGCAACCTCCAATTTTGAATTGGTGGTTTCACCAGTGGAAGCCCTCACTCCCGGCCTTTTCGCCATTAGCTACGAACCGCCAGAAAATCTTCAGTTCGTGAGAGCGAGTGCCAGTGAAAGTTTCTTTTGTTAATTTCCAAATGTAATTTCAGATATCAGCTTCGAACCAGTTTAACAGTTTTGGTCTCTTCAGCCATCTCTAAATTGTATATGTGAAATGGTTATAATTAACCAATGATAAGCTAATATGGTGATTACAGATTATTGTAAAATGTTAAAACTTTACGGTTTCTATAAGAATGATGGGTTGGAAAAATAATTTTTATATTCGCGGCCCGTGTCGGCAAATGATTAGGTAAATTGAACTCTCTTTAATAATGGTTAAATGATAGAAGTGTTTTCTCTTTATAGCTTGTAACAGAAAATCTTGAAAACAAACCTTGATCTTAAATAAAAGGATGCCTATAAACGTAACTGTTTGTTTTTATTACTTAAGGACAATAACGATCCACACTATGCTCCCAGGTCTTGATAGGGAGTTTACAAATTTTCGTTGGACCCACCCCGTGTCCGCCTCTGATGTTTAAATTTTGTTCTTAATTATTTATTTTCTGCCCGCTACTTCCAAGGCCTGTTTTCTCGACATCTTGTCAATATTAATAACAAGGACACGAGGGGCGTTTCAATTTGTAGCAGAGCGTGGTTACGTCTATAGGCATAACTGAATAGGCATACTTAAAAAAAAATTTTTTAACAATTTTTAAATTTTTTTTTTGGTACTTAGACCTGTTTTGTACGATATATTGTAAGCTGGAACTGGCACCAAATAACTTTCTTGTCATTCTTTAAATGTTTTAAATTAATTTTTCTCTCGTAGTTTTTCACGTGCGGTAAACGTCGTAACTTCCCACGCCCACGCAAGCTTGCGCGAGGTCCCGCGCGATGCCGTGCGAGCAAACACCTGCCTTATCGCTTGTAACTCTACCGGCCGTCGACGCCTGTTCCCCCCCCCCCCCACCCCCCCCCCATCCAGGTCCGTGCTGACGCCCAGGGCTGCGTTTGATAATTTGTACCCTCTTCAGGGGTACCCAAAGTCTATCTCCCCGGGACCCTTTCGTCTCTTTAGTGTAAGGCGATCGCCTGCGACATGATTTTAAAATTTATGTCCAGTAAATTCTGGATAGTAAAGTTTCACGTGAGCTACTTTTTAGTTCACGTTTTTTTCTGATAGCCAGGTGGTTGCTGCCATGTTGTTACTTGTACTTCCCCTCCTCGTTTCACGCCATGCGGACTGTGTCGCCCGCCGGCATCTTATCTTCTAGGGCTGACCATAGCTGACGTCTCTGTAGTGACGCCGGTTTTGGTTTATTTCCGCCCGCCATAGTTTCTTTACGACGGAGAATTATCTAAATTATCGTTTGCTACTGTCATCCCGCAGTAGTTAGCTAAAAGTATTTAAATTTAAGGATTAAGTTTAGTGGTAAACAAATAACTATAAGTTATGAATATTTTTTCTATCTGGTACCAATGTCTTTACTAGTTTAACACGCAAGTACTAGTTAAACATAGATTTTTAATGTACCTACGTTTCAAGGGCTTCCCTCCCCCATCATAATAATTATTTCAACCTATACTTAGACATTTGCTTTATAAAAATTTCACTTCTTACATCGTTAAAGTAGTAATACTTGAAAACATAATATAGTAATAAAATAATAATATAATCAAGCATATTAAAAAAAAGTTTTCCACCGAAAGTAAGCACCTACGGGTTGACTAGCCTCATTTTAAGTTTATACTAATCACCGAGAGTGGTGAAATCCTTTTCAACCTCCAACGAGAGGTCCACTAAATTAATTTGTGTATGGTTAAGCATTCCGTTTATAGGCTAGCACACTCTAGGTAATTTAAGATACTTTAATTGTTAATTTTATACACGTAAGTTCAGTCTTTAGCAAACTGATTAACGTAAATAGTTTTAATTTTTAAAATTTTTTTTTACTGTTTAATACTTCTCTGATGCCTTTTGAATTTTCATGAATTTTGTACGGCGATATTTTTTATCTATGTGAATTTTTCATCACATTAATTTTTTTTAAATACATTACATAATAATAATAATCTGTAAAGTAAGCAAGAAAAATTTTTTGTAGTAATTTTTTTAACTGCCTTTTGATTTAACAAAGTTTATATTTTTTATTTTCCTTGTACGTAAATGTGATGTACAGCGACGTATATAGAGTCTGAGCACAGGAGCTGTCACATCTAGCCATTTTTTTTAATTTTATCTTTTGCATTCTACCCCCAAAGTCGTATTTGTTCTACACCGTTAATGATCACATTGTTTATTTAAGTAAGAGCTACGTGACTTCCAGACGGCAAACTGGTTTCTTTTATATGTGTTTTCCAAAGTAGGACTTAGGTCAAGCTAGCCACAGTGCAGCACAAAAATCAGTCCTCTGAGCCAACGAGCCAAGACTGGGTCCTCTGGGTGAAATATCCCATGACCACTGGAGTGAACCCTGGGTCAAATCCCCAGCACTCTACTTTGGACGACCTGTCCAACCCTCCCTTACTGGCAGTGTGAAATCTCTCAGCAGTCATGGAAGGTCGAACCGCTCAATTGTAATTCACCCCTTTTTAGACTTTTTTAATATATTTTTTATTGCTATATATATATATATATATATATATATATATATATATATATATATATATATTTAAATAATTTAAATTCGAGTGCGAAGAGTAGTTAATTTATTTTTTTTGTTTGTAGAAAACTTTTAAATAATAGATATTGAATTAATTATATAAAAAACATCAGAGTTGTTGAGGCTGAAATCACTAAAAGCAAAATATACAAGGCAGTCATCACTCTATAAGATTAAATATTTAAAACGTACAATATATTTCTTACTCATTACATTAACTTTAATTAGAGGTATAATCAAAGCTATTATTAATAATATTCCTAAATTCATTCAAAGTATGTTTACCCTTTTCAAATTTATTAATGTGGTTGAACATTTTGGGTCTCGAACCCAGTCTATCTTGGGGAAAAAAAAACCTCGTAGGTCACTCTGCTCCAGCCTGTTGGTCTGATCAACCATCAGTGCACGGACATACAGAGCCTACGTTAGCTAAGATCTGTAGATTCCGGGACCGAGGTGTTGCTTCGCTTTTAGCAAGCATCAAGTCTTCTCCATAGCCTGATTGAGCAGGGCTGATTCCCAATGCCTTCGGCTTCTAGTGGAAATATGTTTTGTACAGGGGTTTTAATTCCCGTTCTAGTTTTAAGTTACAAGTAGTGTATAGTCTCCATTTTATACTGAGTGCAAGGACGTGGGTACCTTTTTCGCCTCAGTGACCGTATGGCCTCCATCACAGCGCCCAACAGATGGAATCTACAGCTTGTCCAATCATCGAGATCAACCACGTCTAAATTTCGCGTCATTAATTTAGTACCTACCAAAGTTTATAATTTTAAAAGTATTTCAAGTTCACAGAGCCATGTTTTAAATCATGATACATTACGAGATTCAAATACCTCGGAAGCCTGACTTTGAGTCGTGACAGCGCCGCGCACGCGTGATACAAGTTAGTAGTAGGATACAGGCGCCCCTGGTTACTCGCCTAAATAGAAGTGTTTCTTCTTATGCTCCGCATTCAAGCGGGGGAGTATGTGCCGGAAATTAGGTTTTTCGGCACGGTTTTTTATCTTTTATTATAGCTTTTAATTTATTTTTGGAAATTTTGTTTTTCAAATTGATTGGTTACATAAGGGTGTAGTTTTTTTTTAAGTCGACTGTACCGCGACTAGCCCCTGGTCGACCTTAGTGCGTGCAAACTCCGACAGAAGGAAGTCTTTTACGATAGTTCACTTCGGACAGGACGACGAGAGTTGCCGAAGGTTTCCGACGCCCCTCCACCCTCTAGGACTAAGTCGTTATTTTAATTAGCGACGCGGCGCAGATGTGAGGGGATCTTGCTTTGCACTCTGGAACGACCGCGTTGGTAGTCCGCTGATCGCGTTTTGGGCCCCGTCCAGTTAAATCAAAGCTGACGCCGAGCAACAGTACTAAGATGTAGTCTGATCAGAAAAGGGATGTTTCCCTACATACCTTTTGGTTTTTTATTTTAGTCATCTCAGCATAGCCTCTACGTAGTAAACCGAGTTTCTCCGCGAACCTATTTCTTGTCTGGTGCCGCATATTTTTTTTTAACCGCGACGACGGCCGCGCATCGCCCTCCATCTTCCTACCAGGCAACATGGCTGTGCCTAACAACTACTACCCTGTTTTGGTAAGTTCACTCTTCGGTACTTTGAACTTTGTCTCTCTTGCGGTCGTTTTCTGACCCGACCTTGTTCTGTCTGTGGTGCAGATCTAATTTTTTATTTGGTTGGTCTGTCCACAGACAGGGTCCTAGTCCCCCCCCCCCCCTCTCTCAAAGAGAAAGAAACCATCATGGGGAACAAAGGAAGCCAGGCAACCTCCAATTTTGAATTGGTGGTTCACCAGTGGAAGCCCTCACTCCCGGCCTTTTCGCCATCAGCTACGAACCGCCAGAAAATCTTCAGTTCGTGAGAGCGAGTGCCAGTGAAAGTTTTTTTGTTAATTTCCAAATGTAATTTCAGATATCAGATTCGAACCAGTTTAACAGTTTTGGTCTCTTCTGCCATCTCAAAATTGTATATGTGAAATGGTTATAATATAATATGGTGATTACAGATTATTGTAAAATGTTAAAACTTTACGGTTTCTTTAAGAATGATGGGTTGGAAAAATAATTTTCTATTCGCGGCCCGGGTCGGCAAATGATTAGGTAAATTGAACTCTCTTTAATAATGGTTAAATGATAGAAGTGTTTTCTCTTTATAGCTTGTAACAGTAAATCTTGAAAACAAACCTTGATCTTAAATAAAAGGATGCCTATAAATGTAACTGTTTGTTTCTATTACTTAAGGCAATAACGATCCACACTATGCTCCCAGGTCTTGATAGGGAGTTTACAAATTTTCGTTGGACCCACCCCGTGTCCGCCTCTGATGTTTAAATTTTGTTCTTAATTATTTCTTTTCTGCCCGTCACTTCCAAGGCCTGTTTTCTCGACATCTTGTCAATATTAATAACAAGGACACGAGGGGCGTTTCAATCAGTAGCACCTCACATTGTGATATTGTATGCCTTTTTTTTTTTTTTTTAATTTTATGTTATGTTAGTTCTTTCTTAACTTTAAATCTAACTCTACCTACCATACCTATTCCTTAATTTAATTTTAATTTAAGTCAATTAACATATTCGCAATTCTCTAATTAAACCTTGAATAACTCCATTGTTAAGGATATCAGTGACCTTTTAGTATTGCAACCCAGAGGTGTGCTTCTTTCCATGATGTTATTAATCTTTTACGACTTCACCAGCATGTTGAATCCAAGTTTTATCTTAACATTGTTGCCATATCCTAATCCTCTCTTGTTTTCTTTGTCGTCCTTATTCTCAGCCTTGACCTTGTGCGGGTCACCCCCTCTGGTATCGCTACCAAAGAGACTCTTTGTCAGTGGCCAGGCATTCAGTCAGCCATTGAACAAGTTGCTCCGATGCTGCCGTGCGGGTATCTCTGTTGTCAATCGCTGGTAAGTAGAGACTCTCTCCACTCCTCTACACCGCTTCTCTTCTCGGAGGCGGGGTCCTTTTATACCCGCAGAGGCCAGGCATGGAAGCCCCGTGTAAACGTTCCTGGTCAGGCGTGGAAACACCCAGACGCTCCGTGTTACACGCAACAAGTGTCCCTGACCCAATGACTCACTCCTTGCCCATCCCCTGAGGCATTCAGCCCTAATTTCTCAAGAGTTTCTGCGTCCAGACCGTCTTCCATGCCTGCAGACTGGCCGGGCTCCATGACTGAAGTGGTTGGTGCATAGAGGGGCAGGCTGCTATTGGCCGGCCGACACTCACACCTCCTTCGCTGAGAGGGGGAGAAGGGTAGTGGCCTCGCAACTCCATGGCTGCCGCCGGCCAGTATAACAATATTTTAAAAATAATAATCAAAGATATCGTGTAAATATGCTCAATAGTTAGAACTATTTTTAATTTTTTACATTATGAGTTCATTAGTGTGTATATATTATATATATATTTTTATTTTAAATTGGTAACATGCCCACCGACAGCTGAGGGTACGGGAGATGGGCACGACAAATATACGACAAGGACAGTAGTGTTCCGTGTGCTACGTGGACACTCCACAACCGTCGGACCCAGTAGTAGTTGGGCACTACCTGAGGGGAAACCACAGCAGGTAGGCAGATCCACGCTGGCCTACACACAGAAGGCAAGTGGACCACATAGCAGCAGCGACCAAGACAAGACCAAACAAATATGGACATACACAAAAGCACGATTAACACAAAGAAAAACAGAAATAAATATACAATACATCACAGTTGATATAAAAAACAGTTGAAATAACCAATATAACATAAATTGTGAAGTGGTATATGTTTATAATCCACATGACCTTAAAAAAAATTATTCCAGTTCCATTTTACGGTGATCCCATTTCTATTACAAAATGATTTACACAGTGCAGAATTGAACTTTATCTATTAATATTGTATGCATAATCAAGCAGATATTTTACAGGAAAAATAAATCATGGTTTTTAAAATTAGGTATAGGAAGATATAGCATAGTTCTTATGGAAAATTGACAGGATATAATATGTTTAATGTCTCAGCTGGGTAAACGTTATCTCTTGGGAATGTCTTAACAGAGTTTTCCCTTAGTTTTGTAATTGTTGGCTAGCATAAATAATGTATTAATAAATCTTAATTTAGATTAGTTATGCTTATGATCTTAAAAAATCTTTTAAAAATATATTTGAATAAAATATATTAAATAAAACTCCATATATTGATATGTGTTCATGCTTTTAGGGACTTATTTTGTAAAAGTAAAAAATCATTTTCCTAATCTGTACCTAGAAATACTTAAAAAAAGAAAGGAAAGGAAATTTTGTGGTGGAGGCCCTCTGTCTCCGTCAAGATTTACATATCTGCATTTATGAGTAGGCATAGTTGTGTTGATTAAAAAAAAAGAATCTTGAGGTTTTTCACTTAAACTGTGTACAAGCACATTCAAGTCTAACTTGACTGGCCTACAGCCGAGAGGCGGAGCATGGGGACAGATCAGCTCGAAGGGGAAGCTGGAGAGCGATCTGCAGCTCGTCTGCAAGCCCAGGGTCCAACCATCGGAGCGGCGCCCCTCACCTCCAGCCATCTGTGCCGCATGTCGCCAGTAGTGCCATCCGCCAATACTGTAAAACTTTCATACCCAGCATCAGATTCAACAAAATAAACAACAACAAAAATATTCTTAGGTGATTCGAAAACACAAACTTACTTAGGGGTAGCAACTAGCTGCATACCTTAACAATAGAAAATAACAAAATTGTAAATTTAACCTTTCATTAATGTCATTTAACAGTGTCTAACATAGGCAAATCTCAAACAATGTAGGTATGGGAAACCAATAACGCCTAACCATTGATGAAGCTAGGTGCCTAATTACACCACAAATTCAATAATTATGACACAAAATTTATAACCTACAAATAAAGGTTACCCGAGAAAAACAAGTAACTTACAACAAATATCATTCCCTTTTTAAGAGGATCGAGGGCAAAAGAGGATAAGCTTCTAGGTAGGAACCAGAAGGGAGTTCAAAGGTTCAAAGGTTAGTTGAAGTCCAAAATCTTTACAAAGTCGTAGTGGCAGCAACCAGCTGCAGGATAGAACGTTCACCAAAATCACTAGTACAGAAATGCAGCACTGGATTCTCAACGTAGCAATGCAATGATAACGGCGAACCCCACTGCGACCAAACATTTTCTTCTTTTCTAGAAACTGAGAATCCACATATACATGTCGCAATCAACTGGGGTCATCCGAGGAATTCACTTCCACATGAATCATGCACAGCTCACAACAATTCCTGGAAGGGATAACAGTTACTTTTCCCCACCACCAGGTACAGTCTGTATAGTCCCAGATCCTCGGTAATGAGGATGAGCGCGATGAATGATGCTTTAACAGTTCATCTTCTACACTAACACCACATGTCGAGTTTAAAGTTGATTCTGGCTCTCCGAGTCCATGGGAATCTGGTTCAGATGCACAGTACACGACACTGGGAGGGTAGTGAAAGGAGGTAAAGGAGATAAGGAACACCCTCTTGGCTTAACCTCCAACCCAACATAACCTATTAAAATAATAGACATCTAAGGTCATCCCTGGTTAACAAACAAAATCTTAATCTTTATACACAATACACCAATGTGCCCAAGTAGTTTGTCGTAACTTACTTTGTTTTAAAATCATAGCTAATTCTTAATGAAACAACAAATACCATCTTTAAATAATTACAAACCGCGATAACAAATAAGCAAATAGGAAGAGTACATCAATCAAAGAAAATTTACATCATGGTTCGATAAGCGTGATGTTTACAAAAAATTCATCACCAGTGTTACAGGACAATTTGGCCTTTATTACATTTTCATTACGTAATATTCCTCGTAACAATATCGTAGAAAGTCAAGATTTTACTTATTTTATAATATATTTTATTATAGATATTTGGGTAACGTACAAAGAGTACAAAGTGTTCTTGTTTCTGTTCTAGCCGCAGCAGTAGTTGAACGGAATGAACCTCACAACTGTGTGGGTCGCCATGGCAACACTTCATCCAGCTGCATTGGACACAGTTCCCAAGACTCACCGGATACCAGCATCTTATTGAAGAGAGATGTGTCTCATACTGACACCATAAAACTATCAAACTGCATAAATAATTTAGCTGGATCCACTGGTGTTACCAACAGTCAGGATAAAACTTGCTCTGGTAACATTTTATCATTTGGACTTTGTTCGTACATTCAACAACAGAATGCCCAAAAAGACACTGGCAATACACAATTTTCTTGTGCAGAATGTTCAGCAAAGTTTAGCCACAAAGGTGACCTGAAGAAGCATATTCAAACTCACACCGGAGAAAAACCTTTTACTTGTACAGTATGTTCTGTCAAGTTTAGCCAGCAGGGTGAACTGAAGAAACATACTCGAACCCACTGTGTAGAGAAAACATTTTCTTGTACAATATGTTCTGCCAAGTTTAGGAAGCATAGTTATCTGAAGGAGCACACTCGAACACACACTGGAGAAAAACCTTTCTCTTGTACAGTATGTTCTGCCAAGTTTAGTCAGCAAGGTACCCTGAAGAAGCACATTCGAACCCACACTGGAGAAAAACCTTTTTCTTGTACACTATGTTGTGCAAAGTTTAGTCAGAATTTTGACCTGCAGAGGCACAGCCTAACACACACTGGAGAAAAACCTTTCTCTTGTAAGGTATGTTCTGCTAGCCATCTTAATCATCTGAAGGAGCACAGTCAAACACAATCTATAGAAAAAACTTTCTCGTGTACAGTATGTTCTGCCATGTTTAGCCAGCAGGGTGAACTGAAGAAACATACTCGAACCCACAGTGGAGAGAAAACATTTCTTTGTACAGTATGTTCTGCCAAGTTTAGACAACATTGTCAACTGAAGGAGCACATTCGAATACACACTGGAGAAAAGCCTTTCTCATGTACACTATGTTCTGCCAAGTTTAGTCAGCAAGGTAACCTGAAGAAACACATTCAAACCCACACTGGAGAAAAACCTTTTTCTTGTACAGTATGTTGTGCAAAGTTTAGTCGGAATTTTGACCTGCAGAGGCACAGCCTAACACACACTGGAGAAAAACCTTTTTCTTGTACACTATGTTCTGCCAAGTTTCGAGTGCTTAGTTATCTGAGGCAGCACATTCGTATACACACTGGAGAAAAACTTTTCTCTTGTACAGTATGTTCTGCCAAGTTTATCCAGCCGGGTAAACTGAAGAAACATACGCTAACCCACAGTGGAGAGAAAAAATTTTCTTGTACAGTATGTTCTGCCAAATTTAGACAGCATTGTCAACTAAAGGAGCACACTCGAATACACACTGGAGAAAAACCTTTCTCTTGTACAGTATGTTCTGCCAAGTTTAGTCAGCAAGGTTCCCTGATGAAGCACACTCGAACACACACTGGAGAAAAACCTTTTTCTTGTACACTATGTTCTGCCAAGTTTAGTCAGCAAGGTATCCTGAAGAGGCACACTCGAACTCACACTGGAGAAAAACCTTTTTCATGTGCAATATGTCCTGCCAAGTTTAGACATCTTAGTCATCTGAAGCAGCACACTCGAACACACACTGGAGAACAAACATGTTTCTTGTAAACTATGTTCTGCCACATCTAGCCATCAAAATGCTATGAAAAGGCATAAGCTATTCAAAAAATCTCTCTGCATTCGTGTGAGCTGCTAACGATGCCGCCGTAAGCGACAACTAGTTGGACATCACATTGAAGTTGTCTTCCCTTACAAAGGGGAGGCTACCCCGCTTGTCTACCAACCAATCACGCAACAGACACATAAATATGACCATGTAAGGAATGAGGTCTCGCCCAGCGAGAGTTCTGGTCCATTGCTGCGCAGTCATGCGCCCACGTGCGGGGTTTTTCCAACCACACACTAACTTACTGGCGACAGGGAGTCACGCTGTGTCTTCCTTTCATTCCAACCTTCTAGAACCTTCTGGCTGCTCAGAGGATGCTTTAATACTGCAGAAATGTAATTAATGAACATACTTATTTTAACTGACCAGGCAAAATAAAGAAATGAATAAATAAAAAACACATTCATTTTATGGAGAACCTCATGAAAAATAATAATTAATATTGAGGCACAATCAAAATACTTTAAATGCCTATACATAGTAGATGAAACATGAGTAGTAATTAATTACGAAACATGAAGAGGACATCAGTAACATAACACATTCTCATTTCAAATGTTATCAGTAGCAGGGGGCAGGAATTATGCTGTTACAATATCTTCTGAACAATGCATACTTAATTAGTCATATTAGAAATTATAAATAAACATACAATACCATAAGTTACCTTCTTTTATTCAACGTTCTCTGAAATATCACCTGAAGTTGTAACAGAGGGTAATATTATTTTTAAAATAAAATGATATAGAATCCATTAAATCAGTATTGGTGACATATTTTAAAAATATAAATTTATTATAATTATTTTGGAGTACACATCTGAGGTAAAAGAAAGAAACAGTATTGGTTTGGTTTTTGTTTGGGTAAAGGATATTGCCATATTTAATTAGTTATGAATTTTTACATAGACATGAAAGAGGAGAGGGTAAAAAATTTGGGGATATTTTTTAAGTAATACTAAGCAAACTAAGAATCAACTAATACATTGGATAAGAAATTTGGTATCTGTACTCTTCATTTCAAATACATATAGATGTTGTATCAAATAGCCTTAAATAATTGGAGTTTTTGGAATAAGGTGAAATTATTTAATTATTTTTAGCATAGCTTTAATCGTAGTAAATGAAAGTGTTAGCATAAACAATGTTTATCTTATTTCAAATGAAATAGGTAGTAAGTGTGATTTTGTCGAGGCAAAATATGTCCTCAAACCTTAAAACTGAAGTTTTAAAATCAAGTACTTAATCTGTAGCCGCGGGGGGGGGGGGGGGTTCACAACCTAAAACTGAGAAAACAGCAAGGGGTCTTTACATTAAAACCCACGGCAATTGTGGGCTGGTGCTGTAACAAATAATATAAATCATGTGCACAAAATATCTATTTATTTATAAAAATATAGAGCCAAAACATATAACATATATATAAGTCGTTTACAAGCAAATTAGCAATAACTATTCATTCCTCGTGCATTCCCGTGGGAATCATTCATACAATGTTAAAACAATGTGGAGATAAAGTGGGCAAGGTGGCGAAGCGTTAGAAATAGCACAAATAATATGGGCCGCTAGGCTGAAAGCAACAGCAAGAAAGAAATTACAATTAAAATTACAATCACGACGCGGCTTGACAAGAAGTGTCCAATGCCATCGTGGCGTGCCCATATACAACCGCAGAAAATATTACGCAAGCTACAGGTATTACTCGGCGTGAGCAAAAGAAACAAAGCAAAGAACTAAATCAAGCAATGACCTGAAGGGTCCATGATGGCTTACAGACATTACAAATCATGGCAAAAATACAAGGGTGAAAGCGCGGCCACAACGCGCAGGCAAAAATAATAGGACATACAAAATACAGAAGCTAATTTTCACAGCCGAGTACAAACCACAACGCGACGCCAGCCCACAGTGACTGCCTTCGAGTCAGACGACCGAGAGACTGCAACGAATAAGCTCGGGGTCGGGAATATATAGGCCGGGAACAACACACGTCAGAGCGCGCTGGTGGCGCGGCGGGGAAGGGAGGAAGAGGGGAGGTTGGAGAGGAAGGGGAAAGGTGGAGAGGGGAGGGGAAAGGAGGGGAAGGAATGCTTTGCAGTGCCCACACTGCTTCAAACCAATACTTAAAATTAAAAAGCCCTACACATAACCACTTAAAAAAAATATCATTCTTAAATGGTTTTGTTATAAAATTTATATTGACAATCCATTGTATCTATTTAATTAGTGAAAATGTTTTGAATTAAAACTACTTTTCTTTCAATGGTAAGATTTTACCAATATTCTGAAGCCACGCTGTAACGTTGCAGAACCCTGCCCTCCTAGCTCAATGTTTTTCTTTTAAACTTCTTTTTTGTATATGTAAGTATTAATAAGTCAATGTTTTTTGAGTGGTGTATATGTTATGAAACAGTAGAATCAGACATTATGAATATTAATATATGTTATTTGCACGTGCTGTGTGTTTTGAGAAGGTATTTTGTACTTTATTAGACATTTTTAATCATTACTAATTTTTATGTAGTAATTCACAAAGAAGTCGCTGTACTAGATTTTTGCATGTTTAGGCCTACTTTTTCAGGTTTTTTCTAAATGATTTTAATTTTGTAAAATAATTTGTATTATAATTGCTGTTTGTAATGTACATTAACGTGTGGAATGATTCTAGAACACGGGACTGTGTCTGGTGTGATGGTTAGAAAGAGAGGCATGAGAGGCCTGTAAGTGGGAGTGAGAAAGAAACAGTGCTTCCCTGCCAACCGAGATAAAAGCTGGGATTCCCCACTGGTCGTGGGAAATGGGTGATAACTGCTGTCTCACGGTGTGGGAGAGAGAACGAGAATGGGAGTCCCCGATTTTGATGTGAAATTGAAAAGAGACAGATCAAGGGAAGCCCCGAGTTATTTGTGTACAGGGTTTTTTCATGTATTGTAATTTGTACTCTGATTGGCTTGTATCTGTAAGCGTGAATGAAGCGTGCGTGTGATTGGTCGGTGAGGTCATGTGACTTATCCTCCCTGCGTGGAGGAGAGTGTGGCAGGACTTCAGCCAGTCGTCCGTCGAACTCTGCATGAGTAGGTCGCGTTCGGTGGCTTCTCGCAAATTATGTAGAAGTTATTGAAGAGATAATTTAACGGTGGTCAGAGCCAGGCCGATTATTAAGTTAACCTAATTTTTTTTTTATATATTTCGTTTGGACATTAATTAGAAATTGTGATCACCGACGTTGGCGTTTTGGCTCGTGGCGAAATTCGTTTTCGCTGGGTGCGGTCATGTTTAAGGCCGCACTAATTTCGTGTACTTGCAGTAAAATATTACTGAAGGACGTTAGTTTCCTCTAATTCTCATCGCGCAAGCTGCGTGCGTGTCTCGACAGGCGAACGTACGAATGAAACGAGCGAATGAAACATTGAAAGTGTTTGGATTCGTCTGTGCATTCCAATTTGAAAGAATAAAACAAAAACTACAATCGACGCTTTAAATCTTTTTATTTTTGTATGTAACGAACGGTTATAACGCGAGTGAAGCTGTGGATTATTAGCTAGTTATAAATACATTCTTTTCTTTAGGGTCTTTTCATATTTCCTTGCAACTTTTTTTTGGTGCAGTTTCTGGAACCAATTTCGTAAAATATTAATCAGAACTGTAAAAGTGCCTGCATCAGTACATCTGTAAGAAGCTACTTAAGTAGACATTAATAAATACATTTTGCCTTTCATTAAATAATTGTTGTTTCTGGTAAAAATTTACATAAAAAGGTTTGCCTACTTGCACATATGGCTTTGCCGCAGAACATGACTGTGCAACATGATTTAGAGGTATTTATAATTTTTTCTGGATGCCGACATGTTTGGCTGAATAGGACTTTTCCTTTTGATGGGATGTCATGGAATCCAGACTTGTCGTGATTAAATATGTTTTCAGGTGGAACAGTACCTGGACTTCAAAGTGCTCAAAAAACTCTTTTACTATCCCTCGTTCACCAGAGCTCTTTTTCAGTTAATGTTTGTGGTTAATGTTTATGCAAAGGCTTTATTGTGTCTCTCTAAAAATGCTTTTTCCCACTCCCATCCTGGCATATTATTTGGAAAACGACTGACACCTTTTTGAAGAGTCTAGGTATACTTTCACAGTGTACCATAAGTCAAAAACCGGTATAGGAACACCTGTCACTTACTGTGATGCAGTGGTGAACAAATGTGGCCTCTTCTTGTGGACAGAAGATATTAGGCCGTCCAACTCTGCCCATGTGATTGTTCTGGAACCTGTTAACAATAGTGTGGCGGGGAATGCCAGAACTTGTGTGCTGCTTCTGTCTCACCACCTCTTACCGAACGGGCATCTGCCAGTATTTTTACAAAGTCTCCAATGGGAAACATATCTTAGTTCCAGGCTTCTAATGTATCTTTCGTGCCATAATTTATGAAATGAGATAATTATGTTATTGCATGATGAGCTAGCTTATTTTGTAACAGGTAGGCATTAAAAAACTTTCATACCAGCAATCAAATAAGTACCAACAAAATATATTTCATTACAAACACACTATAATTAATTAAATGTTAATTTTTTTTAAATATTAATTGCATACAATCATCAAAAAGTTTTGTTTTTATTCATATTTCTGTTAGTTAATTAATATTAAAAAAAAAAAAGAATTGTTCCATTTAGACAATGAAAATGTACAATAATGGTAACATTTCACCTCTTTCATTGTAACTTTTTACCGGTACAAAGTTGGCCTGTATGTGATGACAAAATGCTGCAGTAAAATTATAGGCTCTTGTCAAATTAAATAGTGGAAATAGTTCATAAACCATGAACTTATAAGTACAGTAAAACCTTGTTTATCCGGCCCTCTTTGATCCATTTTTCTGGATAATCCGGACCAGATTTGGAGACATTTTATTTAATGTTCACATAAAAATGATAGTTGTATTCTACATCTAAGAAAACAAAGACAGTAAGCACCTGATAATGTACCTGACCATGCTTCGTTCAAACAGCATACAAGTTTGTAACAGAAGAAATTTGACAAATCTTTGTTAAGAAATGACGTGCAAATTATTTTTTTTTTTTTCCTTTTTATAACTTGTAAACAATATTGGGCATCTAACCTATGTAATTTTGTTACAAATCATAAGATTTTGCTTATTTCCCATATTACCTGGATTGTCCAAAATTTCGACTGTCCGCATTACCTTTGGTCCCAGTTAGTCCGGATAAACGAGGTTTAAGTAAATGTAGGTACATGTGTTTCAAATGTATCTACAAAATTATATATAAAAAATGTAATTACTGCTCAAACTTGAAAAAAGAAAAAAGAACAAAATTTCATAAAACTGCTGTGAAAAGTGTGTGTGTGTGTATTTGACCATTTTATTTTATTGGAAGTATTATTGATTGAATCTGAAAAGTGTAATTAAATATTTTCCTTATATTTTTGTGTATTAAAAGTTTTAAAATGACTTTGACCTTCTCCTTAATCTGTGCTTGTTAATTACTGTTAATATTTGAGCTTTGCTTCATTTGTGTGTGTAACCCATACATCATTAATTATTGGCAGCAACATAGATATTAACACACGTGTAAACTATTTATCTCCTTTTTTTTAACAAAATAAAACACTACAATTAAATATAACACTTAAAGATTAACATACTTTTTACACTGAATTTTATTACCCATACACATAACACAAAATAAACAAAACTTCCCTTGTGTGTACTAAATTATTAAAAGAACCTTGTCCAATAGTATTAAGATAAAATGATAAATATCTAATGTAATGTTAAAAAGTTATTAAAATTTCATTACTATCACAATTATAACTTGGAAAACTAATAGTTCTCAAGAAAGGATTTCAAACCAGTTTGCTGGTGTTAGTTCAGTCCTGTTACCAGTAATAAGTTAAATGGAAACAATGTTAATTCAGCTGGAAAATGAATGACTTTTAGCTGATTCCAAATTATTTATTTTTTCTCGGGAAGTTAAAATCTTTAATGTTCCAATCAAATAAGGTTCAATTATAGTTCAAAACTGGGCTTACCAGATTGCATGATGACACAAAGTTAGGCTGCACCATACTATAACTGTGAGTTATAATTTCTTCACAGAAACTAAAAACCAAATTGAATGTTTAAATTGTATACGAGAAAAAAAGTGCGAAAGGTGTAAAGCATAATGCTAAAGACAAGAATTGCCCGATTTTTATTCTGGAAAGAACACGGGTAATAAACAACATTAATTATAGTAACAAATAATAAAACATAGAATCCTCCAGGCTAACCGTCAAAATTCAAGATCAGTTACTTTAGATGTAAATTCCATAATAGCCACTCAATAGCAATCTTGCAGAAACCTTATTTACACTATAATAAATATATAAATTTAAATAAAGATTGGCATGTGTGATATCTGTTGTTAACAGTAAAACCACCGCAATAATTACACACAAAAATTAATAAATTCTGCAAATGAATTACATAGGTACATATTAGAGAAGTCACAATAATAATTGTGAAATTAAATAATATAGAAACATTTTTGATATCAATATATTTACCTCAAAATCAAGATACATCAAACATCATAGATCTATTACAGATTATAATAGATGAAACAGAGACAAACCATTTATAATAGCAGGAGATATTAATTACAAATCACATATATGGTTTTCTAAAGATAATGACGAAAGAGGTGAAATAATTGCTGAATTCATAGAATGTAAAAAACTAAAAATATTAAATCAAGAAGGAAACTAATACACTTAGGATAGATAACATACATGGCCAAGAAAATAAAGATATCACACTAGTAACACATACCATAGAGACTCAAATGTTAAATTGGACAGTAAAAACAGGAATCGGGGATCATAACATAATAACTTGGGAAATCAATCATAACCTCAATTTAGAAATATAAAAAGAAATATGTTTACATAGAATAGTTCTAAATTGGGAAAAAGTCAAAACAACAATTAAGAATAATCCAATAGATAATAATAATAATCATCAGGAAATAGATAAACAAATACAATTACTTCGAACAAACACATTCAAAGCATGTACACAAAAAAACAATACACAACTAATCAATTTAAATAAAACCTCAATAATATTGTGGTGGAATAATAAATTGAAAATTAAAAAGAATCAAGTAAAACACAAAAACAGACAATATAGATTGGTGGCATACCGGTGTTGATGTGAGAATATCGGTGGGAATTAATGGGCGCCACCACGTGAGTGGGCACGTGGACCCGGCTGAAAGACTCTAACTCAGGGCATTACGTGGCCCGTGTGCGGCGAGATATTAGCCCTCCTGATGTTCTACGCAGCTCCTGTCCCTAACTAAGCCCGCTCTCAGCATCGGGCACGCTTCTAAACACCGCAGTGGGCTCTCAGGGCGTCCCACACGCCGCTGACCAGGTTAGGGACCCACGTGGCCCCCCGAACACAAAACACACGTAACACAGTTAATTGGCTTTTATTCTACTCACGGTACACGCCCTTACACGATCCTCTGTTGATACAACTATAAAACGCCCGAGGCACGAATCAGATTAGGTGAGGAGGCGAACCACGCACGTGGTCGCCTCAAGGCAGAGACACGACCGCCCTCGGCCGGCGGGAGAGAGAGACTGGGCTGAGCTCATCGCTTGCAGGTGGCAACATGGCGCCCCTTCGCGCCGAACACAATTACCGTTACACTTTGCTGTAGCGTGCCCAGGGTTACTCTTAGAATATACATAACTAATTTTACAATAATTATTAAATTACTTCCATGTCCCGACCGTCTGTAATAATTACTTATAAACATAAAACAGGGTTCAAATGAGTTTCATGTTAGTTCCTCCGTCGCCCGCTAGGGAGCGTCCTTGTTCGTGCTTGGACTTATAAAATAACAAAAGATCATGAAGTTATTAATTAAAAACACATACATGCATAGCCATCATTACACTGTTTTGGGGCGGAAAGAAAAAGGATTATAATATTAATTAGCATATTTAGGGGTGCGGCGCACTGCATTTAAGCGCCCTCTTGCCGGGCTAGAAACACACGCACACACGCACGCATGAGCGGGAGGTTTGAATTGAGACGGTGGTTGGGCGGTGTCATATCGGGCTCAAAGGGGCCGCAGGCCCGGACGACGTCAAGATGATGTCCTTGTAGATTTAATTTACAATATAAATCAGAACTTAAACTCTTAAGAAAATAATATAAACAAATAATTATTTTACAAACAATAATTGGGAAAAGTTTGTAAAGGAAGAAACCCAAAAATATGTTTAGAACATACCTGACAAAATTGTTAGAAGTAAAATAAGAAGAACCGAACCCATAAACAGCATTAAAATAAAAAATAAATACTCTTATTTCCTACAAGATACATATAAAGAATTAATCAACTTTTTGCTACCAATTAGCACTTCAGATTCAATAATAACAGAACAATTCAATAATACGGTAAATGATCCTCCTGAAGAACCAATTACGATAGCAGAAATTCTAAATACAATAAATTCATTTAAAACAAACAAAGCACTTGGAATAGATACAATAACCATTAAAATAATAAAACACATTTGGCCTGAAATTAGCAATAATTAAAGGAAATATATAATCTATATATGCTTAGTAATAGGAATCTGCCCAGTTTCATGGGAAATAGCCGAGCTTGTTATAATTTACAAAGGACATAATAACAATAAAACAGAACCAAATTCATATTGGGCAATATGTTTATTAAGTAGCTACCAGTTTTAGGAAATATCTCAGAAAAAATAATATTAATGAGAATACAACACACAATAGATAATATATTACATAAAAATCAATTTAAATTTAGAGATTAAAAATTGACCAAATATGCAATAAATAAATGGAATACATAACACAAATAAACATGCCATAATATTCATAGATATAAGTAATGCTTTTTTTTACAGTTAAATGGGAAAACATTAAAATTCCTATTAATCAACTGCCTAACTCAACAGCTGTAAAGAAACTTATGTGGAATTACTAGAAACAAGGAATTTAAATAAAATATAGGCAGCATTCATCTCAATAGAAACATGAACAAAGGATGCCCCCAAGCATCAGTTTTAAGCCCAACATTAAATAACCTCTCTTCTTACAGGCCACGGACAAACAGAACACTACCTCAAAAAAAAATTTCATAAAATTGATGATGACACATGCCAATGTCAAACAAGCCCGCAAGTTACACATCATATTTGATTTAATTATAACCTCTTTATAGTAGAAAGGAAAACACTTGCAGATCAAATTAAACAATATAATGAATCATGGCCCCTACAGAGATTTGAAATATATGACCCAACAGTTTTTCAACCAATTAAAAGGTTCCTAATAGATTTGCTATTTAAATGATGATTTAGCAATATAAAATATAAAATATAAAATAAAATGTATATTACATTTAATATCTAACCATTTTAAACATATATAAAACAATTTAATAATTTTTTTTAAGGTTCTTGGGAAAAAACAAAACATCTGGCAAAATTGTAATCCAAAAATTAAAAAAATATTTTCATAAATGTGTAAAAAAGTCAATAAAGATAATGTTACTACCTATATTATTGTTCACACAATATATGTTATAACATACTTTATAGGAATGTTATATATTATGATTATATTATATGTAACTGGTTTGCTGTCTCGTCCTGTCTTTCATGTGTTTAATTTTTTACTCAAAATATGAAACTGTAATATTTACTGATGTAAAACTTAAACTTTGTATCAATTATCAATGCAATTAGCTTTAATGTATTTTATGTACAATTATTTTGGCTTTTATACCTTTTATAATTTATAATTTATAATTGTACTTGTGCAACGGCTGATTAAAAAGAAAAGAAAAAAAAAACAATAAATTAAAAAAATTTAAAAAAAAAAAAGGGGCAGAAATGCCGGACGGTGGCTCTTAGTGGTAACCGGGCGCTCATTTCGGCCCACCTGGGGCCTATTCCACGAAGGTACAAGTGTAGAAGCTAAAATTGTACAAGTACAAGTCCTACTTAACACAAGTTACAAGTTACAGGCATTCCACAGAGAATTGTTACAATTGTAGGAAAAAAGTACAAGTACAAAGTACAAGTGAACAAGTTGGCTGCATTTACTCTGTTGTTGTTGACATAACCAAACTTGAATGTATTTGTTTTAAAAAAGGAAATTGTTTAAAACGTGATGTCTGGAAATACTATAAGTAAACTGTGTATTCTAAATAAGATTAAAGAAAAGGACATACTATTTTCTGCATTTTCTGACAAAAGCACCAAACAAGAAAAAATTAGGCATGGTTAGCAATTCATGGAAAGGCTTGTGTGTTGGGACTGAGCCCTGCAACTTCACCTACACCAGAGACACATTTTGGCAGAACAAAACAAAAAAAAAAAAAAAAAAAAAAAAATGGAACAGTAAGTATATTTGTATTACAATTATTAATTAATTTTGGTACAGTCTTGTCAATATTTTGTGGTATATGTAGCCTACATTTTGTGTCAGCCGCGGTCTCGTGTTCGATATCGGGCGCAAGTCCTAGCGGGGTGGCTGGCTTTTTTAGAGATTTCTGTTCTGGGAGGGCGCCAGGCTAGCTCGGTGTCTAACCGTGTGATGGTCGTGGGTTCGTTGCCCCAGCGTAGTCCGCTAGAACCGTCGGCGGTGGTGGAATTTGGTTCCTGATTAGGTTGGGTTGTTTAGGTTAATTTACATACACTGTTCTGGTTGGTTTACGGGTCGCACGTCGCGCACGGGAGGTGCGGGGTGGACGTTTTATTGTTCACGTTTTACACTGGTTCATTACATTGGGCGCGAGATCTACTCGGCGGTACATGACTGCCAGTGAGGCGTCGAAACACGTAAAAGTTTTGGTTACACTATTACACGATTACACTTGAAAAAACTGCACACTGTGGTGCTCTTACATACACGATTACACTCCACACGTTATCTAAAGGGGACACCTGCGTGCCTCTACGTGTGTTTACTTATTAAGCCCTCACGCCAGTCGAGGGTGAAGGGGGGGGTGAAGCTTGATTGTTTGTCGGTTAATCCCGTAAATCGTCTCTACGTTGTGGGTCGGGCCACTTGCGTGGGCCGTGGTTTGTAGGCTAAATTAGGTTCACAAGCGAAGTGTTGTGGCCGGTGCCGGTGCACACGGCTTTTAGTTAAAGTTCTGCGGTGGCGGGAGACGGCCCGTGCCGTACGTTGAACTGCCCCGCATAGCAACTGGTGCGGGGAGTTTTATTAATGAGCGGCTGGGTTAGTCCCTACACCGGAAAAGGACCGGGGACACACGGGGAGTTTAATTGTAAGAGAAAAGGTTGAGGTTTTAAATGACTATATTTACCAGCAGTACTCGGTCGGTGAACAAAGGGTGATGACTCCCCGTGGAACGCACGTCCGCCCCGGCCCGCGAGCTGCTCTCAACTGGCATGTGACCCTGGCGCGAGGGAAGGGCTCGGCCGTTCTCTCGCGCCAAAGTTTCCCAAGTTCCGTTATTCGGAAATTACTATGTTTACAAAAGGCTGAAGGCCACTTAAAATTCCTAATATTATTACTAATGACAAGTTCTGACAAAATACTCTGTTAAATAATTGTAATTTAGTGTTTCACGTAATAAAGTTTGAATTTGTAACGTCACACCAGAGACTGTCTGTCTCTTGTCAACCGCTCTGGGGCTAATCAATTATGTAAGCACTGGGTTGCACACTGATGTTAATTAGTTGCTGTATTTAAATTAGGCTGAAGGCCGCACGGGGGGCACTCACACACGTATTGTTTACTTAATACGTGTGAGTGACCCGGGCACTCCTACATCGCACTCTATTATTTAGGGGCTTTTGTTTGTTTCTGATTAATTAATTATTGTGTGGGCAATTCTGTAGGCACGGGGAGTGCGTTGCATGTGTAATTAATATGGTTCGCTATTCTCTACCTTGGGCTGCGGTCCGCTCACTTGACTCAGGTGGGCCATGGCTAGGGGTGCTTTCCGTTAGCGGAGCAGAGTACTGGCGGTTGCAGGTCGGGCTTTGGGGTGGCCTTCGGCCGTACGATGTCAATTTGTAAATGAACTACCTTACCTCACTTAGGGATCAGCATTGGTTACGAATCCCATGTACAACTATAAAAGAAATTGAAACATTTTTGAAGGCACCTATATATCAACGTCAACAATTCTTAAGTATGTTAATAGAGGCTAATTAATAATATGCATTTTTTGTTGCAGCAGAAAATTGACAGCAAAAAACAGACAGGAAGTGGAGGTGGGGTTGAAAGCAAAATAACTGATGTAGACACTGCAGTATTGGATATTATTTGCCGAGAAATGCCATCAGTTGTTAATTTAGTATGCCCTGAAACATGGCAGGACGAACCTGTGTTAGTATAAACCCTACAAGTAGTGCAGACACTTTCATGACTCATGTCAGCAATAGCAAAACACTGCCCTCTACGAGTTGCAAACAAGTTAACCAGCCCAAACCAAAAAGAGGAAATGATATGGTAGAAGAAAATAATTTACGGCTTAAGAAATTGAAATTACAGGTTGAACTACTAGAAAAAGAAAGCTATTTGAAAAGTCTAAAAATTTTAAAACTCGAGAAAGAGCTGGGAATTCCTGGTTCTAATTTCACAAAGGACTTGCCTATCGATGGTGACACTATTTATGTGACATTAGATGGTTCTATCCAAGAACATTGAGTAGTCACTGATCACAACTCTTGAATGGTTTTTCAAATTATATATATTTTATGACTTTTTCTAAGTAGGTAATTTATTTCAACAATACATTTGAATGGAAGCTGTATTTGTAAAAGTGTTATTGAAATCTAAGCATTCCATTAACATATGATATTATAAAAAAATTGAACAATAAATGAAATTGAAAATGTAGTCCTACATAACAGTTTTTCAATTCTTTCATAATAATTTGTATCTAACTAAAATTATAAATCAACTGTGCCAGCCGTTGTTGGGCTTCAGGGTGTATATTAACGTCAATGTGATCCATTTTGACATTGTCTTGCTCTTCATCTGCTTCTATCAAAGGCTGCACACCATCCTCACTTCGAGCAATTTTACATAGTGCAGTGCAGCATACTTGAGCTGCAAATAATGGCTTTATGCGTAAATGCTTCAGACATGGAAATTTCTCTTTGAGAATTCCCAGTGAGTTTTCAACTAACCGACGTGTGGATTAGTGTGCCCTGATAAATCTTACCACTGCAGGATCTTGAGGAGCATTCATGACCGGTGGAATCAACCATTATTTTAATGGATAACCCGAGTCTGCCAAAATTATGGCACCAGGTACTGGTCTCCAACATTCTTCCATGCGCTGATTTAGTGCAATGTTTCTAAGCACTCTGACATCATGTACACTTCCTGGCCACCTAGCACTCACATAATAGAATGAGCAGTCTGGACTACAAACTACCATGCAGTTCAAAGAATGATTTCCATGTCTGTCCACGTACTGCACTTCATTAGCTTTAAGTGAATCTATTTTTATAAGTGTACCTTCAACACATCCAACAACATTAAGCATACCAGCAATAGCATAAAATGCTGCAGACACTTGTACCATATTTTCAGGCCAGTCAACCACTTGGGGGAATTTTATTGCATTTACAGTAGTTACCACATTATGAACAGAACGACACACACTAGCCTTACCTATGCCATGCATATCTGCAACAGAATGATATTGTCCACCAGTTCCCAACCAGTGTAGACCAACACTTAACTCCAATTTTGCTGGTAATGCTTTACTCCTATTAGTGCGGTTGCCGTCGCCCGGGTTCTCGTGTTCGAGACTCGGCGGTGTTCCTAGCGGGAAGACTGTTCTGTTGCGGGAAAACGTGTCCGGGAGGGCGCCAGGCTAACGCGGGGGTTAGCCACGAGGTGGGTCGTGAGGTTCGAAGCCCCCTGCGTGGCCCACTAGGAACTGCGGCGGTGGTGATGATGCTAGGGATCACTAATGCTTGTTGCCCCACTGCCCCTACACAGCATAGGACGCTGATCCCTAACTGGATTGGTGAGGTTTTAGAAATAATGTACACGATTTTGCAGTCGTTCACACGTCTCGCACAGAGGGTGCGGAGTGGGCTTTAATTACGTTGGTAAACTACACGGCACTTACAGTCACACGAATTCCCTAATACAAAATACATTGTCCATTACACACTATGCGCTCTGACGCGCCGTCACTGACATTATGCCCTCACGCCAGTTACAGCTGAGGGAGAGTGTTCGATTAGAGTCGGCTAATCCCGTAATTGGTAAGCTGCGACGCGCGGGCCCACCTGTGTGGACCGCGGCTCGCTATTAAATTAAGAACACGTCTACGATTGGATGTAGCTAGTGCCTGTGCACTAAGCAATTAAGTAAAGTTCTGTGGTGGCGGGAGTCGGCCCGTGCCATATATTGCACGGCCCCACGTAATGCGTGGTGTGGGGCGTGTTAAATTGACGCGGCTGGGTTAGGCCCTACACCGGTAAAGGACCGAGCGCACACGGGGAGTATTTAAAAAAGGTTTCGGTTGTGACTATAATTACCAGGTTGAAGTTCGATGAATGCAAAAGATGATGGCTCCCCGTGGGACGTGCGTCCGTCCCGGTCCGCGAGTCGCGCTGTACTGGCGTCTGGCCCTGACGCGAGGGGAGGGGTGAGCTCCCTGTCGCGTCAGAGTTCTATATAATTAACTAAATTTAAGTGTCTCTAAATTCAAACAATAAAACTTTGTAATACCCCAAGTGTCTTAAAGAATAATTAAATAATAAGGATAAAAGATTTGGAAGCTTTGATTACTGAGGCCCTCAATTAATAACTATAAAAGTCAACAACAGAGGCGACACTAGAAGTAAACAAAGAAAATTTAGGGACTCCCTACAAATACTTGGGAGTAAAAGGATCGTTATTATATATTAAATAAATAAAAACATCTGTTACGTCTATAGACTTCCTTATTTTATTAATCATTGTTCTTTTTTTTTGATAGATTAAATTTTCCTTAGTAAAGACTGTTTTTCATTGATAAGTGATCTTATTTACATAACTCACAATTACACTTATTATATGATATTCCTTAACGTTATTTACGATAGAGCCGGCCCTTAATGTATAACAAAAATTAAAATATTTAACAACAAGACTGAAATTAACATTGGTAACTTTAAAGTTTGTACATATAGTCCTTCCAAAACATAATATAAATTTCTTCTCCTCGAACTGCCTTTTACTGTCCGCTGTCTTAACTGGGTTACACTAATCTTGGGTTCGTGAATAAAAAGATAGAATTATGCGGGTATCACCCGGGGCTGTAGGTAGACGGTGATCAAGGTAGTAGGCCTAATGATGTTGGGTTCTGCGCAGGAACCGACTCCAGAGGTTCTGGCAGAGGATTTTGGTTGCCCCAAACTTGGAACCCTGTCTGAAACAAAAGTCCAAATTCCAAAGAATTAGACCTGTTTCCAGACAGTATGCTTAAATGGCGCAAAAGGCCAATAGAAGGAAAATTAAGGGGGGGGGGGATGACGTCAAGACTTACCAAAACAGGGTGTTGGTCCTGGCGCTCAGGAGAGGGCGTCTCGTCTCCGCAAACTCGAACCACGATTCGCGGTAGCCACGGAAGTCATCATGATTAATTAAAAAAAAATAATTTATATTAAAATACTAAGTTTCTCTACTTTCACCTAAACTACTGACTGGTTAATAATTTTAGCTAGGGACTCCATCCCTTTAGTCTGAGAAGGCTACATAATATACGATGTCGATGATTCGCAGAAGATCGCAGATACAAACGGTACCAGTCAGTCAGGAGGCGCGCACCGAAGAAGTTCAGAGCGCGATATCACCTGAATATCATAAGCGCGGGGTCTCTAGAGAATGGGAGGGGGGGTAGGCTCTGAGCCGAAAATTACCGAGTCCACCCGAAGGTGTCCGGCATAAAAAAATTAGATCTTACTGGAGTGACTGCGCGACTGAGGCGCTATCTTTTGGTGGCGAGAGGAAGTACTAATAAATCGACTAGTGACAGACGAGAGTGTCAAGCTAGGGGGTTAATGGAGTAACCAGTGGTGCCACCTAGCGGCCTGAGACATAAGGAGGGGAGAGGTTGTCGTTACCTCCGCGCGAGCGCGGTAGTGTCGGCGCTGCCGACGCCTCACCAGTGGCATTAGTTACCACAGCCGTCGCTAGGTGTCGTTAAGGTGCAGAATCGTAACTGCGGCTGCCAAGCCTGAGATGGCCTTGAGTTCGGTTAACGCACTCGAGCGGTCGTCGCTCCTAGCCACTTCTGAGAAGAGAGGGTGGGAGAGCAGGCGGGGGGGTGGCTTCAAAAAACGCATGGTCTGTGGGACACAAGGCCCACGGGATCCTCCTGTCGTGTCTTGCTGCTAGTGAACCTTATACCGATTCGTGACAGAGTTAGCAGGGCTCAGCACTGCTTCACAAGCTGCTCTTAGCAAAAGGGGACCCGCGAAGAAATAACGTTACCGGCTCCGACGTGCCTGGAGGCGGGAGAAATATTAGCCAGAATGCTAGCCTAGCATGAGGCTGGGAAAGAAAAACAGCTCGCCTCTGAGAACAGAGGCTGAGGGCTTGGCCGTAAAGAAAATAAGATGAGAGAAAAAAAATATTTCCAAAAATATTTAAGATTACAAAATTTTTTAAATAAAACGTGCCTAAATACTTAATACACGGCACATACTCCCCCGCGTTAAAGCGGAGCTTAGGGGAAAGCAAAAACAAGTAACCAAAAACTTCAGTAGGACGAGTTACCAGGTTCGCCTGTATCCTACTACTTACATGCTAAAACACAAAAAAGATTAAACACTCTTATGAACTAATGTGCACATTCTTAATGACTATCATGATTAAATTCATTATCTTAAATAAAATTATTAACTTAAGTGGCCACTTAAACTAACACCTTATATTAAGTTTTCTTACATACTAGTACCATGGATTTTTATTGTTACTTAATGTTACTACCTAGGTTTTGTATTCTTCAGTTAAACTCCTTATTGAGTCTTAAGTATATATAACTGTATGGCATGCCAAGGCTTAGAGAAAGTAATCGCTCCTATTTTAAATTCGGATGCGCTTTCTTAAGGTGGGAGATGTGCGCTCGTGTCACATACTCTCCGGAACTGGGGTCGGCTAGACTCACAGTCACTGGGGTTAGAAATCGTTGGATCTGTAATGGTCCAGTCCAGCGATACGATAACTTGGCCGATCGCTTATCGATGGCCTTACTCTGCGGGTGTGCTTTGCACATTACCGTGTCACCTACCCTGTAGGGGTTAGGGGAGCGGTACTTATTGTACCTTCTCTGACTTGTTTGGTGAGCCAAATTTAAATTCCTACGCGCCTTTCTCCAAATCTCCGCGATGTCCTTGGGATCATCCGGCAGTAGGTCTTCGAGAGACCAAAGATTGGAAAGGGGTGTGTTGGGCTTATAAGTAAACATAATCTCAAATGGGGTGGATTTGTGTCCTTCATGTCGGGCATAATTAAATGCCATCTGTAACCACACCAAATTACTGTCCCATTTTTCCTGCGCATTCGCGTGGAACGCTATGAGCGCCGAACGAAGATTTCTATTAAATCTCTCCGCGTGCGAGGGTTTAGGGTAGTATGGCGATGTCGTCACATGCTGTATACCATGCGAGAAACACATGTTCTTGAAAGTTCTGGATGTAAACTGTGTTCCGTTGTCGGATACAATTATGTTCGGTAATCCTGAAGTTTTAAAAATATGATTTTGTAATGCACGCACAGTGTTGTCAGCTGTAGCCTTACGGAGTGGAATAAGCCAAACAAATTTCGATAAGGCATCTATGCCCACAAGAAGCATAGAGTGTCCGGATTTGGATCGAGGAAACGGCCCTACAAAATCAATAAAAAGTTTTTGCATAGGTCTTTCGGCTACTTCTGAGGCAAGAAAACCGTACTGTGTATTTTGTGCAGGTTTACTTAGTGCACATAGCTTACATAACTTAACTCGCTGTGTAATGTCCCGGTGCATTCCTTCCCAAATAAAATGGCGTCGGATACCTTGAATGGTTTTATAAATACCTAAATGGGCACCGAGAGGTGAACTATGGTAATATGTGAAAATCATATCACGCAGATTTTGTGGAAGAACAATTTTAAAGTGCCTTGACTGTTGTGTACGTTTTTGTAGGAGACCTTTAGCTAACTTATAAAATTTCGGAGCTGTACCCGCTTTAACTTGTTCAATTATTTTTGCCAAATATGGGTCGGCTTGTTGATGTGTTTGTATGTCCTGAAAAGCTAAGGGGAAATCGGTTAGGAGTGCCTGACACGAAATCTGAGGTTCCTCCTGAGATATTGTTTCGGAGGGGTTCTCGAACATTCGAGAAAGTGTCAGCCACAATGTTTTGAGTACCGCGAATATGTTGAATATTAAATTTGAGAGAAGAAATTTTGGTGATCCACCTTCCAAGTTTTCCTAATTGTTTAGGGTGAGCTAACAGCCAAGCGAGTGCCTGATTATCAGTTTCCAATAGAAATTCCCTATGTTCCAGAAACTGTCGGAATTTATCAATACCAAAAACTACTGCTAAACATTCCAATTCATACACTGAAGATGCTTTCCTTTCCTGAAAAGTTAATGTACGTGAGGCGAAGGCAATGGGTTGCCTGGCGCCATCTATTTCCTGAGACAATACCGCCCCTATAGCAACACTTGAGGCGTCTGTTTGTAAAATAAAGGGTTTACTAAAATCTGCCATGCGCAGAACAGGTGGATTCGCTATAGCTTCTTTCAAGAAATTAAATGCCTTGTCTTGTTCAGGACCCCAAATATATTGTGTATTTTTCTTACGTAATGCATTCAAAGGTGCCGCATGCTCGGCGAAATTTGGTATGTATTTGGCATAAAAATTAGCCATGCCAATAAAACGAGCTATGCCCTTTGTGTCTTTAGGTGGTTTGAATTCCCTGATGGCCTGTGTTCGTTCTGGATCAATTGTAACACCTTTGTGTGATACCAAATGTCCAAGAAAAGATATTTCGGAAGCAGCAAATTTTACCTTTTTTGTATTTACAGTGAGGCCTGCCTTGCGCAGTCTTTCAAGGACAAGAGTCAGATGCTGGATGTGTTCCTCAAAACTTTCTGAATAAATTACAAGATCATCCAAATAATTGTAAACAAATTTAAATTTAAAATCTCCTACTACTTGTTCAAGAAGTCGTGTGAGTACTTGAGCACCTGTGGCCAAGCCAAAAGGTACCACATTATACTGGTAAAGATTCCAAGGTACGCAAAATGCGGTAATAGGTTTTGAGTCTTGCGTGAGTGGGATCTGATGGTACGCCGAATTGAGATCGAACACACTGAAATACCTGGCCTTACTAAACCAATGAAAGGCTGAGTTCAAATCTGGGAGGGGTGTTTGCGGTATTTTAATCTGTTTGTTCAGTTTTCGATAATCTGTGACGAAACGTTGTTCCGTGCCCTTGGGTACTAGAAATGCAGGTGAACTGAAAGGAGAATTAGAAGGTTCTATTACCTTATTATCTAACATTTTCTGTACGTGTTTTCTCATGATTTCCATTTTGGGACCTAAAAGTTGATAAGGATGACTTTTGACTGGCGTGGTATCAGTCAATTCAATTTGATATTCAATTAGGTTAGTTCGACCTAATTTCTTAGTTAGCACATCTGAAAATTCATTACACAAATCTCGAATAGCAACTTGTTTACTGGGCTCGAGATGATCCAGGGACAAAGAATTTCTCTCGTCAGTGTTGGTAGAAACATTAGTAATTTGTCCTGACCTTTTATTTTCAGGTTCCACGAATGATATGACAAGATTTTTATTAAATTTAAATACAAAACTTCCTGCTTGTAGATCAATTAAAATACCTGTTTTAGCGATGAAGTCGGAGCCTAGAATAAGCTGCGTGGCTAAGTTTTCTGCCACAAGAAAAGGGAAATTCCAAGTGAATAATTCTATCCTGATTTTCACTATAGCCACTTTGGATATACTAATTGGTTCGTCCGCTGCAGTAAAACAGCGCACATCCGTGACTTCTGTTTTCAGAACCTGCTTGTTCTTCTGTAATTCCCTAAACAAATCGCCTGAAATAAAACTACGAGTAGCTCCTGTATCAATCAGACCAATAATTTTATTTTTGCCAAACATTGCTTTAGTGTATGGTAATACAGTTCGGACGTGACCGAAAATGTTGTGACACTTACGTTTTCCTTGGTTAGTCAGGCTAACACATGTTTTGCAAATTCTTGTGAATTTCTCAGAATTTCCTTTATGATTAATTTGCTGTGTTATAATCTTCTGCTTGTGTTTCCTGTGTTTTTCTGTGTATTTCTTTCGTTTATTTTTCTTGTGTTTTTGTTTTCCTGCGTTATGCCTTTTTTGATTTTTGTTTTGTTGCTGTGATTCGTTAGTATGCACATTATGCACTGAAAAATTCCTCTCGGATGAAGTTTTAGGTGGACCAGGTAGAAATTTGCCTGGCCACCGCCTTACGCGTTTTTTGCCTTGTTGAAATTTGGTTTGAAATTTTTGTGGTTACATTGCTCAATGTAATGTCCTGTTTGCTTGCAATAATTACAGAAAGGTGTTTGTTGTTGTATGTTCTTGTTTGAATTATACTTATTATTTCTGTAGTAGTTTGTTTTCTGTTGTGGGTGGCTATTTTGTTGTTTCGTGTATGGAAAACTATTTGCAGTTTCTGCCTGAGAATCATGCTTATCCACGGACTTCGCTGACCTGTTTCTCTGAGTGTCTGCATATTCGTAACTCATGGCCTGTATACAGAGTTGATCTAGTTCTACAAAACTCCGTGGCCTAGCCTGGAAAACAGCGCGTGAGCGCTCTGCCTGATTTAGTCCGTCTACTATGCAACTAACTATTTCGCTCTCTGATACGCCCAATCTGAGAACCGCCGCGGCTTCTCTGATTGATGCTACATAGTGTGGCAATGCTTCATTACTTCGCTGTAGCCTGTTGTACCATTCCAAACGGTAATTTGTCAAAAGTCTGGCAGGTATAAAAAAATTCAAAATTTCTTCGTGGTATTTGTCAAAAGAGTAACTATTTTCTATTGCTTGACTCGTTCTTTCACTCAGTGGTGGTTGGGTGTAGGGAAAAACTATCTCCAACAACTGTTTGTCAGGAATGCCCCCTTTCTGTCTGATTTTAAGTAAGTGCCTTATGAATTCGATTAATTTATCTGGGTCAAGACCACTTGTTTCAGGAAAACCAACAAGTAATCTCTCGACTGGATGGGCAATTTTCCCATAACAGCTATACTCAGCCGCCCTTGGCGTAACTGGTAATGTTGTTTCTGGTTGATTCTGCGTTGATGGCGGAGGTGGGGGTGAAGGATGTGCAATTTGCGCGGTAGGGATGGTAGGGATCGGAGTTCCTTGCCCGGATGTCAATAAAGAATGAAACTGGGAATATGGATTAAAATATGGCTGGTTTGTGGCGAATGGGAAAAACAAATTTTGCTGTGTTAAAGGATGTGGATTTGCAGGCAAGTTACCGGAAAATGTGACACTGGTGATGGGAGCTGTAGAAGCATGTATGCCTGAGGGAATTTGAGTGGTGGCTGCTGGGATGGAAGGGGTTGAAACTGCGAATGATTGAGATGTTGATGAAATGGGCGGAACCTGCCTTGTTTGACACAAAGATACTTGTGTGTCGGGTTGCCTTATTTCCTGAGGAAATTCCGGATTTTCACTCACTACCTTTCCTAGTGTTTCCATTCCTAGGTTTTCTGCCTGGGCAATGTTGGCCCGGAGGTCCTGTTGAGTTTCTAATTGGGCTGCCCTAGCTTTCAATTTAATTTGGAAGGCATTTGTCTGTTGCAGACAACGATTTAGCTCTGTTCGATAAACACCATTGAGCACATCTGCGGAAAGTACCACAAGATTTTCCAGTCGTCTGGTGACATGCTCTAATCGCATAATGTGTCGCTTTATATTGGGCAAATTCTCTTCCACATCTGAATAACTTACGAAAGCAGCTATGTCGTAAAATTTGGAGCAAGCTTTATTGAATTCCTCGAGTATTTCTAAATTTAGATTATGTACTGAGGTAGGTAACTTATCACGTACTGCGGCTCGAAGCCTTTTTCGCAGCTCTTGCGCATTTCCAGTAGTTGGTAAATTACGCAACTGCAACTCATAACTTAGTTCATCTACTAGTAATAGCTCCGGAGTAATCATCCTGTCCGGATTCATAGTATTACACAAAACAAAACAATACCCTCTTAAAATTATCTCTTAAACTTTAAACTTAGGCATACACTTAAATCTAGCTTATGATTAAAACAATTGCTTTATTGCATGGGAAGTATGTGCCTTCATAATTTATTATTATAATTACTACGCGCGTCGGGAAATGAACAGTGTACTCGGGGGTAACAAGCTGTCAGGTTAGCTTGCACAACAGGGTACCTACAAGGAACGTCAGGTCAGCCGGCAGGACTGACCTTGGCGCGCAGCGTCTTTAACTAGGGGTGTGGGGGGGGGGGGAGTATCTTGTCCAGCGGACACGTCTCTGTTGATAAGCCACGCGCGCGGGCTGAGTCGCGTGGGTGGGGAGCCAGCTGCCTCTCGGCTCGCGCCCAGATGTAAACACACAAAACTTATGATAATTTTAAAATTCAAGGGTCAATTTAGCTACTACGTGTATCAGCGGACAGTTCACAAATTACTTACTACCACAAGATTCTAAGTGACAAAAAAATATAAAAAAAAATTTTTTTATTCAATTTTTTTTTTAATTTTAATTTTAGGTATGACCTTTCAAATTAGGTATGCCTATAGATGTAACCACGCTCTGCTACCATTTTGTAATACCCCAAGTGTCTTAAAGAATAATTAAATAATAAGGATAAAAGATTTGGAAGCTTTGATTACTGAGGCCCTCAATTAATAACTATAAAAGTCAACAACAGAGGCGACACTAGAAGTAAACAAAGAAAATTTAGGGACTCCCTACAAATACTTGGGAGTAAAAGGATCGTTATTATATATTAAATAAATAAAAACAACTGTTACGTCTATAGACTTCCTTATTTTATTAATCATTGTTCTTTTTTTTTTGATAGATTAAATTTTCCTTAGTAAAGACTGTTTTTCATTGATAAGTGATCTTATTTACATAACTCACAATTACACTTATTATATGATATTCCTTAACGTTATTTACGATAGAGCCGGCCCTTAATGTATAACAAAAATTAAAATATTTAACAACAAGACTGAAATTAACATTGGTAACTTTAAAGTTTGTACATATAGTCCTTCCAAAACATAATATAAATTTCTTCTCCTCGAACTGCCTTTTACTGTCCGCTGTCTTAACTGGGTTACACTAATCTTGGGTTCGTGAATAAAAAGATAGAATTATGCGGGTATCACCCGGGGCTGTAGGTAGACGGTGATCAAGGTAGTAGGCCTAATGATGTTGGGTTCTGCGCAGGAACCGACTCCAGAGGTTCTGGCAGAGGATTTTGGTTGCCCCAAACTTGGAACCCTGTCTGAAACAAAAGTCCAAATTCCAAAGAATTAGACCTGTTTCCAGACAGTATGCTTAAATGGCGCAAAAGGCCAATAGAAGGAAAATTAAGGGGGGGGGGGGGATGACGTCAAGACTTACCAAAACAGGGTGTTGGTCCTGGCGCTCAGGAGAGGGCGTCTCGTCTCCGCAAACTCGAACCACGATTCGCGGTAGCCACGGAAGTCATCATGATTAATTAAAAAAAAATAATTTATATAAAAATACTAAGTTTCTCTACTTTCACCTAAACTACTGACTGGTTAATAATTTTAGCTAGGGACTCCATCCCTTTAGTCTGAGAAGGCTACATAATATACGATGTCGATGATTCGCAGAAGATCGCAGATACAAACGGTACCAGTCAGTCAGGAGGCGCGCACCGAAGAAGTTCAGAGCGCGATATCACCTGAATATCATAAGCGCGGGGTCTCTAGAGAATGGGAGGGGGGGTAGGCTCTGAGCCGAAAATTACCGAGTCCACCCGAAGGTGTCCGGCATAAAAAAATTAGATCTTACTGGAGTGACTGCGCGACTGAGGCGCTATCTTTTGGTGGCGAGAGGAAGTACTAATAAATCGACTAGTGACCGACGAGAGTGTCAAGCTAGGGGGTTAATGGAGTAACCAGTGGTGCCACCTAGCGGCCTGAGACATAAGGAGGGGAGAGGTTGTCGTTACCTCCGCGCGAGCGCGGTAGTGTCGGCGCTGCCGACGCCTCACCAGTGGCATTAGTTACCACAGCCGTCGCTAGGTGTCGTTAAGGTGCAGAATCGTAACTGCGGCTGCCAAGCCTGAGATGGCCTTGAGTTCGGTTAACGCACTCGAGCGGTCGTCGCTCCTAGCCACTTCTGAGAAGAGAGGGTGGGAGAGCAGGCGGGGGGTGGCTTCAAAAAACGCATGGTCTGTGGGACACAAGGCCCACGGGATCCTCCTGTCGTGTCTTGCTGCTAGTGAACCTTATACCGATTCGTGACAGAGTTAGCAGGGCTCAGCACTGCTTCACAAGCTGCTCTTAGCAAAAGGGGACCCGCGAAGAAATAACGTTACCGGCTCCGACGTGCCTGGAGGCGGGAGAAATATTAGCCAGAATGCTAGCCTAGCATGAGGCTGGGAAAGAAAAACAACTCGCCTCTGAGAACAGAGGCTGAGGGCTTGGCCGTAAAGAAAATAAGATGAGAGAAAAAAAATATTTCCAAAAATATTTAAGATTACAAAAATTTTTAAATAAAACGTGCCTAAATACTTAATACACGGCACAACATAATGATTAATTTAATATATGAATATGTTTTAGAAATGACGTTTAATAAATTTGTATAAAATAAGTTTGAATATTAGAGTCATACTGGAGACTGTCTGTTTCTTGATAACTACTCCAGTGGCAAATGATAATGCTAATTTGGGGCGGTTTGAGTTACGTCACATATTTCACTATTGAATTTAGGCTGAAGGCCGCAAGGGTTGCACTCACAGCTGTTTTAGTAGAAAGCTACACGTGAGTGACCCGGGCACTCCTACGTCGCACTTGTGTTGCATGGTGTTATTAATTCAATGTGGTGGGTTCATAAAAGTTTGGTGAATTTACTGTATACATGGCTTGGTGTGTCTTGCCAATTAATGAAGGGCGTTGAAATACCTAAGTTCCGCGGCGCTCGCCTGACTCGGGTGGGCCATGGCTAGGGGCGCGTTCCGTTAGCGGGGTCGGATACTGGCGGTTGCAGGTCGGGCTTTAGGGTGGCCTTCGGCCGGACGACGTCACGGTGATGAAGTCTATGTCCTATATCATTAATTAATAATTAAAGTTTGGCAGCACTCATTCTAAATATCTCATTAAATTCAAACATGCTTTCAAAACTGTGATTCGTGCGTATTCTGAAGGTCGTCGTGTAATAAGTGGATGAGCATTCTCATTTTCTTCATCTGATGAAGTATCCCACATGTTGTTTCTGATAACAACACACTTTAACCTACCTCAAGAGGTAGGTAGACTTGTATTAACTATTCTACAAGTTTAAGTTAAACCTTGTACTTTTTCTTTGCGAAGAGCTTGTACAATTGTAGAAAAACACCTGTAACTTGTTACAATTCACTGGGATTTACAAGTCTTTACTTGTACTTTTGTGGAACACAATACCTACCACTTTTCTACAACTTGTATATAATTTTGCCTGTAATTTGTAACTTGTACCTTCGTGGAATAGGCCCCTGGAGGGGACTGGGGACGACAGTTGGTCCTGTGGCCGTGGCGCTGCGTCGAGCCTTTGGATGCTGGAAAGGGCACGGTATCCGGCCTGCCGCTAAAGCAGTGCCCCGTCCCTCCCCCCTGGTGCTCTTCCAGCAGGTTTAGCCCCGGAGGGTACGGCCAAGTAGAGTAGGTTTCTTCCTGCCTCTCGGCCGCCTGTCTAGCCTGGGGGAAGAGTGGGGGCGGCCTCTCGAACAGGGAGCGGATAGGGAGGAGGGGTGCACACCATTCACTCGTTAGCAGCAACCATGGCCGCACAGCACCTCAACGTGTTTGCCAGCGCAGACCTGGGGCACTATGTAGGGCCCCCAGTATGCATAGACATTGAGCCAGATGCCAGACCAATTTTTCGTAAGTGTCTGCCTGTGGCATTTGCACTGCGCGATGCCATAAGCAAAGAGATAGACAGACTCGTGGAACAGGGAGTGTTCCAGCCAGTAGCATATTCTAAGTGGGCAACACCCATTGTTTCTGTATGTAAAGCAAATGGTTCTGTCAGATTGTGCGGCGATTACAAGTGTACTGTGAATCGGGTGTGCCAAAGCGAGACTTACCCTTTACCAACTACAAATAAGGCTTTTTACAAATTGGCCGGTGGTAAGATGTTTACTAGATTAGACTTGGCTGATGCATACTTGCAGGTGTCCGTGGATGAATACACCGCCGACCTACTGACGGTAAACACCATGAAAGGTCTGTATCGGGTCAGGCGGTTGCCCTTCGGCACCAAGTGTGCCACGGTGGTGTTCCAGAGACTGATGGAAACCTTACTAGCAGGGATAGAAGGAGTCGCGGTGCTGCTAGACGACATCCTCATCATGGGAGTGACCGCTGAGCAACACTGGCAGCGGGTCAACCAGGTCCTGGGTCGGTTAGAGGCAGCTGGGTTACGATTGAAGGAGAATAAATGTGTGTTTGCTGCACCATCCGTTCAATTTTTGGGGTTCAGCGTAGACAGTGCTGGCATACACCCAACAACAGCCAAAGTGGATGCTATACACCTTGCACCGGCACCCACCTGCAAAAGGGAACTACAGGCTTTTCTAGGGCTACTCAACTTCTACGACCGTTTCCTACAGGGTAAGGCCAGCATAGCTGAACCACTTCACCGTCTCCTGGATGCTGGGCATAAATAGGAGTGGACTGAGGATCATTTAGAAGCTTTTCACGCTGTAAAAGAGCTTCTTCAGTCAGACACAGTCTTAGTACATTACGATGCAACGAGGCCTGTGTCATTGACATGTGATGCTTCAGAATATGGGGTGGGGGCAGTTCTGGCTCATGTGGATGAGGATAGGAGTGAGAAAGCCATAGCTTTCGGGACGCGCACATTGCACAAACATGAGCGTAACTATGCACAAATCGATAAGGAAGCGCTCGCAGTAATGTTCGGGGTGGTTAAGTTCAGGCAATATGTGACAGCGAGACCCTTCACAATTATCACAGACCATCAACTCCTGTTGCGGTTGCTGCACCCCACCAGGCAAACACCAGATTTTCTATCGCCGAGGTTGCTACGTTGGAGCCAGTTACTGTCTATGTTCGATTACAGGATCACATATCGGCCAGGACAGAGCATTGCGCATGCGGATGCTTTAAGCAGGTTGCCGTTGAAGGTTACAGAAGTCCAAGTGCCCGCTGCGGGAGACGTGTTGATGTTGGAGGCATTGCCAGATCCCCAAATTGAAGCAGCCAGGATTGCTGCACTGACAGAGGCAGATCCAGTATTGGGTGCGGTCAAGAAGTATTGCGGTGGCAGCTGGCCACAGAGTGGCGCAGTGGCTGATGAGCTCCGCCCGTACTGGACACGATGGGACAAATTGTCCCTGTACAAGGGGTGCATCCTTTGGGGCAGCAGACTAGTTATCCCCTCGGCGTAAGGCAGGACCTGTTAGTAGTGCTCCACACACCTCACAATGGTGTGGTGAAATCAAAGGCAATAGCACGCAGCTACATGTGGTGGCTGAAGATGGACGACGACATTGAGAGAATGATAGGGCTGTGCCAGCAATGCCAACAGTCACGGGCCAATCCACCCCAATGTGTACCCGCTAGTTGGGAACCAGAAACCAAACCATGGGCCAGAGTACACATAGACTTTTTTGAGCCATTTCAGGGCAAGGTTTTCCTTCTCGCTGTTGATGCCTACTCCAAGTGGCCGGAAGTCAGAATAGTAAGGTCTGCATCATCAGCATGTGTGGTACGCGAACTGCAGAACATTTTCAGCATTCACAGGATTCCAGATTGTTTGGTCTCTGACAACGGATCCGTGTTTGTGTCAAGTGAGTTGGGAGGGTTCGCGCGGAAAAATGGTTTCCGGTTAGTGCGCACAACACCCTTTCACCCCTCTAGTAATGGGCAGGTAGAGCGCATGGTTCAGAAGGTCAAAGGGAAACTTAAAAAGGGGGGCACGGGTGACTGGCAGACCCGGCTAGCACGAACATTGTTCGCACTGCGTACCACCCCAGTCACTGGAAGTCACAAGACACAAGCTGATCTGCTCATGGGTCGTGCCCTTAGGACAGCTTTGGACCTGATTCAACCAAACCACAGCAAGTCGCCCTCAGTACAGCCACCAGCTGAGCGCCATAGCAGACACTTCAAGGCAGGGGACACAGTGTGGTACAGGGCTTACTACAAGAATTCCAAGTGGTTGCCTGGGACAGTACTAAGCGCACAGGGTCACCAGATATTTATAGTCAAGGACGACATCGGAGGAGAGCATAGGTGCAACAAGGATCAGATCAGGCACAGGGTGCCCAGCAGATCGGCTGAGGCAGATGGGCACCTGCCTGCGAGGGGAGGGCCCAATGAAGCAATCGAGAAATGCGCCGCAGTCCAGGTTCCACCTAGGGGAGAGCAGCCCAAGGGTGAGCACGGCACTCGCAGCACCCATGACAGGCGGCAACAGGCAGCAGTAGAAGACACCGCAAGCTGCGAGGACGACACAAACCCCTTTCGGGGATTCAAGACGATTGAAACAGTTGGCAGCGGTACCAGCTACGCGGAACAGCTCATCCAGCAATCCATCGAGAGGGATCCAGCCAGTGTCTGCATCAGGGGAGGACCAGCGTTGGGAGAGCCCATCGCGGAATGGGAGCATAAAGGCAGCAGTGACTCTGGGAGCAACAGTGCACGGCTCGCCCAGGATCCGGAACCATCGGAGAGGGACCAGGCGGCTGTAGCACGACGGTACCCACAGAGAATCAGCCACCGACCCAAGAAGTGGGAGGACTATGTACTGTACCACTAGTTTAGCATAGCGTAGTAAGATATTTGGCAAGGTTTTACTGTACTGTTATAGGGAACTTTTAGTAGGGAGGAGGTGTTGTTGTGTCCTTTCGTAAGTTGGCAGCAGTGGGACTTGTTGTAAACAAAGGTGATTATGGCGGGACGCGGCTACGACGGACGCGGCAGGTCGTGTGTTGTGTGTGAACGAGGTGCATTACGAGTACCATGAATGCTGCGATGTGCGGCGTTAGTGTCATCAATATAACACTTTGATTTGTTTCAATCGTTTTGCAGAACATACCACATAATGCAGAAATCTGAAAATGGTCCAGTTTTTATTCTGTCCAGTACACGAGTTGCAGAAAATCTCCAGAGTTTGTAGTGCAGGATCCAGTATCTGATAAAGGAAATGAATCATTGATGCTACTTCTTTAGATGCCTTGCCGCCAACAGTTTCTGGGTAACAATAAAAAACAGAATAACCGGATGATAAAATGTGTATGTTAAATGAATAAAGCGATAAATGTCGCCGATAGTAAACATCATTTGTGCTAATATTAGGAACTGGTAAGTTTTATTGAAAGTCTATTGTGATAGCTTCATATGTAACACTGTTCTTGCTCAAGTCTTGCCTTATTCTTTCTGTCATAAAAAAATTGGGCTTTTGTCTTGTCTACTTCATTTTGTATTTTTATGTTTCGCATTTTCTGTTCAATTGATTGTTTATCTCCTAAATATACCAGTGAAAGTAGTTCTTGTTGTAACTTTTTTTATCTGACTGATACTTATCGCAAATGCTGTCACTGCGAGGGTAACCAAACGATATATTGAACCTGGTTGTGAAAATTCTTCTATAAAACTCATATGAAACTGAAGGATATCCTTTATCAAAGTACAGGCCATACATGTTTTTTATATTCAGGCTTTTTGGTAGGTACATTCTATTACTCTTTTTCCTACTGTAATGGTTTTCTCTTCCTTTGAATGAACCTATGTGGTTTACAACACATTCTGTAACATCGTCACGCATTCTGCAGTGCTTGTGGTCGTATTTTACTCTCATATCTTTCGGCGATTGCCCGGTAAGCTTCGGCGATTTCTGAAAGGTTTCTACTTTTTCCTTTGAAATTCCATGAAGTGACATGGATGCTTTATAACACACAGGGATCTCTTAAACTTGTCCATCTTGAATAATCCTTACCTTATATGTGTAAGCTTTATCATGCAGTCGAGCCGACTCTTCTGGTTGCCTTGGGCGGCGAATTTTTATAGCTTTAACTGATATCATACCACACAAGTAACTGTTTTGTTCATCTACAGACCCCATAGGTAAATATGTAGTTGGGCGGTATTTGCGGGAAAAAAATGATGGTAAATATGTAGTGTACGAATTATCGTCAAAATTGTTTTTAAAAATCTGAAATAACTTTCATTATATGCTCTTTTACGCCCTCTTTTCATTACAGCCTGCGGAGATAAGAAATTCCATTTACTTTTGAAGATATCGCCGTTCTTATTTTGCAATACAAGACCTATGTAATCATTCGACCGTAGCCATTTTATATTTTGCAGAGTGTGCATGAATGCCTAAATAACAGAAATTTTCCATTAGGTAAGGTTAGTTACATTATAAATACTTAAAAATAAATGGAAATTAAAAATAATATCATTTAATTTTACTTGTATAGTTTTAAGTATTTATAATGAAACTGACCTGACCTAACAAAATGGGACAAAGGTAGATTAGGTCAGGTCAGTTACATTATAAATAGGTACTTTGAAACTGATCAGACATTAAAAATAATAAAATTAATTTTAATGGTTGTTTAGTTTTATAGTATTTATAATGTAGCTACCTGACCTAACAAACCGGAACAAAGGATGAACAGTAGGAACTCACGTAATTTTCTTTTTACTTATTACTTGCACAACAAATAAAACATTAAAATATGAAACATTAGAATCTCACCTAAGTTAGAGGCGGGCACAATTCCTTTGCCATTAGTAGAAAATGATGTAGTCGATCATCTACGTCGCGAAAAAAAAAAATCATACTCGTAAACAAGCAACAATAGTGAATCCCGCATGAGTGCACTGGATGAAAATTAAAAATTTTGATATCTCCTAAATTATTTGGAATTTCTTATCTCCGCCAGGTTTAATGAAAAGAGGAAGTTAAAGAGCACAGAACAAAAGTATTTTCGGAATCTAAAAATTTTTTTTAACAAATATCGCCCAAATATGAAAATTAAAAGATTTGATATCTCCTAAAGTATTTGGAATTTCTTATCACCGAAGGCTGTAATGAAAAGAGGACGTAAAAAGCATATAATGAAAGTTAATTCAGATTTTAAAAAAAAATTGACGTTAATCCATAGACTACATATTTAGCATGAAGTGGCCTGCCGCCTTGTTTGTCGCTACGTCACAGCCTTCCCACCCCTCTCTCCTCTCTCCTCTTTTCCTTGTGAGTTTCTTTCCCCCCTCCTTTTTTCAGATTCCCCACCGATGCTCCGACCGCAGCATGCTCTATGCAAGGCTTTATAAGCAGCCGTCGGCTGTGCCTCGGCCTCTTTAGCTTAGCATCTTTGAGCTGTGATAAGTATGTGATCAGTTAGTTTGTTAGGCAGTGACGGCACCGAGGGAGAGACTGCTGTGGTTTGTTTTTGTTTGCTTGCACGAGATGGCCGTGTGGTAATGTAGCTACAGTTTGCTCCGAGGATCCCAGCATTTAAAGTAAGGTAATTGTTTGCCATCATGCAGGTTTGTCTTTGTATGGCTACTGGGACCTCGATGGTTCGCCTATTCCAGGTTCTTTTCTCTCTTTCATGCCGCGGTTTGCATTGCCGTCTGTTCATGCCTATTGTCTCCTGATGTCGTTGTCCCTTATTTTTTTAAGCACCATAAGTGCCGGTGTCACGAGTTGCCTGCCTGAGTGACTTTGCTATGCTGTTGTCTTTCCTGTCTGTTTCTCGCCACGTCTAGGGTAAGTGCTCCCTCGGGCCGTGCACTTGTTACGTATGGAGAGCTCGTGGTTCGTAGGAACCTGTAAATGGCCATGCCGGCCTTGATATCTAGTCTACATGTTACGATTCTTTAATTTTTTTTTCTTTTGTAACTTTCTTGTTGTAGCTCCACGCGGAGCACGTTGATACTCATGTAATATTTTGTTAAATGCTCGTACAATTTCTAAAGTAAACCTAAATTTCTGTCCTGTATCATGTATGGGTGCTTCATATGCACGTAGCCTTAATTATTATCCTCTTTTCGTGTCCTTGTGGACTGGCATGTATTTTGTATTTAATGTGTGAACGTTCATAGAAAACATTTATTAAAAGAACACAATTCGATTAAACGTATTATTCTTGTTATTCCAATCTATATTAATCTTATATATTGTTTTTACAAGACACGCTCTGCAAGGTACCCTTAATAGAAAGGGTGAAATTATCTTGTCCAACACTGATACTTCAGAGTTGTAGGGACTTGTCGAGCGCCGTTTGTAACTTGGTGTGAATAGTTTGGTGTCTTGTAATCTTCTTTGTTCAGACCACGTTGCAACCAAAATGTTAAAAATCCGAAAATACTTAAATTCCTTGGTAAGTCGTTTCACTTCACTAGAAGCAAAACAATTAAACCTTGAACACTTACATTCTGGTCCTGTTTCGTGGGATGAAAGACGCAATTTCTTCATTACATCATTAATGTGTCCGTAGTATTTTCTTTTTTTACTTGCAGTGTTCATTTTCAAAACCTCTTCTGAATCTTCATCATTACCTGACATATTTAATAGATGATTTTACACAACTACCATAAGAGGTAACCTTTAAACAACAACCTTAACAATTGAGATAACTTGCATTAACTGTTAGTAAACACCTCAGTAATGGCAATAGAGAAAAAATATTAACAATGAACTGTCAGTTCCTCTATAGTGTTTGTTTTGTGATTGATGCCATCTTTCGGATTTGTTCAATCTAAACTATTGCATGGAGTACATATTTACAATGCAGTCAACTCCATAGAGATACTAATTAAAGTATTATATTAGACATACCGTCGTTGCCACGACAATATCTCCTATGTGTACAAAAGAAAATTTAAACTGGAGTCAAAAAACTGATTTGTAACTATAAAATATAATGTATTAAATATTAATGTTAATAAGAGCATTACCTTATTCATGGACAACCAAAATTTCATGAGAATTGATTATAATTTATAGAAATAAACACAGGGATTAAGAAATATATTCACCTCATTCACATAGAAGAAATTAATGGTCACCAAAACTCACATGGGAGCAATTGCACTCACATAGGATTAATTACTGTTCACAAAAAAATTACATGGGATATATTTTTTTACCAATTTTATCTGAAGTTGACGCCGACCGCCAATGCTCCTCTATGTCGCATAGACTGCTATGCCTCATCAACGTCTCGCAAATGCGTGTGCACAGAACGCGCTCGTGCGCGCAACAAAGTGTAGTTCGTGCGACGAGGCGAACGCCAGGCAACGAGTGCTATGCCGGCGGAAGGATCCGGCCGGGTGTGGCATATCCCTCCGCCGAACTACAACAAATGAAATTATGTAAAATTTTCCACAGGTTTTTATTAGACATTATTTTCATCAATTAATATTTCAGTCCTTTCAAAATCATGTTTCACTGTGCGTCTTGTCCCGAACTTGGCCGGTTCAGTTTCCCGCGAAATTCACACGTTTCCGTGGGAGGGCTGGCGGGGGGAAGGGTGGTCGCGCGCGGCATCACTGGGAGTGTCCTTCAGGAGCTCGGATAGGCCGGCAGCCTTCGCGCAACGCGGAACCATCAACTTGCTTTCACCGACATGTAGTTACAATAGTTATAATCTTTTATTAAACTTTTATGTACAGTTATGTGGTCGGCCTCAATTTACCATGAGGTATTTCACTTAAATAAATCAGTGCTCCAAGATGAGTGTTCAGCATACTACGTAAGTACTGTGGGGAGTCTACGAGACGTTACGTCGGCTCTTCATGCAACAACTTAGCTTACTGGCTAATTAGTTTCAGCCCGCACGGGGCAGCCAGTAGGCGGCACGTGCCACCCAAACTTATTAACGAGTCAGTCTCTGGGACACGTCTAAGAGCCACGTAGAGTCACCGGAGTTTCGGGCCTACGTGTCATTAGCCCAGTGTAATAAGTAATATGTAGCAGTGAAGTGTTTTTGTCGTCAAGGTATAATTTGTCATGTTAGAGTTTATTTTGTAACCGCCGCATCGTGTGCAAGAGTACGTCCTTCACGCGCAGTAAAATCGTGAGCCGCCACTGAGGAAGTGGGCTGCGCGTGTGAATATTCGATTCGGGATAACCGTTACGGCCAGAACAGGCAGCACTATGTATAGGGCTGTGCCGTAATAAATTCGTCGAGTATCCACCAGTAACTTTGTGTTCTTCTTCAGGCGTCCCGAGTGGCCATAACAGCTCGGGGGGCCCTACTGCGTTAACCCCTACCTCTAGCCACAAGGCTGAACCCTCCCTGAGATCTCGTATCCAAACAAAAATCACGTAAAAATCATAGGAGGTAGCAGGGACCGCGTCAAAGTATTATCTATTTAATCATCTTAAAATCCATCACACGTAACTTACTTTAGTATAATTGCTCCCTTAAACACAAGATTCAACAAACCTTATAGCACTGACACATAGCACTATGTTTTGTAAAAATATGTTATTGGAAAGTAAGTAAAAGCACGCTCGCTTTCTTCTACAATACACTTCTTACCTCAAAAATTTGCCAGTAAAATACTAATCCGAAAATAGTGTCATTTTGAATAACATAAAATTTTTATACACTTCATTTTGTCTTTGATTCTTGAGTAGTACTTGCTTGCTTCCATTTTCTTCTCTGACATATCTATTTGCATAGCTTTTTGTCTTCTGTGAAATAAGTCCTCCTTCAGCACTTCTCGTTTCTCGATTATTCTCTGAACCACTGGTTGTAGCGATACATTTGCGTTTATTTGATTCTGGCTTGTATGGTAGGTTATCGTAGAAATTGTGGTAATCCCGATCCATGGTGCATTTTAGTGATTGTAAATATTTGTACTTTGACTCAGTTATTGGTAACTGAGAGGTGTATAAATATTCCAACCCTTTAAAGGTTTCAAGTCTCGGACGTCTATGAGGCAAGCATTCCCAATCCTGAGTAAAGTTTGTTTTGATTAATATTTCACCACCATTGCAGTACTTAATTTTACAGATGTCTGTGACAACTCTGTCACCTACTTTGTGTCCTGGTCTAATAGATGGCAAAACAGAGTCAATTCTAGAATAGTTTTTGAAGAAGTCATAATGGACCACTTTAACTTCATAGGGTTGTTCATGCTGTAATACCCCAATTGTCTTAAAGAATAATTAAATAATTAGATAAAAAGATTTGGAAACTTAATATTGGGGCCCTCAATTAATAACTATCAAAAGTCAACAACAGAGGCGTCACAAGGAGTAAGCAAAGAAAATTTAGTGACTCCCTACGAACACTTGGAAGAAAAAGGATCGTTATTATAGATTAATTAAATAAAAACAACAGTTACGTCTATAGACTTCCTTATTTTATTAATCATTGTTCTTTCTTTTTTTATAGATTAAATTTTTCTTAGTAACATCTGTTTTTCATTGATAAGTGATCTTACATAAATTCCTCACAATTACACTTATTATATTATATTCTTTAAACTTATTTACGAGTGGGCCGGCCCTTAATGTCTAACAAAAATTACAATATTTAAAAACATGAATGAAATTAACATCGCTAACTTTAAAGGTTGTACATATAGTCCTTGCAAAAAATTATATAAATTTCCTCTCCTCGAACTGCTTTAACTGTCCGCTGTCTTAACTGGGCTACACTATTTTTGAGTTCGTAAAGAAAATGATAGAATGATGCGGGTATCACCCGGGGCTGTAGGTTGACGGTGATCGAGGTAGTAGGCCTAAAGATGGTGGATTCTGCTCAGGATCCGGCTCTAGAGGTTCTGGCAGAGGATTTTGGTTGCCCCAAACTTGGAACCCTGTCTGAAACAGGGTGTTTGTCCTGGTGTTCAGGAGAGGTCGTCTCGTCTCGGAAAACCCGAACCACGATTCGTGGTAGACACGGAAGTCTTCATTATTTAATAAGAAAATACTAAGTTTCTCTACTTTTAACTAAACTACTGACTGGTTAATCTTAATTTTAGATAGGGACTTAATCCCTCTAGTCTGAGAAGACTACATAATTCGAGATGCGATGCCGATGATTCGCCGAAGATCGCAGTTACAAACGGTACCAGTCAGTCAGGAGGCGCGCACCGAAGTCCCTTCAGAGCGGGATATCGTCAGTATAAAATAAGTGCGGGATCTCTAGAGAATGGGAGGGGGGTTAGGCTCTGAGCCGAAAATTACCGAGCCCACCCGAAGGTGTCCGGCATAAAAAATATCAGAACTTACTGGAGTGACTGCGCGACTGAGGTGCATCTTTTGGTGGCGAGAAGAAGTACTAATAAATCGACTTGTGGCCGAAGAGTGTGTCAATGCTAAGAGTATATGGAGTAACCAGTGTTGCCACCTAGCGGCCCGAAACATAAGGGGGAGAAAGGTTGTCGTTACTTCCGCGCGAAAGCGCTGGTGTCGGCGCTGCCGACGCCCACAAGTGGCGTTAGTGACCACAGCCGTCGCTAGATGTTGTTAAAGTCCAGAATCGTATCTGCGGCTGTCAAGCCTGAGATGGCCTTGAATTCGGTTACCGTCCCCGTGAGTTCACAAGCGGTCATCGCTCCTGGCTTCACTTCTGAAAAGAACGGGTGGGGGAGCCGGGGGGAATGGCTTCAAAAATGCATGGTCTGTGTGACACAAGGCCCACGGGATCCTCCTGTCGTGTCTTGCTGCTAGTGAACCTTATACTGATTCGTTACAGAGTTAGCAGGGCTCAGCACTGCTACACAAGCTGCTGTACGCAGAATTAGTCATGCGGAGAAATTAAGTTACCGGCCTCCGACGTGCCTGTAGGCGGGATAAATATTAGCCAGACTGCTAATCTCGCATTAGGCTGTTAAAAAAAATCAGCTTGTCTCTGAGAACAGAGGCTGAGGGCCTGGCCGTAAATATGTAAGAGGAGTAAAAAAAAAATTTCAAAATATTTATGATGACAAAATTTTTAAATAAAACATGCCGAAATCCCTAATACACAGCACAATGCCTTGCCAAGTGCATGCGAGAAACATAGTCAGCTGGTGTAAAAATTAGAGGTTTAATGTAATGTTCCAGGGTTGCATGTACATTGTCAGCCTCCATCATCGTATGCCCTTTTTGCAAGTATAGCTGCTCAATTGTTATATTTTTATACCTTGCAGCATCAGACAGAGCGGTGGAAAGTACTTCATTTCGATTCTGACTACAGCAGCCATCGAAAATAAATACCATGGACTTAACTGTGCTGGGTTGACCAAGAATATAATCGATGAGACATGATGTGAACTCATTTGCTCCCACTCCTCCGTCAGCTTCATGCCACACGTAGAGTCTAACATGCTTACTTCCAAGTTCATACAAGGTGAAATTGTGAACTGTTAACTTCTGTTAATAATACATAGATGATGCTAGACTTATTGGACAAAGTAATTTACTTTGAAGGTCCATAGTTACAACCTTTTTGGATTCACTTGCACTTTCCTTTTGTGAATTTTTTTCATTAATTGCCATATCTTTCCTTAAAATGTGTGCATTGTAATCATCCTGTGAAAGATTTACTTGTTCATAACTTATGCAGGTATCACATTGATCCTTTCTGGGCTTGTGAATAGATATATTTTCTGCTTTTAAAGTGTCACAAAAAATTGTTCCAATAGCTGAACTTCAGTTGTTATCTTGACACCACTGAGTGTACACTATATGCATGTGCCGTTTAGAATGAAAAATTTGCTCAACATAGGTTTTTTTTTGTTGACTGTCTGCAATAATGGCTAAGAACATTCCGCAGTAGAGCTAGCTAAGCTATCACTTTCTGAACATCAGTGTTCTTTTTCTTCTGCCTGGATGTATTACTATTACTAGTATTGTTTCCACCATTGTTGCCATGGCCATTGCAATATGGAATGTTTGGCCCCAAAGGGCCGCTCCAGGGAGAGGAGGGAGCCTAGAGCGTAATCCCCGAGGGGCCGCCCCAGGGAGAGGAGGGAGCCTAGAACGTAATCCCCGAGGGGCCGCACCAGGGAGAGGAGGGAGCCTAGAGCGTAATCCCCGAGGGGCGGCGCCAGGGAGAGGAGGGAGCCTAGAGCGTAATCCCCGAGGGGCGGCGCCAGGGAGAGGAGGGAGCCTAGAGCGTAATCCCCGAGGGGCCGCCCCAGGGAGAGGAGGGAGCCTAGAGCGTAATCCCCGAGGGGCCGCCCCAGGGAGAGGAGGGAGCCTAGAACGTAATCCCCGAGGGGCCGCACCAGGGAGAGGAGGGAGCCTAGAGCGTAATCCCCGAGGGGCCGCACCAGGGAGAGGAGGGAGCCTAGAGCGTAATCCCCGAGGGGCGGCGCCAGGGAGAGGAGGGAGCCTAGAGCGTAATCCCCGAGGGGCCGCCCCAGGGAGAGGAGGGAGTCTAGAGCGTAATCCCCGAGGGGCCGCCCCAGGGAGAGGAGGGAGCCTAGAGCGTAATCCCCGAGGGGCCCCCCAGGGAGAGGAGGGAGCCTAGAGCGTAATCCCCGAGGGGCCGCCCCAGGGAGAGGAGGGAGCCTAGAGCGTAATCCCCGAGGGGCCGCCCCAGGGAGAGGAGGGAGCCTAGAGCGTAATCCCCGAGGGGCCGCCCCAGGGAGAGGAGGGAGCCTAGAGCGTAATCCCCGAGGGGCCGCTCCAGGGAGAGGAGGGAGCCTAGAGAGTAATCCCCGAGGGGCCGCCCCAGGGAGAGGAGGGAGCCTAGAGCGTAATCCCCGAGGGGCGGCGCCAGGGAGAGGAGGGAGCCTAGAGCGTAATCCCCGAGGGGCGGCGCCAGGGAGAGGAGGGAGCCTAGAGCGTAATCCCCGAGGGGCCGCTCCAGGGAGAGGAGGGAGCCTAGAGCGTAATCCCCGAGGGGCCGCCCCAGGGAGAGGAGGGAGCCTAGAGCGTAATCCCCGAGGGGCCGCCCCAGGGAGAGGAGGGAGCCTAGAGCGTAATCCCCGAGGGGCCGCTCCAGGGAGAGGAGGGAGCCTAGAGCGTAATCCCCGAGGGGCAGCGCCAGGGAGAGGAGGGAGCCTAGAGCGTAATCCTCGAGGGGCTGCCCCAGGGAGAGGAGGGAGCCTAGAGCGTAATCCCCGAGGGGCGGCGCCAGGGAGAGGAGGGAGCCTAGAACGTAATCCCCGAGGGGCAGCGCCAGGGAGAGGAGGGAGCCTAGAGCGTAATCCCCGAGGGGCAGCACCAGGGAGAAGAGGGAGCCTAGAGCGTAATCCCCGAGGGGCAGCGCCAGGGAGAGGAGGGAGCCTAGAGCGTAATCCCCGAGGGGCAGCGCCAGGGAGAGGAGGGAGCCTAGAGCGTAATCCTCGAGGGGCTGCCCCAGGGAGAGGAGGGAGCCTAGAGCGTAATCCCCGAGGGGCGGCGCCAGGGAGAGGAGGGAGCCTAGAACGTAATCCCCGAGGGGCCGCCCCAGGGAGAAGAGGGAGCCTAGAGCGTAATCCCCGAGGGGCCGCCCCAGGGAGAGGAGGGAGCCTAGAGCGTAATCCCCGAGGGGCCGCTACAGGGAGAGGAGGGAGCCTAGAGCGTAATCCCCGAGGGGCAGCGCCAGGGAGAGGAGGGAGCCTAGAGCGTAATCTTCGAGGGGCCGCCCCAGGGAGCGGAGGGAGCCTAGAGCGTAATCCCCGAGGGGCGGCGCAAGGGAGAGGAGGGAGCCTAGAACGTAATCCCCGAGGGGCCGCACCAGGGAGAGGAGGGAGCCTAGAGCGTAATCCCCGAGGTGCCGCTCCAGGGGGAGGAGGGAGCCTAGAGCGTAATCCCCGAGGGGCCGCCCCAGGGAGAGGAGGGAGCCTAGAGCGTAATCCCCGAGGGGCCGCCCCAGGGAGAGGAGGGAGCCTAGAGCGTAATCATCGAGGGGCCGCCCCAGGGAGAGGAGGGAGCCTAGAGCGTAATCCCCGAGGGGCTGCCCCAGGGAGAGGAGGGAGCCTAGAGCGTAATCCCCGAGGGGCCGCACCAGGGAGAGGAGGGAGCCTAGAGCGTAATCCCCGAGGGGCCGCCCCAGGGAGAGGAGGGAGCCTAGAGCGTAATCCCCGAGGGGCCCCCCAGGGAGAGGAGGGAGCCTAGAGCGTAATCCCCGAGGGGCGGCGCAAGGGAGAGGAGGGAGCCTAGAACGTAATCCCCGAGGGGCCGCACCAGGGAGAGGAGGGAGCCTAGAGCGTAATCCCCGAGGTGCCGCTCCAGGGGGAGGAGGGAGCCTAGAGCGTAATCCCCGAGGGGCCGCCCCAGGGAGAGGAGGGAGCCTAGAGCGTAATCCCCGAGGGGCCGCACCAGGGAGAGGAGGGAGCCTAGAGCGTAATCCCCGAGGGGCCGCCCCAGGGAGAGGAGGGAGCCTAGAGCGTAATCCCCGAGGGGCTGCCCCAGGGAGAGGAGGGAGCCTAGAGCGTAATCCCCGAGGGGCCGCCCCAGGGAGAGGAGGGAGCCTAGAGCGTAATCATCGAGGGGCCGCCCCAGGGAGAGGAGGGAGCCTAGAGCGTAATCCCCGAGGGGCTGCCCCAGGGAGAGGAGGGAGCCTAGAGCGTAATCCCCGAGGGGCCGCACCAGGGAGAGGAGGGAGCCTAGAGCGTAATCCCCGAGGGGCCGCCCCAGGGAGAGGAGGGAGCCTAGAGCGTAATCCCCGAGGGGCCGCACCAGGGAGAGGAGGGAGCCTAGAGCGTAATCCCCGAGGGGCTGCCCCAGGGAGAGGAGGGAGCCTAGAGCGTAATCCCCGAGGGGCCGCACCAGGGAGAGGAGGGAGCCTAGAGCGTAATCCCCGAGGGGCCGCCCCAGGGAGAGGAGGGAGCCTAGAGCGTAATCCCCGAGGGGCCCCCCAGGGAGAGGAGGGAGCCTAGAGCGTAATCCCCGAGGGGCGGCGCAAGGGAGAGGAGGGAGCCTAGAACGTAATCCCCGAGGGGCCGCACCAGGGAGAGGAGGGAGCCTAGAGCGTAATCCCCGAGGTGCCGCTCCAGGGGGAGGAGGGAGCCTAGAGCGTAATCCCCGAGGGGCCGCCCCAGGGAGAGGAGGGAGCCTAGAGCGTAATCCCCGAGGGGCCGCCCCAGGGAGAGGAGGGAGCCTAGAGCGTAATCATCGAGGGGCCGCCCCAGGGAGAGGAGGGAGCCTAGAGCGTAATCCCCGAGGGGCTGCCCCAGGGAGAGGAGGGAGCCTAGAGCGTAATCCCCGAGGGGCCGCCCCAGGGAGAGGAGGGAGCCTAGAGCGTAATCCCCGAGGGGCCGCCCCAGGGAGAGGAGGGAGCCTAGAGCGTAATCCCCGAGGGGCGGCGCCAGGGAGAGGAGGGAGCCTAGAGCGTAATCCCCGAGGGGCGGCGCCAGGGAGAGGAGGGAGCCTAGAACGTAATCCCCGAGGAGCCGCTCCAGGGAGAGGAGGGAGCCTAGAGCGTAATCCCCGAGGGGCCGCCCCAGGGAGAGGAGGGAGCCTAGAGCGTAATCCCCGATGGGCCGCCCCAGGGAGAGGAGGGAGCCTAGAGAGTAATCCCCGAGGGGCCGCCCCAGGGAGAGGAGGGAGCCTAGAGCGTAATCCCCGAGGGGCCGCTCCAGGGAGAGGAGGGAGCCTAGAGCGTAATCCCCGAGGGGCCGCCCCAGGGAGAGGAGGGAGCCTAGAGCGTAATCCCCGAGGGGCCGCGCCAGGGAGAGGAGGGAGCCTAGAGCGTAATCCCCGAGGGGCGGCGCCAGGGAGAGGAGGGAGCCTAGAGCGTAATCCCCGAGGTGCCGCTCCAGGGAGAGGAGGGAGCCTAGAGCGTAATCCCCGAGGGGCCGCCCCAGGGAGAGGAGGGAGCCTAGAGCGTAATCCCCGAGGGGCCGCTCCAGGGAGAGGAGGGAGCCTAGAGCGTAATCCCCGAGGGGCGGCGCCAGGGAGAGGAGGGAACCTAGAGCGTAATCCCCGAGGGGCCGCTCCAGCGAGGAGGAGGGAGCCTAGAGCGTAATCCCCGAGGGGCGGCGCCAGGGAGAGGAGGGAGCCTAGAGCGTAATCCCCGAGGGGCGGCGCCAGGGAGAGGAGGGAGCCTAGAGCGTAATCCCCGAGGGGCGGCGCCAGGGAGAGGAGGGAGCCTAGAGCGTAATCCCCGAGGGGCCGCTCCAGCGAGAGGAGGGAGCCTAGAGCGTAATCCCCGAGGGGCGGCGCCAGGGAGAGGAGGGAGCCTAGAGCGTAATCCCCGAGGGGCGGCGCCAGGGAGAGGAGGGAGCCTAGAGCGTAATCCCCGAGGGGCCGCGCCAGGGAGAGGAGGGAGCCTAGAGCGTAATCCCCGAGGGGCGGCGCCAGGGAGAGGAGGGAGCCTAGAGCGTAATCCCCGAGGGGCCGCTCCAGCGAGAGGAGGGAGCCTAGAGCGTAATCCCCGAGGGGCGGCGCCAGGGAGAGGAGGGAGCCTAGAGCGTAATCCCCGAGGGGCAGCGCCAGGGAGAGGAGGGAGCCTAGAGCGTAATCCCCGAGGGGCGGCGCCAGGGAGAGGAGGGAGCCTAGAGCGTAATCCCCGAGGGGCGGCGCCAGGGAGAGGAGGGAGCCTAGAGCGTAATCCCCGAGGGGCCACCCCAGGGAAAGGAGGGAGCCTAGAGCGTAATCCCCTAGGGGCCGCCCCAGGGAGAGGAGGGAGCCTAGAGCGTAATCCCCGAGGGGCCGCCCCAGGGAGAGGAGGGATTCTAGAGTGTAATCCCCGAGGGGCCGCCCCAGGGAGAGGAGGGAGCCTAGAGCGTAATCCCCGAGGGGCCGCCACAGGGAGAGGAGGGAGCCTAGAGCGTAATCCCCGAGGGGCGGCGCCAGGGAGAGGAGGGAGCCTAGAGCGTAATCCCCGAGGGGCCGCCCCAGGGAGAGGAGGGAGCTTAGAGCGTAATCCCCGAGGGGCGGCGCCAGGGAGAGGAGGGAGCCTAGAGCGTTATCCCCGAGGGGCCGCCCCAGGGAGAGGAGGGAGCCTAGAGCGTAATCCCCAAGGGGCCGCCCTGGGAGAGGAAGGAGCCTAGAGCGTAATCCCCGAGGGGCCGCCCCAGGGAGAGGAGGGAGCCTAGAGCGTAATCCCCGAGGGGCGGCGCCAGGGAGAGGAGGGAGCCTAGAGCGTAATCCCCGAGGGGCGGCGCCAGGGAGAGGAGGGAGCCTAGAGCGTAATCCCCGAGGGGCGGCGCCAGGGAGAGGAGGGAGCCTAGATCGTAATCTCCGAGGGGCCGCTCCAGGGAGAGGAGGGAGCCTAGAGCGTTATCCCCGAGGGGCCGCTCCAGGGAGAGGAGGGAGCCTAGAGCGTAATCCCCGAGGGGCCGCACCAGGGAGAGGAGGGAGCCTAGAGCGTAATCCCCGAGGGGCCGCCCCAGGGAGAGGAGGGAGCCTAGAGCGTAATCCCCGAGGGGCCGCGCCAGGGAGAGGAGGGAGCCTAGAGCGTAATCCCCGAGGGGCGGCGCCAGGGAGAGGAGGGAGCCTAGAGTGTAATCCCCGAGGTGCCGCCTCAGGGAGAGGAGGGAGCCTAGAGCGTAATCCCCGAGGGGCCGCGCCAGGGAGAGGAGGGAGCCTAGAGCGTAATCCCCGAGGGGCCGCCCCAGGGAGAGGAGGGAGCCTAGAGCGTAATCCCCGAGGGGCCGCGCCAGGGAGAGGAGGGAGCCTAGAGCGTAATCCCCGAGGGGCCGCCCCAGGGAGAGGAGGGAGCCTAGAGCGTAATCCCCGAGGGGCGGCGCCAGGGAGAGGAGGGAGCCTAGAGCGTAATCCCCGAGGTGCCGCTCCAGGGAGAGGAGGGAGCCTAGAGCGTAATCCCCGAGGGGCCGCTCCAGGGAGAGGAGGGAGCCTAGAGTGTAATCCCCGAGGGGCCGCCCCAGGGAGAGGAGGGAGCCTAGAGCGTAATCCCCGAGGGGCCGCGCCAGGGAGAGGAGGGAGCCTAGAGCGTAATCCCCGAGGGGCCGCCCCAGGGAGAGGAGGGAGCCTAGAGCGTAATCCCCGAGGGGCGGCGCCAGGGAGAGGAGGGAGCCTAGAGCGTAATCCCCGAGGAGCCGCTCCAGGGAGAGGAGGGAGCCTAGAGCGTAATCCCCGAGGGGCGGCGCCAGGGAGAGGAGGGAGCCTAGAGTGTAATTCCCGAGGTGCCGCTCCAGGGAGAGGAGGGAGCCTAGAGCGTAATCCCCGAGGGGCCGCCATAGGGAGAGGAGTCAGTCTAGAGCGTAATCCCCAGAGGGCCGCTCCAGGAAGGAAAGGCTGCTCCAGCGATGAGGGAAGGGGAGAGAGAGAGAGAGAGAAGGAAAATAAATAATAGTAAATGTAGAGCTCAGTTACCACTTGAAGTATTTACTACCCAGATTGCTCAAGGGTAAGAACTCTCTGTCTGGTCAAACATTGCTGGATGGTTTGTCCTGCAGCTTTACAAATTGGTTAGTGAGAAACCATTATAATACACTTATATACATATCACAGCACACTGCATATTATTAATTAAATATTTACAATCTTTATATATTACATATGACAGATAATTAGTGCCAGAGATCCATTGTGGCAAAGGTACAATAATTATTTAGTCGGTTCATAAATCGGTTGTCGCCATCTATGGGCGCTTGCTGCACTAATGTTCCATAGAGGTGCCAGGTAGAAGATATGTATAATGTCTTTTAGACGGGGGTCTGTTCCTAAAGGGGGCGGGTTTACTGGCCGATGTCAGAATAAGGGATAAGACACCACATTTACTATCTAACCAGCCTTTCGCCAGCACCGATTGAGAGCATACGCATCAGCACCCTGGGGACCTCACCGCTTGTATTCACGGTTAAGTAGCTCTGTTCAACTTTTGATAATCTTAAATATTTTTGTACATTAGTCCTCGGGGCTTCTCTCGGTCGGGAGGACTGTGTAATTAATTGTATAGTGACCACAATGGGTCTTTTACTGCTACTTAGTACGGAAGCATAGTGTGACCATGTGGTCGGGTCTCACCTCATTTAAACCGATTGGTGCCGCGGGTGTTTTATAACATAATTGAAGACATAGAGGAGACAGTAATTTAATAAAAAAGAGAGTATGAATTTATTTGGATATGTTTATTGTAAACATGTGATAACATCCTGAGTGTGACGGCATGTGGGATGCCTTAAGAGCCCACTGTGTAGGTGCAAAGCATGCCCAATGCTGAGAGCGGGCTAGGAGCAGTACTAGAAGTGGCTTTAGGGGAAATTAAAATCACGTCTCACATGGGCGACGTCACAGCCCTGACAAAAGCCTCTCCCGGATCCATGACCTCGTACGGTGGCACCCTTAAAATAATCTGAGGACATTCACTAAGGCGAACCCCTGCTTAATATAAAGGCAATTAGGCCCTGGGCCATGTCAATGTTTAGTCTAATAATGTAGTGTTTTAGTTTTTTGTGTATCTTTACCTGTGATTATTTGTTTTTTGGATCTTCCATCATTTCTGCAAGGATGTAGCTTGAAGTTATCACTCCCCATTATCAAGTAGTAAGTGGGACTCTACAGCCTGATTTTGAACTCCCCATAAATTTTCAGAACATCCTTGATTGCATCCTTGTTCTATTAAAGATTCTATTTTAATTTTTATTACTGCTCAATTTCTCTCAGTTTGGGGGCCCAGATGTCTACTACCAACCCTCTCTTTTGGCTCCAGTCTTTCCAGAGAAATGCCAACTCCCAGAAGTTCGCGTGCTTCAGTAACAGCCGGTGAAACACGTTAATTCGGCATCCCCGAACAACTCCTTCTTCACTACAGGCGCAAGGCACATTAGTTAAATAGGGATGTAAGCCTGCTCCATGTTGCCTTTTTAACAAGTCAATTCCAATGCTAGAAGAAATAATATCAGACCTAAGAACTCTTAAACATTAACTGTACGACATATTATTGGCTACAATATTCGAAGTTCATCGTAGCTGAACTCAATTCATTTTATGTAATTTGGCCAACATATTCTCATTCGCCTTGTTAAACTTATTAATCTTGTTGTCATCCTGGTAGCCTTCCCTCGTGGTTCGACGCCCGGCTGCTCAGTTGTCCTGGGTAGAGTGGGGTTCGGCCAGTGTGGCCAAGGAGGGTCAAGCTCAGACATATAATTATCCACCACCAGTCTGTGACTAACACCCGGTTTATTATCACAGGACCCTTTACATATGGCTTCAATGATAAAAATAACTATGTACAATAAAATAATATTAATAAAGAATATTTACAGTATTTGTCCCAGTGTAAAAACAATGTCTATCCTTTCCAAAGAAAGTTCATCTTCCGCTGTTCATCCCCCTGGCGCGCGTTTATCCCCCGCCCCTTTGCACTAGTCACACCGCACTACACTGTTCGGCGCACTCGCGACACAGAGTAGGAGAAGATGTTGGCGTGGCATAACAGGCTGTGAGAGCTGGGTAGAGACTTGGGTCGACGTCAATCTTTAAATGTGTTCTCTGTCTCCTTACCAAAGCAAATTCCTGTATAGGAAAGTATATTAAAGGTGTCTCGGCAGTTGACCTATGGTGATTACTAACCTACGGGTTTGTTACAACCAGACATGCCATCCTCAAATTTCATTAGTTTCTTAGACGTTTATAATTATTGTTCATAAACCACGAACACACACTTACACCTAGTTTGGGTACGTTCGGGACTTTTCGGCTCCGTCTTTGTTCAGTATGCATATTTACTTCAATTATGATAAAACATTGTGGGTGAGTCCAGTCTGTTGAAACACGTGCAATTGGATATAAATAGAAAGATACATAATAAATTATTGAATTAATAAGAAAAGTAACTGCCTGGCCCAATGTCTACGGGGATCATGGCACATTTTTCGAACACTCTCGTACTGCGGCGATAAAAATGCTGGAAGGAATAATCAAGTGTCTGGAAATGAGCAGACTTTACCAGGCGGAGAACCCGGTCGACGTCAGTATGTAATCAGATTTTACAAAATTTAGAAAGAAAACATTCAGAGTAAATATACATTCATAAAATATATAGGTAAGTGCTGATATAACTGTTTCAATATTATAATATGACGCTGTCCCCTCTGCCTGTTTGGAATTAATGAATTTAAATTGGAGAAATTTAGAATGTTACTTGAGGGTGGGGTTCTTTGCCTCGTGGCTGCAGGCAACACGCGTCGACTAAAGGACTTTCCAGGATGTTTAGGCCACCCAGGATGCCGTAACTATTGAAAGAACACATTAATATAACTGGATTTATTAGCACGTCACACGGTAGGTACATTATGTACTCTGGTACAGTACGTCGTCACGTAACTGGCCGTATCATCGTCTACCTCCTCATCTCCGTACACACAGCCCTCGAATGGTGGTACTGATTCGCGGCTTACGGAATTCCCTGGAAATACCCCACCGAGGGTTGCAGGCTATCCGGAGACCAGCAGTAGTGGCAATGAAGGCACGTGGCGCATCTGGAGGCTGCGGGTAATGATACGCCGGACGGCAACACAAAGGAATAATACAACTAATTAATTACAAATGATCTAGGTGGAACACTGGAATAACAAGCTATACGTGGCTGATCGCTGAAACTAGGGCTAATATTAATAGCGTGGGATAAAGTCTAGCATGAAAACTCCCGTAGGGCGGGATGGATCAGATGCAAGATTACAGTTCAGGTTAGATTATATAATTACCAAGAGACCGTCCTCGCAGTGGCGTGGAGGCCACAAATGCTGGGTGCGGGCACGGTGGTAGTGGGGCACGGATAACTCGCATGCGACCGCTGCACATCTTCGGAACTGATGCGTTATTAAGACTCACTTATGCATTTAGCTCTATGCCGCCCCACGTGGGCAAAGTTCAAAACTCCTGCTGGAGATCTTTCGGCATTAAGCGCGGCCACATCGGTGTGTCGCCCTTACCAATATTAATTACGTATTTTATGGAAACTGCTCATGACTGAGCTACTCACAATTATTAATATACCGCGCGAAACTTCGCACAGTTGATTTAGGGCCGGCCGTGGAGCGGATGAAAACGGATTTAGATTTTTACCAATGGAAGCTACATGCTCGTTTTGGTGCGTAAAGTGAAGGCTCCACGTGCGCGGAGCTGCCGGCCCTGAGGAGTGCCTGACTGCGACTGGCGACTCTCCCTGGAAAAACGGCCAGGGAGGGCTCGATTTCCCGCGGAAAGTTACGGAGCGCGGGAAGATGGTGATGACATATTTTGTGACACAAGAGCATTTACATCAACATGAATAAATTATTTAAGAATCATATAGGCAAAAAAAGTTTTAGTTAATTCTCTTAATTATAATTGCATGTGCACTAAGTTCAGATTGCGCATTGCCACACCAGGCCGGGCTCTCTCACAACACAGCCGGCTGTGACTAGCATCACGCCGTTCGATGAACTGCTCTCCCTATTATACACTTCCTGGCACGCGCGGATGTGTTCATTACACTTGTCCAAATTCAGGTGTTGAAGTCACATAACGGCCTGTGCTCTCTGAGGGAGCACAGATGGCGGCGTCAAATGCCCCTCCCCCCACAACGAGGTTGTTCTGTGCCCCAACACCTTCACACACACTCTTAAGAATACGCTGGCACACTGACCTGGTACACCCGGGGTGGCTGTCCATGGGGCGGCGTCGGGTACCTGTGGGTCACTGTCAATGGCGGCCGAGGTGGGCGGCAGTGGTTTCGAGGCGCCCTCAGCGGCAGGCGGCGGCGCGCCCAAGGTGGCATGCGTGATGAGCGGCGGTGGCGTGGCGCCTTCAGTGGCAGGTGGCAGCACGCCCAAGGTGGCGCGCATGGCGGGCGGCGGCATGGCGCCTTCAGCGGTGTGTGGCAGGCAGTAGTGGCGCACCCTCAGCTGCGAGTGGTGGTATGGTGCCTTCAGCGATGCGCATAACGTGCATAGGTGGCGCGTCCGCAGTTGCGTGCATGGCGGCGGCACGTCCTCGGTGATTTGCGCGGCGGGCTGAAGCGGCACGCCCTTGGTTACGTGCTCAGTGGGCGGAAGTGGCACGCCCTTGGTTACGTGCGCAGTGGGCGGAAGTGGCACGCCCTTGGTGATGTGCGCGGCGGGCGGTAGTTGCACACCCTCGGTGACATGTAGTAGGTGGTATTAGGTCGATTGTGGATGCCTGGGCAGGTGGCATATCCCCTAGATAGTGCCGCAAAATCGTAGTTTAACACCGCTGCCCCGCGCCATCCGCTTTCTAACCGACCACGGGCGACGCCATCTGAATATTTCCTTCGGGTGATTTTCTGTCGTCGCCTCAGTGGACGTTTTATCCACTGGCAGATGTGGCAGCACGGCCGGTTTGCACCGCATCAACTCCCCGTTAGCCTTCATGGCAGTTGGGGGCCTTGGGGTTGACGGTGTCGTATCTGGCAAGTCTGTCTCGGTGCCTTGTGTCTTGTGGTCGGCAACCTGGTGGTCTGCCGTACTAGGTTGCGATGTGGCTGTTTTGAGACACCCGGCCACACCAGTCGCTCTTCAGTGGCTGGGGGCGTCGTCGTCGGTGGTGTGTTGGATCCGCAGTGGCGCTGCGTGTGATCGGTGACCTGGCTGCCTGCCATGCTGCATCTCCCTATGACTGTCTCAGTATGCACGACTGCGCCAGTCGCTCTCTCAGTTGCTGGGGGCGGTGGCGTCGGTGGTACCGGACGTGGCGTGTGGGATCCGCAGTGGCGCTGCGTGTGACCTGCGACCTCCTCATAACTGTCTCTGTTGGCTCGATTGCCACCTGTGCGGCAACAGGGGGCTGCATCGGAGGCGGCGTATCTGAGTCGGCCTGATGTGTCCACCCAGTCCCTGCGTGCCAATTGTACCACAGGGGCTAGATGGGCGTGGCTTCCTCCGTCTGTGGTGATGTCCGTCCGCTTGGCATTTCCACCCCATATGGCGGGGGTGGTGTCGGAGGTGGCGTCGGCAGTACTGTTGGCGGTGTAGGTGGCGTGTCGGTGGAGCGTGTCAGCTCCGTCCAGTTCACATATCTGCTCCATTTGCTGTGCAGCTCTGTTGTTGTTGTTCTCTGTTGGCTCGATTGGCACCTGCACAGCAACTGGGGGCGGCGTCGGAGGCGGCGTGTTTTCGTTGGCATGATGTGTCCATGGTCCCAGCTTGCCAATTGTACCACAGGGGATGGACAGGCATAGCTTCCTCCGTCTGCGGTGATGTCTTTCCGCCTGGCATGTCCACCCCATATGGTGGGGGCGGCGTTGCGCCGATGGTGGCATACGACTGGCTGCCAGTGGTTGGCGGTGGCAGCATCTGTGTCCGTGGTGGTGCGCCGGTCCAAGACTGCATCACTAACTCGTTAGTGATTGGATGCCATATTCCGTCAGCAGCTTCCTCATCTACTGGGGGCGGCGACGGATTCGGGGGTGGCGACAAGTTGTGGACGGGCGTCTCGGTTGTTCGTGACGCGGGAGGCGTCATGGCTGTGACAGCGTGGTGGTGGTGGTTGGCTGCGTGTAACAGCCGATGTGGGCTGTGTTAGCTGCAGTCGTATCGACGTCCGTATTACTTCCGGTCCGTATTACTTCCCTCGGTGTACGCTGCAGTGTCGTCATCCTCCCACTCATACTGTTCTTCGTACTCCCAGTTGTACCCTGGACATGGGTAGCCCTCGCTTGCCAATGCCTCATAAGCCTCCTGGAAGTCGTTCATCTTAAGTGACTTGTGGTGACATATGATGCAGTTGCTCCACTGTGCTTGGCTCGCGGCTGTCCGACCCGAGCGGCGGGTGGGGGCATCGATGGCAGGGTGCGAGCAGGTAGGGAGGGTCGCCTCCCCTCACCTACAGAGTTGATTGCCATGCACACTCGCTTCCTGCCTCGCGGAATCCCATGGTGGCGTGGCTGCGTGACGTACCTCTGCTGTTGTCAGCTGATGCGGAGGGTGGTAAGCAGAGGGGGTTTAGCTGGTCCCGGCCCAGTATATCTCGCTTGCGCGGCGCCGCTCCGTTGTGCGGTGTTGTCAAGTTGCGCACTTTTACGCCAGATCCTACGCGAGTTCTTTGTCCGCTAATGAGGCTTTTGTTTTCCGTGAGAAGTAGTCCATTGAAAGTATGGCCCCACAAGTTGGGCGACAATTTGACATCGTCCCCGCTGCCTGTTTGGAATTAATGAATTTAAATTGGAGAAATTTATAATGTTACTTGAGGGCGTGGTTCTTTGCCTCGTGGCTACAGGCAGGGACGTGTTGACAAAGAAATCCCTGGGCTGTTTAGGCCACCCAGGATGCCGTACCGATTTAAAGAACACATTAATATAACTGGATTTATTAGCACGTCACACGGTACATTACTTACTCTGGTACAGTACGTCATCACGTAACTGGCCGTATCATCGTCTATCTTCTTATCTCCGCACACACAGCCTTCGAATGGCGGTAGTAATTCACGGCTTACGGAATTACCTGGAAATACCCCACCGAGGGTTGCAGGCTATCCGGAGTCTAGCAGTAGTGGCAATGAAGGCACATGGCGCATCTGGAGGCTGCGGGTAATGATACGCCAGACGGCAACACAAAGGAATAATACAACTAATTAATTACAAATGATCTAGGTGGAACATTGGAATAACATACTATATGTAGCTGATCACTGAAACTAAGGCTAGTATTAATACCGTGTGATAAAGTCTAGCATGAAAACTCCCGTAGGTCAGGATGGATCAGATGCAAGATTACAGTTCAGGTTAGATTATATAATTACCAAGAGACCGTCCTCGCAGTGGCGTGGAGGCCACAAATGCTGGGCGCGGGCACGGCGGTACCGGGGCTCGGAAAACTCGCAAGTGCTCGCTGCACATCTCAGGAACTGATGCATTGTTAAGTCTCACGTGTTTAGCTCTATGCCGCCCCGCGTGGGTTAAATTCAAAACTCCTGGTGGAGATCTTTCGGCATGAAGCGCGGGCACATCGGTGTTTCGCCCTTACTAATATCAATTACGTATTATACGGAAACTGCTCATGACTGAGCCACTCACAATTATTAATAAACCGCGCGACACTCGCACAGTCGATTTAGGGCCGGCCGTGGAGCGGATGAATGCGGATTTAAATTTTTACCAATGGAAGCTACATGCTGGTTTTGGCGCGAAAAGTGAAGGATCCATGTGCAAGGAGCTGCCGCCCCTGAGAATTGCCTGACTGCGAGTGGCGACTCTCCCTGGAAACACAACCAGGGAGGGCTCGATTCCCTGCGGCAAGTTACGGAGCGCGGGAAGATGTGACACAAGAGCATTTACATCAACATGAATAAATTATTTAAGAATATTATAAGCATACAAATTTTTAGTTAATTCTCTTAATTATAATTGCATGTGCACTATGTTCAGATTGCACATTGCCACACCCGGCTGGGCGCTCGCACAACACAGCCGGCCGTGACTAGCGTCATGCCGTTCCTTGCACTGCTCTCCCTACTCTACAATTTCTGGCATGCGCGGGCGTGTTCGTTATACTTGTCCTAATTCAGGTGTTGAGGACACATAACGGCCTGTGCTGTCTGAGGTAGCACCGGCGGTGGTGTCAAATAATATGATTATAACATAATTGTAGGTGTTTAGAAGGGGGTGAAGACTACCATAATTGGAAAATTCCCTCTGGCTTATTCAAAAAAGGCGAAAAAGTACCATGATGAAAAAATTCTTCCTGTTTTCTTCAAAAAAGGCGGAAAAGTACCATAATGGTGACGCCACCCGTCGGTGCTCCCTCTGTTCGCGCAGGCCGTTATGTGTCCTCAACACCCGATTAGGACGAGTACAACGAACATGCCCACGCATGTCAAGAAAGGTGAGATTAGGGCAGTGCGCCGAACGGCGTGACACTAGTTATGGCCAGCTGTGTTTTGGGACGCTTCTGGCCAGGTGTGGTACTGCGCCATCAAAACATAGTGCACATGTAATTGTAATTCAGAGAATAATTAAAACTTTTTATTTCCTTAAAAACTCTTACTAATTAATTCATGTTGATCCAGGTGCTTTTGTGCTACATTTTTCTCTTCAAGATACTGTGTACGCATCTTCTTGTATACTGATTCACATAGTGAAGTATCTCCATTGAATTTTTCCCACGAATCATATAAAGATGCTACCGGTCTTATTCTGAGAACCAAACATATTATGCATAGTGTATGCCAGACTGGTAGTTAATTCCAGCTTATGTTGTTATCGAGCCACGTGGGAGTACAGAAAATGTGCATGCAGACAAACTTGCTAAAGTGACTACAGTTTCTGGTGAATCTGTTGGAAATTTAAGTCTGGTTACTCTTCTTAATATTCTTTAGATGGAAATTCGACAGCAGTGGAAAAAGTATTGGGATGCTTCTAAGACAGACCAGTCATACCGACTGATTATACCATGTGCCACCAATTATGATTTTTTGGCACAATTTTAAATTTTAATTTTGAACTATCATCTAACAGTAATTATATACCTAAAAATTAAACTTTTTCGTCTCACTGTACACTCCCACTTAATCTTTGTTCTGCTGTTTCCCCGAGTCATTCCCAGCCCAATATCTGATATTTTACCGACCCTTTGCGAGGCCAACGTCCAATCTCATTTTCTTCCCTCCTTGGTGTACACCTGGCTCCTGAAACTCTCCCTGTCATCGTGACCAGGAGTGATTTTGAGCAGCTTGTTTCTCAGAGCCCGCCTGAGGTGAGCACTTTCAGTCAGGCTACCGAGTTCCAGGCTCAGTAGAGCTCGTTTCCCACACTCCCTGCAAATTTACACTGCCCCCCTTTAGACTTTTACTCGAAGGCACTTCAGTGCAATGACCAGTGCTTAACCCCGGCGAACAAGATCTTTCTCAAGGCTGGCCACTGATCTTCGAATGTACAGCCCCTGACATCTAGTGGCGGAGTTGTCACTTACTTCCCCTGAGTGTTAGATTTCTTAATAAATGCCACTGCGCCCTAGCGACCCACACAGCAACAAGGTAGAAGGGAGCTTCACCAGTCTTCTCCATAAGCCCCGTTGCTTTTGGAGTAATCTTGTTTCAAATGCAAGAGTCGACTTTGTATTTTTTTCGGCCAATGCAATGTAAAGCTCTCGAAATCTGTATTTCTCGACCCCTCCCTAGGGATCGGCGGAACCTTTCGGCCTTGAAGCCAAAGTATCCCATTCTTCTTTCAAGGCGAAGCGCTGGATTTAATTAAGTGCCACAGGTGCCATACCAAGGAATTCTTCGCGCGAATTCCGACTGACTGCATCGTTCTCGGCTGTTTCCTTCTTGAGTGGTAAGAGCTCAGCGAGATCCGCCTCTACTACTTAAATTATGATGTAGTCGCCTCATCAAGGGATCCTTTCCTAAATCAATCCGAAATCTGTTCGTAGTTTGTTAATTTTTTTTATTATGAGTGATTCTGCATCCACCACACTAGTTTCGCTGCGAGTTTCATGGGCACCTCAGAGAGACACCTCCGATTTCAAGGAGCAACAACATGTTTTGGTTAGTTATCAATACTCACTCTCTTTCCCGATAATTCCCTTTTTTGTGGGCATTTATGCCTTTTTAATGGCTGGCTGTGAAGCAGGTCTAATTCGTTTGAATTTGGCTTGTTCGCAGACAGGGCCCAAGAACTGGTGCCGAGATTGCGACCAAATGTCCTTCCTGGGTCTTGGTATCCTAAGGCTACTAAGACACTACTGCCATCATCCAGCCTCTGTAGAAGGCCCGGGAAGTACCTGAAACTCCCCACTGGGCTGTGAGGCCACTCGGCCGTGTGGAGGATGGAATGGTGCGGAATAATCATAGACAACACAGTTTATATTAAAATAACTTTTAATCCACGGACTTCTTCGGTAGTACGCATGGGTACGCTGTACTCCCTACACATACACTACGTGGTGGCAGAACCGCTACAAAAACTATGATAATGCGCTATGCCGCATCTGAGCCGTTGTACAAATACTCTAACACATGCTGATTACAAAACAAAACACGACACTAACAAAACACTGTGAATTTTCCGCGGAAGTCTCGTGGGGATGTGATTACTTGTTCGCCGGAGATGACCAGCGTCGAAAGTTAACTGTCTTAGGAGGGCTCAATGAGCGTGATCCTAAATTCTATTCTACACTTACATGAGGTTGTAGCTGCCAGGCGTATGCACGTCGATCTCAACGAAAACGAGTTGGCTGGAGTCGTCCAGTGCCGTAAATTGCGTGATCCGCGAAATACACGCCGAGTCTACGTGAGCAGCGATGAATTAAAAAGGTTTGGTTATTAAATCAAGTGCGGAGTAAACGATCGTTGGAACAAAATTGAAGGCTGCTCGCGGACACACGTCTTGACCCAGCGCAGAGTGGTTAGAAACTGCCGAACATGGCCGCCTCGCATGAGAGGGAAATTTTCACCTTCTTTGTGAGTTCGAGCCATAAACTTATATCAACTTAATTTGCTCTATTATAAGCTAAAAACACGTTCCAGGTGCTCAATTAAAGGGTAGCACCTGGTAATTGGGGGCTTAAGGCTTAACAACTGTTTTATAGTAGGTATTTAATTATTTGAATTGTGGCATCAAGTTGGCGACTGTAGATTTATTAACATATTGTCTCACTGTGAACTGTTCTAGTTGGATTTCTCCTAATCTGAGTGGATCATTGTCACGTGCACTTTAATTATGGCCAGTGGCCGCGGTGAATGGTAATGAGGTTCGTTGTTTACTCCGTGCGTGCAGTGCTCGCACGGAGTAGCTACGACGCACTTGTTTAATGCCAGTGAATTAATAATTGTGTCCTAATGTCTTGTTCCTTAAATGTTTTATGGGGTCGAGGCCCCGGGGTTTCGTGCCCTGAAGTTTATTTGAGTATAGTGGGGTCACGCCCGAGGCGCTCGCCTGACTCTGACGCCGTCCCCGCTACCTCTGACTATTTAGACGGGATTTTTGTTCGGGTTCGTGATCTCAGGGAAGGTTCGGTCTTGTGGCTAGAGGTAGGGGTCAACGCAGTAGGGCCCCCCGAGCTGTTATGGCCACTCGGGACGCCTGAAGAATAACACAAAGTTTAGTTGGAGAATTTAATACAGCACAGCCCAATACATGGTGCTGCCCGTTCTGGCCGTAACGGTTTGCCCGACGCGACTAGTCACACGCGCAGCTCACTTCCTCAGTGGCGGCTCACGATTTAATGCGCGTGAGGGGCGGACTTGTACACGTGATGCGATAGTTACAAAAATACACTCTGACATGGCACACAATATCTTGACGAACAATACACTACACTATTACCTAGCTCTTAATAAACTGGGCTAGCAGCACATAGGCCCGTGTCTCCGGCGACTCTACGTGATGTCTAGGTGTGTCCCAGGGACTGACTCGTTATTATGTTTGAAGGCACGCGTCGCCTGCTGGCTGCCCCGTGCGGGCCAAAACTATGTAGCCGGTAGGCTAGGTTAGGGCGTGAAGCGCCGACGTAAATTCACAAAAACTCCCCACAGTACTTACGTATGACGTAGAACACTCATCTCGGAGCACTGATTTAATTAAGTTAAGTACCTCATGGTAAATTTAGGCCGACCGCGGAACTGTACGTGAAAGGTTGAAAAGATATTACACTATTGAAAACTACATGTCGGTGAAAGCAAAGGTTGAAGGTTCCGCGTTGCGCGCAGGCTGCCGGCCTGGTTGAGTTCTCGAAGGACACTGCCGGTGTCGCCGCGAGCGACCCCCCTCCCCCGCCATCCCTCCTGCGGAAACGTGTGAATTTCGCGGGAAACTGAACCGGCCAGGTTCGGGACAAATCGCACAGTGAAACATGATTTTGCAAGGACTGAATTATTAATTAATGAAAAATAATGTTTAATGAAACCTGTGGAAAACATAATTATAATAATTTGTTGTAGTGCGGCGGAAGGATATGCCACACCCGGCCGGATCCTTCCGCCGGCGCAGCACTCGCATGGTGTTCACCTCGTCGCACGCACTACCCTTTGCTGCGCGCACGAGCGCGTTCGGTGCACACGCTTTTACGAGACGTTGATGAGGCATAGCGGTCTATGCGACATAGAGGAGCATTGGCGGTCGGCGTCAACTCATTCCCGCTGGGCTAGGGCTGCGCTCCGAAAACGGTATCTGATACTAGCGGTGCAGAGCACGGGCTTAGAGGCCATGGTCGGGACGACGTCACTACATTGTAGTTCGGCACCATGAGAATTATCACTCCCTACCCACAAGATATAGATATTCTACCACCAAATTCTACACAATGCCTCAGAACATCTTTCTGTTCTGTGACACCCACAGAGGGTCACTTCTACAAGATTTTAGGATACCAGCAAGTCGACCAAATATGTGAAATCTGAACTTGTATAATTTATTGTATAAAGAAATACCCTGCAGTTTACAAATGGATTTAAATTGCACAACATGTTAATAAATATAATTCTGGCATTGTCAAAACAATGATTACTTATGTAACAAACAAAGAAAAGTACCAGTGTGTAAATTGACTATATGTTTACCATATTTTATTAAGTTTTATTTTTAACTATTGCTTAATGCATTTGGTTAATAATTTTCGGGCCTGTTTTATTATAAAGTTATTATTCAGTTAACCCCAATTGATGCCCCCTTCGGTGCTCCTCACATCTCCCCTAGGCTGTTTGCATCATCAATCCTGCCCAGAAGTGTGTGCGACGTACACGCTTGTGCGCGCAGCATAGTGCAGGTGTGAGCAGTGCGCAAATGCTGCAAAGATAGCGCTGTTATCGGCCACGTTAGCAGTATCACTTTGCTGGATGTGGCATAATGCTTCTGCCGAATTAGAAAAAAAAAGTGTTTATGTATTTCTTTTCAGGGACAAACTAAAACTTGTAACTGGTTTCAATTACTTTTTTGATAAATACAAATTGTTCAACGTGCGAATATGTCCTGTACGAGGATCCTTCCGGACTACTTGTGGTAGGAATAGGCCCCAAGTTTGTGAGACAACTAAATATATACGAACACACTACTGCTCATTAGACTATGTGCAGTGTAAGTGTGTCTGTATGTATGTATATATGTATATATTTTGACGTCGACCCAAGTGTCTCCTCGGCTCCCTCAGGCCGTTATGCCTCGTCAACGTCCTCCCTGTGTGTCCCCAGTGGAGTGCGACGGCCAGGGACGCACCCGCGTGCGCCCTAGCATGCCAGTGAGGGTTATGTCTGTGTATATATAGATTTGCAAACGATCAAGGGTCTTAAATGTAATTAACTTATTTTATTTATTAATTATTGTGCAAGTTCGCTGTGTAATTAATGTCTCGTGTATGTCTTTGTAAATAATTCAATAACTTTTTCTGAAGTGTTTCGCCATAGTATGTAATTGCAGCCTGGCGCGCCGCGGGACGGAGCTCTCTCCCACGCCGGCCGATTTTCCCCTCCCTCCCCGCCACCCGCGGGCGCCGGCCCGCGGGCGAGCGGGGAGAGGCAGTCGCGTCCTGGTCTCGAGCGGAGACAGACGTGTTCGTTGCTCCGCGAGCCGCGCACGTTGCGCTCGGGATTGAACGTTCGCTCAGTCCGCAGTCGGTCACGGCAGCTGAGCTTCCACCGCGAATCAGCTTAGCATTGTTAACTTACGAGTCATCGGGAGACGTGTCTAGCGGGCAGTTTCTACAACGCGAACGTGGTGCTACGAGTCTCTGAACTTTTCGCCGTCCACGGAACATTACGTAACGGGCCGCGTATGTACAGCGCTCCGTCTTCGGGCCCTCTCTCACTGGGTCAGCCTAGCATTAATAAACTTTACGATTCGCGCCGAAACGTATTTGAGAACCGCCCCGTCATCAGGGAGTCCGTGTCGCCGTGGTAGGGCACTTGTTCCGCGACGGTTCCGCCAGGCTGCGGCAGGACTTTATAAGCGTTAATAAAAGACGGCTCGTGAAATTCGTTAATGCCGTGTTCTGCTTGCGACAACCTTCCAACATTCCTCGCAATCACTTCACTCTCCCTCCAGGTCCCGCCTTTCCCGGTCCCGGCCACGTTGGCCTGGACCCACACCTCTCCGACGAGGGCAGTACGGGCATAACAGGACATTTATTTCAACGGGAAAACGGGGACCAGAAGCCGAGGGACGTCATTTGGCGCCCAACGTGGGGCCGTAAGCATACGCAAGCGCACGCAAGCGCACGCAAGTGCGCAGATGCAGGACAGGACGGAAGCAGGTGCGACCGCGCGGCGTGGGAGCGGCGCGAACTCTAGACGGCGCGCCGGCGCGCCGGCGGGAGATAACGCAGCGCGGGAACGGCGCGAACACGAGACGTTTCGGTGAGAGATACCGCGGCGTGAGAGCGACGCGAACTCGAGACGTTCGGCGTAAGATAAGGCGACGTGGGAGCGGTGTGAACCGGAGACGGCGGGCGACGCGACAGGGATCGGTGGCGCGACAGATAACGTGTCGTGGGAGCGCCACGAACCTGAGATCGCGACGCAGCAGGGATCTTCGGTTCAAGATAACGCCGCGAGAGGAAGACACGGACTGAATTACCGAACAGAGACACTCTCGATAAACATGGACGACTTCCAGGAAGCGTACGAGACATGGGCGGAAGCAGACTTTCCGGAGCCCGGCGAGTGCTGCGAGCACTTCGCAGATTACGAGTGCGGTTTCTGCTTTGAGTACCGGGCGTATGGTAGGACAATGTGCGGTGCGGACTCGTGCCCCGGCGGGACATCGGAGGGGCGGAACTGCGGGACGTGCGGGAATCTGTGGCACAGGGAGTGTTCACAACTGGTCGCGCGAGAAGAGGAATGGATGTCCTGCTTTACGTGTGACCAGTGCCGAGCGAAACTGGGCGTGCGTGGTGCCGCAAGTGTCTCGACCGCGAAGGTCGAGTGGTCACACTGGGCGGGCGCCATCACGCTGCAGGAGTCGGCGATACTCCCAACGCCACTGCAACCGACGCCGCCGCCGACGCTGCCCACGACACCGCCGCCGACGCTGCCTCCGACACCGCCTCCAACACAGCCCCCGCCCTATGGGGTGGAGACGCCGAGCAGGACATCGCTGAAGACCGAGGAAGCCGCGCCCATCCAGCCCCTGTGGTACGACTGGCACGCGACGTCCGGGTGGATACAGCAGGCCGACTCAGACACGCCGCCCCTGACGCCGCCGCCCCCAACTGCCGTAGGGGCTCACGAGGGGCCTACGCGGTGCGAACCGGCTGTGCTGACACAACCGCTCTGCACACACGAGAGCGTGCCACGACCGCCATCACACTTGCCACCTTTGACGCGACTCCACCGCCAGCTGCCGCGTGCGACGCGAAAGGTGCCACGCCCCCTCGAACTGTCAAGTGTGCCACCTTTGACGCGACGCCGCCGCCTGATGCTGCGGGCGACGCGAAAGGTGCCACGCCCCCTCGGATTGTCAAGTGTGCCACCTTTGACGCGACGCCGCCGCCTGATGCTGCGCGCGACGCGAAAGGTGCCACGCCCCTTTGGACTGTCACGTGGGCCACCTTTGACGCGACGCCGCCGCCTGATGCTGCGGGCGACGCGGAAGGTGCCACGCCCCCTCGGATTGTCAAGTGGGCCACCTGTGACGCGACGCCGCCGCCTGATGCTGCGGGCGACGCGAAAGGTGCCACGCCCCCTCGGATTGTCAAGTGGGCCACCTGTGACGCGACGCCGCCGCCTGATGCTGCGGGCGACGCGAAAGGTGCCACGCCCCCTCGAAGTGTCAAGTGTGCCACCTTTGACGCGATGCCGCCGCCTGTTGCTGCGGGCGACGCGAAAGGTGCCACGCCCCTCCCGACTGTCAAGTGGGCCACCTTTGACGCGACGCCGCCGCCTGATGCTGCGCGCGACGCGAAAGGTGCCACGCCCCTTCGGACTGTCACGTGGTCCACCTTTGACGCGAAGCCGCCGCCAGCTGCCGCGTGCGACGCGGAAGGTGCCACGCCCCCTCGGACTTGCACGTGGGCAACCTTTGACGCGACGCCGCCGCCTGATGCTGCGGGCGACGCGGAAGGTGCCACGCCCCCTCGGACTGTCACGTGGGCAACCTTTGACGCGACGCCGCCGCCTGATGCTGCGGGCGACGCGAAAGGTGCCACGCCCCCTCGGACTGTCAAGTGTGCCACCTTTCACGCGACGCCGCCGCCTGATGCTGCGGGCGACGCGAAAGGTGCCACGCCCCCTCGGACTGTCAAGTGTGCCACCTTTGACGCGACGCCGCCGCCTGATGCTGCGGGCGACGCGAAAGGTGCCACACCCCCTCGGACTGTCAAGTGGGCCGCCTTTGACGCGACGCCGCCGCCTGTTGCCGCGCGCGACGCGAAAGGTGCCACGCCCCCTCGGACTGTCAAGCGGGCCACCTGGGACGCGACGCCGCTGCCTGTTGCCGCGCGCGCCGCGAAAGGCGCCACGCCCCCACCACCTGTCAAGTGTGCCACCTGGGACGCGACGCCGCCGCCGCCTGCTGCCGCGCGCGACGCGAAAGGTGCCACGCCCCCTCGGACTGTCACGTGGGCAACCTTTGACGCGACGCCGCCGCCCACTGCCGCGCACGACGCGAAATGTGCCACGCCCCCTCGGACTATCACGTGGGCCGCCTTTGACGCGACGCCGCCGCCTGTTGCCGCGCGCGACGCGAAAGGTGCCACGCCCCCTCGGACTGTCAAGTGGGCCGCCTTTGACGCGACGCCGCCGCCTGCTGCCGCGCGCGACGCGAAAGGTGCCACGCCCCTTCGGACTATCAAGTGGGCCACCTTTGACGCGACGCCGCCGCCAGTTGCCGCGCGCGACGCGGAAGGTGCCACGCCCCTTCGGACTATCACGTGGGCCGCCTTTGACGCGACGCCGCCGCCTGCTGCCGCGCGCGACGCGAAAGGTGCCACGTCCCCTCGGACTGTCAAGTGGGCCACCTTTGACGCGACGCCGCCGCCTGCTGCCGCGCGCGACGCGGAAGGTGCCACGCCCCTTCGGACTGTCACGTGGGCCACCTTTGACGCGACGCCGCCGCCTGTTGCTGCGGGCGACGCGAAAGGTGCCACGCCCCCACCACCTGTCACGTGGTACACCTTGGACGCGACGCCGCCGCCAGCTGCTGCGCGCGACGCGAGAGGTGCCACGCCCCCACCGCCTGTCACGTGGGCCGCCTTTGACGCGACGCCGCCGCCGCCTGCTGCCGCGCGCGACGCGAAAGGTGCCACGCCCCCACCACCTGTCACGTGGGCCGCCTTGGACGCGACGCCGCCGCCAGCTGCCGCGCGCGACGCGAAAGGTGCCACGCCCCCTCGAACTGTCACGCGGGCCACCTGGGACGCGACGCCGCCGCCTGCTGCCGTGCGCGACGCGAAACGTGCCACGCCCCTTCCATCTGTCACGAGGGTCCCGGACTCAGCAGGTCTGTTCTCCAGTGCCACGGCCCGGTGCTTCATGTCCATTTAATAAATGAGAGGCGTTGACGGACATAACGGCCTCGTCGGAGGGGGGGCATTTGACGTCGACCCAAGTGTCTCCTCGGCTCCCTCAGGCCGTTATGCTTCGTCAACGTCCTCCCTGTGTGTCCCCAGTGGAGTGCGACGGCCAGGGACGCACCCGCGTGCGCCCTAGCATGCCAGTGAGGGTTATGTCTGTGTATATATAGATTTGCAAACGATCAAGGGTCTTAAATGTAATTAACTTATTTTATTTATTAATTATTGTGCAAGTTCGCTGTGTAATTAATGTCTCGTGTATGTCTTTGTAAATAATTCAATAACTTTTTCTGAAGTGTTTCGCCATAGTATGTAATTGCAGCCTGGCGCGCCGCGGGACGGAGCTCTCTCCCACGCCGGCCGATTTTCCCCTCCCTCCCCGCCACCCGCGGGCGCCGGCCCGCGGGCGAGCGGGGAGAGGCAGTCGCGTCCTGGTCTCGAGCGGAGACAGACGTGTTCGTTGCTCCGCGAGCCGCGCACGTTGCGCTCGGGATTGAACGTTCGCTCAGTCCGCAGTCGGTCACGGCAGCTGAGCTTCCACCGCGAATCAGCTTAGCATTGTTAACTTACGAGTCATCGGGAGACGTGTCTAGCGGGCAGTTTCTACAACGCGAACGTGGTGCTACGAGTCTCTGAACTTTTCGCCGTCCACGGAACATTACGTAACGGGCCGCGTATGTACAGCGCTCCGTCTTCGGGCCCTCTCTCACTGGGTCAGCCTAGCATTAATAAACTTTACGATTCGCGCCGAAACGTATTTGAGAACCGCCCCGTCATCAGGGAGTCCGTGTCGCCGTGGTAGGGCACTTGTTCCGCGACGGTTCCGCCAGGCTGCGGCAGGACTTTATAAGCGTTAATAAAAGACGGCTCGTGAAATTCGTTAATGCCGTGTTCTGCTTGCGACAACCTTCCAACATTCCTCGCAATCACTTCACTCTCCCTCCAGGTCCCGCCTTTCCCGGTCCCGGCCACGTTGGCCTGGACCCACACCTCTCCGACGAGGGCAGTACGGGCATAACAGGACATTTATTTCAACGGGAAAACGGGGACCAGAAGCCGAGGGACGTCAATATATATGTGTGTGTATATATATATATATATATATATATATATATATATATATGGTCCCACTTTGAGGTGAAAGATATTTATGTAGATACACTTCCTCTATGTAAAATCCAGTGCTTAGACAAAAATCAGTGGACATGTGTTATTACTACTAAGCCCCAGTTAGGTATTTGCTTGAAAGTCATAGGTATGGATATACTTGTAATGGATAAATTATAAATAACATTTAACAACACACTAGCAATTTTAATTATTTATTAATGGAAATATCTCAGGTTTATTCTTAATACCAATACTTATTTATTACTTTCAAACTTCCTAACGATTGGTTGGCACTGCAGAACACATAGAAATATCAAATGACTAGAGTGACGATGCGCACATTCTTTTACTAAGCAAATATCTTTTAATTCGGGTTCAAAGATATTTTACACAGGTTCAGTTCATAAATTAGGGTTCTTAAAAGTTTTTACCTCGGCTAGATAAAGTTGACTTATGTCGGTAGAGCTCTGAGTCTCTCGCTCATCAGACCACTGGGTGATGACAGTTGTGCGTAAAAATAAATATATCAAATTATATTCTCGTGGTTAATATTTCTTTAGTCCAGTTTATCAATGTTTATTTTATATTTAGGCCGCGATGTGACGACATGTATGTGAGAGACGTGATGATTGACATAGAAATGGAGTAACTGACTTACATTTCTTACTCACGTATTATTTCACTCCTTATTACTTTATCTTTTAGATAAAGCCTTATTACTGTTCATTTACTTCCTAACAATGCAAATCTATCATCCTTTTTTGCGGATGCCTGTATTTTCATAGCTATTTTGCAGGATAATTTTACGTCGACGTCTTGTAGGAGTTCTCCCTTAAGCAGGCCATTACATTCTTTTTCTAAACTTCTTAAATTAAGTCAGTTTAACAATGAGTGACGGATTTTAAATAACGGCTTGTGATTGGCCGAAAACCAAAAACAGTTACATTATTTAACGTCAAACTCAAAACAAAGCTGCGCGCAACAATAGCGCGGAACACAAAATCTTTCATTAATTTTAAATAAATAATTACTGAAATAACATTTTTCATTAAGTAATAACGGCGTCAAATTAACCGTTTTCCGTTAAAAGTCACTACCTCCTTAGAGGAGTCTGTGCAATTGTTCATATCAAACGTTCATTTCAGTCCATAGAACATCAATTACATAGATATACACTTTTAAATTATAAAAGTTTGAAGCGGCCCGCCGCCTCGTATGTCGCTACGTCACAGCCTTCCCACCCCTCTCTCCCCTCTCCACTTTTCCTTGTGAGTTTGTTTCCCCCGTCCATTTTTCAGCTTCCCCACCGATGCTCCGACCGCAGCGCGCTCTATGCGAGGCTTTATGAGCAGCCGTCGGCTGTGCCTCGGCCTCTTTAGCTTAGCATACATTGAGCTGTGATAAGCATGTGATCAGTTAGTTTGTTAGGCAGTGACGGCGCCGAGGGAGAGACTGCTGTGGTTTGTTTTTGTTTGCTCGCACGAGATGGCCGTGTGGTAATGTAGCTACAGTTTGCTCCGAGGATCCCAGCGTTTAAAGTAAGGTAATTGTTTGCCATCATGCAGGTTTGTCTTTGTATGGCTACTGGGACTTCGATGGTTCGCCTATTCCAGGTTCTTTTCTCTCTTTCATGCCGCGGTTTGCATTGCCGTCTGTTCATGCCTATTGTCTCCTGATGTCGTTGTCCCTTATTTTGTTAAGCACTATAAGTGCCGGTATCACGAGTTGCCTGCCTGGGTGACTTTGCTATGCTGTTGTCTTTCCTATCTGTTTCTCGCCAAGTCTAGGGTAAGTGCTCCCTCAGGCCGTGCACTTGTTATGTATGGAGAGCTCGTGGTTCGTAGGAACCTGTAAACGGCCATGCCGGCCTTGAGATCTAGTCTACATGTTACGATTCTTTAATTCTTTTTTCTTTTGTAACTGTCTTGTTGTAGCTCCACGCGGAGGCGTTGGTACTCTATGTAATATTTTGTTAAATGCTCGTACAATTTCTAAAGTAAACCTAAATTTCTGTCCTGTATCATGTATGGGTGCTTCATATGCACGTAGCCTTAAGTATTGTCCTCTTTTCGTGTTCTTGTGGACCGGCATGTATTTTGTATTTAATGTGTGAACGTTTATGGAAAACATTTATTAAAAGAACACAATTCGATTAAACGTATTATTCTTGTTATTCCAATCTATATTAATCTTATATATTGTTTTTACAAGACACACTCTGCAAGGTACCCTTAATAGAAAGGGTGAAATTATCTTGTCGAACACTGATACTTCAGAGTTGTAGGGACTTGTCGAGCACCGTATGTAAATGGGTGTGAATAGTTTGGTGTCTTGTAATCTTCTTTGTTCACACCACGTTGCAAGTTTTCAAATAATATAATTATTTACATAGAACAAATAAATCAACTAACATAAATAATTACTTAATCTGGGAGAAAACATTTAATTTTACGGTACAGTCGTAAAACTGTCTTTTTCAATACTCCCGTACTCTGTAATTTCAGCGGGAGGTAGCATCTCTCTCTGGCCTGGCTCTGGGGAGACAGTCACTATCAGGAGCTTACAGTTGCCAGCAGCCTCCATGCAACGTGGAATCAGCACCTTCGCGCGCAATCGGGCATGTAGTGAATACATCCGCCATGTCAGTATAGTTCTGCACGTCACATGCACAGTCAACACGACGACCTCTATGCCTTGAGTAAGGTGTCAGTGTTTCACGTATGTACCTTAGTGTTAGATTCAGAGGCATTGTTCAATGCGGAAACGTCTGACATGGCATAATAGTGCCACAAAACACGTGCACAGTTAGCACGAAACGTCTACACCTTAAGTAATGTGTTAGTGTTTTATTTATTTATTTATTAATGTTGTAACATGCCCACCAACAGCCTAGGGCTTTAGCGGTAGGCACGACACATATATATGACAACATATAAACAATAAAAAAAATACAAACAAACAAATAAAGTTTAAAATATAACTATTAAAGACAAACATCAACATATAAAACATGAAGGCTTCCATGAGCTTCATGGGACAGTGTAAACAGGTGAAGTACATTCACGTGAACCTTCAACTGCGTGTAACACTATCCTTAAAAATACTGAATAAATTATGCTGAGTAAATAGTGTTCAAAAAGGGGTAATCTAACAATTATAGCCAAGGATGGATGCAAAGGTTAAATTAGCAAGTTTAAATACATATCGTTTATTCCTGGGCAAAAGCCTCACGTAAAACATTCTTTCACCTACAAAATTAATTCTGAGTATTTTATTTAATACTGATAGCAAGAATAATTAGCGGTACAAATGCCACGGCAAAATACGTGAACACATATCCATGTTTTCCTTAGGATTAAATACTTGATAGAATACATAATATTAACTTGATAGATACTTGATGGAAAGAAATTGTACAATTAAGTATTAACGCTTACACACAAGGATAATGACATGCCTCATTAGAGAATACAAAAAAAACGTCAAATGAACATGCAGGCGACCGCGGCCTAACCTACACTAGGCGGTATAAGCTTACTGTAAAGCATGATAAAGCATGATAAAGCATGATATAAAAGGAAAATTCACAAATTAATACATTAAATACATTACGTAAAAACAAGTCCTAACGAAGACTGTAGACCAGACGGGGAGAGACGTCAAACAAACTATGCATGGTACCAATACAAAAAATGATCAAGGAAAACAATAAATGCCAAATAGAATTTAGACGGTGACGGCCGAAATGGAATTTATAATACAGCTATTACCAAGTACCGTTTACATTACTGTAAGTGTCACCACCTTACAACACTTACGTGCATTCTCCCCGCTGTCACACACTCTCTCTAAAGCAAGTATCTGACTACATGCTTAATTCACGACCAGCACCGACTGACTGCTAACGAACAAGAAGAGCCTTCATGGCATTACACCTAGTTTTAATTAAGCAAGAGGGCGCCACGCGCATGCGCGGACACCTCACGAGGGGAAGACAAACACAGCACTGGACGCAGAGAGGGGGGGAAGGTAGGAAGGGAAGGAGCGCCGAAGCCCGCCGCGCGGCGCGAAGTTTAAGTGACGCGCACCGACCACTTCAAACACATAAAAAGAAATACAAAACATAGACATTATAATGAAATTACTAATTGCCGACATTGTAATAAATTTGATAAGAAAATAACACATATTATAGGCTAATGTAAACCAGAGTTAAGTAAATAGACCAGATGGAACATAAACACATCGTTTAGCTGAGGGGTTTGAAGTCTGTAGGGGAATGGTGAGAGGGAAGGTTCGACATATTGCTTAGTGAATAACATCGTTGATTTCGCTATTTGATTACATTGCGAGTAGTTGAAAGTTTGTTTATATATGTATCGTTAATTTGGTTTTTGAGTTTTGTAGGTGTATCTGTTGTAATTTCTCAAAAGATTGGTAGTTTTAGAAGTAGAATGTGTTATATTGAACCAGTGTGACAATCTATAAAGCATGATATATTAATATATTATGGCATCGTGTGTTGCGTATGTTTGTGTGAACAGAAGTTCTAGGAAAACTGAGAGCCAGTTACTGAAGGAAAAGCATAAGAAGAAAACCTTTCACGGGTAAATTGTGTTTGATTATGATTATTTTAGTGAAATACTATTTTTATCGGCTCTATTAGTTGCTATCTATATGATATTTCAGATGCAATAGACAATGTCGCAATTACGTAGAACCAAATGTAATCAGACAGTATTGAAAAAGCAATGTTACACATCAAATCTTAATAACTGTTGGATGGATTCATGTTAAAGTACGAGATATTAGTGTGGGCGATGGCTAGCCTGAATTATTGGCTGGTGAGGAGGATTCAAGTTTGAAGGCATAGTTTGAATTTATGGATTTTGGTAAATATTACTTTGAGGGGCGCTTATTTTGTGCAATGGACCTTCCACTAATTTTTACCGCAAGCGGAGACACAATTAATAATACTTTTGAGAAATTGATGTTAATATGAAACTGTACAGGACCCGTTTAGTAAGGCGCAAACTGACATGTATTGCTATTAAGTGTAGTTAGGTAAGTGTAATCCAGCATACTTTTCAATAATGCTAATGTTTCTTAATTTAGTGTAACAACAAATTACTTGATTTGCAGATTGATTTCACATTAATATTATTACGATGCTGAAATCACGACATTGCTGTATTCTTAAAGCTGTAGGTAGGTAGCCATTTCTTGTTTGCGAGCATTAACTGTTTTTTCTTGTAATTGGAGAATGTTGTCATGTGAACATGTGCCAATAGGTGATTACGTATTCATTAATTAAAAACGGTGGCGGCGTGTATGCATGTTTTGGACAACTTATATTTAAAAAGGTCAATTGACTACATTATAAATACTTTAAAACACTGAGGATGGTTAGTTAGGTTGGTATAGCTACATTAAAAATACTGTCTAATCATTTCAATAGCTGTTTAGGAATTTCTAATTTAATATGTAGCTATCCTGACCTAATAAACCACTCACACAATCTCCCAATTTTTTTTTAATGAAGCTATACTAACCTAATAAACACGCCCAAAAATCATTATTTTAATGATTTTAATGGTTTTAAAAGTATAACAACATGTGTGTGTTTGTTTGTTGTTTAAAACAGCTGTTCATGTAAACAATTTCTGAGCTACATAGGTGCCATATTGCTTAGTGAATGCCAGCTTCAAGACGTATCGGTAATGTTCTATCTGGTCCATTTACTTATTTCTGATGTAAACAAAAAAATTACATTATATAGCTACACTTTGACGCTGTCCCCACTACCTCTGATTATTTAGACGTGATTTTGGTTTGGGTTCGTGATCTCAGGGAGGATTCGGCCTTGTGGCTAGAGGTAGGGGTCAACGCAGTAGGGCCCCCCGAGCTGTTATGGCCACTCGGGACGCCTGAAGAATAACACAAAATTTAGTTAGTGAATTTAATACAGCACAGCCCAATACATGGTGCTGCCCGTTCTGGCCGTAACGGTTTGCCCGACGCGACTAGTCACAAGCGCGGCTGACTTCCTCAGTGGCGGCTCACGGTTTTAATGCGCATGAGGGGCGGACTTGTACACGTGACGCGATAGTTACAAAAAATACACTCTGACATGGCTAGGTTGGGGCGTGAAGCGCCGACGTAAATTCACATAAACTCCCCACAGTACTTACGTATGACGTAGAACACTCATCTCGGAGCACTAATTTAATTAAGTTAAGTACCTCATGGTAAATTTAGGCCGACCGCGGAACTGTACGTAAAAAGGTTGAAAAGAAATTACACTATAGAAAACTACATGTCGGTGAAAGCAAAGGTTGAAGGTTCCGCGTTGCGCGCAGGCTGCCGGCCTGGTTGAGCTCTCGAAGGATACTGACGGTGTCGCCGCGCGCGACCCCCCTCCCCCGCCAGCCCTCCCGCGGAAACGTGTGAATTTCGCGGGAAACTGAACCGGCCAGGTTCGGGTCAAATCGCACAGTGAAACATGATTTAGCAAAGACTGAATTATTAATTACTGAAAAATAATGTTTAATAAAAACCTGTGGAAAACATAATTATAATAATTTGTTGTAGTGCGGCGGAAGGATATGCCACACCCGGCCGGATCCTTCCGCCGGCGCAGCACTCATTGCACGGCGTTTGCCTCGTCGCACGCACTGCACTTTGCTGCGCGCACAAGCGCGTTCGGTGCACACGTTTTTATGAGACGTTGATGAGGCATAGCGGTCTATGCGACAGAGGAGCATTGGCGGTCGGCGTCAAATGCCCCCCCTTCTCTGAGACCGCTATGTGCATCAACGCTTCACTACACACACACACACTTAAAGATACGCCGGCACACTGACCTGGTACACCCGGGGCGGCTGTCCATGGGGCGGCGTCGGGTACCTGTGGGTCAGCGTCATCGGCGGCCGAGGTGGGCGGCGGCGGCGTCGCGGCGTCTTCAGCGGCAGGCGGCGGCGCTCCCATGGTAGCGCGTGGCAGGCGACGGCGGCGCGGCGCCGATCAGCGGCGCGCTTGATGTGCGGAGGCGGCGTGGCGCCTTCAGCGGCGCGCCTGATGTGCGGAGGCGGCGTGGCACCTTCAGCGGCGCGCATGGCATGCGCAGGTGGCGCGCCCGCAGTGGCGTGCGTGGCGGCAGCGCCCCCTCGGTGACGTGCGCGGCGGGCGGAGGTGACACGCCCACTTTGACGTGCGCGGCGGGCGGAGGAGACACGCTCACTTCGACGTGCGCGGTGGGCGGAAGTGGCAAGCCCCCTGTGACATGCGCGGTAAGCGGAAGTGACACGCCCCCTGTGACATGCGCGGCGGGCGGAAGTGACACGCCCCCTGTGACGTGCGCGGCGGGCGGAAGTGACACGCCCCCTGTGATGTGCGCGGCGGGCGGAGGTGACACGCCCACTTTGATGTGCGCGGCGGGCGGAAGTGACACGCCCCCTGTGACGTGCGCGGCGGGCGGAAGTGACACGCCCCCTGTGACGTGCGCGGCGGGCGGAGGTGACACACCACTTTGACGTGCGCGGCGGGCGGAGGTGACACGCCCCCTGTGACGTGCGCGGCGGGCGGAAGTGACACGCCCCCTGTGACGTGCGCGGCGGGCGGAGGTGACACGCCCCCTGTGACGTGCGCGGCGGGCGGAAGTGACTCACCCCCTGTGACGTGCGCGGCGGGCGGAGGTGACACACCACTTTGACGTGCGCGGCGGGCGGAAGTGACACGCCCCCTGTGACGTGCGCGGCGGGCGGAGGTGACACGCCCACTTTGACGTGCGCGGCGGGCGGAAGTGACACGCCCCCTGTGACGTGCGCGGCGGGCGGAGGTGACACACCACTTTGACGTGCGCGGCGGGCGGAAGTGACACGCCCCCTGTGACGTGCGCGGCGGGCGGAGGTGACACGCCCACTTTGACGTGCGCGGCGGGCGGAAGTGACACGCCCCCTTTCACGTGCGCGGCGGGCGGAAGTGACACGCCCCCTGTGACGTGCGCGGCGGGCGGAGGAGACACGCCCACTTCGACGTGCGCGGCAGGCGTAAGTGGCACGCCCTCTGTGCATCGTGGCATGTCGTCGGCAACCTGGTTGTCTCCCGGACTGGGTCGCGATGTGGCGGCTTTGAGACGTGCGGCCGTGCCAGTCACTCTCCCAGTGGCTGGAGGCGGCGGCGTCGGTGGTGCCGGAGTTGGCGTGGTGGATCCGCAGTGATGCTGCGTGTGATCGGCGACCTGGCTGCCTGCCAGGTTGCATCTCCCTGTGGCTGTGTCGGTGTGCACGGCCGCGCCAGTCGCTTTCTCAGCGGCTGGGGGCGGCGTCGGTGGTGCCGGAGGTGGCGTGGTTGAGTCGGCCTGACGTGTCCACCCGGTCTCCGCGTGCCAATTGTACCACAGTGGCTGGACGGGTGTGACGTCTTCCATCTGCGGTGATGTTGTCTCCACCCCATATGGCGGGGGCGGCGTCGGAGGCGGCGTCCTGTTGAGGACGGACGTCTGGGTTGTCAGTGACGCGGGCGGCGTCATGGCTGTTACCGCGGCGTGGTGGTTGGCCGCGTGTGGCTGCGGCGATGCGGGCTGCGTTATGTGCTGTCGTAGCGGTGTCCGGATTACGTCCGGCCCCTCGGTGTCCGCCCCTCCTACCCCCACTCCGCGACACGTGCAGTGCTCGGAGAGTTTCCGGGTGTTGGCCTCGGCTCTATCGCCCGGTGAATAAGTTACAAAATTATATAACATAGTTTTTAACATTAGTTTTTACTAATACAAAAGAATGCATAAAAATTCTAAAGCATTACACATTAAACAAATAAGTATGTTCTTAATACTAAATTACACAGTATCACATTGCATGGGGCAGGGGTGGATCAGGGGCTGACGAGGCATAATGGCCTAAAGGAGCTGGGGAGACACTTGGGTCGACGTCAAACTTACAATTAAATTTTGAACAGTAACAGTTTTTAATAAATACATAATCCAGATAGATACAGCGTTCAGAAAGAGAATCTATTGCAAGCTTAGAGAAGTTTTTAAGTTTTATTATTTTATAAAATTTATTCTGAATAGATTCTAATTTATTGCTATCAGAAGCATTAATTGAATTCCAAATAACTGAACAATATTCTAACTTAGATCTAACAAGTGATAAATAAAGACAAAGAAGAGAGTCACTGTTTGTAGCATAGAATGTAATATATTTGATTAAAGCTAATGTTCTATTTGAACTAGTAACTAAGTAATTTACATGCAAATAAAAATATAATTTTGAGTCAAGTAGTATATCTACATCTTTTATAGAAGTGATTGGGATTATTTTATTGTTAAAAACAATCGTATTTTATAGGATGATATTTCCTTGTGAAAGAGATAATTTTTGTTTTACTTGTGTTAAGAATTACTTAATTTCATGTATATCAATTTTAAGTAACATGCAATCATTGATAGAGTTATTACATCTGGAAATTTTAAAATCATCGGCAAACAATACACCATACGAATGTTTAGGTACAAATGTAATATCATCTATGAAAATATTGAAAAGTAATGGAGAGAGAGTGCCACCCTGCGGGACTCCACATGGAACTTTAAAATATGTAGAATAACTGTTGTTGATGGAAACAAAAAAAACATCTATAATGCATGTACTCGGAAACCAGGTTACAAAATTGCCACATAAACCAAATTTAGCAAGTTTACTGAGTAAAATATAATGGTTAATAGTGTAGAATGCTTTCGCAAGGTCAAAGTAGCAGGCATCTACCTGACCCCTAATCGTTACATCATAGTAAATAGGATTTAGAAAGGACACAAGTTTGGTTGCTGTGGTCATACCAGTTCTAAAACCATGTTGTGAAGGAGACAGTCGGTTTTTGGACCATATGACATAGAAGATTTTAGGGATTTAATACCCCAAAGCACAAGACTTTCAGAAATAACGGGGACCAAAATGGTATCACGATGTGATGTTGATACATTAACATTATGATTGTGATTAGTAAATGAATATACATTAAAAAAATATTCAGCAAAGGTATTAAATAGCAAAACAGGGTCAGAAGACACAACATCATTAACCTTGAAAGAGTACTTTTCCCGGTAGCCATTTATCATTATTTTTACATAGTGCCAGAACTTTTTAGGGTAAGACCTTACTTTGTTATCAATATGTCGGGTCCAATTGATTTTGTCACGTTTGATTAGATATTTAACTTGCTGCCTGTAGAATGAAAATTGGGAATAGTAGGTCATGTTTCTTTTCTGTAATTTATGGAAGTGTTTTTTTAGCTTTTATATTAAATATTAATTCACTAGAGAACCAACAAGGGTATTTAGTAACTTTTTTTAGAAATAACAGGATTAAATTCATTCATACTGTTACATATGCAGTTAGAGAGTTGATCCACTAAAATTAACATCGGTAGATTGATAGAATAAAGACCATTCAAAATATTTAATGGAACTAAAAAGACCAAGATAATCCCCATCTTTATATTTTTTGAGATTAGTCGAAGAATTAGACTTATATGGTAAAGAGTCTAAAATTTATTTTATAAATAATGCTGGATGATAGAAGTCTTCTTTTACGAGTGGATGAGTTGCTTGAGACACTTCACAGTTTGATGAGTTAGAAAAAATTAAATCGAAACGATTAGGGAGAGGCTGATGGCCGGTTTCACCAATGTCCCCTAACTTTTAAGGGCTGCTTAAGGCATGTGTAAGGGCTGCCTAGCACATTGAATCGTTTCACCAACAGTTAAGGAACTCTTAAGTAATCTTAAGCATCCCTTAGTTTAAGTGGTGGAAATCGGGCCCCTAACTATTTAAGTGGCACTTACTGTCACAAAACAAGAAAAATAAAATGGATGCCGTGGAGGAATACGAAGAACTAGCCGAAGATGTACATTTTATTTTTGATATAAATGTTATTGCTGAAGTTGTGGAACATTTTTAAGGTGAACTTAATGTGAAATTCTTTAATATAAAAACATTCGAGAATGTTCGCATACTCCACTTTTATTTAAGAACTCATTTAATAAGGAAGTAATTAAAGGTTTTTCTTTTGAAAAGTCTTAAAAGAACATTTATTATAAGGAATTTTGTATGTGATAAAGGAAATAAACTGATATTTTTTTTTCATCTGCTATTAAAACTTAGTTTAAACTTAGACAAAATTACAATAGCGAATAAATTCTCCCATGCTGCGTCCTTTTCTTTGCTCGAAACAGCATCCGTCCTCTTATTTTCTATTATATTTTTATGCCTCTCAACTAGGCTCAACACCTTCATTTTCTCATCAGAAGAAAAGTTTTGCATTTTCATTCTCTTTGTTTCAAACATTTTCACACTACTTTGCAACGACCATATAGCTACTACTTTCCGTGAAAATACACTAACATCGTACCATCCAATTACCGCGAAATTAATAAACATTCAGATATTTGTTTACTGTTTAGTAAAAATATTTAATTGGCTTATGTCCTATGTCGAGTGACAACAAGTTCGAAGTACCAACCTGAAAACTATTAGTACTTATATCTGTACGAACCCTCACTCTATGGCAAGCCAGTCCCTAACTAAGCAACCCCTACATAAGTGAATGTAACGATGGTGAAAACCAATTTCGTGAGAATTGACTTTAAGGAATGCCTAAACTTAAGCAGTCCTTTGCTGAGGGCGTGTTTAGGAGGCGTTGGTGAAAACGGCCATGAGTGTTGTTGTATTGCATAAGGCAGAGGCTTGAAGCGAAATTGAGAAGACTCTGTGCCTTACGATTAGTGTTCACTTGTAAGTTATAATTGGACCAATCGATACCAGGAACGTTGAAGTCACCAAGGATAATTATTTCATCTTGAAGGGACGAAAGTTTGTCTTCAATATATTCAAAATACGATAAATACGTACTTAGTTAACTGTGTGTTAGGTGGTAAGTAGATAGTACCAATAATAACTTGTTTAGATGAATTACTTTTAATTTTAATCCATAAGGCTTTCACACCAGGATAATCAAGTGTATTAATTAGCTCAACTGAATCAAATGTAAGTTTATTTACTGTTATTAGAACACCACCACCATGTTTTTTTTCAATGTCAGTAGAGAATCTCTATCCTTTCTAAATATAAGATACTTGTCCGAGAAATTATGCGATTTTATACTCTTTCGTGGAACCAAGTTTCAGTTAAACAAATTATATTATAATCAGAAGTAAGAAGGTTTTCAGAAAAGACTGTTGATTTGGTTCTTAGTCCTCTGACATTTTGATAAAAAATGACACACTCCTTAGAAACTGAATGCAGGAGAAATATTAAGGTAGAGGTGTTCCTCCAGACACCCGGGATGAATTAGAAGCTGATGTAGATAAGGTAGATGTGGATGCATGCACAAACGCAATTAAGGGTTGTGGGCTTGATTTACTGACTTCAGTCGGATTCGTTGATTCAGAGACGTTAATTATTTGATCTGGGTACAACTTCCCGTAGAAAAGGCTAATTAAGCACCCACTTGGCCAAAAAACAATGTTATTGATCCTTAAAAAGTCTTCCTCCAAAACAGAAATATGAAAGGATGCATAGGAATTAAATTTTGTTCTTAGTTTGGTTACCTTCACTTGGGATGGATTCAGTTCATTGGAAATGTAATAGGTAATTTCATGTTCATTCAAAGATGGGTAAAACCTTGTAACAAATAATGCTTTCTTCTTCTGAAGGTTGGTTTGGATACCGTTTTAAGTGTAGACACATTCCTTAACCCCACTTGTGCTCTAGTATTAGCAGCAAGGACTTACATCCACAAAGAAACTTGCGCCGCGTCACTCATGGGAAGAAACCTTTACTAGAAATGTAATGAGTGGAAGGGACCATTTTAGTGCAGAGATGTCTATCTGATAACAGAAATGGCCAGGAGTATGATAGCACCGTGTACTACATGTCCGTGCTAATAAACCACCATAAGCGATCTGTGCATTCTTCTTTTAATTTAATATGGCATCCTGGGTTAGACTGAACAACCCAGGGAATCCTTCAGTTGGCATGCCTCTATCTCCGGTCACATGGCCAGACAGAAAACTGGCACCCATTTATTTCCCTTATGGACATTCAATCCCTACAGTAAGGCTACCGGAGTGTTGTCACTATAATTCACTTATTCAATTAGATCCACAGTCTCCACAGTGTTTTATGGAGGCATTACCTTTTCTTTGTTTGGCCTTTAGTGTCGCCTATGAGGGTCAATGTTTTATTATCCTTCTTTGTTCCAAGTCCCAGCTACTTCGAAGGTAATTTATTATCTTCTTTACAACAACCACATCTACAGACCGAAGTATGGTATCGTAAGGTGACGGAATAGAGATGATTAATTACAGTGGTGCGTGGTGGAGTTATTGTGTGGGTAAACTGTCTCACCCATTCCCGACTTAAGGTGGTTGGGGGGGGGGGGGTCCGGGGGCCCTCCCCCAGAAAAATTTGGATTTTTAGGTGCAAAATGGGGCTATGACTGTCCAACTGTACAAAACATTGAATGAAGAGACGCGTATGAAAACTATGCTTGCGACGGCGAACGTCCAGTTTAAAAAAATGCACGACTCACAAAACTCATGTTGAAACTTGCTTGAGAAATGTCTAAGTCTAAAACGCGATGGGAAAACTATGCGTCCGAAAAACTATGGTTACTCCCGCACGGCACAGCTCAAGACTACTGAAGACATGTCCGCTCTTACCATCGCGGAGCGATGTCTCCCGCACAACCGCTGTCTCTCATGCCGGGATGACGATTGCCTCTCTCACCAGCGCGGAGCGACGCCGCTCCCGTGACCGCTGCATCTCGAGCCCAGATGACGATTACCTCTCCCACTCTGCCTGGCACGCCCGAGCGCCCGTATCTTCCCAATCTCCCACGAGCCCACGGAATACGCGGATTGCCCACATGCAGAAACCATGGCTTAGGCGCCCGGTGAACAAATACAACAATAGCAATTACATAAAATTCAAATGAAAAAAGTTATTTACAATTAATAAAAAAATATATATATACAATAAAAATAAACGTCAAATCCTTGAAACAAAATAGCACGTCGCACAGCACCACACTCCCATTGCACTACTAATGCAAGAGAGGGCGCTGACGAGGGATAACGGCCTGAAGGACCCGGGAAGACACTTGGGTCGATGTCAAGAATACATGGCCAGCAAAAAAGTTTTCCAAGTAATGGGCAGCCTGTTAACCACTCATTTTTCGAATATAAATTACAATTAAAAAGTCTAACAAAAGATTTTCCTGTTGTTTTTATGTCTAAATCTGGAGTCGGTCTCCCCACTGCCAAACACGTTTTTTTTTATCTTCAAAAGAAAAATAATTAAAATCAGTACTCAAAAAATTGCAAATAACACAGTGGCTGTGTTCTCGGCAGGGGCCGGGTTGAGATTCCCGCTCCATCCCGGACAGCATATGATGCGGAACTCATAGCTTACCTTGTTGACATGTGGACGGCAGTCGCAGATGAAGTTTACATTCTCACTGGCTAGCACTTAAAACGAAAACAGTAAACACCAAAACAGAATAAAATGTTCTTAAAACGGACACTGTTGCGCAATGAAAACTTGCCTTATAAGTTGTAAAAATAAAATTTGTACCGGTATTTGTTTGTTGCACGACACAAAGCAACTTCTGCCTGCCGACGCGCGCACACACAGCTAAGGCCATCTTCTCTGGCTACAGCGGGCCTTGAGCGAACATTACCGAAGTAGTCTCACGAAGATATGCGAACCCTTTCACCCCCTCCGCCCGGTCTTCTCACCAGCCCGGCTTTCACATTACCATGGCAACTGGGTGACATGCTAACCGACGCGCCCGCTACGGTGATCGCATCGCATTGGCACACGAGATGTAATTACCAGATACCAAAAATTATTACATTACGCCAAGCAACATAACAAAACAACAGGGTAAGTACTGCTTACCTAGCATCTATTTAATACACACCACTGATTAATTACAACTATGGTTCGTCTCCAACACAATCAAGGCCGTTTCAAGCAATATCTGCATAATATTGTTACGAACGTGACATTGGCCGGGACATGTGCAGGTGCAGAGCTGGCTGGCGACTGCCGCAATATGATATGTGCCGCGCGCGCCTGGAAGATAACAAGGATTGTCGCTTTCCCCCCTCCTTCCCACCTATCCCCGCGCGGCGCCATGCCTTTGACACGTAACTGACACCGGACAGCTGGGAGTTGCGCGAGCCGCCGACACGTGTTTTCGAGAGATTTCTGCCATCTGGACGGCTCGAAGTGACGCGACAGGCCCCGGCCGCTCTCGTGAGTTCCAGAAATTGCGGCTGATAGATAAAACGAGGACGGCGGCCTCGAGAGAGTCAGTCAGTCGGTGACTGAGTGAATTCTCCCGCGGCGGAGTTTCCGGGCGATAGTGCCGCGGGTGCGGCAGAGTGGCGAAGTCCTTGGACGAAGGTTCCAGGGCAGGGAGTGAGTAAGTTCAGTGGAGTCGGGAGTTTTCCCGCGGCGGAGTTTCCGGGCGATAGAGTCGCGGGCGCGGCGGAGTCAGTGAAGTTCCGAGTGAGGCGTCGAGTGGGATCTCGGCGAAGGGAAGTGCGTCGGCGGCGGCGGAGTGCGGCGACGGGGTCCTGCGGCGGAGACCCACGAGGGGTGCTGCGGCGAGAGTTGCGCCAGAAGTGCGGCCCAGCGAGGTGTGTGAAACGAGTGACTGGGGAATTGACATTTCTTTACCTGTAATTAATTATCTGCCAATTTAGAAGATTATTTGTAAGTGACAAGTAGTAGTAATAAATAAAACTGTGTGTGTGATAAAAATCTTTAATTGGGCTATCCTTTACGAACCCCCGCTGGAAAATCGTAACATTTTGGTGTCAGAAGTGGGATAGCCCTAATTAATAGATTTTGGATTTTGTTACATTATTAGAATAATAGTTAAGGATAGAATTTAGTTTACGAGAATATAGTTAGTGTTTAGAACTTTAGTGAATTTGAAATTTTCTACAGTTAGTTTGAGTATCCTGTAGTCAGTGTTAGTTTTGAATGTAATAGAGTTATTGTTAGTTTAATTAGAAGGTTCGACTAGGTCATTTAAAATTAAGAACAGTATTAGAAAAAAATTATTTAGGCTTTTAGTATATGTGGACAAGAAAGATGGCTGCCGATGAGCTTAAGAATGTCCTGGCATTCTTGGCCGAACTTAAGAGTGGCCAGGAAGAAATGAAGAATGAAATGAAGAGTAACAGGGAAGAAATGAAGAATGAAATGAAGAGTAACAGGGAAGAAATAAAGAATGGCCAGGAGAAAATGGAGAATAGGCTGGACGAGATGAAGAGTAGCCAGGAAGAAATGAAGAATGAAATGAAGAATAGCCAGGAGAAAATGGAGAATAGGCTGGACGAGATGAAGAGTAGCCAGGAAGAAATGAAGAATAAAATTGATAATTGCCAAGAAGAGATGAAAAAGAAGATCGATGATACCAGCAACCAGTTGGAAGGCAAACTACAGTGTTTAGAGCAACATGTGGCAGAACATGAAGAACTAGTAGCACAACAGCTGGCCCAACTCGAGCACACCACAGAACAGCGAATATCAGCAGTAACCGAAGAATGGCGTCGGATGCTAAAGGATGCTACATGTGCTACGAAACTAAGCAGTTATTCTGGAGATGTGAAGGTGGAAGCCGCAACCTGTCATTCAAAGTTCAAGCCACCCACCTTCGATGGCCAAACCTCGTGGGCTGTCTACAGAAGACAGTTTGAGGCAGCTTCTGAGGTAAATGGCTGGGGCGAGGAGGAGAAGGCTACAGCACTTGTCCTGGCCCTGCGAGGACCTCCACTCGAGCTGCTTCAGACTATACCAGTACCAGAGCAGAAGAACTATGCAGTACTGGTGGAAGCTCTCGAGTTAAGGTATGGCGACCGACACATGGGCGAGGTATACAGAACAGCCCTGAAGACACGTCAGCAGCGGCCCTCAGAAACATTCCAGGAATTCGAGGCTGAAATTGAGCGTCTTGTGTACCTCGCTTATCCAGATGCACCAACAGAATTTCGACAACAGCTGGCAACCAGTGCTTTTATAGATGTGGAGGTTCAGCAAATTCTTCGGTTGGCCCGCCACAAAAACATTCGCGATGCTCTTGTTCACGCCCTGGAAATCGAAGCTGCCTGCATTGCCTCAAGAAACATGAGTATCAGAGCGAGAAAGGTAGTGATAGAACCTTACCAACAAGCGAATAGCCACTCAGATACTAATGAAGAGATTATACTCGGAACATTGAAGAAGCTGTTGAATAGATCTCAGTTTCAGAAAACAAGGGGAAGACAGCGGTGCTTCGTCTGCAAAGAACTAGGACACATCCGGCGCGAGTGTCCGAATCGTGGTAGGAACCCCAAGGGAGAAGTACATTGCTGTGAGACAACGATCGAACAGGAGAAGAGTCTACCGGTCCGACGGAGAAGAGGTCGCCCACGGTGTTACGCGTGTCGAGAAAGAGAGCACGTCCAACATGACTGCCCGAATCGTGTGAAGAAACCGAAGGAGGAAGGACAGCGATGTAATAGCGGGATTAAGGAGGGTTATAACTCACTGGTTAAAGGAACAGGAAATCACCTAAGGTGTTCTGCTTCTACGTGCCGATAAGGGTATTCTCAAGGGAGGTGCCCGGAATGGGAGCATGTTCAGCGGGGTTGCCTGGTGGAAAGGGAAGCGCCACAGCAGCAGGTGCGGAAGAGTGAGACCCATAGTCACCGCAAAGCTGGCATATGGACCCGGAAAGTCGTAGGATGGCCGCGTTGTTACATCTGTCAAAAAGTGGGCCATATTCAGTACACCTGCCCGCTGCGTAGGATGGCTTCAACGCATGGCTCACAACAGCGCTGTGTTACCTGTTCGGGACGAACAGGTTTAAGGAGGGGGCAATGTTACGAACGTGACATTGGCCGGGACATGTGCAGGTGCAGAGCTGGCTGGCGACTGCCGCAATATGATATGTGCCGCGCGCGCCTGGAAGATAACAAGGATTGTCGCTTTCCCCCCTCCTTCCCACTTATCCCCGCGCGGCGCCATGCCTTTGACACGTAACTGACACCGGACAGCTGGGAGTTGCGCGAGCCGCCGACACGTGTTTTCGAGAGATTTCTGCCATCTGGACGGCTCGGAGTGACGCAACAGGCCCCGGCCGCTCTAGTGAGTTCCAGAAATTGCGGCTGATAGATAAAACGAGGACGGCGGCCTCGAGAGAGTCAGTCGGTGACTGAGTGAATTCTCCCGCGGCGGTGTATCCGGGTGATAGTGCCGCGGGTGCGGCAGAGTGGCGAAGTCCTTAGACGAAGGTTCCAGGGCAGGGAGTGAGTAAGTTCAGTGGAGTCGGGAGTTTTCCCGCGGCGGAGTTTCCGGGCGATAGAGTCGCAGGCGCGGCGGAGTCAGTGAAGTTCCGAGTGAGGCGTCGAGTGGGATCTCGGCGAACGGAAGTGCGTCGGCGGCGGCGAAGTGCGGCGACGGAGTCCTGAGGCGGAGACCCACGAGGGGTGCTGCGGCGAGAGTTGCACCAGAAGTGCGGCCCAGCGAGGTGTGTGAAACGAGTGACTGGGGAATTGACATTTCTTTACCTGTAATTAATTATCTGCCAATTTAGAAGATTATTTGTAAGTGACAAGTAGTAGTAATAAATAAAACTGTATGTGTGATAAAAATCTTTATTTGGGCTATCCTTTACGAACCCCCACTGGAAAATCGTAACAATATAAACCTTTCTGTTACTCCAGCTTGTAACTGTGGATGTAAAAGGTAGGATATAAATCACATATTGTTTCAATGCAATCTCCTGCAAGTTCGAGATTTTATGTACAGGAAGTTTATCGGATAATATATATCCTTCCTATAATAGGGAATGTGTACTGTCATCTTTAAACATCCAGGCTTACGAAGCTATATATAAATTTCTAAGTGTCAATAACATCTTCTTGTAACTTTTATTTTCCCAATGTCTCTATGTTATGTCTATTTCACATTCAATTTCCTCGTCCGAAGCTGCCATACAGACTCCATGATTACTATCTACGCATTAGGTTTGTGATGTCATCTTTGTTACACTACATCATCTGTATCATTCTTGCAACATTTGTTGTCAGCTTATGTACCAATTTTGAGAAGAAATGTTAGCTAGCTATTTTTGTGGAATACAGAGTACCAGGCTTGTTTATGGCTGCAACTTTGTGTTGATGAAGTCACGGGGGTAGCACACGGTCGTGCGCTTGACGAGTGGTTCCATGTATTCAGACCTCGAAGGAGGGGGGGGGTTAGAATAAGCTGAACTGTCTGGCCGCCATATTGGTAGATTCCACTTTCGATTAACACTCATAAGATTGCATTGGGCAGGTGGTGGTGTTGAGCTTCAAAATTGGTGTAAATGTGTATTTAGTGGCTTAAAACTAACATTTCATGAAATATTGATATAAAAAACGTGTAGGGCCTACATGATCTGCCACCTTTATTATTTCATGTTACTAGATGTGGGATAAACGAAAATGCTTGTGTAGCATTTGGCTGTAGTAACCGAACTGGACCAAAATCTAGTTTTCAATTGGAGAAAGAAAGTATTAGTAAAATCTAATTTCACAGGTAATTATAGATTTTATTATTATTAGTTACTGTTCTATGTATTGTTTGAAGCCTGCTTTCGGTTGATGTGCTTGTTAAAGTATCACCAGTGAGTTATTTCTACATTTAGGTTATATTAGAAAGTAAGAGACAATTATTCAACAAATTAACACTTTCAAAGGGTATTAATTCATGCATTTCATTTTTTTTTTACTGTGTCATACATTTATGTCCTATGACTGCATTGTCTTTCTGTGTGTCATTTGTTTGCTCAACAACAGTTTTACTAGCCTAAATTACATTACCATGACGTCGACCCAAGTGTCGACCCAGCTCTCACAGCCCGTTATGACACGCCAATGCCTTCTCCTGCCCTGTGTCGTGTGTGCGCCGAATAATGCAGTGTGGTTTGGTCAGGGGGGAGGGGGGCGGGCGAGAGAGATTCGCGTGCCAGGAGAATCAACGGTAAAAGACGAACTTTCTTGAAAGAATGGATGCTGTTTTTACAGCAGGACAAATCTTGTAAATATTTTTTAACATTATTTTATTGTATTTACTTAATTTTATTGTTTGAAGTGTTTATGTTTTGTTTTTATCATTGTTCACTAGGCGACTACCTCACACCTGTCTGCGACACATCAGGGTCGGCGCGTGACGCAGGAAGGAGGAAGAGATGAGCCGCCGTGCGCCGCGCCGCAGCGCTTAGGGGAGTTAGTCTTTGCCAGGCAGGCATGAGAAGTGGTCGCGTCACGAGAGGAGTCGTGCCTCGAGACGGTCGCTGAGCCTTGAGCCAACCAGCAGTAAGTGGACTTGGCGTCGCGACGCAGGTGTAGTGGCAGCTTGGAGTCAGTATCCGAATGTTAACTTGTTCATATTTATGCAGCGAGGATTAGGAGCATTTATGCTGTACATAATATCTTGACTTGTCCCAGGCAGAGGGGAGGAGCGGGAGCGGTCCCCGAACAGGGGTCGCTGCCCAAGAGCAGGGGAGGGTCGGGCAGAGAGGAGGAGCAGGAGCAGTCCCCAAGCAGGGGTCGCTGCCCAAGAGCAGGGGGGGATAGGAAGGAGGAGCGGTCCTCCAGAGAGGTCGCTGCCTAAATAATACTGCTCAAGTTTTTTTTTTTTTTTTTTTTTAACAAAGGGGACTCCCACTGAAGGGAGTCACCCACCAAAAAATCCATCATTTAATAAAAAAGGGCACAAGGTACAATAAAAGATTGGTACATGGGCACAAGGCCTGCAAGGTGACAATAGTCTTTATTCAACAACAAAGCAGAGCTTCCCCGACGAGGTCGTCCTTGATGCTCAGCTACTTATTGATGGGCGAGTTCTTCACGGCTGCTAGGGGGTCCTCAGGGCTCGGATGGTGCCGCGCCGTTGATGGGCCGGCGCGGAACAGCGGAGAGAAGATCATCATGGCGGCGCCGAGGAGGATGGGGTTCCCACAGTGCTACCAGTCGGCGTGGAGGCCCCAGGGTCATCTGTCTGGTCCACCGGCCGCGCCTACGTCGTCCGGCTGTCCTTCGCTAAGTAAGTGATCGTAACTGAAAAGCGGACGTCGTGGGTGCGGTGCGTCGGGCGGCGGCTCCGCCAGCTGCCGAATGTACGGATTGTCGCTACGTCGGCAACGACGGAGGAAAGTGTCGGTCGTCTGACAGAGCAGGTGGTGGAGGTGCGGAAGTCCCGTCCTGTCCAACAGTGTCTGGCGGAGCGTGGCGCGAGGGAGGCCGAGGAGAAGGCGGGCACCAAGAAAATATGAGCACGTGACAGGTCGAAGGTTGGAACGAGATGAGTGAACCCAGACCGGGCAGGCGTAGATGAAATGTGAGATGACATATGAGCGATATGCGGTGAGGCGAACTGGGAGCGGAACGGCAGAGGACGGCCTGAGTACGGTGGCCAGCTGGGCCAAGATGGCGCGGGACTTGGTGCGGACGGATTCCAGGTGTGGAAGAAAAGTGAACGAACGATCGAGGGTGACCCCGAGATAGCGGAGGGTGGGCGACCAAGGGACGACTACGGTGGAGATGCGGGGGGGGCGGTCCTGGTGAGGATGAAGACGGGAGAAGATGATAGAGCGTGATTTGGAGTGATTCAAGCCAATGCCGTGCGCAAGGAACTGGGCGTTGAGTGAGGTGAGTCCGCGGGCAAGGCGGTCGCCGAGCAGCCGCTCGGAGATGGAGGAGGCGAGGAGACAGGTATCGTCGGCGTACTGCACCAGGTAGGTCCCAGGCGGGGGCTGCAAGTCGGAAATGTGGAGGGCGAACAGGAGAGGCGAGAGAATGGCGCCCTGGGGGACGCCGGCGAGAATGGGCCGGGGTGCGGAAAGCGTCCCCTCTACTCGAACCCGGAAGGAGCGACCCCCCAGGAACGAGCAGAGGAGACGGACCAGGTGCGGCGGAAGACCGATGGCGGAGAGGCGAGAGATGAGTTGGGAATGCGGAACGGAGTCGAATGCACGGGCCAGGTCCAAGAGCACCATGCCCGTGTGTTGCCGCCTGGCGAACCCCTGCACCACCAGGAGTTCCACACGAGCAATGGCGTGGGTGGTGGAATGACGGGGGCGGAAACCGAACTGGTGATGGGGGAGCAGGTGAAGGGTGTTAACTTGAAGAAGAAGGCGCCGGTGGATGACTCTCTCTGCGATCTTGGAGAGGATGGGGAGAAGAGAGATAGGACGGTAGGAGGAAGGTAAGGATGAAGGCTTGCCGGGCTTGGGGATGGGCGAGACGATGGCGAGTTTCCAAGGAGACGGAAAATGGCAGAGGATGAACATGGCGTTAATGATGCGAGTGAGAAAAACAGTGGCTTTACGGGGAAGATGGCGCAGAACGGGGGCGGGAATGGAGTCGGAGCCGGGGGCCGAACGAAACTTGAGATGGGAGAGCAGAGAGGTGACTTCAGAAGGCGTGGCAAGCGGGAAGGGCAGGACATCAGGGAGGAGGGGGAGAGTGACGTGACAGGACAAGGGGGAAGGAGCATCATCATCGTCCGAGGACTCCGACGACAAGGTGGGGAGGGGGGCGGAGGCGAAGGTGGTGGCGAGGTAGGCGGCGACCGCCTCGGTCCGCTCCGAAGCCGTCTCCGCCACCCCGACAGGAAGAGTGAGGGGAGGGATGGAGGTGGGAACGGAACGAAGGCGACGGACGTAAGACCACAGAGAGCCAGAGGTAGCGGTGAGGGAGCCGAGGCGCCGCGCCTCCAGTCGGGCCCTCCACCCCGCGATCAACCGGCGGCACCACCCCCGGAGCACCAGGTAAACTCGGCGATGCAGCGGGGAGCGGCTCGCCTGCCAGCGACCACGGAAGCGGTTGCGCAAGGACACGGCGTCACGGAGATACGGCGGGAAGGGGACGATGAGAGGGCGCGGAGGCGCGAGCGGAATGTGAGAAGAAGCGGCCGTTGATATGGCGTCGGAAAAGTAGAGGACTCGGTCGTCGAGTTGAGCAGGAGTGGCGAAGGGAAGCGTGAGGTCCAGAGCAGCGGAGAGTGAATCCTGGAAGCCATACCAGTCGGCGTGGATGAAGTCGTACCGGGGGAGGTGAGGGTTGGTGTGAGGAAAGAAGTGGAGCGAGCCGAGGACAGGCAAGTGGTCGGAAGTACCGGCGGTGATGGTGCGAAGGTGAGAAATGACGGGAAGGGGTGATGAGAGAGCGAGGTCGATGACACTGGGGCGGCGATGGCGCTGGGCCGGATAGAAGGTCGGTGTGGGTGGTGCGTGAAGAGAAAGGTGAGTACGCCGGAGGAATTGACAGAGGGAGCTGCCCCGCCGGTTCGCGGCAGCGCAGCCCCAAAAAGGATGGGTCGCATTGTAGTCCCCGGCCAGCACGACGTGGGCGTCGAGACGTCCGAGGGCCACAATGTCGTCGGTAGGGAAGGGGAATTGGGGCGGGAGATAGAGGGAGACCAAAGTCAGGGAGTACGGAAAACCGTGCAAACGCACGGCGACAGCCTCGGCCGCGGGGGAAGACGGAACGAGACGACGATGGTGGGACAAGGTAGCGCGGACGAGTAACGCCACTCCTCCGCCCCGACCATCACGATCGGCGCGGTGAACGGCGTACCCTGGAATATGGAGGGGTGTGGGGGGGTCGAGCCAGGTTTCTGCGAGGAACACGACATCGGGAGAATGCACCCGGAGAAGGTGGAGAAGATCGTGGAGTTTGGGAGGAAGGGAGAAGGTGTTCCAGATAAGGATACTAAGGGGTGGGGCGTGATTCATCAAAGAAATTGAGGAGGGCTTGGAGGAGCACCTCAAATTTCTCCGATGGGGTCTGGGCACGGGAAAGCGCTGTCAGGACCTGGCGGATGAGTGGCAGGTAGTGGCGGATGAGCGTGATGAGTTCCCTCAACATGGATGTCAGCGAAGTGTCGTCTGAGTCGGCATCGGCGGGGCGAGTGGAAGTGGATGACGTGGCGGGTGGCCTCTGTGAAGTGGATGAGGGGAGGTGAGCAAGAGGTGGTGCCCGGGAAGAGGAGGAAGGCGGGTCGTGGCCCTGCCAAGCAGGAGTCCGCAGGGCCGGGAAAGTCCGAACGTCAGAAGGGAGCGGAGCAGACGGGCGCGGAGCGTCGGTCGTCATCGTCGGGTCAGCAGGTCGCGGCGGGTGTCGTCGGATGTATGCCTGTATGACACGGCAGTCCGTCGAGGTAGCAAAATGCGGCCCGTCGCAATTGACACACTTTTTAGTCGTAGAGGTGCAGTCTCGCGACCAGTGGTGCCCAGCGCATTTGAAACACCTGGGGTCCCGCTCGCAGCGTGTCGATGGATGTCCGGTGGACTGGCACCGATAGCACTGGGGTACCCTCCCAGAGCCCCGGTAGCGCTCTACGGTCACCACCCAGCAGCCTAGCGTCTTCAGTTTGAGGAACCGCGTCGCCTCCCCTAGTCCGTTGGTGCAGACGAGGAAGGGCCGGGTTGTTGAGTCGGCGGAGGTGCGGAGCGGCAAGACGGTGCCCACCGGGAGGCCGAGGTCCAGGAGAGCCTCCTTGACCTCGTCCGCGGTGGTGGAGGAGGGCAGGCGCTTGACCACAACACGGTCGGTGCGCTCGTCGGGACGCAGGTGGGTGTAGGGCTGGTAGCCATGTCTCTTGAGGTGGTCGTAGAGGAACTGATGGTCGTGAGGATTAGCAGTGTAGAAAGACGTACGATCGTTAATGGAGGTGGCGGTGAGTGAACCGGTGAGCAAGGACTGCAAGTGTTTGATGTGGAGGAAGGGTTGAGCGGTCGGCGAGGAGCGAATGCCAATGGGTGGCATGCGAGGCGGCTTAGGTGCAGACGGAGCAGAGGTGGCCGGCCGCTGAGACGTGGATGGCTGAGGTTGCGGAGGGGAGACAGATGTAGAAGGTTGAGGCTGGGGCGGCGCGGCAACAGTCTTATGTCTCTTCGGGTGCTGGGTACGACGAGGCTTGGCGGTGAGAGGAGGAGCAGATGATGCGGCGTCGTCGATGTCAGAGTCAGGCAAGGAGGATAAGGATCCGTAGCGGTTTTCCAGGGGACGGCGTCATCCGAAGAGAGCACGTCGCGGAGAGGCCGCTTGGTGGTCTTCCGAGGCTTCACGAACCCAAAGTCGTCGTCTGAAGTAGCTGGAGCGGCGGTGTCCATGGGGTCCACAGGCGCGTCAACGACGAGAACGGGTAAGGAGGGAGCGGCAGTCACGATGGGCGAGGTGATAGAGGCAGTGGTGGTGGTAGTGGTGTAGACGGACAGAGTAGGAGACGAGGTAGCAGTCGGAATAGTGGACAGGTCGATGCCGGCGAGGTGTTTCGAGTCGCTGACCTTGATGTTGGCGCTCTGGGGGCGGACCCCCGCCGGTGCCGAGGGCGAAGGCAGAGCCCCCCCCCCCCCCCGACACGGAAGAGGCCGCCACACCAGGCGCGGTCAGCTTCGTCGTCGATGGTTGCGAAGATGCAGTTGCTTTCGCTGGTCGTCCATAAGGGTTCGTCGGCGTTGGTCGGTCGGTCAACATGGTGGCTTCGGCCGAAGGCCTCGGACCGAGATCGTCTCCGCCCAGGTTCGGCATCGTCGGGTGGGGATCCATTCCAGATCCCCCCCTCGACCTCCCCTATAGGCTACGATTCGGTAGCACACAGCACTCACAAGAAGAGGATCTAGGTGCTAAGAGCTAGATCTACGACAAGAGCACTCCTGGTGGTCGACTCAGGAACTTGCAGCAGCAAGTCTCGGCAGCTCGCTAAAATCGCTGAAAGGAAATCAGTTAGTATAAAGCCGAAAGTGCACTGATTTGCTTCAAATAGCTTGCAAAAATTCCCCTGAACAATACTATGCCTTTGAAGGGAAACCAGCGCACTCCATCTACCCAGAAATTACTGGGAAGAGCTTTCCTGCCTGGCTTAGCTCAGCCAGAGTAAATATACAATGTATGTACATATTCATCAGGGAGGGCACATCTGTACCCTTCCTGTGCATACATATTCGAATTACAATACTATTTACATTTACTTGTACAATTTAAAGGCTTCTTGATACAACACTGGGTATTTACATATTTGTCCTGAATTAGGCTGGGCAGGTAGACAAAGTTTCCTTAATTTACATTCCCCTTTGTCTGCCATCTAGGGGCGGGTGGCGAACTAACTTTCCTCCCCATAGATTGTGCAGGATGGAAAGCGCACTTGGGGCTTGTGCTATCATACCAGCCGATGCCAAACTGGTGGACATGACAATTCGCCCCCCTCCCTCTGTGGCCTTGGCTGGGATCGTTGCACATGCCAGGAGTCAGCACGCTCGGCTTCAGTCCCAGGGCTGGCTCCTCTACACTGGCCACTACACTTCGCTTTATGATAACCTGTACCGTGCCGGTTTGGTGAGGCGATCCCATGGTTATAGCCTCTGGCAGGGACTGGAGTGTCTTCTTGGAGTGGTGTTTTCTTCTTGCCGAGTGTCCTGGGGTCCTGATGACATTGTCCCTAATGATGGGGATTCGCGGAGATTATCTGGGCCCGGGTTAGGTTTTCCGGTGGGATCCCTTAGTGGGGATTTTTGTAGGTCCTTTTGGTGGACCTTGATGGTCTTCTGAGGATTCATTTCTAGGTCGAGCATTTTCCCGCGTCTCCCCACGATTGGGTAGGGTCCCTGCCACCTAGGGGAGAGGCTGGTGCAGAAGTTATCCTCCTGTGAGGACATTGGGTGTGTCCGCCAGTAGGCCCAGTCCCCTACTTGGAGTGTTGATTCTTGCAATCCTTCAGGAGATGCAGGGTGAACCCTTTGGTGGTATTGAGACTGATGTTCTCTGGCGGCTTGTTGTCGGGTTTCGGCTTCGGCTCCGGTGCGCGGAATTTTCTCCTGTGTTTCTTCGGCTTGTTGGGGTTGGGTAGTGGGTAACTCCCATTCTCCAGGTCGGGGAAGTTCGTTTCCCAGCAGCAACTGGCTGGGGCTGCAGCCGAGCGCTTCATTGTATCGGTTCCGAAGGGAGAATAATATCGATGGGATATGCGAGTCCCATTGGCGGTGGTCTTCCCCAAGCCGAATCCGTATTCCCTTTTTAATTTCTTGATTCCTTCGTTCTGTGGGGTTCCCCCTGGAATGGTACAGTGCGGTGGTCCATCGGTTCACTCGCCATCGCTTGCAGGCTTTGCCCCATTGTTCTCCAGTGAATTGCTCCCCATTGTCTGTAAGGATCTGTTTGGGATATCCCCAGCGTGAGAAGACTTCATTCTCCAAGGCTTGTATTAACTTTGGGGCTTTAGAGTTTCTCAAGGGAAATGCCTCCACCCATCGGGAGAAAAGGTCGGTAACTACTAATAGGAATCGATTTCCCTGGGCACTCTTGGGGTATGGCCCCATGAGGTCGGCTGCTACTGTTTCCCAGAGTTTCCCTGGGCGGCGAGGATGAAGATGGTCGGGCCCCGCAGGTCGGTGTGCTTTGGTCGTGTTGTACCGATAGCATTGCCCTACATACTCTTCCACATCCCTCTTTATCCCGTCCCAGGTGTATCCTTTTTGGATTGCCCTCCGGGTTTCCGCCATGCCAGGGTGGCCGGCGAGATCCGCATCATGGTATTCCCTTACTACCTTTTCCCTTAAGGCTCGGGGAACTAATAGTTGTGGGTTGGCCCCCTTGTCAGGCCATCTCACTAGGCCAGCGGGGTGGAGGCGGTGGGTGCGAGCAAACTGTTGATCAGCAGGCGATTGCTCAGAAGGTGGGGTATTATGTATGCGCTGCAAGCGCTGCACCATCATACCAATGCCTGGGTCTGCTTGTTGGCCCTGTGTTATGGCTTGGCAGAGACTTTCCCCTGGGATCCCCGTTTGCTGTAGGCTCATCCCTTCCGTTGCTGTTGGAGGGAGTGGGTTCGGGTCTGCGACCATCCTGTCATAGTCTTAGAAGTCATCTTCCAGTGGTGGCCCTGTGGGTGCTCGGGACAAGGCATCTGCGAACTCATTGTCTTTCCCGGCACAATGCTCAATGGTGAAATCGAACTCCTGTAGCATCAATGCCCAGCGGGCGAGTTTCGCATTACTGTCCTTCATAGATCCCAGCCACGTAAGTGCCCTGTTGTCGGTCCGCAACGTGAAATGCTGGTCTTCCAGGTATGGCCGAAATCGCTTGATGGCCCACATGATGGCCAAGCACTCCAGCTCATTGCTGTGGTATTTTTGTTCTGCCGGTGATAGCTTGGTGCTGGCATAGGAGATGATCCTTCGGTTTCCCGGAGTCGGTTCCTGGTATAGTACCGCTCCTAGTCCCTTTTGGCTGGCATCTGTTTGTAGAGTGATTGGCTGGGTTGGGTCGGGTCGGCCTAGCCTCTTGATCTGGGAGAATGTCTTGCGGAGGTCTGCCAGGGCTTGTGCTTGTTCGGCCCCCCAGTGAAAGCGCACTTGGGGGCTCAGCAGATCGGTAATGGGTTGGCAGATACTAGAGAAATGTGGTACAAATTCCCTGATCCAATTGCAGAGACCCAATAGCTTCCGGACTTGACGTACCGATCTGGGCGCTTCAGCTTCCATGATGGCCTGTATTTTCTCTGGATTAGCTTCGTTTCCATCTGCTGATACGATGTGTCCCAGGTACTCCAGTTGGCTCTTTCCAAAGTGACATTTTTTTAGATGACAAGTTAGATGGTGTAACTGACACCGTTCCAGTACTTGTGCTAGATGGGTTAGGTGCTCCTCCCAAGAGTTGGAAAAAATAATAATGGCATCAAGGTAGGCAAAGCAGCATTGCCCAATGAGATCCGGTAACACATCCTGTGACATCATTTGCTGGAATGTACTAGGGGCGTTCTTCAAGCCAAAGGGCATGACTTTGAACTGATAACGCTCCCCTGTCGGAGTGGTGAAGGCAGTCAAATGCTTGGAGTCTGGGTGCATGGGGATCTGCCAGTACCCTGATTTAAGATCCAGGGTGGAAAATACCCGGGCTGTCCCAATGGCTTTAAGTGTTTCGTGGATATTTACTGCTGGGGGCGCGGCACTTACTGTCACCTCATTCAGCGGCTGGAAGTTAATGCAAAAGCGTGGTGTCTTGTCCTTTTTTGTCACTATGACAATTTTCGAGTTGTATGGAGACCGGCTGGGCTCTATGATATCCGCCTCCCGCATTTCAGCCACCTGTTCTGCAATAAACTTCCGCTTGTGGTGTGGGGGATCCCCTGGCCTACAGTAGATGGGACGGTTGTCTTTCAGCGTGATTTGGTGACATGCACTTGAAGTCCGTGGCAGGTTTCCATTGGGCATGAAGACAACTCTATAGGGCTGGAGCATATCAACCAATTGTTGTTGAAGAGACTCAGGGAAGGCTTGTTGTAGGTCTGCCAATGATAGTTCCGGTAGTGATGTCTCAGTTACTCGCCGGGCTACCCAGTAGAGGGTTTGGCGTGGAGCTCTTCCAAAACATATCCGCTCTGCTTCGAAATCCATAACAGCCTTTTGTTCAATAAGCCAGTCTTGCCCCAGTATCATGTCTTTATGGAGGTCCTCGGCTACCCAGCAGGAAACTGGCACTTCCCTGTCTCCAATGTGGCACCTCAAGGAGATCCTGCCTTGGAGCATAATACGGGTGTTTCGTTGTGCTAGTTGGGCATACTGTACTTGTGTGGTCATGGCGGCTCCAGTCTGCTGAACCAACTCGGCTTTTACATAACTGGTAGTGGCTGCAGAATCCAGTAATGCATAGATTTGGTGAGGGCCCAGCTGTACCGAAAGGCGGGGTAGGACCCGAGGGTGGTCCTGCTGGATGCTCGTCACTTGCCCAGCTCCCTCTGGTTCTCTTGATATGGCAAGTGGGTTCTTGTATTCCTCCATTCCCTTGGGGAAGGTTCCGGAGGTAGGTTTCCTTCCCCTTAGGCATTTCCCTGCAAGGGCTTCTTGTCCTGGGTGTCCCGCTGTTGGCGTCGGACCGGGCATTCTGCGTTGAAGTGCCTCTCAGGGCAGTACCAGCATTTTGGTACCTCCTGGCGGCTGACAGGTTTCTCCTCCCGAGTGGGGAAGGCGTTCACTTTTCCCGTGGAAGTGCTCCGGGTCTCTTGATAGTCCCGTTGTACTGCGGTTGCTCGGAGATGTAGCTCTGCCCAATCCTTGGGAGGTGGGTGTCTGAGGAATGGCCGTAAGTTGGGTCTGACCAATTCCAGTGCCGTAGGAAGGAATTCCTTCACATTTATATCAGAGTAGAGGCGTTCATATAGTTTCTTCTTGCGGGCGAGGAAACTCTCTATTTCCTCGCTGTCCTTCTGCTTGCGGCTGAACAACTGGGCAGTAAGTTCCGCGATTCGTGGCAGGCTGCCGAACTGGTTGGCGAAACTTGAGGCAAAATCTTCCCAGGTGTCGTAAAGTCCTTCATGACTCTTCCACCATCCAGTAGCTTCTCCCATTAGTAGTCCTCCGACATGGTCAATCTTTTCGCCCTGGGGAATCCCCTGGGTCTGTAGGGCCTGCTCCCAGTGCTGGAGCTGTTTGACAGGATCCTCATGGTCTTGTCCCCGGAAAGGCCTCGGTGTCATCTTCGTTTCGGCGCCACTGGGAATTTCTGGGGTGTTCCTACATATCCCGCACTTGAAAGAGAGTTCCGTGAGGTTCAGTGGGGTGTCATCCCAGCCTAAGCAGGATAGATGGTACTCCCGATAGCAGCTCTTGCAGGTGGTAAGCACTAGGGCAGTCCGTGGGCAGTCTCGGGCGAAGCATTGGCGTGGTACAACTGATGTTGACTTCTGGTCCCGCAATTGTTCTCGGCAGGTTTGGCATATGTGGATGAAGTCTTGGGGATCGATGTCTCGATTATTGTGTCCCAGACACTGCAAGTGGAATAATGTCCTGCAACACACGCAGGGGGTTTGGGGTCCATCCTGGGTACGGCAATCTGGGGCGGCATACGGTGTAGACTCCATTGCGGTATTTCTGTTGTGCGCCACCAGGTGTTGTCTTCACTCCTGGAAGTGGAATTTGCTCCGGCTGTGCTGATAGCTCTTGTAGAGGCAGGGCGTGGTCCTCAGGTTATCCAAGATGACTGGCCCCATGTTGGGCGCCAAATTGACTTGTCCCAGGCAGAGGGGAGGAGCGGGAGCGGTCCCCAAGCAGGGGTCGCTGCCCAAGGGCAGGGGAAGGTCGGGCAGAGGGGAGGAGCAGGAGCGGTCCCCAAGCAGGGGTCGCTGCCCAAGAGCAGGGAGAGGTAGGCAGGAGGAGCGGTCCTCCAGAGAGGTTGCTGCCTAAATAATACTGCTCAAGTTTTTTTTTTTTTTTTTTTTTTTTTTCAAAGGGGACTCACTGAAGGGAGTCACCCACCAAAAAATCCATCATTTAATAAAAAAGGGCACAAGGTACAATAAAAGATTGGTACATGGGCACAAGGCCTGCAAGGTGACAATAGTCTTTATTCAACAACAAAGCAGAGCTTCCCCGACGAGGTCGTCCTTGATGCTCAGCTACTTATTGATGGGCGAGTTCTTCACGGCTGCTGGGGGGTCCTCAGGGCTCGGATGGTGCCGCGCCGTTGATGGGCCGGCGCGGAACAGCGGAGAGAAGATCATCATGGCGGCGCCGAGGAGGATGGGGTTCCCACAGTGCTACCAGTCGGCGTGGAGGCCCCAGGGTCATCTGTCTGGTCCACCGGCCGCGCCTACGTCGTCCGGCTGTCCTTCGTTAAGTAAGTGATCGTAACTGAAAAGCGGACGTCGTGGGTGCGGTGCGTCGGGCGGCGGCTCCGCCAGCTGCCGAATGTACGGATTGTCGCTACGTCGGCAACGACGGAGGAAAGTGTCGGTCGTCTGACAGAGCAGGTGGTGGAGGTGCGGAAGTCCCGTCCTGTCCAACAGTGTCTGGCGGAGCGTGGCGCGAGGGAGGCCGAGGAGAAGGCGGGCACCAAGAAAATATGAGCACGTGACAGGTCGAAGGTTGGAACGAGATGAGTGAACCCAGACCGGGCAGGCGTAGATGAAATGTGAGATGACATATGAGCGATATGCGGTGAGGCGAACTGGGAGCGGAACGGCAGAGGACGGCCTGAGTACGGTGGCCAGCTGGGCCAAGATGGCGCGGGACTTGGTGCGGACGGATTCCAGGTGTGGAAGAAAAGTGAACGAACGATCGAGGGTGACCCCGAGATAGCGGAGGGTGGGCGACCAAGGGACGACTACGGTGGAGATGCGGGGGGGGCGGTCCTGGTGAGGATGAAGACGGGAGAAAATGATAGAGCGTGATTTGGAGTGATTCAAGCCAATGCCGTGCTCAAGGAACTGGGCGTGGAATGAGGTGAGTCCGCGGGCAAGGCGGTCGCCGAGCAGCCGCTCGGAGACGGAGGAGGCGAGGAGACAGGTATCGTCGGCGTACTGCACCAGGTAGGTCCCAGGCGGGGGCTGCAAGTCGGAAATGTGGAGGGCGAACAGGAGAGGCGAGAGAATGGCGCCCTGGGGGACGCCGGCGAGAATGGGCCGGGGTGCGGAAAGCGTCCCCTCTACTCGAACCCGGAAGGAGCGACCCCCCAGGAACGAGCAGAGGAGACGGACCAGGTGCGGCGGAAGACCGATGGCGGAGAGGCGAGAGATGAGTTGGGAATGCGGAACGGAGTCGAATGCACGGGCCAGGTCCAAGAGCACCATGCCCGTGTGTTGCCGCCTGGCGAACCCCTGCACCACCAGGAGTTCCACACGAGCAATGGCGTGGGTGGTGGAATGACGGGGGCGGAAACCAAACTGGTGATGGGGGAGCAGGTGAAGGGTGTTGACTTGAAGAAGAAGGTGCCGGTGGATGACTCTCTCTGCGATCTTGGAGAGGATGGGGAGAAGAGAGATAGGACGGTAGGAGGAAGGTAAGGATGAAGGATTGCCGGGCTTGGGGATGGGCGAGACGATGGCGAGTTTCCAAGGAGACGGAAAATGGCAGAGGATGAACATGGCGTTAATGATGCGAGTGAGAAAAACAGTGGCTTTACGGGGAAGATGGCGCAGAACGGGGGCGGGAATGGAGTCGGAGCCGGGGGCCGAACGAAACTTGAGATGGGAGAGCAGAGAGGTGACTTCAGAAGGCGTGGCAAGCGGGAAGGGCAGGACATCAGGGAGGAGGGGGAGAGTGACGTGACGGGACAAGGGGGAAGGAGCATCATCATCGTCCGAGGACTCCGACGACAAGGTGGGGTGGGGGGCGGAGGCGAAGGTGGTGGCGAGGTAGGCGGCGACCGCCTCGGTCCGCTCCGAAGCCGTCTCCGCCACCCCGACAGGAAGAGTGAGGGGAGGGATGGAGGTGGGGACGGAACGAAGGCGACGGACGTAAGACCACAGAGAGCCAGAGGTAGCGGTGAGGGAGCCGAGGCGCCGCGCCTCCAGTCGGGCCCTCCACCCCGCGATCAACCGGTGGCACCACCCCCGGAGCACCAGGTAAACTCGGCGATGCAGCGGGGAGCGGCTCGCCTGCCAGCGACCACGGAAGCGGTTGCGCAAGGACACGGCGTCACGGAGATACGGCGGGAAGGGGACGATGAGAGGGCGCGGAGGCGCGAGCGGAATGTGAGAAGAAGCGGCCGTTGAGATGGCGTCGGAAAAGTAGAGGACTCGGTCGTCGAGTTGAGCAGGAGTGGCGAAGGGAAGCGTGAGGTCCAGAGCAGCGGAGAGTGAATCCTGGAAGCCATACCAGTCGGCGTGGATGAAGTCGTACCGGGGGAGGTGAGGGTTGGTGTGAGGAAAGAAGTGGAGCGAGCCGAGGACAGGCAAGTGGTCGGAAGTACCGGCGGTGATGGTGCGAAGGTGAGAAATGACGGGAAGGGGTGATGAGAGAGCGAGGTCGATGACACTGGGGCGGCGATGGCGCTGGGCCGGATAGAAGGTCGGTGTGGGTGGTGCGTGAAGAGAAAGGTGAGTACGCCGGAGGAATTGACGGAGGGAGCTGCCCCGCCGGTTCGCGGCAGCGCAGCCCCAAAAAGGATGGGTCGCATTGTAGTCCCCGGCCAGCACGACGTGGGCGTCGAGCCGTCCGAGGGCCACAATGTCGTCGGTAGGGAAGGGGAATTGGGGCGGGAGATAGAGGGAGACCAAAGTCAGGGAGTACGGAAAACCGTGCAAACGCACGGCGACAGCCTCGGCCGTTGGGGAAGACGGAACGAGACGACGATGGTGGGACAAGGTAGCGCGGACGAGTAACGCCACTCCTCCGCCCCGACCATCACGATCGGCGCGGTGAACGGCGTACCCCGGAATATGGAGGGGTGTGGGGGGGTCGAGCCAGGTTTCTGCGAGGAACACGACATCGGGAGAATGCACCCGGAGAAGGTGGAGAAGATCGTGGAGTTTGGGAGGAAGGGAGAAGGTGTTCCAGATAAGGATACTAAGGGGTGGGGCGTGATTCATCAAAGAAATTGAGGAGGGCTTGGAGGAGCACCTCAAATTTCTCCGATGGGTTCTGGGCACGGGAAAGCGCTGTCAGGACCTGGCGGATGAGTGGCAGGTAGTGGCGGATGAGCGTGATGAGTTCCCTCAACATGGATGTCAGCGAAGTGTCGTCTGAGTCGGCATCGGCGGGGCGAGTGGAAGTGGATGACGTGGCGGGTGGCCTCTGTGAAGAGGATGAGGGGAGGTGAGCAAGAGTTGGTGCCCGGGAAGAGGAGGAAGGCGGGTCGTGGCCCTGCCAAGCAGGAGTCCGCAGGGCCGGGAAAGTCCGAACGTCAGAAGGGAGCGGAGCAGACGGGCGCGGAGCGTCGGTCGTCATCGTCGGGTCAGCAGGTCGCGGCGGGTGTCGTCGGATGTATGCCTGTATGACACGGCAGTCCGTCGAGGTAGCAAAGTGCGGCCCGTCGCAATTGACACACTTTTTAGTCGTAGAGGTGCAGTCTCGCGACCAGTGGTGCCCAGCGCATTTGAAACACCTGGGGTCCCGCTCGCAGCGTGTCGATGGATGTCCGGTGGACTGGCACCGATAGCACTGGGGTACCCTCCCAGAGCCCCGGTAGCGCTCTACGGTCACCACCCAGCAGCCTAGCGTCTTCAGTTTGAGGAACCGCGTCGCCTCCCCTAGTCCGTTGGTGCAGACGAGGAAGGGCCGGGTTGTTGAGTCGGCGGAGGTGCGGAGCGGCAAGACGGTGCCCACCGGGAGGCCGAGGTCCAGGAGAGCCTCCTTGACCTCGTCCGCGGTGGTGGAGGAGGGCAGGCGCTTGACCACAACACGGTCGGTGCGCTCGTCGGGACGCAGGTGGGTGTAGGGCTGGTAGCCATGTCTCTTGAGGTGGTCGTAGAGGAACTGATGGTCGTGAGGATTAGCAGTGTAGAAAGACGTACGATCGTTAATGGAGGTGGCGGTGAGTGGACCGGTGAGCAAGGACTGCAAGTGTTTGATGTGGAGGAAGGGTTGAGCGGTCGGCGAGGAGCGAATTCCAATGGGTGGCATGCGAGGCGGCTTAGGTGCAGACGGAGCAGAGGTGGCCGGCCGCTGAGACGTGGATGGCTGAGGTTGCGGAGGGGAGACAGATGTAGAAGGTTGAGGCTGGGGCGGCGCGGCAACAGTCTTATGTCTCTTCGGGTGCTGGGTACGACGAGGCTTGGCGGTGAGAGGAGGAGCAGATGATGCGGCGTCGTCGATGTCAGAGTCAGGCAAGGAGGATAAGGATCCGTAGCGGTTTTCCACTGGGACGGCGTCATCCGAAGAGAGCACGTCGCGGAGAGGCCGCTTGGTGGTCTTCCGAGGCTTCACGAACCCAAAGTCGTCGTCTGAAGTAGCTGGAGCGGCGGTGTCCATGGGGTCCACAGGCGCGTCAACGACGAGAACGGGTAAGGAGGGAGCGGCAGTCACGATGGGCGAGGTGATAGAGGCAGTGGTGGTGGTAGTGGTGTAGACGGACAGAGTAGGAGACGAGGTAGCAGTCGGAATAGTGGACAGGTCGATGCCGGCGAGGTGTTTCGAGTCGCTGACCTTGATGTTGGCGCTCTGGGGGCGGACCCCCGCCGGTGCCGAGGGCGAAGGCAGAGCCCCCCCCCCCCCCCCCCCCCCCCCCCCGACGCGGAAGAGGCCGCCACACCAGGCGCGGTCAGCTTCGTCGTCGATGGTTGCGAAGATGCAGTTGCTTTCGCTGGTCGTCCATAAGGGTTCGTCGGCGTTGGTCGGTCGGTCAACATGGTGGCTTCGGCCGAAGGCCTCGGACCGAGATCGTCTCCGCCCAGGTTCGGCGTCGTCGGGTGGGGATCCATTCCAGATCCCCCCCTCGACCTCCCCTATAGGCTACGATTCGGTAGCACACAGCACTCACAAGAAGAGGATCTAGGTGCTAAGAGCTAGATCTACGACAAGAGCACTCCTGGTGGTCGACTCAGGAACTTGCAGCAGCAAGTCTCGGCAGCTCGCTAAAATCGCTGAAAGGAAATCAGTTAGTATAAAGCCGAAAGTGCACTGATTTGCTTCAAATAGCTTGCAAAAATTCCCCTGAACAATTCTATGCCTTTGAAGGGAAACCAGCGCACTCCATCTACCCAGAAATTACTGGGAAGAGCTTTCCTGCCTGGCTTAGCTCAGCCAGAGTAAATATACAATGTATGTACATATTCATCAGGGAGGGCACATCTGTACCCTTCCTGTGCATACATATTCGAATTACAATACTATTTACATTTACTTGTACAATTTAAAGGCTTCTTGATACAACACTGGGTATTTACATATTTGTCCTGAATTAGGCTGGGCAGGTAGACAAAGTTTCCTTAATTTACATTCCCGTTTGTCTGCCATGTAGGGGCGGGTGGCGAACTAACTTTCCTCCCCATAGATTGTGCAGGATGGAAAGCGCACTTAGGGCTTGTGCTATCATACCAGCCGATGCCAAACTGGTGGACATGACAATCTGGCGGGGCATTTAGGTCTGTATATAATAGCTTGTAGCATAGTGCGTCAGTGTTGGGCCACATTTCCGGGTGAATCCGAACTATCAGACATAGTACGGTGCAGATTAGCCTGAACGTAATGCCGAGTATCCAGCCAGGAGAAGAACTCTCGTGACGCCACGTGCGAAACTAGACTGTCACAGGCGGGGCTGGGACAGCCCCATGTACAGGGTCCTGTATTAATAAATAGGGTGTTCGTCACAGACTGGTGGTGAATAATTATACGTATTAGCTTGACCCTCCTTGGCCACACTGGCCGAATCCCACTCTACCCAGTACAACTGAGCAACCGGGCGTCGAACTACGAGGGAGGGCGAGCGGGACGACGACAACCGGTAATTGTTTATGAATTTTGTACATATTGTTTGTGTTATTGATTCTTCGTAGAACATTATGGTGGTTGTGAGATGGTTTCTTCATAGTCTGAATTTGTATCTATTACAAGTTACTCAGAATGAAATATTGTTTTTGCTAATTTTTAAATTTATTTGCATGTTTCTAAAGTTACATTACATGAGAAGCCAAGGCCACTAGGTACCATTCATAATACATTGTTTAAATGTTTTTGAGAGGCTTTATTTTATGAACAATTATTTATTTGCCAGGATAAACATAGGCAGTGAATGCTAGGGTTTTACGTTGACAATTTTTCAATAAAATAAGTAGACCAAGCAATGGTGTTTTGGTTTCATCTGGAAAGATGGGAACTCTTCAGACGTCATTACTTATACATATTCACGACATTCTCTCACGTGCAAGACATGGGTAGGTTTTAGTTTGAGCTTACAGTGCAGTGCTAAGACAAAACCTGGGGCCTGTTTCACAATGTTTACAATTTACAAGTTTACAAGTTACAAGTTACCAGCGATAGATATAGAAGTACTTGTAAAATGTGTTCCACAATAAAATACTGACACCGGCCTGGCTGCCTCCCCGTCAAAGCTATCTAGTTTTTTGAGGAATGGGTCTCGGGGTTTGGGTTTGGCCAAGTGGTGGGAGGCAGGGACGTGTCTGTAGAGGTGATCCTTGGGCTGTTTATTCCACCCAAGACACGTTACACTACAAATGATATACTCCGCTACGTGAAGTGTGTTTTTTATTACTTTTCAAACTTTACATGGTGCTATCCATCCCCTGGCCGTGACTGTTCGGTGATGACCCCGCTTATAATGGTGAGAGAGGGAGTTTGAAGAGAACAGAATGTTGGGGACGTTGCTGCTGTGATGGCACTAGGCTCGCGATGGCTGTTAAGACCTGCGCGGTGACGCATAGCCAGTGGGGTTGTAACTCTCTCTAGATGATGTTGCAGAATTGGCGCGAAGGTGGCCTCTCAACGTTGCGCGAAGACGACCAGCCTCTCCGAGCTCCCGGTGGATACTGACTCACTCGTGTAGCACGGCGCTACAGGAGGCCTGCTAATTGTGCGCCAGAAGCGCAGCATGTGGGGAACAGATGCAGCCAAGTTTATGACATATTTGCACGTTGAACAATTGCATTAATAAGTAAAAACATTTGATGTATTATACATTACATAGTTTATGTCTGTGAGAGAAAACATGTGCCCTTGAATGCTATAGTCTGGCGGAAGCACATTGCCACACCCAGCGGAGTGCTTCCGCCGAGGTGGCCGGTAGTGGTGCTCGCTGCGGGTCGTTTGGTGCATTCACACTCGTTGCACCACGTTGCATGCGCGGGCTTGTTCGTGGCACACGGCTTTGAGAGGCATCGGAGAGGCATCGTGGCCTGTGCGACTAAGAGGCGCACTATCTGCTAGTATCAATACTTAATACTTGTAATTTTTGGCTAAGTTTACTAAACAGCTGATCAAACTCACAGAACAAGGAGGGAAATAAAGAAGTGAAACTCTTACAGTGGAATCTGAAACCATGTTTCATGCGACATGTGTCGCTATCTGTTGGCGGGCCCATAACTACCAGCAAATAAAAAAATCGGAATAGAGGTTTTCATACAAAGGTTTTTTTTAAATGGGGGACCCCCCGCCAAAAAAAATGACTCTAAATTTTAGAAAAGAGAATACAAATGGTTACATGAAGGGGAACATTTGGTACATTTACATCAAAAAGAATTACAATAAATTATAGATACATACATAAACTGTCCCTTCCAACATTCAAGTCCTTGGGTGCAGGTGATTTGTGTGAGGTGAGGTGTCTATTTACATTTGGTGGTGAGGGTGGTGATGATGTGATGGTGTGGCCGGGTCCGTTGGCTCGGGCCTGGTCCTTGCGGCCAGCGTCGGGATCTGCGTTTCGGTGGGGTGGTCAGGTAGAGAGTGGTGCAGTACCATGGTGTGATTAGTTCCGCAGTGCCTTCTCGTAGCTGTGCTGGTCCCAGGGTTAGCCACTGGCCACTCCCGCTGGGTCGATGTCGTCCTCGTCGGTGGAGTCCTCTGCCTGGAGATGATCCGTCGTGAAGAGCGGTCTTCTGGGGTGAGGTGAGTTGGGGGGAGGGTCAGCGATCTGTCTGATGAGGGGGTTGAGGTTGTGGGAGCATTTTTGAACGAATTTATTGGTGGTTTTGGAGATGGTGTCGTGGATGTGGGGAAGACTGGTTTCATGTAAGAGTTCATGCCGGGGGGGGGGTGGCGCGGGAAAGCCCCAGGATTAGACGGGTGCCAAGGAAGTACGTCCTAGTGATAGGTCTTAGGTTGTAGAGGGATGAGTGAGACCAGGTGGGACAGGCGTACATGAGGTGGGAGGTAACGTGGGTGCGATAGACAGTGATTCTGTTCTGGAGGGAAGTGCCGGAGGTGGGGCGGAGGACTGGGGCTAGTTGTCCCATGACTGCTCTGGTTTTGGCACAGATACTGTTGAGATGTGGGAGGAATGTGAATAATGCATCCAGTGTGACTCCCAGGTAGCGGATGGTTGGTGACCAAGGGATGGTGTGTTGGGTGATTCTGGGGGGATGGTAATGGCGTGGGTGGTATCTGGAGAACAGGATGGCGTTGGTTTTGGCGTGGTTGATCCCGATGCCGTGCACTAGGAATTGGGTGTTCAGGGAAGTGAGTCTGCGACTGAGGCGATCCCTGAGCAACGGCTCAGAGACAGAGGAGGCGAGGAGGCAAGTGTTGTCAGCGTATTGGACAAGGTAGGTGCCAGGTGGAGGGGTGAGGTCTGCAATGTGAAGGATGAACATGATGGGGCTCAGGATGGCTCATTAGGGGACACCAGCCTGGATGGGTCGGGGGTCAGAGAGGATGTTCTCCACTCTCACCTGTTAAGAGCGGTCCACCAGGAAAGAGCAGGGAAGGCGGGTCAGGTGCAGGGGGATTGCGGTGGCGGATAGGCAGCGGATGAGTTGAGCATGTGGGACAGAGTCAAAGGCTCGTGCGAGGTCGAGGAGCACCATGCCTATGTGTTGCTGCCGGGAGAATCCCTGTACCACCAGCAGTTCCACCCGGGCGATTGCGTGGGATGTGGAGTGGTGGGGACGGAAGCCGAACTGGTAATTGGGGAGAAGGTTGTGGTCAGTGATGACAAGGAGGAGGCATTGCAGGATCGTCCTCTCTGCGACCTTTGATAGGATTGGAAGGAGAGAGATTGGTGGGTAGGATGAGGGGAGGGTCGGTGGTTTGCCAGGTTTGGGAATGGGGCAGATGATGGCTGTCTTCCAAGAGGAGGGGAAGTGGCATGGCATTGATGAGCTTGGTGAGGAAAACGATGGCTCTCCGGGGTAGGTGTCGTAGGATTGGGGTAGGTATTGAGTATGAGCCGGGGGTCGCAGAGAGGCGGAATTGAGAGATGACTTTTTGGAGTTCCCTGGGGGTGACCAGGGGGAAGTTGGGGGTGTAGGGGAGTAGGGGGAAGGTTACATGGTGCGAGAGGGGGGAAGCCTCGTCATCGGAGGAGTCTGATGAAAGGGAGGTGTTGGTGGCTGAGGCGAAGGTGGTTTGCAGGTAGGCAGCCACTGCCTCGGATCTCTCCTTGGCAGTTTCCGCAACTCCTGTGGGAGTGGTGATGGGTGGGATGGTGGATGAGGTGGCTTTGAGTCGCCTGAGGTAGGACCAGAGGGAGCCGGTGGTTGTGGAGAGGGAGGCGAGACGCTGTGTTTCCTGCCGGGACTTCCACTCCGTCGTCAGCCGGCGGCACCAGCCCCGCAGCAGGAGGAATATCCTCCTGCTGAGCGGGGACCGGTTGGCCTGCCAGCGAGCACGACAGCGGTTCCGGAGGGACAGATCGTCTCTGATGGTCTGCGGGAATGGGATGAGGTTGGAGCGGTGGGGGGCGAGTGGGACATGATCGTGAGCCGCATCCGATATTGCACGGGTGAGGGTGAGGGTGTTGGTGTCAATATCGGCTGGGGAGTTGAAGGGGGTTGTGAGATCGAGGGAGTCGGAGAGGGAGTTCTTGAAAGCGAACCAGTTCGCCTTCGGGAAGTCGAAGCGTGGGAGGTGGGGGTTGGTGTGGGGTAGGTAATGGAGTGAGCCGATGACGGGGATGTGGTCTGAGGTGCCGGTGGTGATGGTGCGGAGGTCTGTAATGAGGGGGAGAGCTGAGGAAAGGGCGAGGTCTATGATGCTAGGATGTCTGTTCTGTTGAGCTGGGTAGAATGTGGGGGTAGGGGGGGCATGGAGTGAGAGGTGGGAGGTGCGGAGGAGCTGACGAAGTGAACGGCCCCTTCTGTTGGCTGTCATGCAGCCCCAGAAGGGGTGCGTGGCATTCAGGTCCCCCGCAAGCACGATGTGTGCGTCCAGCATACCGAGGGCCACGATGTCAGCTGTGGGAAAGGTGTGTTGTGGGGGGAGGTAGAGGGATACCAGGTTGAAGGCGTCGGGACCTCCGTGGAGTCGCACAGCGACCGCCTCAGTCGCGGGGGATGTTTGGGTGTTGTGGCGATGGTGGGAGATTCTGGAATGGAGGAGCATTGGCATCCCCCCGCCCCTCCTGTCGCGGTCGGAGCGATGGGTGGCATAGCCGGGGATCAGGAGTTGGTCGGTGGGAGAGAGCCTGGTTTCTGAAAGGAACACGACATTGGGGGAGTGGGTCTGGATGAGGTGGAGGAGGTCTGGGAGCTTGGGGAGGAGGGAGAAGGTGTTCCAAATGAGGATCTTGAGGGGTGGTGTGGGATTCATTCGAAGAGTGAGAGCAGGGCTTGAAGTACCTCAAACTTTTCGGTGGGGGCTTGGGAGAGGGCAGTCATGGTGCGACGGATGATGGGCAGGTAGCTTTTTATCCAGAAGATGATGGTGTGGTAGGATTCGGTGAGGGAGGTAGCTTCTGCAGGGGTGATTGGGTTGTTCGTGGCCGGGGGAGTGGTACTTGGTGGGGGGAGGAGTGGAGTGGCGATGGTTGGTGGTTTGGTCCAGGCATTAATACGTTTTTTTGGTTATGTTAAATTATTTCCTTGGCGGCGCAAAACTAATTTAATCTATTCGAAAATACTTAATGCTGTTTTGTAATAAACCGTCATGTAATAAATAAAGGAGTAGGATGTGCAAAATTCTTTGTATTACACACCGTAAATTTAGTGGCTACCAAAATAGAGTGGATTTTCAGTGGTTTGTTTGATAATAGCTTATACATTACTTCTCCTAGTAAATTAATGTAGTTATGTCAGCAATATATTATGAAAACTACTATCTAGCGGACGGGCCCATAACTACTTCAAATAAACTAGGTCTCAGTCTCGGTAATTAGAGTTTCTCCCCTGTGATCAAACTTTACAAGTTAACATCATGAACATAACCTCAAAGATAGGATCATAGTTTTGCCTACTTTGTTTCTGGATTCACGTAAAATATGCCACCTTATAGCATAATAAACAACAGAAAAATTGCACTATTGATGAAAATCAAAGAAGAAAAGGAAATATTGTTTGGTGCATTTTCTTCTTCTCTTACTAATAAGCAAAGTAAGGCTGATAAATGGAGAGAAATTCATACAATTGCACAGTCTGTTGGCTTAGTACCATATCAGAAGGACTGGACATAACCAAGAGATGTACTACATTAGTGAGTACTCATTATTGTTTTATTCTTTATATAATTGTTACATTTAAGGTACATACCCATTAAAGTTGCTTTAACAAAACAGTTTAGAATTTTGTTAACTACCCATAAAAATTTTTAAATATCAATGAGTTAAGTTTGATCAATTACTGATAAGCAAATTACTGATAGCTCAAGTTCCAGTTTTATCGAAGATATAATTTACATTATTAAACTGGTTTTCAGGTCAAAGTAGACAATTCAAAAACCACCTGGCACAGGAGGAAATAAATTCAAGAAAAATTAAGTTGATCATTTAGTTCTGGATATTATTGGAAAGGAATCACCCATAATCAGTGACTTAGAGGTATCAGAAACATTTGACACAGAAGAAACTGTTGAAGTATGACGTCGTCCGGCCGAAGGCCACCCAAAGCCTGACCTGCACCTGCCAGTAACCGACCCCGCTAACGGAACGCACCTCTAACCATGGCCCACCCGAGTCAGGCGAGCATCCGACACAAAGGTAGAACCCCGTATCTAATTAATTGAACACCTCGACCCCAGTTCATTAACAATTTAATGTAAATTAATAATATATGCAATATTAATTAAAAACCCCGCCTAAGGAAAGTGTGACGCAAGAGTGCCCGAGTCACTCACATGTGAACTTACGTTAATACGTTTGTGAGTGCTTCCTTTGCGGCCTTCAGCCTTAATTAATTGTAGTGTTGTGTTAACGTAAATATTACCTCCCTGTTTTTATGTGTGACTATCCACTAGAGCAGTCAGCAAGTGACGAAGTCTCTGTTGTGACTCTTAATATTTAAACTTAATTTACTAACAATAATTATTAAAGAGTATATGCAAATCAGATTAGTTAATAATTAATGTGTGAATTTAGAACTGCGTTCAGCTTCTTGTTATTAAAATAATTTCCGAATAACGGAACTTTAGCAACTTTGGCGCAAGAGAACGCTGAGACCTTCTCTCGCGCCTGGGCAAATGCCAGTACCGAGCGACTCGCGGACCGGGGCGGACTTGTGTTCCATGGGGAGTCATCGCCCTTTGTCTACACTGAACAATATTTCTGGTAACCATAGTCATTTAAACCAAATCTTTTGCTTCGTTGCATAAACTCCCCGTGCATCCCTGGTCCTTTTACGGTGTAGGGCCCTACCCAGCCGCTTAACTATAGGCAAACTTCGCCGATGGTCCTAGCGGGCCATGCAGGGGCAATGCACCCACAGAATCCAAATTTGGTTAGACACAGAGCTAGCCTGGCGCCCTCCTGGAACACATTTTCACTAAGAGCCAGTTTCCCCCTAGGATACTCGCCCGGTCTCGAACACGAGAACCCGGACGACGGCAGCGCCACATTTCTTTGTCTCATGTTGCAAATGCTGGCCTATTCTTTGCAGAAGAAATTCCATGGTTTCACTACTTACGTGGATTCGTTCATTAAATTCATGAATTGAGATGAAATCATTGTTTACTCTTTGCCTGAATATTTTTCTTCGTCGAAGATTCACATTTTCTTCTTTAGATTCACTAGAACTGCTACTATCGGCGTCGGGTGCATCACCATCTTACAGGATACGAGCGTAGTCATAGAGATTTAGGTATAAATATATCCTGTGGTGTCGGGGCAGCCATGTTTGTTTCAGGGATGAGCATGTAGCACTCGCACAAGGTGGCAGAGGCCAAATGCAGGACACGACAAACATTAATTTTCATTGTGAAACAAAATTACTTGTAAATCCTTCAAAATTTACTTGTTAACTTGTAATATTCACTTGTAAACCATTAAGTCTTGTAAAGTTACTCTGGAACAGATATTCACAAGTTATTAGTAAAAATTTAACATTTACAAGTATTCTAAATATTGTGAAACAGTTCCCTGATCTCATACCTAACAAAACGAATTTTCGAGACATTTGTAATAAGTACAATAACCAATATATATATATATATTTTTGATTTTAGCAACTTCTTGCTATATTTTATCCCAGTTCAGCATGCCGGACATTTAATTGCAGGGACCGGAAAGTTGCTTTTAAAAAGTAACTCAGTTACAGTTACAAATACTCCATTGGAAATTTAACCCTGTTACAACTACGAGTTACACTACTGAAAATAAATTATTTACAGTTACAGTTCTGAGAAAAGTAACTGTAAGTTACTTTAAGAGTTACTTTTTGAAATACTAAAAATGTGATACGTAGCCTAATGATGTTATAATTAAAAGCTAATAAAACATATTGTGTTTAGTAAAGATATATGTTTATTTAAACTGAAAAAAATTAAATTAGGTCTTAAATTACATTAAGTAATTAGTTTACACTACAAAATAATAACACTGATATCAAATCACACTTTTTTAACCACTGCTCATTGATCTTGAGTAGCAGTTGCTTCTCAAAATTTGAATCGCTTAAATTGCCTCTATTTGGGCGTAAAACTAAACTTGCACAGCTGAACAACCATTTAGCTGCAGCACTTGTTGGCATTGCTGTGTTCAACTTAATGAAAAGATTTTGATTTGAGGATAGTCATTGAGTGAAGAAATGTCCTTATTCCTACACCCCAAAAACCTTTGTAGCTCTTGTTCCCCAGAATCTTCCATTGGGCTCCTCTTATTTAAACCAAAGAAATCCTCTTCTTCCTCATCGCTGTGTCTCTGACCTTCTGGACATTCCAATGCAGTCCTCTGTAAAAAACTGGCCAAATTATGCTTGGCTTCATCCTTTTGACCTTCTTCTAGCCAGTCAAGTTTGAATCTGTACTGAAGAAATTGTTCTGAAATCTGAAAAAAAAAGCTAAGTTTTGTTTTAAATTCCAGCAAATATGCAATAATAATGAAAAAATTGAAGAGCTGAACTAGACATTTTTACAAACATTTTCTGAATACCACCTATTATTGACTTAACAAGTAGCTCACATACTGTCAAAGATTTAAATAGATATTTTTCTGTTCTCTTCTTTATTCCCTGAAGTGTGGGAAGTAAGTATATCCCATATACATTCCATTTTCACTTTGTAGGATGTCAATTGCCTGAGCACTTCACAATAAGGTTATTTTGATCACTCGACCGAACTTCGAAAAAATTAGAATATGAAGGCCACGGCAACGAAAGTTCTGGACCGCTTTCTCGGCTTCTCGCTTCATTAGATTCTGTCATTGCTTTCGCGCATATGCACAGATAGGTTAATTAATTAAACAGCACAGCACTAAACCCGCATGTCGCAAATATTAAATGAATGACAATCAAAATACAAGCGCAGGCTAGCCAACAGCAATTTTACAAGTACAAGAAATACCATCGCAAATAATATGCTTGTCGGGATTTTCGTTCTGGGATTGAAAAATTCAACAAATCGTTCGTTCAATAAGAAATACATTTAAAAAATGTAACGCAAGAAGTAACGACAATTATCGTTACTTTAAGGCGGAAAAATGTAATTCAATTACAGTTACAGTTACTGAAAACTTAATATATTGCGTTACCACGATCGTTACCATAAAAAGTAACTGTTACAAATAACGTCGTTACTAGTAGCGCGTTACTTCCAGTCCCTGTTTAATTGTGTAGGTAATTATTTGTAATTTTACAACTTTATTATGTTTTCACCGAGTTCACATTAATAATCATCGAAAAACACAAAATTTAAGTTTCCAAGTTTCAAACTATTGTGTAATTCAACAAGACATTATTTAAAGCATTAAAGTGGAGACCAACACAAATTTAAGAAGACATCGTATTGACGTCGACCCAGAGGCCACCCTAGCTCCTGCAGGCCGTTATGACACGTCACCGCCTTCTTCTGTGCGCGGGCGTGTGCGGGAGCCAGTGGTGCCACCTTCAATAAACCAGTGTCCCTCCGACGTAGTTTTTTTGGAATATTTTCTTTTCTTTCAGCAGGACATAATTTTTATTGTAAAAACTATAATATCGTCCATCATGTATAATTTAAATTAGAAGGGTAAATAACATGTATTTTATTATGCACGGGGTGAAAAAGTCGCGGGTTCCCGTCCACGAGGACGTGAGGTGCGGGACGAGACGCGCGCGGGGAGGGGGTCGGCGCGAGGAGAGTCGGCAGTCGTGTCTGGAGAACCGCGGTGCAGAGACGTGACGGCCGCGAGCTCTCGCGAAGACGAGTGAAACGGGTGAGCATAGAGACCTCCGGGCTTAACCAGAGTGACGCGGGGAATAGATCAGCAACAGTCTTCGAGTCGTGTCAGGCAGTTCGTAACTATGGAGATTAGTATGTCAACTATTGCCAAGGGGTCGCCTTATCGAAGATAGTTTAGTTTTTTTTTTATTAGCGTTTCTTAATTTTTTCCTTTCCTCTCGTATGTATGTATATATATATCTTTATTCGCTTGTATAGTCGTGCATTGCCTAGGATAAAATAGTACCTTTGTGTCATGGACGAGACCTCGCCATATTAATGGGACAATTCAGAAACTGTGTCCGCAGGTAGTGCTTGCCTGAAGTCGCTATAGGACAGGAAATCAAAGCCTTGTCGGTTTGGGACAAACGCCATCGGTTAGCGCCGCGACGCCGTCACCTACTACTTCCCACATAGGCGGCCGTGTAAGGGGAAATTCTCGTGTAGTCAGGCCTCACCTAAGAACGGTCGTAGGCGGGAACTGCGATAGCCCCGTGCCAGTGCAAATAGTGGCCAATAAAAAGAGTGAGTGCCACGAAACCCTATGTAGTTTCATTATTAGCCGGCTAGATCCTCTTAACTGCCACGCGGCCCGAAACCCACCCCCAACTGAGCTAGCCCAAGAACCTACACAACCAATAAGGGGATCAGCCCGCTCGGCGACAGTATTATAAAAAAGGCGAGAACTATCATATCTTATTGTGCTCCAAAGAGCGACACAGGTCATTTAAATAATGATATAAATAAACCACAGGAATATTTAAAGCATCTTTATTCAAGTGTGATTTCTTTTTCATCGAATATTACTTCATATACTCGCATAAGAACTCCATTTATTCAAAACCATGTTGTTGCGTATCAAAACACGTAGCACTAAAGCAATGTTTTGGTTTGGTTTATCTCATGGAGTTAAGAAGTTAGGGAGTAGGTGTGTGTAATCTCTGCTGTGTTAACAGTTGAAGTCAAAACAAAAAACGACCACGCCCCCTTGTGCGAGCAAAACATCACTGGTTGCAATGCATTTAAATGCAGAATACTGTATTTTGTTAATCCGATATTAGCTACCAACGGCGTATATGTGCAAGTTTATCTTGTTAAGTGTATGAAATGAAATATAATGTTCTCTTGCAAGACTGTAACGTGTGATTTTTTAGTAGAAATAAGGCAATAAATCCCGATATATGTAATGACGAAATGGGTTATAAAATTAATTTATTGCTTACTTAACAGCATTCAGGTAGGGTGCATTTATGTTATTTAGGCAGTATGTTGTGTCAATAACATTATACCCTTCTTGTTTACATTATTTGTGCTTTAAGAAGGTTTTTTTTTCGTCATTTCATTTATCGGACTATTACAATGTTAAAGATATTAGCTTATTACCTGCATGTTACTGTAAACGAAATGAACAAATTAACTGATATTTAAATTCTCGTCATAATTATTAGGCCTATGTGAATGGATGGATTAGCCGTCACGAACCCACTCGCCTATATTAACATGTAAATGCTACAACTTTTGCATTTTATATATTTATTTATTGCAGTGGCCACGCAATAGTAAACATACCAGTAGTTTCGTCAGAGCTTAATTAGGCCTTTGCACGAATATTTCACTTTAGGAGCCAGTACTGTAAAGTAACAGTAATAACAGAGGGCACACATGCCTACCTGCAGCAATGTTGGAGTGATTACTACATTTGCAAAGTTTTTTTTTTACTATAGCGGTTCCAAGTGTTATATATTTATACTGTCTACGTTTTAATTATTTTTCATCCCACAATTTTAGCCTTGAATGTGTGCCTTAAGCTTCTTTGAGATCAGTGAGGATTATAAAATGCTAGTGAAGATATATTTAACTAGAAAATTATATTTTTTTATTTTTTGTTCTCATAGGGGGCAATATTTACCCACAATTTCCCTAATATTCATATCCATTCAACTATAGATTTGCAAAAATTTGTTCATAGAAATTTTTTCTAGGAAACCTAATTATTTTTGTCAAGATTTTTTCTTGGTTTCCCTTACTTGATGAGACACATAAATACTATGTAGCAATAACCAATCAATACTTACTAAGACTGCATATAAATACAAAAAATACTTATGTTTCTGATTTGTAATAGGTAAAACAGATATTATTGAATGGAATAACAAGATCACTTGAAGCTCAAAAGGAAGAACACATACATAGCTACTAGAAGTTTGACTGCAAAAATTCTCATTGACCCTTAAACAAAATTGTCTTCGTAAAGATGTTTTGAACAGAATCACTAGTTTAAATTATATTCTTAGCAAAATAATTGAACCTTATACAAACATACTTATCAGAAACTGCTTTTGTGAAATAAACAATATCATTAATGGGGACATGTCATGCATATGCTGATTCAAAGAGGAAAAAAATGTCTTTTCATCTTACAAATACTTTGCACGTCCTTAGACGGGTATGTTAGTCCACCTCTATCTTTCTGTGCAATTAATGAATTTTCAGCATTTCCGTCTGGCAACTGGTACATCTTAAATTGGTAATTCCTGAAAAACACTAAAAATATTTTACAACATTTTTAATCTAGCTATACCTTTGAATATATATACTGTATAGAAGTCGCGAGTGGATAGGATTTACTCTACGTTTTTCAGAAGCATATGATGAGCAGCTTGGGAACTTCACCGCTACAGTGCGCTGCCGTAACGCCCTGTATCGTCTTAGTTGTTATTTACCCGTTAGGGCGCAGCACTGTCGCCCGCTGTCATTCCCCGCACCCCCCACCTATCATTCACTGCCGCTCACGGTCGTTCAACATGAGGGGGGAAGGGGTGTTTGAAGAGTTCGACACTTGTCCGCTAGGGACCACCACAAGTCGATGCCTTAGAGATGGTGGCGATTGCGGCGGTGAATTAACCAACTACTTGAAAACTGTATTAGAAATTTTAACCTGGGCTGGCGACTTCTATACAGTATATATATTCAAAGGGTATACTAACCTAACCTACAATCTAGTGTTGTAACTAACCTAGTCTAATCAAACACTATCCATATTTGACTACTTCGAAAGAAAAATTTTCGAAATTGATTTTTATTACTTTAATTACGGAAAAGTTACGCCGAGGGAATTTTAGAACAAAATGATACTAAACCACACTGCATAAACCTAAAAGTGAAATGTTTTACAGATTAAATCACTTCTCCTTATCCATTTCCTCACCATATTTTTTAAGTTAAGTCTTATAATCGTTGACGATAAAATTGGTACATTATTGGGCTTTGGTAAAAGCAAGCTGGTAGCACATGTATTAAGAAATGTGTTGCAAATTTAAAATAGGTTGAAATTATGCGAAATCAACTACAAAACAAGTCGTACTAAAGTAAAAACTATAATTTATTAACAAATAACAAGACATTACATAAATTTATATAATTTGGACAACAAAAATCAATGGAAAATATATTATGGTTTCATGCAGATAACACGATCTATTTTATTTCATTTTTTTTTTCCAATCCGCTTGCAGATCCCCACATGAGCCAACAGCTCAAGAGATATAGGCCTTGTCACATTATAAACAAAAATTAAACATAGTTAAAATTGCAATAAAATAATTAAGTTTACAATTATAATGAATTTTGCTAATCTACACTCTCAACAAATAATCACAAATTTTACAATTTTCACAATTTACACAACACAACAGTACATATTTTTCATTTAATATACTCTGAATCATTTATATAGGAAATTCCATATTATTTACATTGTCATTACAAGGTTTTATTTCACCATCTAAATAAATATTTTTTTCCTTTGATGTATTCTCTAACAACTTTTTAGAATTCATTAAAATTTTGTAGTAATATAATTTCTTTAGGTAGTTTATTAAATAGTGTTATACCTCTTAAGTTGTACTCCTTTTGAAAATAAAGTTGTGTTGTGGAATTTTGGTTTCAGTTTATAGTTATATCTTGTGATATATGGTCCAGTATGTTCAGATTCTACAAAATTATTTATATTAGCTTTTACAAATAAGAGCAACCTATAACTATATTCCGAAAAAAAAAGGGAATATATTCAACTCAGTAAATAAAGCTTTACATGAGGCTCTTGTATCAGCTAAACATATAATACGTATGGCTTTTTTTTTTTTTGCAATCTAAAAATTTTAATACTATTACTACACTTACCCCATATTTCAATTACATATATCATGTGTGTGTGAAAAAGTGCAATGTATGCAGTTCGTAGAGAATTTCTGTCTATAATTTGGCCAAGAATTCTGAATGCGTAGCAAGCTTTACTTAATTTATGAATAGTTTGATTGATATGTTCATTCCATTTTAATTTATCATCAATATGTAAGCCCAAGAATTTAGTTGATTCAGTTTGACTTATCGCATGATCCTGAAATTCAGATAATACTTGATCGAGCAGTCTTTTATTACCAAATTTAATAAATTTTGTTTTATTTATATTGAGTTGACGTCGTCCGACCGACGACCATCCCTAAGCCCGACCTGCAACCGCCAGTATACTCTCCCGCTAACGGAACGCACCCCTGGCCGTGGCCCACCCGAGTCAAGCGAGCCATTTGCCGTCGTCCGCGGTCTTGTGTTCGAGTCCGGGCGCGAGTTCTAGCGGGGTGGCTGGTCTGATTAACGTTTTATGTTCCGGGAGGGCGCCAGGCTAGCTCGGTGTCTAACCAATGAGGGTTCGTGGTTCGTTGCCCCAGCGTGGTCCGCTAGAACCGTCGGCGGTCTTGCCTGGGAATTTACGTTAAAGAAGAATGTGTGGGATTGCCGTAGTAGCGACGTGCCTTTATTCAAGGGATTGATGTCACACCATACAATTACTGAGCACAGACATGCCCCTGAGGGCTACTTGTCCGTTGCGAGGTGCAGGCCGGTACATGTTCAATGTTTCGTGGCACTGGTTTCTCGGGTAACAGTATGCAGGCCAAGTACACTTGGTGCAAGAGAGGCGCGCACAGATGACGTGGCGCCAAGTTACATTAACAAAGTACACTTAATGAAAATTAGGCGCGCACAAATGACGTGGCGCAAAGTTACGTTAACAAAGTACACTTAATGAAAATTAGGCGCGCACAAATGACGTGGCGCAAAGTTACGTTAACAAGTACACTTAATGAAAATTAGGCGCGCACAAATGACGTGGCGCAAAGTTACGTTAACAAGTACACTTAATGAAAATTAGGCGCGCACAAATGACGTGGCACACAGAGTTTGTGGGTGACTGGAGTCGGCCAGTCCCGTAAGCGATTGTTTCTACGCTGGTGCCGTGCCCACTGGGGTGGTACACGCACCGCCACTAAACTTGGCGAAGTTTTCCTTGCGGGTTTGTGGTCAGCACGAAGGCGCGTGGCCTTAAGAAAAGTTCTGTGGTTTCCGGGAGACGGCCCGTGCCGTATGCTGAAGAGCGACCCTGCGCACCAGGTGTGGTGCAGGATGTCTTTACGTTTACGCGGTCGGATTAGGTCCTGAACCGTAAAAAACGGACCGGGCACGCACTGAGAGGTGAATAGAAAAAGGTTTGGTTTATGCTAAATGACTATATTTACCGGACGTTACTTGCGATGAAGACAATGGTTGTGGTCTCTCCGTGGGACGTAGGTCCATCCCGGTCCGCGAGTCGAGTAGAACTGCGGAACTGGCATGGCGTCCGGTGGCGCGTCGGCCCCTGCCGCGCCAAGCTTGACCTCATTACGTTAAAAACTAAATGACTGCGTCTGGAAGAGACTTTAAGGTCGCAAAATTCGTAATTAATTGTTTGAGGGGGAATGGGTGTGGTTCGTCTCTAGTCCACTCGGATTTAGTTATAATAATAATGTCTGGTTTGGCCATTCGGCTCGGTGGCTCGCTCGACTCGGGTGGGCCACGGCCAGGGGTGCGTTCCGTTAGCGGGAGAGTATACTGGCGGTTGCAGGTCGGGCTTAGGGATGGTCGTCGGTCGGACGACGTCAGAGTTTTAAATTATTTGCATCAAACCACTTATTCAAGTTAATTAATTCAAATTCAGTTTTATTTTTTAATTCCAATATATTTTCTACAGTTATAAGAAGATTTGTGTTATCAGCAAAAGATATTATATTTACATCCGTTTGATAAGGTAAATTGACGTGTCCCGGCAACAGCATTGAGTGATGGAGTGGCATGAGGTGGGGCGACAGGCCCACTGGTGGGCTGGCAGCTGCTCCTTGACTCACAGATCTTGGAACTAACCTGCCCTTTTGCTGGGCCAGGGGTAGAGAAGGGGCGATAGTTGGTGCTTTAGAGCGAGCACCCGAAGGGCCGTTCCAAGGGGGGAAGGGAGTCTAGAGCATAATCCCGAAGGCTGCTCTAGGGGAGGAAGGAAGTTAGAGCGATATCCCAAAGGCTGCTTCAGCAAAGGATTCCAGAGCGTAATCCCGAAGGCCGTTCTGGAGGAGAGAGAGAAGGGAGAAGAGAACAATAAGTAAAAACAAAACATTAATCCAATAGTACTGCTGTATTTACCCAGATTTTTCTGGGGTAAGGGTCTCTGGCTAGGCACATTTCGACCTAGCTTAAATACAGCTCCGTCAGACATTGGTCACTGACAAAGCGACAATCTTTCTCCAATACAGAAAAACAGGCCATCCTGTGCCCTCCCCAGTAATTCACACACTAGGATATTATTTACTTATAACATATATATCACTGACACACATTTTATATGATCCAGTCATTAATAAATCCATATGCACTGCTATAACCGTTCAAAAGATGCGTGCTGCCATCTATGATATGTTTGCGGCACCACTTGTAGCCTATATCCCACGGCTGGTGTAGAGAAGCCTGTTGGGATACGGCTTTCTTGGCGAAGCGGCCATGTTGGTTGCAGAGAGAGGAGGCCGAGGACAAATATAGGACACAACAATTCGCCCCCTCCCTCTGTGGCCTCGGCCTGGATTGTTGCACCTGCCAGAGGTCAGTACCCTGGGCTTCAGTCCCAGGGCTGACCTCCCTACACTGGCCACTGCACTATGCGGAGGTTAGTCGGTAGCGGGCCGGTCTGACCAGCCGGTCCCGTAGTCGGAGGGTTCTGGAGGCACAATCTTGTCCCGGTGAGGAGGGACTAGCAGGTTGCTGGGGTTGCGGGGTATTGTTGACAGATCTGTTTTCTGTCTCCATGGCAGCAGGTGAATCCTGTTCTGGGGAATCCATAGTCCTCGGTCTTGTAAGGACTCTCTATTCCAGTTGCACCCTGCTTTTAAGGAGGCATCGCTCAACGGCTGTCTCCACGACTGCATGGTTGATTTCCCCTTTGGGGTTCCTCCTTTCTGACACCATTGAAAACCACTGCCTGAGTTATTTTGGCTCAGCTTGGTTGTGGCCGATCGTGGGGAAGGAGTTTCTTGGGGTCGCTGGTCTCCTTGCGTCAAAACAACCATAGGTTGGTCTCTGTGTTGTTCAGTGCAGATTCCAGGATTAGGGTTAACACCACTTTGATTAGGGGCGTTCAGATCACCCATTCCTTTGGTGCCCCAGTTAAGAGTTCGGCGGGACGTTCGTCCGAAGTGTATAGTTTTATCTTCGAAGTCCAATGTCGCCTGCTGCTGGGTGAGCCAATCTTGGCCCAACACGAGTTCTTCTCGAAGGTCCTTCGCGACCAGACATGGGATCTCCATCTCCACATCGGCTATGCAGCATTGTACCACAGCATTGCCCAGTAAGGTCATGGTGGATCCCTGGGTGGCAAGCTGGGCCATTTGGGGTTGGGACTTAATAGGAGTCCCTGTTCTCTGCACAATACTCTCGTGCACAAAATTAGTGGTGGCGGCTGAGTCGATAAGAGCCGGAATGGGCTGTGAGTCCAGTTGCACCTTGACTCTTGGCAGTTCTTGTTGTGGGTGGTGCTGTACGCACATAAGGCTCGGGGTCGGTCTACTTTCAAGCCGAGCTTGGGAGTTGAGGTTTTCTACCTTCGGTGTAGGGGTAGGGCTCGTTGGCACCACTCTTTCCCTCCAGGGGTCTACTGTGTTGAGGCTGTTCCTTTCAGACTGTTGGCAGCAGAGCACTGGGCAGTCTTGATGAAAGTGTTGTTCAGGACAGTGCCAACACTTCGGCAACCTTTTGTTGGGGGTAGCATATTCTTGTACCCGGGTTGGTGGTGGACAAGGTTTACTTGTTACAGTGCCCCTAGTTTCGAGACAGTCTCGCTGCACGGCAGTGGCTCGAACCATAAGTTCGGATAAATTCTCGGGAGGCGGATGCCGTAGAAATGGCCGTAGGTTGGGCCGCACCAGCTCCAACAAGGTAGGAAGAAATTCATTTGGGTCTCTCCCTGGGTGTAGCCTCTTATAAAGTTTCCTTTTCTGTAGTAAGAAACTTTCGACATCCTCTCCTTCCTTTTGTTTGGTACCATATAATTGGGCAGTAAGCTTTGCCAGTCTTGATTGGTTTCCAAAATGGTTCAGGAAGCCCCCTGTGAACTCTTCCCAGGTGTCATACAGCCCTTCATGGTTATTCCACCATCTAGAGGCTTCCCCAAGTAGTAATTGACCTATCTGGTCCACCCATTCGGTGCGGTGGATTGCATGTGCCCGTAGGGCTTGCTCCCATTGGTGTACAGCTTGCACAGGGTCCTCATGATCCTGACCTCTAAAGGGCCGAGGTACACTTGCAGATCTTGTACTTGAAGGTAAAGTGGGATTCACTCTACACTGGGCGCAGGTAAACGACATCCCAGCAAGGTCCAGTGGTGTATCTTCCCAGCCTAGACAGGCGAGATGGTAGTCGCGCTGACAGGCCTGGCAGGTGACAAGGACTAGGGCTGTCCCAGGGCAGTTCGGCGCAAAGCAGCGCCGGGGAGCTGGAACTGTTGGCTTCTTCTCTACCAGAAGTTGTCTGCAGGGCTGGCATATGTGGATATACGCCTGTTCAATGACTTGTTCCACGATACCAAGGCATTGTAGGTGAAACTGGGCATTGCAGTATACACAGGGAATGCTGGGTCCATCCGGTACACTGCAGCGGGGTGCTGCACAGGATCCAGAAGACATCCTTCAGTTGGGTTGGGCGCCACCAGGTGTTTTCTGCACTCCTGGAAGTGGATGTGGCTCTGGCTGTGATGAGAGCTCTAGCGGTGGTAGGTTGTGGTCCTCAGCCTATCTAGACTGACACAGGCCCCACGTTGGGCGCCAAATTGACGTGTGCCGGCAACAGCATCGAGTGATGGAGTGGCATGAGGTGGGGCGACAGGCCCACTGGTAGGCTGGCAGCTGCTCCTTGACTCACAGATCTTGGAACTAACCTGCCCTTTTGCTGCGCCAGGAGTAGAGAAGGGGCGATAGTTGGTGCCTTAGAGCGAGCTAGAGGTGGGTCGAAAAGTATCAACCTGATACTTTGTCACTGATACATGCCTGTATCAGGAACAGCAAACGAGTACACTTGAAAAGTATCAGAGAATTTAGTATCAGTTCAGAATTCACCTGGAACAACACCACGGCCAATGAGCGCAGTACCCGATCGCAGATGACGGTCACTTGGGCGGAGCTTGTGAAAGGGGAGGGAGCAGGATCGACGAATAAGGGATAAAGAAGGGAAAGAATGTAGGGGAGGAAGCGCAGGGGAAGGCGTTGAAGCCTTGAAGGAGAGGCGCAAAGCGATATTATTGTTACAAGCAGGGCTGCCACTCATGGGTTTTTCCACCCAGATCTGGGTTTTTCCAATGGTGTTTGGGTTTTTGGGTTTTTAAATAATGAATTCCAACAATTCTATGTTTTTTATAATTTTAATTATTTTTATACCTAAAACAATATTAAAGGTAGTAGCTACTGTTTCTGTTGCAATATCTGTTTGATAAATGCAAACAAGTCTATGTGTTTCACACACAAAAATACATATAAACACAAAACTAGTTTTCAAGAAGCTAAGTCGAATATTAAATTAGACACATTCTTCAAAGAGGCTTGCAGAACACAAAACCAATGCAACAATTAACCTTCAAACCAATCTTGTAGAATCAAACTCTGAATAAAGACTAACGTACATGATGCAGTTTTATAAAAACAATTACCGGTTTAAAGAATGCAGTGATGGTGTTTGTTTTGTCATGTATATATTTGTAGGTTTTTTTAATGATATGTGCTGGTCCAAGAATTACTTATACAGCCATTTTGCTGCAGTGTAATTTTCTTGTATTGGTTGTATTTAACCGTTTTCATCTTGTAAGGTAATTAATTGTTTTATATTAAAACCAGTTATGTTTATATTTTTGAATTAGTACGTAAACATTTTCAACGATAGCATTTTAGACGCATCTGGGTTTTTTACCCATGTGTCTGGGTTTTTTTGTAGGTTATCTAGGTTTTTCATGAATATCAGAGTGGCAGCCCTGGTTACAAGTCATTTTGTTTATTGTCCTACTTCAAAGTACGCTCAGTGCGCAGTGCGTGCACCGTCTCGTTCAATAATAAAACTAATGAAATTTTAATATTAAAAAGTACATTAATACAAGATATAATATTTATATTTGTGCACCTAACAGCTATGAAAATGCAAATAAATTCTCAGTTGACACTAATAACAGATGTAATCAACATATGGACTTTCTTTTTTCGAAAACAATTAGTAACTAGTGTTTTTATACATTAAAAATTCACGATTTTATCAAAAATAAAAAATAAAAAAACAGATAGGTACATTAGTGAGCATACTATATCAATGTTTACGTTTCAAATGTTTCTTCAGATTAGTCGATGATTTATAACTCAGTTTTTGTTTACACAAATTACAATTAGCAAACTCATTATTTTCCGTGAAAAATTTCCACACAAATGAAGTCTTTTTCGTGCACTTATCCATTCCTTATTTCACTATAAAGATACTAACTACAAAGCATGACAGCCCGCAACATGGTGATACACGGCCAGGACGAACTGCAGCGAATGTTGAACTGATTGATACTGGTTGTATCAGGCGGGCATGAGAGTATCAGAGGTAGAGAATTACCAGGCGTGATAAATAATGCATCAGATTCTGCTTCCGGTCGCACGGTCTGTGTACGCGGAGCTTTGTTGCCTCCTGGGACCGTCTGATACAGAAGTATCAGAGACTTGTAATATGGTACAATGCTGTATCAGTTTCAGGTTGGAACAGATACCGAAAATTGCTGTAACAACCCACCTCTAGAGCAAGCACCCGAAGGGCCACTCCTAGGGGAGAAGGGAGTCAAATACAGTAAATAGGAATACCGGACACTCCTGTCGTTTAACATGGGAAAGCCTGGCAACCACCGACGCTAGCGCTTTCTTGCGTGAGGTGTTGTATGCTAGTGGCGGGAATTCAAAAATGAATGTATTTCTAATGACATACACGAGTTTGTTACAAACGTTACAGTCATTTTTTCAGTGATTTGGTTAAAATAACTGTCAGATTGAAATGCGTAATATTGGTTGTGCATAATAAACAAATTTGACGCGATGACATTGTGGCAAATATTGAACATACTGTCCTAAATGTTTGTTGTCATTGGAAAAGCAGAAATAATCTTTGTTGTGACATGATCTGAACAGGCGAAAATATTGGAAATTATTATGTACTCTCTTGCTAGTGCTGGAGGACAGAAATGGAAACGAACATGACCTCGGAACGAATTAAAAGAGAACCAAGTGATGAAGACATATTTGTGTACCAATTAGGTTAGGGTGAACATGATGTTATAAAAACAGACTAAACATGCATTAAAATATTTTTTTTATACATTTTCGTAAAGGTATTTTGTAAGCTACTTAACATTAAATATGCTTGCAGTAAGTTTATTCTGTTTCCAAATTTTTGTTTACTTATGTGTATGTAGGCCTATATAGACTGTTCTTTGGCCTGGCCGTGTCGCAGCTTTCAAGAGTGTGTAAACTCTCGTTAAAAACCAGGATTGCACTCTCTCTTAGTTGGGACTGGAGAAAGGACTTTCTGCGACATCAAGAGTGGGCAAGAGAGTGCTTTATGAGCGAGTAGAAACACAGTGTTTGTCTCAAACAGTATTGTAATTATGCACTCCAAGAGCAGAACTCGTCATAGTGGGGAGGGCTGATGAGATCATTAAAATTTTGGGGTAAAAACAGTTAAATCAGTAGTATAAAAGTGTAAAAATACTTTACTGAAGGTGATTCAACCTACCTTAACCTAACTATAATTTTAGCTCAAAGAATGCTGTAATAACAGCTGGTAGTAAAGGTCATGTGTCAACAAAGAAGTAGAAGCAACAAAAAGTAAAATAAGCATGCTCTGTAAAAAATTACTATAATGTCACTGTTGTTGACACTAGTAAATTTGGTAAGGAGCTTTACAGTGCTCATGGGCATCATCTGAATAAGTCAGGAAAAATCTTTATGTTTATATTTATGTTTATATTTTCAAATCCTTCATCAAGTTTACCAATAGTACTATTTACAACATTCCATATACCTTTACTTTTATTTTAAGCATTACTAATAATTTTGTTATTCCTCAGTAATTTGGCTTTGTTGATGATCTTTAAATAAACCAGCTTATAATTTTTATAATAATTTTTTTACTTAGCCTAACTGATGTGTCTCTTTTGCTTTAAAGATATTTTAAATGCAGTGCAGGATAGAGGAGAAGACTGGAATAAATTGAAGGATGAGGAATTGTGGAAAGACAGAGGATGATGGAGGCATTGTACTTAGCTGGCCCGTAGACAGGCTGGAAACAGTATAGGATGACTGATGATGATTTTAGTTTAAAATGGCCTATTTCCTATGTTACAGAGACCTAACATAACACAATAAAACATAACTAATATACTGTGGTATTCCTTACAGGAAAGTGTGTGACCTGAATATTACTTGTGCATTATTTTCTTGGCTTTCATGTTTTGCTTCTTCTTTGCTTTAATTATGTGACTTTCATTTACTACTTTAACAAAACACTTAATACTAGCATTAAGAAGTTTTGATACAAACATGGTTTTACACACTGAACACACTGACAAAGATGGCAACCTACACATGATTTCTTTCATTAGAGAAGATCTTACACCAACATTACTTTGCAAAATAATTTTCTTCAACATACTTTTAACACACCCATGTACAATTCTTGTCACTTGCTTTGCTTCATCACTGGGGTATAACAATGAACAACCTTGATACTCTTTCATGCTGATGTGAATTTCATCTATTTCCATAGACCAGTTCTCTTTGGTAAATTTTCTTTTGCAGTCTTCATGTTGAAGCTGACTACATGCCCAGCCAGCAAGGTATGTAACTGCATTCATTTCGATTTCATCACAGAATGGTATATGATCCGGGCAATCCTTCAGTGTTACCTGTGGCTCAATATATAATTTAAAACTAGCATCATTTATTTCTTTCCGCTGCAACAAAAATGTTTCCATATCCATTTCAACATTGCTGTCAGGAGATGATGTAAGAAGCTGCTGAACCATAGCTGCCCTTAGAGTTGCTCGAAATTTACTGGCATCTGGGGTCACATTATTACCCCCTTTCGATCTCATGACAGAAAAAAAACTCTCCAAGCAATCTTGTGTCAACCTTCTCGTCAACAAAAACTTGAAATGAAATTTTGTAGACAGATCATTCCACAACAACTTCAAAGCACAGATGTTTGTCTTCCATCCACGTATACAGCGAATTTTTTCTCTGCTACCACCTGTGAAATGAACGGTTTCTAACAAATGTGATGCCTTCACTAAAAATTCCCAGTGTATTGAATTATCTTGAAGAGGTTTTCGGAAGATGTTATTTGCACTGAGCGATGACGAATTGAAACAATCAAATAAATTGTCCATGTGTTCCAAAAATTCTCCGGTATGGGCAGCTTCGGGAGCCATGCTATTCAGCGCTACATGCGTCAAAATACCCCTACTGACGGAGTGACTTAAGACTTGGGCAGCCAGACACACCCTCATAGAACTGAATGGAGGCAATGTTATATGAATGTTCTTCAATTTTGGGGCTAATCTAGGATACATATCCTTATCTTTGTGATAAAATTCTTCAATGTGTTTCCATTTAAACGTTTTTCCACCAGCAACAATAACATATTTTTTGAAATTGTTTCGAACAGATTTCAGTAGATGGGGAACATCATAGAAAAAAAATACCTTCTCCCCATTTTCTTCTAGAAATGGTTTTTCCTCTGTGATACCTAATAAATTTCTGTATTGGACATTATTACTTCCCTGATCAGTAGTGACTACTTTCGGAATGAAACCAGCACCCTTGACTTTGTTGATCGCGGTCAGAAGGATGTTTTTTAAACTCTGTCCTGGAATAGGCCCATTTGAAAAAAAGTAACCTATTACCTGTTTGAAATTTGTTTTAATACCTCTCATCATGATAACCAACACTTGGTTTGCTAGAGGGATATCCGATTCCACTCCTGTGCCTGTACTGCTTACATCAAACTTCCAAGGTGCTATCCCTTCAATGATGTCACCAGCAGCATGGTATGATACTGCTTCTTTCAACGACATTTCATCCATGACCAACGAGACAACTTTGTCTTCTGTACGCATGTGTCTGCTTTTCATATTCAGCAATTGCAATATATTTTCTGCAAACCCAGGGCACACAGCTATACCTCCCAACCATCGCCGTAATGAGCGAACAGTAGGCAGGCATATAGTTTTCCTCAGAAATCTGTATGCACAGGCGAACAATAATGAAGAGCTAAAGCAAAACTCTTGTCTGACTCAGTATATCTTCGAGCCTTCAGTTTTTTACATTTCAGTTTTAGCTGGTGGAAAAGGAAGCTATCTTTATCTTTGAAAACACTAGCCCAACAATTCCCATCTTCAATATCAGTACAAGTTCTAGGGAGTTCTTTAGTTTCTTTTAGTTTTTGTATTGTTTTCTTCAATTTCGAAATTCTGCTTCGTGCTAACTTCAACTTCCTTACCTCAGCTTGCATTTGCAAATAAATAGCAGTACTATTTCTTTTTGGTAGCCTCGCATCTGGAAGAGGCCCTGAAAACAAAAGTTAAATTACAATTGCACTGCATCCCACTTCAATCGAAGTTACATTTGTCACTCTGATAAAAAAAATATAAGTCACCGACTGCTTATTATATTCGCTGCCCAACCAGTTTGTAAATATTGATCGCAGATGTGAGAGATCATTTCAATGCTATGTGATCATGCACCACAAAATAATGTTTTGGTTTAGGCAAAACAGACAAGTATTTCAATGAAAACAAACATAATTCCAACACAAATGATTTGTTAACTGCTGCTGTACAGTACACAACATAAAAACTGACAACTGCAATTAAGTATTTTCTCTGACCTCGAGCACACTTGCTGGACCAGCAAGAGTTACAATTGTATTTGGCATTGAAAAAATTTAAAATTTTTATTTCAGAAGGCCACACCAGAAAGATATGACAAGCACAATTAGTTTTGTGAAGCAATTGGCATACTTAAATTGATTAGAATATGGCCTTGTACATAAGCAACTGAAGAGTTTTATACTTGGTACTGATTATGCTATTTAATAACACACAAATCTGGAATCTTGAAGGAGGAAATATCACAGAATTTTACCTGAATTTTCACAATTTTGTGGCAGTGTATTTGTTCTGTTTGAACATCTAGAGGGGCTTGATGTATCCAACCGAGGCCGTTTCTTTGGACTCCTCCTGGAATCTACCTTCGTGCTTCCATTATAAACATGTAGACTTGGAACAACTCCTTTTTTTAACCTGGAAATGGATTTCAAAATAACATTAACACACTGATATTCTTTAACAAACAATCCATACCAACTATAGCAACCAGCTAAGAACAATAGTACATAACCTGACTTGATATACACAGGTGGGAGGAGGAAACAATATGAATTATGACAGAAGGTACAATTGTGGACTGAAGTGAAAAAAAGAAAATATGTGTGAGACAAAGACTGTGGGGTTTACAAGCAGAATAGTGAAGTGTATGGGCATACATAAACAGATGGGAGGGGCAGGAGCGAGAGCATTAGAATAAGAGTGAGAGATTTAAGTCAGTGCTTAAAATCCAGGTCTTTAGCACTGGTACAGGGTGACTAATTAACATGGAGTGACAACAGAATGAAAGGGTGGGGGAACTGGGAGATGCCCAAGAAAACCCACCAACCAATGGCATTGTGCAGCATATTCCTACATGGAAAATTCTGGGGCATGGCCCCACTGTGAAATGAACCAGGATCGCACTGGTGGGAGGTAACAGGACTGACTCGGCCACCGTGGCCTTCCTGGCAGTTAGTAGGGAGGTGCAGCAAAATGGTGCCTGTCTGTGAAAATAAAGGCACATGAGATGAAGAATGTGTAAAACATTAAAAAAATGTTAACGTGCTTTTTCTTGCGTTACCAATAGATACACAGGACGGATATGATATTACACTAGTAGGTTTGAATATTATGACGTTTAATGAAACATTTAGAATTTATAATGCTTATACGTTGACTACAGAAGTAATGAATTATATTGTGATTTAAAAATAAAATTTGTTCTGCAAATAATTTCCAACACTTCTACAGTATGCAAAAATTTTACATGTAAACCTGTACAGTTTCTTAGTGGGTGTTGTAAATGATTTCGACAATCAGCGCATGTTGTTGCAAATGCAGCCTAAACTCAAAAACTGTAACAGACACTGCACTGCATTTCTTTCAAAAAGCTAACACAATTATGGAACAATTAAACTGACTTTAACAAACTTTCTCAAAAACCAAACATTTAAAATATGTACCTGTAAACAAAACACTTACCCTTGGGATTTATTTCTTGGATTTCTAAAGTCATCATCCTTGAAATGTATTTCACACACTTTCAAATATTTGAGACAATCTGGACCTCTAAGTTTGACACTTTCATCAAGGTCAGCTCTCTTTGTTTTGTGCACCCACTCTTTATAGCTGCAAACAAACACAGAAGAATATTTTGTAACTAAAACATTGAGATGTATGCCTTATGTTTCTGCACACTATTGGCACCCTTCAGGGCTCTCCCCACCATACCCAGGCCCATTCTTCCCTTGAAAACTACTCTTCCACCTTACCCTTCCACCCAAGGTCTTCCTGTAATACAACTCCCAGGTACTTATTACCGTCGCCTCCCCATTCTACTGATCTCCTCATCTGTAAAAGAGCCTGCTCTTTACCCTCTTCTTAGTGAATCTCAATACTTTCATCTCCTTGACATTATTCTTCATTTTATCATTGCTTGATGCCCAGGAAGCTTGCGATAAAACTTTCTATAATTACAACTCAAAATGTAAAGTTAATACTGTTTCACTACTTATAATTTAAGAAACAGGCTACTGCATACAGTTTGAATTCTTTTCAACCTGAAATCTCTTCAAAATTTTACAGCAAAACGCAAACAACAATGTACTTACATGTCAGACTTCGGGAAAGAAAAAAATGACTTGGCATCCTTCTGAACTCTGTAATTACTGCACCCATACATTGCGCAGATACTGCCGCACGTACCATATGTCGGCGGATCCATCTCAATTACGCGTTATAAATTATTTACCACAAAATAATCACCGTCAAAACATGTAAACAAATGGGCTAACAACATTACACACAACACTGCCCGATAGGAGCGCTGATCGCAGTTGTTTCCAATATGGCTACCGAGTGTCTGGTATTCCTATTTACTGTATTTGAGGGAGTCTAGAGCGAAATCCCAAAGGCCGCCCCAGCAAAGAATTTCAGAGCATAATCACAAAGGCCACTCTGTGGAGAATGAGAGGGTTGAAGTAAGGGAAAACAAGTCCCCATCCAATATTACTGCTGCATTTCTTCAGATTTATCTGGGAGGCACATTTCGACCTAGCTTAAATACAGCTTCGTCAGACATTGGTCACTGACAAAGCGACAATCTTTCCCCAATACAGAAAAACAAGCCATCTTGTGCCCTCCCCAGTAATTCACACACTAGAATATTATTTACTTATAACATATATATCACTGACACACATTTTATATGATCCAGTCATTAATAAATCCATATGCACTGCTATAACCGTTCAAAAGATGCGTGCTGCCATCTATGATATGTTTGCGGCATCACTTGTAGCCTATATCCCACGGCTGGTGTAGAGAAGCCTGTTGGGATACGGCTTTCTTGGCGAAGCGGCCATGTTGGTTGCAGAGAGAGGAGGCCGAGGACAAATATAGGACACAACAAAATCATTAACATATAGTAAAAATAATAAGGGGCCCCAATATACTTCCTTGTGGTACCCCGGATTTTAACATATCCCCAATCCGAGTAAATACCTCCCTCATTTTGATTTAATAGTACCTTTTTTATACATTTCTTTAAATAAGAGCTAAATAATATAAGTTAATTTCCTCTTATATCATAATGTTCAAGTTTATTGAGTAATATTTCATGGTTAACTGAATCAAAAGCCTTTGACAAATCACAAAAAACACCATATACATGGACTCCAGAATCTAAATTATTTGATATAGTTTTAATTAACTGATAAATAGCCAATGTGATGGATTTATTTTTTTGAAAGCCGAACTGGTGAGGATGTAAAATATTATTAGTCTCAAGAAATTTTACTAGTCTTATATGCATAATTTTTTTTAATGTATTTTTGAAAAAATTGGAAGTAAACTTATTGGCCTGTAATTGTTAGCATCAGTTCTACTTCCTTTTTTATATAAATGTATTAGTTTAGTAATTTTCATTCTGTCAGGAAAAGAAGCTTGTTTTATTGAAGCATTTATGATATGAGTTATTGGAATTAAAATTTGTTTTGCACATTTTTTTAATAATAAAAGATGATAAGTTATAAAAATCCATTTATGTTTTATTACTTAATAACACAATTGCTTTTGCAACCTCTCTCTGTTACAGGATATAGTATAAAATTAACATAAATTCTTTTAGTTTTCTTTAGAAATAATTTGGATGGTTCATTGTATTGGTAATTTTTTTTTTTAACTGTAACCCAAGGTAATTGAATTATGTTGTTAGGAACTACCTTACTAGATATAGGTATTAGAGGTGGGTCGAAAAGTATCAACCTGATACTTTGGCACTGATACGCGCCTGTATCAGGAACGGCAAACGAGTACACTTGAAAAGTATCAGAGACTTTAGTATCAGTTCAGAATTCAGCTGGAACAACACCACGGCCAATGAATACAGTACCCGATCGCAGATGACGGTCACTTGGGCGGAGCTTGTGAAAGGGGAGGGAGCAGGAACGACGAATAAGGGATAAAGAAGGGAAAGAATGTAGGGGAGGAAGCGCAGGGGAAGGCGTTGAAGCCTTGAAGGAGAGGCGCAAAGCGATATTGTTACAAGCAGGGCTGCCACTCATGGGTTTTTCCACCCAGATCTGGGTTTTTCCAATGGTGTTTGGGTTTCTGGGTTTTTAAATAATGAATTCCAACAATTCTAGGTTTTTTATAATTTTAATTATTTTTATACCTAAAACAATAATAAAGGTAGTAGCTACTGTATCTGTTGCAATATCTGTTTGATAAATGCAAACAAGTCTATGTGTTTCACACACAAAAATACATATAAACACAAAACTAGTTTTCAAGAAGCTAAGTCGAATATTAAATTAGACACATTCTTCAAAGAGGCTTGCAGAACACAAAACCAATGCAACAATTAACCTTCAAACCAATCTTGTAGAATCAGACTCTGAATAAAGACTAACGTACATGATGCAGTTTTATAAAAACAATTACCGGTTTAAAGGATGCAGTGATGGTGTTTGTTTTGTCATGTATATATTTGTAGGTTTTTTTATGATATGTACTGGTCCAAGAATTACTTATACAGCCATTTTGCTGCAGTGTAATTTTCTTGTATTGGTTGCATTTAACCGTTTTCAGTCTTGTAAGGTAATTAATTGTTTTATATTAAAACCAGTTATGTTTATATTTTTGAATTAGTACGCAAACATTTTCAACGATAGCATTTTAGACGCATCTGGGTTGTTTACCCATGTGTCTGGGTTTTTTTGTAGGTTATCTAGGTTTTTCATGAATATCAGAGTGGCAGCCCTGGTACAAGTCGTTTTGTTTATTGTCCTACTTCAAAGTACGCTCAGTGCGCAGTGCGTGCACCGTCTCGTTCAATAATAAAACTAATGAAATTTTAATATTAAAAAGTACATTAATACAAGATATAATATTTATATTTGTGCACCTAACAGCTATGAAAATGCAAATAAATTCTCAGTTGACACTAATAACAGATGTAATCAACATATGGACTTTCTTTTTTCGAAAACAATTAGTAACTAGTGTTTTTATACATTAAAAATTCACGATTTTATCAAAAATAAAAAATAAAAAAACAGATAGGTACATTAGTGAGCATACTATATCAATGTTTACGTTTCAAATGTTTCTTCAGATTAGTCGATGATTTATAACTCAGTTTTTGTTTACACAAATTACAATTAGCAAACTCATTATTTTCCGTGAAAAAATTACACAAATGAAGTCTTTTTCGTGCACTTATCCATTCCTTATTTCACTATAAAGATACTAACTACAAAGCATGACAGCCCGCAAAATGGTGATACACGGCCAGGACGAACTGCAGTGAATGTTGAACTGATTGATACTGGCTGTATCAGGCGGGCATGAGAGTAACAGAGGTAGAGAATTACCGGGCGTGATAAATAATGTATCAGATTCTCCTTCCGGTCGCACGGTCTGCGTACGCGGAGCTTTGTTGCCTCCTGGGACCGTCTGATACAGAAGTATCAGAGACTTGTACCTAGGTACATTACTGTATCAGTATCAGGTTGGGACTGATACCGAAAATTGCTGTCCCAACCCACCTCTAATAGGTATTAATTAAAATTTTAGAGGCTAAGTTTATCTTATCATTCTTAATATCATGCAATCCATGCCTTGTAAAACATGTTCTAGGAAAATCCCTAACATCTATTACTCGTACATAATTTTATTTACTACACAGTCAGAAATTTTTCGTTAGTTTTTCTTATCCCTATCCTGGTTTGATATAAACTTACTTGTGCAATGTAATTCCCGTCTGCTTTTTCGCTAGCCTATTTGTACAACCATAAGCACAACACGTCATTGTTTTATTTCATTAAAAACACGATTTCAAACCTATATTCGCCGTTTGTTTTGGTCGCATTAGTGGGCGTGTCCCAAAAAGCAAAATGACTTCAGCATCCACGCCAAACAACCACTCCCTAACTTCTTACCTCTATGGTTTATCTATGTTATGTTCTCAATGCGGTGGTGGCTCGGCAGAATGTAAATACGGCTGCCATATTGGTACATTGCACGTCAAAGTTTGTTTGGTTACATATTCGCAGCCATGTTTCGTGTTATATCTTTGGATGAAGTTTTTTTTTGTTGTGGCGGGGTGGGGGTGTTTTTGCCAGAAAAAGTACAAAATACAAATATACTTTGAACAGAAGTGTAGGAAATGTTATCAATCTAAAATCGTTCGTCCTGCCGGAAGATGCATAAATTCGTTTCTAGAACTGCTACCTTATTTGTAAGTTTCTTATAGTCTCCATAGAACATAATATGTTATAATATATTAGAGTCTCGTTTGTCCGTGATAATCCAATGATCAGATTGCCGGAAATTTTTCATAATTATGTCCGTTTATCAAAACCTAGCCAATATTAACTCTCTTTGAACGGACGGATGGAATTATATCCTCAACAAATACTTGAAAACCACTGTGTTTATTTTAAAAGTATTTTTGTAGTATGTATATTTTTTCGCTGTTTCTGTATTATGTTTTTAACTTGCCTATAAATAAGTTTTTTAGTTTGATATTGACGAAAAAAATTGACTATGCACTGGAACTTAAATATATATATATATGTATTAATATTTAAAAAACTTTTTTAATTAATTATAATTGCTTATAGTCCATTTTAATTGACACCATACTTTTCATAATTTATTTAAATTCCGTTATCTAAACAGTGTTGTTTGCATAAAAAAATGTATTTTTATTGTTATATTTCATTTCCACAAACCATTGTGGTGTATGGTTTGAAACAGGTGTGCAATACTATTAATATTTTATTGATGTGTAAAAGGTTTAAGGTTCAAGTGGGGCTCCGTGGTACAAACGAGATATTGGCCCTCGGGTCATTCCATGTCAGTTCAACCACACCATGACACCCACCGTCTCAGATTTTGACGAATTTGGCACGGTTGTTCTAGTCATTGATGTAAGTAACCATATACAAATTTGTTTTGCTTTATCTCTAATGGTTTAGGTTTTACAGCCCCTCAAAGTTTATGGATTATTGGCATTTTAATCATCTGGCCGCTGTTAACTAAATTTTATGTCCGATGGAAAAAAATTCATATTTTTTTTATTTACTAATGATTTTGTCTGAAAAAATTTTTAAGTTTGGATCAATGTAATAGGAATAATATAAAAAAAATGAATGAAACTACTAAGTGTTTATTTGGAACCATAAAAAAATCTCAAAGTGTAATTTTAATGGTTATCGAAACAAAGTGTAGAGTTTTACAGAAAATGGTAAATCTCATAAAGGGAAAAGGATAATCATGAAATCTCTGTTTGGTTTTTGTTCTAAAATATATGTTCTACCATATTTAAAAATAAGATTTGTGGTTTTTTTACTCCTTTGATGATTTTTTTCACTTCAAACACTAAAATGAGTTAATTATTTTGGTTAAAAAGCTGCTTTGGCCATTATTTGCCTGCCTGTGTTTCTGAATTATATACAGATGATGAAAATACCATATTTTCCTTTTGGTATCCCACACACATTTTTATAAAATAAATTACCTTACTTGCTGCTTCCTGTTTCCCATGCTGTCAAATCCTGCATTCCTGCCATGACATCAACCTGTTCCCTTTACACTCACAAATACGAACAGAACTGACCTCAGTAATGAGATTGCAGTTCAATTTAAATATAATTATTAAATTACACTACATAAAACATTAGTGTGTTTACTTACACATGCAATACCCCTATGTTATTAAGGCTTACAGTTCTTGCGGTTGTAATACTGTTAGGTCATCGTACTTCAAAATTCTTCTAGATTGTCAAATTTTGATTGGATATTTGTCATACATTCTTGTGAAAACTGATAGGTTCTTCCAGTCATTGTTTTTGGCGGTTCCACCATAGCAATAATGTGAGGAATGGGCACAGCACATGTACGAGTATCTTCTTTCTTGGGCCAAAAAAAGGATGGCGATGGTCCGCGGGGATGAAGAAACTGTACCGTGACATCTTTTTGTTCAGCATTTATTTCATTCACCATGCCAAAGTACCAGAAGCTGTCATAAACACAAGCAATAAAACATCTAGGGTACAAATCTTCTAATTTCACAAGATAGTTTTGCTGAATGCTAAATAAATGAAAAACAATAGCTGCTTTTTCATCCTTGCTAATTCTTCGAGCCTCAATTGTTTGTGAATCATTTTGTGGCTGAAAGTTGTGAAATGATCTTTTCCCTGGAAGAGTTTGAACATCTTTGAAGCCTTTCCATAGCAAGATGAGTCAATTTAACTGCTTCTTTAGTAATAAAATGGAAACTGATATTTTCAATTAATTCTGGTCTTGCAGAAGTCAAACAGTTCAGCCACCGTGATAATTTGTTTTTCCAGAGGTCGTTTAAAACTTCCCCTCCGAGCTATGCATTTTACCCCCCTATTCCGTCGCATTCCGTTTTGCCATGACTGGTCGCAAAAAATGACCACTGAGCTCTCAGTAAAAAATCTTTCTCATGTAGACACACGTTTACGAAGTTGTATTTATTTTTATATTGTGCTGCACACCCATCACTAAAGTAATGAATCTCTTTAATGTGTGGGTGGTTCTCTTTCAAAAAGGCAGTCATAGTTTTTTGGATTTCGTACCCCATACTTACATCATGTTTGAGGTTATCAGATATAATGCAAAAAGGTAGAACAAGCTTTTTGCCAGTTGCATCCTTGCAGTGAATGATTACAGGATGAATAGTGCATGAATCTGAGGTCCAGTGGTAACCTGGGGCTTCCTCTTGTATCGTGAAAGCATAATTTTCACTGAAGTCCATTGAAATTACAGCTACATTGGAAAGAGCTGTTTCCTTTAAAATTTTCAAAGTAGATGCTTGTGATTTGCCAATGTAAGAATGAGGTACTAATTTGTTTAGTTTTTCAACTAATGTTTCTATAAATTCAACAACAGAGCTGGAACCAGGGTTGGCACAGTTTTTTCCACTGGGTGGAAAATACTGGTAAATTCCAGGTTAAAACCACCCTGGAATTTATTAGTTTTTGCCAGTATTTTCCACATAGGAAAAAAATTATTGAATAATGAAATTTATAGTAGTATGCATAAGGAAGATTTAATATTGACTTATTACAACAAAAACCTGAAAAACAACCACAGTGTCTAGAACTTAAAAATCATTTCTCAAGTTTTTCATATTTACAGTGACTCATTTTTGTATGTTCAAATGTTTTAAAATTTGTGAACTCACATGTCTCATTCAACATCATTACAGACAGCAAAAAAGCCAACAAAGTACTATAACAATAACATTTGTCAAGCACAAAATACATGTAACTACAGTATTTATGTATTATACTTTACAAATATATAGATTCCATAACTATAGTGGAAGTATTCATAGATTACAAAAAAAAAATGTACTAGCAGTCTCTAATGACTTGGCTTTGGCACAATAATTCATACAACTCAGTTCTTGCAGTAGCAGTGCCTTCATACTAATAGTACAGCAATATGGAAAAAAAAATTACAAAATTTACTTGGTAGGCAAAAATAGTACATAACATACTATAAAAATTAAAAAAAAAAAAAAAACTACCACTCAAAATGGGTACTTCCAATCCCTTCACCTTTTTTGTAGCTGTGGTTTATATTTTTATAACATGTCACCAATTTTTTGGCAGTAGTCAGGCCAAGCCTATTTCTAAGTTTGCTGTGAATGAATGAAAAGTTTGAAAATACCCTTTCAATAGAGGCTGAGCTTGCAGGGCACTCAAACAGGTGAACTATGAAAGATGTGAATTTATTGTCGATATCCTTATTCTTTTGCATTGCTTTCCACCATATGAGGGGGTCCATTGCTCTTGCATTTGCCGAGAAAGAAGATTTAGGAAAAGGACTGGACTCAGCTTCAAAACAAATTATGTAACGTAAAAAATCTGGATTAAGAGATGCAGCAAACACTCTGGCTTTTTCCTCGTTGTCAGGTGATAACATTGGCAAAATTGAGCGGCCAGGTTGCATGAAAATTGCTAGATAATGAGCTGGGGTTACAGCTTCATTAAACCGCTTTGAAATTACATCTTGATACGGTGTCAATGCAGGTTCCTCACACAGAGAGAACCAAATTGCCAAGCCATTTGCAATGTTGCAATTTTCTGCTTGACATCTGTCCAAAGCTGTAGAAATAGGTTTAAGCTGGGCACATAAAGTTTTCACTTCTTTGTAGATTGCAACATTGTTAACAATTCTTACAATGTTTTCTTCAATGTCATCTTCATGCTCTTCACAAAATTTTAACATACATGGTCTATTTGTGATGAAAGTTTCAAGGCACACAATTTGGCTGTTCCAACGAGTTTCCCCAGGAAGCTGAGGTTTGCATGAATTTTCAGCTTCCTTTAGCCATGCTGCTGGACGGTGATGATTCCGAAAGTATTTTTGAGTTTCTGTAACATGCTTCACAACTGGAGTAACCTTTTTGAATATTTCTTCGCCCAGTAAATTCAGATTGTGTGACATGCAACCATATGATACAAAGTAATCTTCTTTAAATTCATCTTCAAGATTCTTTCTCATGAGTTTCATCTTTGCTTCGTTATCGGAAACAAAACTTGTAACTTTACATGCAAACTTTTCATGTGCCTCAGTAATTGCATCTTTAGCTAGTTCAAAACAATATTGACTAGTCTCAGCATTTGTGCCAGCATCAATTGCAGATAGAAAATAGGACTTGCTACCATTTGACAAAACATTGGCTATTACTGGATCGTTGTGTAGGTTGCTCCACCCATCTTGCATCAAAGTAACTGACTGACCGGATAGTTCAAGAGATGTTTCTTGGTTGAGCTGTTCATACATTGAATAAAGAAGCTGTCCAGCTAGTGGCTTTCTGTTAGGTGGTTCATAACCAGGTCTCAATTCCTTCATATCGATAAATGCACCATGCTGTACAACACTAAATGGTATGTTGCATGCAAAAAAGAACCGGACTTGTTGATTACCACCTTCTTGCATACTGAAGTTCTTACTGCAAAAGTAGTAATTGGTTGTTGAAACTTTTTTAATGTGCCGGCTGATGACACTAATGTCTGAGACTGCAGTCCACTTGAGCTTGGACAACTCTGTGAGCTGGAGATAAGATTAACAGTAGATGGTGCTGGTGCATCCAGAACTACTAAATTTTTTGAAGGAAGAGCATGAATATTTTGGTTATCCCCATTAAAATGGAAGCTTTTTGAAAGAGAGTCAGAAATACAATTGGGTTTGTCAATAATTGACACACTTGAACTACTAGGCCTTACTGAATAAAATGTTAAGTCCATGTCTTGAACATCTGCATACTACAGTCTGCACATTACAGTCATTTACAGGTACATGTATTTGTTTTTCATTTCCACTCTTGGAACATGCATGCCAATGAGCTTTCATCCTAGGAGCTTTTGAACTAACAAATGTCTTGCACTTTTGTTTGTCTACTGCTTTCCATCTTCACAAATTGTTACACTTTCAAAGTATGACCACACAATGTCTTTCTTCCTCCCACCAATTCCTGGTCTAGTTTTAGAACTCATTTTTACAGTAAATTAATTAATAGATGTATAACATACTGCACATTACACCACAGTAAGAAAACATTCAAACAACATTGAGGTTATGTGTTAAATTGTACTCAATTGTTATATGCTGTCCAGTGTGGCCACTTGCAAGTATAAACATTAAATTTCCCAAGTGACATAGAACTTACTAGGCTACCATACCATTTCTGGAGGTGTGTACATTTTTTTCATAGAGTAACTTATTACATTCTTAAAATGATAATTTAGTATTTTAAACATAAACCTGTTTTTCATGAATTTTAATAAATATAAAAAAACAATAACATGCTGGTTTATTTAATTTTTAATACCTAAATAAAAGAAAGCAATCACTGAATATTTTTCTTTAATACTAGCCAATATTTTCCAATAAAAGCCAATATTTTCCAATTGGTACCAATAAAAACCAATATTTTAAGTTTTTGCCAGTGGCATGGAATTTACTGAAAATTAGTGGCATTTTGCTAACCCTGGCTGGAACACCTTATCATTTCAGTTCGATCTGTGGAAACCCACTGACTGAACTCAATAACGTCTTCATTGTCTTATTCTTAAAACTTTGTCTGTAAAAAAAGGACAAGGTTATCGTTTGATGAACATTTGTCACAATGCCTTAACATACATTCTCTTGTTGCTCCTTCACAGACCGTGAGCAATATCAGTTCTTTGTAATCTTCCTCTATACCGGCTCCATGAATCAATAAAATAACATTCTGGTGTATTGTGCACACGCATACTAAGTGTGTGCCACTGGAGGCAGCTAAAACGCACCATTTAGGTCTCAAGAAACAGAATTTTGAAAAACCTATTTTCAAATGAGGATGCTCCCATTTAAAACTTGAGTATAGCTCAGAAAGATTACACAAAATCAAACACTTTCTCTCATAAACCTTTTTTCCTATACTCCCTACATCCTTCATCCCTGGCAGAATTCTACAATATTCATCACTCTGATAAAATTGTTTCACTAAATCAATAGTTTCAAGGCTTAGCTGTTTCCTTTGCTTAGGGTCTGGTTCGCCTAAAAAAAACCTTGTCTTTAAACACTTGTTGAGCCTTACGAACAGAATAATCAGATGTGTTAAAAGTTTCTTTTATATTTTTTCTTGACCACAACAGAGAAGCTGGTATTGTCAACATTTGAATGTGTTTTTTTCTTGATGCACCAATAATTTCCTTTTTAATAATGTTCACTAGTTTATCCATGTCTTCACTGTTCTGCAACATACTTTTTTCCAACTAGTTTTTTTTCTTCTGGTAGATCAACTTCAAGAACAGTTTCAATTTTTGATTTTACTTTTTCATGAACTTTATGTAGCTTTTCTTTAGCATAACATGATTTGCTATGATGACCAAATGCATGTAATTTCATTGGTGAACATCCAATTTCATGAAGGGAAGAATTTAGCTCGTCAATTACAGTATTTTTTTGAAGTTGGTTTAGTTCATCTCTAAATGTTAGTCCTTTATCCATTGTTTGTCCATTATCGTGCTCATCATTACTTTCAACCTTGTCAGCTTCTTTATCTTTTAAAAGTTTATTCCTGCAAAACGCACAAAGTTTCTGACCAGGTTTAATCTTGTACCCTTTTGATAAGATGGATTCTACTCTGTTGTACAGTTAAAACATGAAGTGCTTTTTTAATAACAGTTTTATGTCTTTTGAAAGGATCACAACACACCTTTTGTAAAAATTAATACTTCTTTAAAAACACACTTTCATGGTGAAGGCAAACAGCTGTTAATTTTAGGATTCACATCTTGTCAAAAAATTCAAATATTCTTCAGAAAGTTTTTCAATACTCTGTATAGACTTGTCCTTGACATAGTGTAACAGATTGCAATCACTTTCAGTAGTTTCTCTGTTTCTCTGCACTTTTTCTCCATTGTTCAACAAAACATAACAACAATGCACTTTGCTACTCACTTAGTTTAATAAAAACACTTAAATACTATCAATAACACTCATTTACTGAAATGCTTAATTGACTGTTATGTATAAGCACCAATGAGCCATTCCATTTCAATTCAGGCAGGAGCGTGTCAGGTCACCATCTCGGATTTGCTTTAAAAAATTACAGCAGTTACAACCAGTGCAGACAAGAAGTATGCCAAAAGGATTTTGTCCCAAAAAATTTTTTCCCCATGTTATAGCCTTTTGAAGTTGGTTCGAAATCAAAAAAGGTGGAAAAAGGGGTGTTTTTTAAATGAGCGGCATTTCAAAACTATTATACTGATTTTGTTTATTTTTTTTTATTTTGTACCTATTATAGTGAACTACAGAGGGGAATAGTTCCAATGAGCCCAACGACAATATCTTTAAGGGGGGGAAACTAAAGAATTTAGCAAAAAATTTGAATTTTTTTGAATTTTCAAAAAAAATTTTTTATGTGGAATAATCAATTTTCATAAAAAGTAATTCTGGTAATATGTGGACCTATTACAGTAGTTTTACAGGAAAAATTGTTTTTAATTCTATGATGCATGGAATTATTAAAATTTAACTTTAAAATTTTCAAAATTTGACAAAAGTGCCATTTTTGATTGAAAATTACTCAAAAATCCCATATTTTAAAAATCTGAAAATTTGTAACTTTGTAGTCCTCACCTTTAGTAATAGCATGCACTTTGTTGGATAGTGTGTTTTTGCCTGTAAACATTTCTAGAATTTTTTGAAAATGTAATTTTCTTACATTTTCTAAGGTCTGCACACTCAATTAACAAATGTTTTGTTAGTTTCCAAAAAGTGAGATGTAATTTGTAAATTGGGGAAACCTTGGGAATTACAAAAGGAGAGTCTGTGTATACATTATCACATTAACATAATATGCACAATACATATACACACATATAATACATATGCATACTCTTTAACTTGCATGAAAACCAAAATTTCAAAGTAAAATTGAAACCAACAATATGTACCTATAATTAATTATATGTAGACTGCTTACCCTTCCTCAACTATATGTAACATATATTGACAAACTTCCTAAAATATTATTTGGCTGATTAAAGACAGTAGATCTGCTGGATCTTCATCAACTCAGCTTTGTCGAAAGTGTGGAGTCTTGCTGATTGTCCAAGTGGAGTAGGATTGCTTACTGCTAACAAAACATTTTGTAGTGGCACCGGACATTCATCCTTCTTCTTTCCAGATTCCTGTGGCCACTGAAACCCTTTAGCTGGACCATGGGGATGCATAAAAGACACTGTCATGTCGTTCAACTCTTTAGATATACCAGTGATCTGTCCCATCCACCAATTCTGATCGTATACACAAGCAACGAACTGGCCTACTTGGAAATCATTTATTGAATAATGTGTTTTAATCTGGTTAGATTGTACAACTATTTCTATTTTATCTTTAATTGTGCGTCCCATGTATGTCTCATTTTTAATCAGCCAGTAATGTTTAGATTGTATTCCAACAACTGGTTTTACAGTAGCCCATTCTTTTTCCTTAGATGACCTATACGTTTGAATTGTTTTACTTTCAAGAGCCAATAGAGTTATCTTTGGTACAAGGTTACCTACTTCAGCAACAAATGAAGCAGAATCTCTAATGGCATTAACACACTCTGCCCGAAGATTGAACTTAGTTGCAAAGTGTTTACACAAACCACCTATTGCATCACATGCACTTTTGCCATGCCCTGTAGCAGAAAAAATCCATTTTTTTTCAACAGTTTGAGTATTTTTACATAGTTCATACAGCTGAAACCTATTTTTGAAATGTCCAGCTGCCCCATCTGTAATGTACACTATTGAACTCAAAAGTTCTAACTGACAAAATTTTGAAATTTCCAGTTTTATAACCTCTAAAGCACAGAGAACGTGAGCAGAGTCGTGAGCTATATCATCAGATACTATAACAAAACTTCTTATTTCCGCACCAAAGTATGCAACACAGGTAAACAGTGAAAGCTGATCAGTTTGCCAGTGGTAAGTTTGGATTTCATCAGGCAATACAACTGACCAGTTCTCAGCAAAATCAAAATGTAAAACAAGAGCATTATTTTGTTGGACAGAACTTCTTGCTTCAGCTATTCCTTCCCTTTGTATTTTCCTAATGTAACTGTGAGGAATAGCTTTTTTAACCCAATGCCTTACATGTTCCAGAAAATTATTTACAGATACAGTTTTTTTTATGAGGTCACCATGTTCCCAAATCGCAAATGTAACTTCTTCCCCTTCATCCAAGCCAAAGTTTTCAACAGTTAATGTTTCTGTGCCAGGACAGTCACCACACTCCTCGAGCCAGCAATCTTCATTCCTTGTTTCGTCACACAAACACTTCAGTAGAAGATAGTCTTCATCAATTTGGTTATTTGTTACATTTCGAAGAGCTACACAGATAAGTTGCATGTTACTGCAGTAAATACAAGAACACACAGTCTGTTCTGGCTGAATTTTCACCCATCTTGGTCGTAAGGCATAAAACTTTGAAAGACTAATTTCTATAAGAGGATTATCTTTTTTGAATGCTTTGTATGCCTCTTTGATGGACCTTTTCATGAATCTTTTAACCTTTTTTACTTTCTCGCCATTACCATCCTTAATGCAAATAACATCTTTTTTGTTTGGACTTTCCCTTGAACAGTCTTTACTATCTTCTAGGTAATATGATAATGCTAGATCTTGTACCTGTGTAGGTAAAGGATGTCCACTATAGGGGTCAGGTTGAGCATAAATTCCCTTATTTTTTATAACTGTGCGACATTTATCAATGAGGTACTTTGACACTGAAGGTAATTTTTCCTTCAATACAGTTTTACTAAATGTTTGTGGTACCAATGTTAGTAGCTGTACTTTTCCATTGTAGTTACAAGTATGAAGAGCTGAGTCAATATTCGAAAACCATAGACTACAATTGACACACACAGGCATTTCATCATCAGACTCACTTGAAAGATGCACGTGATATATGTCTTGTAATTTGTTCACAGCAGAAGTTTTTAACTCATCAACTAATTTTATCTTCTTTTTCCTCGCATAACCTTCTCTCCTATCCAATCTCACCTCTGAAGGGGATTTCAATGGTGATACTTCTACATTTAATGTTTTAATGAGACTGCTATTTAAAACACTTACTAGTTCATCCTCCGGAATAAAATTCTCTGATGTGGATGTTTCTTCTGCATCTTCAGCAAGTTCCAGAAATTTCTTTTTATAAAAAGTAACACAGTTGCTACACAAAATATCATTTTTATTTACTGAAACAGATACACCCACAAACTTTTGAATATCATCTGCTAAATCATTCACCTTACACATCCTCACACATTTACTTTTATACACACTTTTTTTGTGCCTTTTAATGTAGTCCACACATTTAATTCTCTCCGTACTATGAAAGTCAGACATGATTTAGTTCACTAGCTGAACATCACCCATGAACACACACAACACAACTGTAACAGCAAAAGTTTGGGAATTCCCTTGTAGTCTTGTAGTTGATTCCCCCTATGGTCACCAGGGATTTCCCTCAAGCTACCAGGGATTCCCCTTACAGCAAGCGCCTGGGAATATTCAGATAGGGACTCCCCCTTCATATTTCCCAAGGTTTCCCCTCATACAAAACCAGTTACAAATTATCACATACTATTTAGATACCAACAAAACATTTATTAATTGAGCATGCACAACATACAAAAGGTAATGACATTATATTTTCAAAAAATTCTAGAAATGTTTACAGGCAAAAACACACTATCCAACAAAGTGCATGCTATTAATAAAGGTGAGGACTACAAAGTTACAAATTTTCAGATTTTTAAAATATGGGGTTTTTCAGTAATTTTCAATCAAAAATGGCACTTTTGTCAAATTTTGAAAATTTTAAAGTTAAATTTTAATAATTCCATGCATCATAGAATTAAAAACAATTTTTCCTGTAAAACTACTGTAATAGGTCTACATATTACCAGAATTACTTTTTATGAAAATTGATTATTCCACATAAAAATTTTTTTTTGAAAATCCAAAAAAATCTAAATTTTTTGCCAAATTTTTTAGTTTCCCCCCCTTAAAGATATTGTCGTTGGGCTCATTGGAACTATTCCACTCTGTAGTTCACTATAATAGGTACAAAATAAAAAAAAAATCAACAAAATCAGTAAAATAGTTTTGAAATGCCGCTCATTTAAAAAACACCCCTTTTTCCACCTTTTTTGATTTTGAACCAACTTCAAAAGGCTATAACATGGGGAAAAAATTTTTTGGGACAAAATCCTTTTGGCATACTTCTTGTCTGCACTGGTTGTAACTGCTGTAATTTTTTAAAGCAAATCTGAGATGGTGACCTGACACATTATCTTGCTAACTGCCTGAATTGAGGTGGAATGGCTCCAATCTTACTTCTTTCATGGCAACTTCCTGTGACGGACTGACATGGAAGCTATATTAAATAATGCTGCTGTGAAGGGAAGGCAGGTTCGGACATGCACAAGGTCACACACAGCCCGCCTTGTTCTCTCTCTATGCACGGATTGTATCAGTTGCTGGCCTCTATGCTTATCTCCTGGGAAGATCTTGCATCTGGATCTGGAAGAGGGTGACCACAGAAGGCGGGGGAAGGGGTGTGTGAAGTCCGCAGCCAGGCACAAACACAAAAAAAATAGGTAAACTACACTGGCAGTTGTTTAGGTATTTTCGAGTGGAAAAGGAACAGGATGGTGTCATGGCACGAATGCAGGGCTTTGACAGCGTGGGAAACAGGAAGCAGCAAGTAAGGTAATTTATTTTATAAAAAAGCATGTGGGATACCAAAAGGAAAATATGGTATTTTAATCATCTGTATATAATTCAGAAACACAGGCAAATAGCGGCCAAAGCAGCTTTTTAATCAAAATTAAATAATTAACTCATTTTTGTGTTTTGAAGTGAAAAAATTTATCAAAGGAGTTAAAAAACCATGAATCTTACTGTTTAATATGGTAGAACATATCTTTTAGAACAAAAAAAAAAACAAGAGATTTCCTTTATAATATTTACCATTTTCCGTAACTCTACATTTTGTTTCGATAATCATAAAAATTACACTTTGAGATTTTTTTATGGTTCCAAATAAACACTTAGTAGTTTCATTCATTTTTTATATTATTCCCGCTACATTGATCGAAACTTAAAAATTTTTTCATACAAAATGGTTAGTAAAAAAAAATATGAATTTTTTCCATCGGACATCAAATTTAGTTAACGGCGGCCAGATGATTAAAATGCCAATAATCCATAAACTTTAAGGGGCCGTAAAATCTAAACCATTAGAGATAGAGCAAAACAAATTGGTGGGCCATTCCATTGTCACGTACGGGACATTTGTAAAAATTTTCATACCGATAATTCTATAAAAAATTATATTATAAGGGGTATATTCATGTGTTTTCTTGGTTTCTACAGAAGTTACACATTTAGTGTAAATTTTCAGCTTAAGACATGATAAGAAATACCTTTGTTAACAACATATTGCTGTCAAATGTAACCGTCACGTATGGGACACATATAGTCAACCATTAGTTTCAAGAGGACACGTTTTACTGAAACTTTAGCCCGAATTCTAGCATGATATTCTTGTATTATTTTTTGTGAGAACTTATAAGAATAAGAAAAACAGACATCAATAAATGCATGAAAAAACTCCAATAATGAATCAGAAACAATTTTTTTTTCTGTTTGTCACGTACGGGACAATGCTGTCACGTATGGGACATTTACATTAGTAAGATTGTGCTGAATAAATTTTTCAGTAGAATATTAAATTAAGTTGTACTTTCTAGGCTTCTGGGTTGTAGCCGCGTCAAAATCAAAGTGTTCATCGACGTTTCAGTCGACGTTACAGTCGCCATCATCAGGGAGCAGATTAATTGAATTAATCTCTCCCTGATGATTGTGACTGTGACGTCGACCGAAACGTCGGTGAAAACTTTGATTTTGACGCGGCTACAACCTAGAAGCCTAGAAAGTACGGACAACGGCCGCGAAAGCCTGCGCTGTTTATTGAAATAAGTTGTGTTGAAAAAAAATTAAATTTACACAACCTGACTCATAGAGATATGTTAAGCGAAATTGATTAAATGTAACTAAATAAAATGATAGAGTAGTTCTACCTGCCTATATCCTAACTAAAAAAAAAATTAATAACAAAACTGTTACTCTGTATGGTCATAAAGATCACTTTAAATGTCAATAAATTTAAACAGTCCTCTGTTGTTCACCACTACTGGAGGAGAAATCTCTCTTGCTACATCTTCTTTTAAATAACAAATGCAGTCTGGTTGTCGAGGCCACTTGAAGTGATGTGGGGGACCTGTAGGGACCATCACTGACACCTGCACTTGATCTCCGCTTGCATCCACCACTTCTCCAGGGTACTCTTTTCCTTCGTAGCATACGACTACCCATTTTCCAGGGAAGTTGAATAGATTCCCTTTCGGATTGGAGAGTGCAATTTTTGTAGACAGTGCATTGTTTTTTGCATAGAACCCTGACGAAGTGCTACATGTAATAATGTGGAATTCCTTGATTCCTGGGATCGAAGGGACATTTCTCCAAGGATTTTGGGATAAAATTTCATTCCTAATGTGGTCCTCTTCTATATACCATAAATGGCTTTTGGTATCAAGTTGTGCAGCTACTTCTGCAAAATCCTTAGCTGACTGTATTGTGCATCCCTCCCCTTGCGTCATCATTTTCATTCTTACTAAGCGTTTAATATTGCCACCAACACCATCTACTACACCTTTACCATGAGATGTCGCAAAGTATTTCCAGGTAAATGTTCTGTTGTGTTTCTGGTTCAATATTTCCAATGTTTTCACCATGAATTTATTTTTAAACTCTGAAGAGGGCCCATCACTCCAAATTATTTCTTCAGAAATTGCAGAATTTTCTTTAAGTATTTCTGTGTAAAAGAAATCCAAGAACACAAAGACTGTGTCCTTATCCTTATTTTTTGTGTCTGAACAAAGTATATAAGTTTTGCAATTTCCATTACAAAAAACAGCAGCAGTGAATAAAACAACACTAGCACGAGACCACAAAGCACTTTGTATTTCATTTTGATACTCACAACTGAAAGACATTGCGAAATCAACCTCCAGAACACGCTTTGTACCATTTGCTTTGTCCTTCTCAAACTCATCATGTTGTATTCTTTTGGTGTTTACATGGAGCATCATTTTAGGCATATCTGCTATCAATTTTTCATATATATATATCACCTAAACAGTCTTCTTTTATAACTAACTTAATTTTGTTTTCATCATTTTTCTTCCATTCTTTCCAAGTGGTTTTAGAATCTGGTTCTCTTGGGACTACCATTCGTTTCCCATTACTACAAACTTCACAGAGGTTCTGCCAACACAAAGAGTTCAAGCTATCATTGCACAACAGATTTTTACAAAATTCATTGTTGTATGTATGTTTTAAGGCCTTAAGTTTTAAAATGAAGTTCTCGTGTATTCTGCATTTACACTGCTCTGCAGGAGTCTCTTTAAGTAACAAAACATTTTTTGGCCTTAGACTACAAAATTTAGAGTAACCAATTTTATAATCTGGATTTTCTTCTTTGAATATATAAAATGCTTCATGCAGAAACATAGTCATAAAGTGCTTTTGTAATTTAACTTTTTTTCTATTTTCCCACACAGTTAATACATCTTTCATCCCTGGGCATGTGTATACTATATCTGGACGATAGAAAAAATTTATAACAGAAGTCTCTTCTTTACAACTGTTTCTAGTTCCAGCAATACTTTCTTCCATTGTCGTAGTCAGTTGAAGACCAATGCGTTTAGCAAGACCTGTCACAACAGCTTTTTGTTTTCGTGGTGAGTTTGGTAAGGCCCTTGCAGTCTTCCAAACTGCTTTTGATAATGTCTGCTTGCAATTGTAAGGTGTGCCAGAGGAAGACATATCAGAACTGTTTGCTTTTGCTGCATTTTTAGCATTTTTCTTTGCTCTCTGAAGTCTTTTCCTATTTCTTTCATAAATTTTTTGGGCAGCCTTGTCTTTCACTGTCATTTTCTTTTTCTTATTCTTTCTCAGTTCCTTAATCCGTTTCCTTTCCTTCTCAAGATAACCATCTGGATCTGCAGTCTTTTGTTTTTCCCTCATTTTTTTCATCCGAGAAGCACTTGTTGTCTTCTTAGATTCCATATTTGTCACTGAAAACCAATTAAATTGATTACTAAAAGTAAAACATTGAAATAATAAATTTATGTAACACATAATATGTTATTTTAGATAGGTGAATATTCTACATATTTTGGGTAAAACATTATATTTTTCATATGTCCCGTAGGTGACGTCACGTACGGGACATGATTGTATCTCAAAATTTTTATTGTTTTTAATGCAATTAAAACATATAAAAATTAGGTTAGCTACCTGCATTCTAATACAGTTTGAATTTATATAAGTAAGATATAATAACAATTTGTTCCTGATGAAACATGAAACATAACCTAAATTTGTCACGTACGGGACATCTTCAACACTCACAATTGAATAATTAATTTAGTAGCAATAAAATGTTATTAAATTATTTTTTTGCAAGAAATATGTTTGTGCATAACCTATATTTTGAACTTAAATATAAATATACATTCATTTATGTGACATGTACTTACCAAAGAACCTGAAAGTAGCCTCTCTATGAGCAAAATAGAAACAGTTGAATAGCAGCCACATTAGAATCAATAAAACAGCTGTTCAATGTTAAATGAGTCAAAATTCAACATTGTCTGTCAAAGACCATAACTTTAAAATCTTTTACGTAATGTTTTCTCAACCAGAAAAAAAAACATTTAAATTAATAAAACTTCCTAATTTTCATGGAATGGCCCTGGTATGGTTACGTACACCAATGACTAGAACAACCATGCCAAGTTTCGTCAAAATCTGAGATGGTGGATGTCAAAAATAGTTTTTTTTTGGTTGATTTGGTATGAAATGACTCCCTCCTGACTCCGGCGCTGACACCTGTACCTGTACCTAGCCGGCTCTCAGCGTCGGGCACGCTCCTACCTAACCGCAGTGGGCTCTTAGGGCGTCCCACACGCCGCTGATCGGAGGAAGGACCCACGTGGTCCCCAAACACAAAAAACACGTGATTCGTTTAAGTTGGTTTATTTAGACTTTACACGCCCTCTTACACTCCTCTCTTTACATGGTTGAAACGCCCGAGGCACGAATTCGTATAGATTGAGGGCTCGCAGCGGGAAACATGGCGCCCTTCGCGCCGAACACAATTACCGTTATCATTTGTAAGACTGTGTGTCCCGGGTTATTAGAAAGAATAACATGAACCCTTTTACAAAATTAATACATACATACCCACGACCAGACTTTCTGTAATAACTATTTGTACATGGAAAACAGTTTAAATAAAGTTTCATATTAGTTCCGTCACCGCCCGCTAGGGAGTGTCATTGGCCGTCTTGCACTTACTTTACTAAAATTATCTAATTAAGAATCAAAAGAACACTCACTCGGCTGACCTGCCGTAACAGTATTTAGGGGTTGAAAGAAAAAGGCTTACAATATTAGTTTAGGTGTTATAGTGGTACGGAGCACTGAAGCTAATTACCCTCTTGCGGCAGTTCGTGGCGCGCAATTCAAACACACGACTACGTGCGTGTGGGTACAAATGCCGGGCAGGATAGGGATGGGGAGGGAAACGGAGGATGACCAGGCTCATGGGGAAAGCCCCGGCTGATGTCATGATCTACTTAAAATTTAAATTATGAATTCCACAAATTCACCAATCCAGCAAATTCCAAAACGTCCAAGAAACCAGTCGCACAGCCGATTCAAAACTCGGACATGCTTCTCGAAACACCAGATGTTCAAGATACAGACCATACAATGAATGAATCTGACAAGCCCTGTACGATTTCCTAGAAATTTTCATGTCACAGCCACTTAATTCTTACAAAAATCAATTACCACAGAAATGAATACGAAACAAATTTAATTTTACAATTCAAGTTAAGAGGTAGGTACTTGCTTGTTAAGAGAGGCGGCACGGCATAAATGTTAGAGATTTTCAGTCAAATTATTCAACAGTTTTATTGAAACAACTAATTTGTGTATATCTGCAATGTGCCAGTCAACTTGTTTTATAAGAGACCAGCAGAGATACTCAGTCACTCAATACTAGGGAGGGACTAGATGTACAGCATATGACACTTTATGAACATGGGAGGGATATTAACGTTGCTTTATTAAAGAAAATAGAATTTTTTTTAAGAATCAACTTTATATATTCATTTTATAATAATTTTCAGATTTTATTTTCAAGCAGCCTTTAGTAACACAACTATAATACTGTTTGTAGTTGAATAATAGTCTTAGGTAGTATTATTTTAACATTGACTTGTAAATGACACATAACTCTTACCATAATTTTTTTTGTAATTTACCTGCAATTTTTTGTCCTTACTAACAAAAATCAACAGAAATTAAACATGAAATCAAAAATACAATTATTAAATTATAAACTTAGCATTTATTGGCAATGTTAAACTAAACAAAAATGAAATCTCTTACCATAAAAACTATTCTAAAGGAAACTAACAAAAGTCAAACTGAAAAATTAAAATGTAAAAACATTTTTTTTAATAACCCCGCTCATAGACATTAATATTCTCCTTTAATGTATAGAACATTTGCTTTCCTTTCATTTTTAGATTTTTTGGTGGTAGTTCTATAATCTGGTCCTATGTGATAAATGAAATATAATTATCGTCAATTTTGAAATTCTTTCCAGTGTTATCATAGATTTTATAGAATGTTTCTTGAACTATCCTATTCTTAAACACATGTGCACATGGCTACATAACAGTATTGTGTGTTTCTCTGTAGAAGTTTGACCAGCACAAAATCGCCATTGCCAAACGATTTATTCCCAGATGTTGTGGGAATAGGTCATCTTCTAGCTGTCTCGTCTTTTTGCAAAATGATGGGTCAGAGAGCTGTGGAAATTCTCGAGTCTTCCGCATGTCTTTATGAGATAGTGATGCCATTGGTTCATCCTCAGAATCATATATGGATCCATAAATATTCTCAATATGAAGACGAGGTTTAAGACTAATTTACAATACATACAATTGTGCACACAGTTAACTTGCTTAAAACTAAAGTGCGACCAATATAACTGTGGCCTTAATGACATTCTGCATGCTGTAATACTTCTAGTTTTGTTTCAAATACGCTCTCGAGTTCCCTGCCACTGGCTAGACTGAAGTTCATCACGGCCCGGTCTGTGGCCCGGCAGCATACACGTGGACGTAAAAACATTTGGTCCTTTAAGGTGGGCTCACAGTTAATAAACATAAGCGAGTGCATAGCAGGCCATGGGCACGACTGCACACGTATTGTGCAAAATCTGTTCATACTTAAAATCTTACTGTTAATTTCAGCCAATGAAATTTCGGAAGGATCCGAAGTCTGTTGGCAGTGATAGTAAGTAACTATATTAACTACCAAGTGATTATCCCGTGACATCCGACCAGCAATTTGTTAGCCCATTTTTTCAATGTTTAAATAAATAAGGCTTATATAAATATTTTTGTTAACCATTCTAACCACGACACCTTTATTTTATTTACAAATTTTGCTAGGTAATAGCATTAATTAATATTTAAACCAGAGATTTGTAATAACTTGATGATTTCTTGCCACAATATGATTGGAAATATAAACAGTTCTCTAGTCCTGCCAAAATGGCTTGCTACTCTAGTCTCATTTGTTGTTGTGCCATGCGTTCGAAACAGGAATAAAATATATTCATTTTCCTTCTATGCGCATGACCTTTCTCCCATGCACACAACTGTCCTATGCACTATTGCGAATCAGTATGTTTGAAAACATGGTGGTCAAATCTTTTGTGCATGACCTACTGTTACTGTTATTTTTTTTAATTGTTAATCTAGCTTTAACACCCAATAACCACAACTGAACTTGCCATAGCTAATGTTTGTACAACAGCCGATAGTGTAGTCAAACCTGCGCGTGCTTCTCTTCTCCCCCCCCCCCCCCCCCCCATGTAGCTAACTGTATCCCACGGTACATCCGTTGTTTATCGAGTTGAAGCAACTTTTTTTGTGCTGATTTTGTGCTAACTGAAATTTACAGACGAGCTTTTCAAGACTGGAGCAGTAAAATTAACATTGCGCTAAATGAATTTTAGCAATTTGAAGATTTGCTAAGTGAGAGATTAGTGTAACAGTTGATGTCGTCCGGGCCTGCGGCCCCTTTGAGCCCGATATGCCACCGCCCAAACACCACCATCTCTGTTCAAACCTCCCGCGTGTGTGTGTGCGTGTGTTGGTAGCCCGGATAGAGGGCACTTAGCTGCAGTGCGCCGCACCCCTAATATGTATTAATAATTATTGTAACCCTTTTCTTTTCGCCCCAAAATAGTGTCACGACGGCTATGTATGTGAGTGCCTTTTGTTTAATTTAATTTGAGATGTTTTTGTAATAAAATGCGTGCAAGCACGGACACGGACGCTCCCTAGCGGGCGACGTAGGAACTAGCATATAACTTGATTTAAACTATTTTCTACCACATAAGTAATAAGTACACACAGTCTGGTCATGGATGTGATGTGCTAATTTTTATAAAGAGTTTATGTTATTTTCCATTATAACCCGGGGCACGCAATAGCTAAGATGTTAACGGTAATTGTGTTCGGCGCGAAGGGCGCCATGTTGCCTGCCGCAAGCCCTTGTCTCAGCCCAGTCTTCTTCTTCTTCAGCCGGCCGAGAGCGGACGTCTCTGCAAACACCCCGAGGACATCACCGTTGTTTCACCGAGAAGTAGTTCTGTTAAGTAATTTATTCAAATCGTTTTCATTCTATCCGGGGCCTCTCTCGGTCGGAGAGACTGTTTAATTAATAATTCTTTACTCTCCGGAGTTTTTAGTCATCCGTGTAAGAAGTAACGACTTGAGGAGACCACGTGCGTGGTTCGCCTCCTCACCTAAATCGATTCGTGCCTTGGGCGTTTTATAACAGTATCACGGAAGGATTGTGTAAGGACGTGTAATGTGAGTTAATAAAACCAACTTAAATGAGTCACGTGTCTTTGTGTTCGCGGGGGGGGGGGGGGGGGGGGCACGTGGGTCCCTAACCTGGTCAGCGGCGTGTGGGACGCCCTAAGAGCCCACTGCGGTTAATTAGAAGCGTACCCGACACTGAGAGCGGGCTCGGTCAGGAACAGGTGCTGGATTAAACATCAGGAGGGCTAATATCTCGCCGCACACGGGCCACGTAACGCCCTGAGTTAGAGTATCAAGCCGGGTCCACGTGCCCATTCACGTGGTGGCGCCCACTAATTCCACCAGTAATTTGAAACTTAACACCGGTACGCCCTCACAGTATTTATCGTATGTAAATAACAAAGAAATATGAGCATCTATGCACAAAAACAGTGGTGAACTTTAGGTTAATAATCACCAAATAAAACTTACCAGTGGAGAGATCATTCACAACGTTATCGTAATGACTGATGAAATGGCTGCGTGGCTAGCTCGCATGATGCTTGCTGCTAACTTCACATACAATGATTGTTCAAGGTCAAAACTTCTAGCTACAAAGTAATCTAACGCAGTTTTTAAAGGAATACAAAAAGCCAGGGGATGAGATGTGAAATAAGTGGGACAAATGTAGACGTAAATATTTATTATGAAAAAGAAATAATACATAGTGTTACTTGTTAGATTACAATAATGTATCGATCCTATTTTTTAAAATGAACAATTTTGATATTTTGTTAGATTTCTATGTAGTTAAAATTACTGATACACAAACAGAATTAGTTAGGGGACAGACTAAGGGAGATATGTTTTTCATGTTTGAGGTACTATTGTGACTAAATTAAGTACCTACATTTAAGTAATGAATTAAAGTGAATGACCATTAAGCTTCAGTCAGTTGAGATACTGAACACAACACTTCACATGTAATTTTCCAAGCAGCTTCGACATTGTGTAACAGATATTGTTTATATTTTTGGAAGTAGCTTACATTGTAAACAGTACAGTAGGGATAATCCAGATCACTGATAATTGTTATCAGACACCGGGCCATCACTACGGTGAACTACGATGGTTTCAAACTAACTCCACTCTGTCAAAGTGACATCACTGCATTTCCACCAAAATCTTCACATAAACAGGTTCACAGACAAACAGAATAGAAATTTCATTTTACTATCCACAAACAGTTAAAAAACAACATAAGATAAAACTGTGTGTCTACCTGTCACGGAAAACAATAAGACATTAAATAAGGAGGAATGGCTCTGGGAATCACAAACTTCAATATAACCCCCCTTTTGATAACTAGCATTTTAATTTTATTTTACCTGGCTTTGTTTAAGTATATCAATATTAAACAAAATAATTGGAGACTGTCCAGTTATGTGTAAATTATCTCTGAAAAGGTTTTAGCCTGTGAATTTAAAAATCTCTATGTAGCAAATAGTAGATCCAGTTCATATTACATTAGCTTATGTTTAGTTTTGTTTAACTTACACAAAAAAAAATTACCTTATGATAAAAGTATTGAACTTAGTAGTTAAGTCCAGGTATCTGGAGATAGCCTGTATAGCATAAATGTATATCAAATAAAAAAATCTTATACCTTAAATTGTTACTTGGTGCTAAATATGTGCTTGCTGATAGAGGGACAACTTGAAATATATAAAACATAAAGAAAGGGCTCATTCACAACCACATAAAAATGTATTTATCTCAGGAGCATGTCTTGCATTCTTGCCATCAATTTATAGTAAATTTATAGTAAATTTATAGTAACTATTTTGCCATGTTCAATTTTATCATAAATCATATTATTATTTCAAGGGGATACTTAATTTTACTTTATATAAATGAATTTTTCCTATTTATGGTATGAATATTTTATAGTATATTGTATAAACTGGAAATAGCTCTGAAATTTATGTTTATAGACTATTTTTTAAATTCCAATTTGGTTATTAATTAAATTGGAATTATCTTCAAATTGAAAGTATGTTGTGTTAACACAGAACATAAGTGCCATGAGCAATGGGACAGGTATTTGTTCGTACTTTCTTTCAAAATGTTTGTTGTAATTTCTTTAAATATTTTTTGGATGAATCTGTCCTGTTTTCAAATTCATCTTTTTTTGTTTATTTATTTTGGTCTTTCCCCATGAATTACAGTGTAAAAAGCAATATTATATGTCAAAAAATGTTTATAATAATCAGAAAGGATAGAAATGAGGACAATTTTAAATTAAATCAACATTAAAACAAATAGGCTTGTTTTTGTAATGATGCTGAGCAAGAATAAAAATTATTTCAAATAAAATAGCATTTAACTATTTACTTTAACCTGCAGCATAAACGAATATTAAAAAATTATTTACTAGTAGAAAAGTATTAGTGTTCTGAATACTTACACTTACAAGTTAAATATTGCCTTATTTGTAAATAAAAAAATTCAATCAATTTATAACTAGTAGTTACAAATTGGAATTCAAATAATTTTTTTCATTTGCTATTTCAATAACTTTATAGTATATATTTTATTAAGTGTTATTAATAATGACAATTTTAGTGTTCTGTATCGTGTGCATTACTTGCAGTTAGTACATGTTTAATTCAGTCACTATCAGCCATATAATCTCAACTATGTATATCCAAGGTATAGAAGTGTCTAGCTGCAGGATAACACAGACTACCAGTCAGCGTACTGACATGCCAGGTGGTGTGTGGTGTTGTTACAGGCAGCACGTGAAGTTGACTGCTCAGAGCAGAAGCCTTTCGAAGCGGTTTTTCTCCCAATCAAAGAGGAGTTGACATATGAACTGGTGAGCACAGTGCTTTGTGTGAATATTTTTCAGAACCAATAATCATTATAGTTAAGTAGTTTACAAATAAGAGTTTCCAGAGACTTCTGAGCTCAAATAAATTCAACAAACCTGCAATTTAAGTTTGGAACATCTGTGTTGACAAACAGAACCTATTGCTCAGACTTTTAACAACAAGGTTACTCACCCTTCCCAATTTAAGAATGAGTTTCTTAAATAATTAATAATGTTTTTATAATCATTAATAACACGTATTTGGTTTTCTATCATTATGTAAATTACAGTTGTTTGTTCTTTTAAGAGGTATTAGTGCATTTTTAAAATGTATTTTAAACATATTTCCCATTAATGTAACATTTTTAATATTTTAGATGAGTTTTTTTAATAAAGCAATTGAAGTAATTTTAGTTGCATCTTGCTTTCTCAGTTAAGTTTTCTTGTGCTTTCTCTTTTTCTTTTAATTTTTTATTTTGCTATGGTGGTTAGAAGGCAGGCTGATGCAGTAGTTTTTCCTGTTACATCATAAGCATTAGAGAGAGAGAGAGAGAGAGATGTGTATTTTTTGCATGGGAAAATAATCAAGTGATGTCTTGTGTGGGCGGTTATTGTCCATTTTCACGGCCAAAAAGTGTTCTGTCATTTGTTGAAAGTGTAAAGTTCTCTGTGATTGGCCTACAACTCCGGCCACGACATCAGCTGTAGTTGTTGGTCGCCATGTTAGTCATTACTGGGGCACCTGCGAGTGTAGACGTGTTGGGTGACGGCTGCCCAATTTAATATATTAGTGAACTGTCGAGAAGTTTCACACCTGCGGTCGGGGCTGCACTGTTAATGACAACTGTACGGCCACAGGCGCAGCAAAGTCCTAAAGTGAAGCCTGTCTGTCAATTGGTGGCCGTGCCGAGCAGACAGTCGGTGCCGTGCGTCGGGAGCAACCAAGGGACAATCAACCAACATTTTTAATATTGTGCCTAAGCCATGTACAAAGTGGTTTGTGCAAGTGTGGAGTTGTTTTGTTTCTGCAAGTTTCTTTATTGTGTACTTTATTTCTTGTACGGGGGATGGCGGCCTTTGTGGCTGGTGGTTTTTTTGTGAAGGATTAATAAAAAAAGCATTATTAATGAGTTTATGTTCAAGCACCAAATTTTCTATAAAAACTTTTTCTGTGAAACTTGATTAAATTTCTCAAGAGTTTTTTCGTATTTGCAATCTAGACCAACAATGAGCTGGCTGGAGGTCTGGAGTGTTACAACTGTCTGTACCTCTCAGGCCTCTCGCTTTTAAAACTTATATATATTATATATATAATGACATTCACATAGCTATACATCCATGTTTTATTTTAAGACATTTTACATTTTAAACTATTGATTGGGTTCAGCCACTCATAATTTACAAAATTATATATTTATATTCCTCATATACACTTTTTTTTAACATTTTAAAATAAAGTACTTTATAATTTCTTTAAATTAGTTTAAGTGACTTTTTATCCTCTTAACACCATAAAATAAAAATAAAAAGTAAATTAATTTATTAAAAGAAAAAAATTGTACTGAGGTTCTGATATTATTGAAAGTTAGTACTTTACTTCATTTGGTTGATTTGTTTATTTTTTCTCTTTAGTTTCCTTACTAGGAGTCCCTAAATTTAAATAATAAATTTATATATATATATATATATATATATATATATATATATATATATGATAATTAAAAACATTATAAAATTTGGTTTTGAAAATCAAGTTATTACCTTTTAATGCATTTAAATAGCTCAACATGCAGAAAAATAAAGGTTTTTATAGTGGTTGTCGAATCTTTCATGTGTAATACTAAATAACACTAGGATTTGTACTTATCTGAATGATCTTTCATTTCGTATGTACAGTGGTGGGTGAGGATTCAGTATCTGCTCTAAACGCTTGCAGCCGGTCGTCAGGGCAGTGTGCAAGTACCACGTCCATGTGCCTGTCCTGCAGTAATATCTCATTACCGGGATCAGAATGCCGTGAATCAATTATTCAACATTGGAACAAAATATTTAATTAATTTCTTGAGCATTCACAAACAATGTTAACTGTGGGTGTTGTGAATAATTTGGAGGTAGTATTGTCGGGATGGAGCTGGGCTACCAGGTGGCATCTTAGTAGCCTTCAGGTACTGAGGACCAAAGAATACTGCAATTATGGCTTCGTGTCTGGTATACCAATTCTTGGACCCTGTCTGTGAACAAGCCAAATCCAAACTATTCCAGTAGTTAAATAGGCATAAATGCCCACAAAAAGGGAAATGGTCTGGGAAGAGAATGGGTGTCAAAAACACACCAAACAGGGTGTTGCAGTGTGGCTTCAGGAGAAGTCTCGCCGAGGTGCCCGCGAAATCCGGACCGAAACTGGCGCGGTGGACGCAGAAGCACTCATAATGTAAATTTAACAAAAAATTTAGCAAATGATAGAATTCTTTTTAGTAGAGCACAGTCCGACTGATAGCTTTCTAAAGGCTGAGGGAAAGCATCCCTAGATGAGGTGACCACATCCTTGTACTAGTAGCGAAGTTGAATAGTACTGAGGTGTGGCCGAGAAACAATCCTGTCAGTGAGAAGTCGCGCTGATAAGTCTATTGTATGGTGCCTGTGACACTTAATTAAATCAGTTCTTCGCCTTGGAAGAAGGAGGAGGATACTTTGTCTAAAGGGTCGAAAAGTTTCTAAGATGTTCGAAGGAGGGATTGCGAAATACTGACTTCGATATCTGGACGTTGGTGTTAGTGCCTGATCGCAACACGATCTACTGGGGAGTGGCCGAAACAGAGAAAAAGTAGACTTGCACATATCACACGAGACTACGTCAAAAGCATGGGGCTTACGGAGGCAGGCCGTCGCTAGCCGGGTTAGAACCGGTCAATGCTCTGGGCGGTGCTCCGTGGAAAAGAGGGTAGGGGGAATGGTGGCTTGTGAGAAATGTCTTACCCGGAGCGCCTATACTTGCTCGAGAGCCCTGGAACCTTAGAACAGAGCATTACTATATTCCCTCAGGGAAGATTTGAGAAACTGGCTGCCCTGAGAGGCTGTAGCCACAAGCAGTCCTGGTCACGAAAGCTAGTTGAATATCAATCGCTGGTTGTGCACTGGGGCGGGAAAAATACGAGACCAAAAAGCTAGCCTTGCAAAGATCTGCAAAATCTCAGATACGGCATTGGAAACGACTCGAGGAACTAACCTTACAAAAATTAATTGGGTGTCTACAGTGGGCTGAACAAGTTCAAATTTTAGTTAGAAAATTCCTGCTAAAATGATGGTTAAAAAATTCAAATTTAAAATTGTGCCGAAAATCACTTTTGGAGTCACATTTTGAACCAGATTCCCCTAACTTGCACAACCCAAGTGCAATACATCTTCACTTTTGGGTATGGAACCAGCTCTATGTAATAATCTCTGTCAAATTGTTGTGTAAAGTCTGTCCACGCATCTTGTATCTCCTTACAGCCATCCCTCTATGCAGGTATCATTACTCTAATCTCGCTGAAGCGCACACTGTTTGCCTCCTCTGTCCATTAACTTCCTTCTCCACTGCCACACACGTTCTGACCTCGTCACCTCCTTCGAGCCTGCACTCGCTGCAAGTCAGCGTGATTCCTCCCAACAGCTGCAACTGCTGATGACGCAACACGCCTCTCCAGGCGGCCGGCCAGGAAGCAACGAACTCTGAGCTTGCGATGCTAATACACACACATGCCCCAGACTACCTCGAAATTAGTCCGATGTTAATTTTCCTTACACAAATTATTGTTATTAATGGTATTGAAGAATGTGTGTGAGCTGTACCGTTGTCAACTTCAACCAAATAATAACTGGGTATTATTGATACCGGACGCAGTACTCAGGTACACACCAGTAGAATTTAGTGTTTAGTATATCCTTTCAACTTTCAATGACCGTAACTTTATTCTTTCTACACTTACTGCATGTTTAGATGCAGAAGTTACAAATGGTTCAGCACACATCACATGAATAAAGCCTTTAAAGGCTTATTTACATTACTGTTGTTAGTAAGATTTTATTAAAATATTTCTTTGTGTATTTTTACTCTTGTATAAGGGATAGCAAATTAAGTTAAATAATATAATTATAATTTATTAGCATGTATATTGTTTTGAAGCGCCCGCCGCGCTTCTGTGACGTCATCTCCGTGCCGCAGCCTTCCTTTCCTTCTCCCCTCTTAACCCCTCTCCGCCTCAAGGTGCCAATTTCCCCTTCCCTTTCTTTCCCCCTAGCCTCTCCTCAATTGTAGCGACTGCAACGCCATCTAGCGAATAGTATAAATGAGCGCGTATAACTTTTAATTGTCTTTTTCGTGGGTCTCTCTTGGTGGAAGCAGGTCGTCTCTGGCCCGGTCGAGGGGCAGCTCGTCTAGGTAAAATTCTTCAGGAGACGGAGTTAGTGTGTGCACACGATGGCCGTGCGAGTAACGTAAATATTAAATATGCTTGCCAGCCTTGATTTTCATGTAGCCATCCCTTTTGACTTTGACCTTCACTTAATTTATTTTCTGTGTAATATTTTCTTTTGTTTCTTCTTTCTGCTGGAAGCATTTGCTTACTCCCTCCTGCATGTGGTTTTGATTTTAGTTGCTGCGCGACTTGCATTGTCGGCAGTGGACTCTTAACTTATTTCAACGGCATCCAGACCACGCTTTGATTGCTTTTGGTTTAGAAGTAAGCACGTTAAGTGCCCGATGCCGCCCTTGTATTTTTTTTTTTTTCATAAGAGCTTTCAGCTCCGTATGACGTAATTTTACGCATCGTTTTGCCTTGATTTTGCCCTCTTTCTTTTCCTCCCAGCTGTACTCCCGACCGGAGCCATTTGGTTAAGGCATACCCCCCGTGATCTAGCATATTTTGTTTGAGCACTTCTCTGTATTACGCTTACCTAGCCTTGGCAGTGAATGTCATCATGACGAGACCCACTGAAAATTGTAGCTGTAACAAACCATGTAACCGATCCCTCGCTTCTCTCTTGGGCTTGCATTTCTGTCCGCGGGACTACGCTCTCTATGAGTAATAGATATTTAATATGTTTTTTTTCGAGGAGTGCACAATTAACGTTATACTAGGTGTTGGTTTATTTTGTAGTACATAATTCCTTGCCCCTACACGTGTTTGGACCGCTCGTATAGTCTGTATGTATATTGAGTCAGTTCCTAAAGTTGTTAACAGCAACGTACGTCTTGTGAATCACGTGTGTAATGACATAATGTTCACTATGATTTTGGTCTTCGCTCGCCTCCGGGCCATAACGTAATGCGTACGCACGTATACTTGAATATTGGTTTCTCTCCTCTCTTATAGTGTGTGGTAACTGAGTCATAATTTCGCACAGAAAATGAGAAAATGTCTATCCCCATTGTCAGAGGCGACTGTTTTATACTGCATGATCCAGGGCATGCCTAGGAAATTCAACTTGTAACGGAGAGAGAGAAAGAATGTTAACTTGTTGCTTGTTGCTTGTTGTTTCGTACGACTGTAAGAGATACGCAGTAGTAGTTTGTTTGTTGAATCAGAGTACATTGGGCACAAGGTTCACCCTAGTTTTTTCCATAAGTAAGGACTCAGTAAAGACATAAGGAGTGAAAATCATTGTGAAGGGAATAAACTTCATTAAATGTATGCTAATTTGTATTTGCTACGCACATGCCTCTAGCTGGCATCGAATCCGTTGACAGTGTATGTATATGTGTTAAGTTTGCGAAATTATAACGTTGTTGAGTGCGACTCATGTTCTTTATTTGTATTTATGATTTATCACTTTCTGCTTAACTGTCTTTTCTAGCAAAGACCCCACACACGATTTTCTTGTGCCCCCATACACTTCGCTTGCATGAGTAGGATAATCAGTAGGAGTGTTTGGTGGCGCATGGATGCACCCTGGTGGTATGCTTAACTGGATACCCCCACGCTGCAAAGCTGCGCTACTCTGCTTTTTAGGCAGATTATAGTGATAATTCCGTTTGTATTGTTTGTTTCGGTGCACCATGGCCGTCTCCGTGAGCTGGGTTTACCAGTTGCACAAGACCGATTTGGCGCTGCATCTCGAGGAAAATGGTCTGCCCGTGGCGGACACCGATACCGTCGCCGAGATGAGGGCGCGTTTGGTTGACTACCTGCGTAAATCCGCAGGAGCCGCATCTGAAGTCACGACCAGGCAGCCCCCAGCTGATGTGAGTCCTTCCTCGTCCTCATTTTACGTAAAACTTTTTTTTGCCGCCCTTAAAACCATCCCGTTCCTGGGTGGAAGTGATCCCAGGCAGATCTTAGATTTTGTGATTAAGGCTGAGAGCCTGCATAAATTAAATTTAGTTCCACTTGAGGCTTTTTTGAAAGCACTCTTAAGTAAAGTTACGGACATCCATGTACCTCTGTTAAATGAGGCCATTGCTCAGGGTACGAGCTTTGATAAGTTTAAAAAATCACTGGTATGTTCAGTGTGTCCGCCTAGGGTTCTAGATGCCTGTAAGAGGGAGCTAGTGTGGCGCTTCCAAAACCCAGATGAAACCATTATGGAATATGTCACGTCGGTTACCGCGTACGCGGGAGCCTTAGAGCTGGGTACCCCGGAAGAGGAGTTTGTCCAACTTATTTTGGGTAATTTGGCCCCCGTGGTGTGGCAGAACTGCTCGATGCTCGCTCCTCCCACCTCGCTCGCAAGCCTACGGACTTGGGCGGGCGAAGTGGAAAGTCGCCTTGTTTCTCTTGCTAAGTATCAAGCTGAGTTCCCGGCAAAGCGCCCCAGCTCGGTGAAAAATGACTCTCGTTTTGACGGACGTATTTTTACGTCGCAGTCCGCCCCCCCCCGTTCTCACTCCCCGTAGCCCGAAACTCCGTGACGTGGCAGACACCTCCACGCCTCGTGCGTTTGACAGCCTGCCTCGCGGCGAGCGTTCTGCCCATTTCACGCCTGGGCCCGAGGCGCGGGCCGCAGCTCGCGCGGCCATGAATTTACCGCCTGAGGTAACCGCGCCCGTGGGCTCGCGGTCCGCGACCTTGACCCAGTCACGGCAGCTAGTGACCTTGGACACCCGCCGCGGAGCCGGCAGGTGTGCCAATTGTAGCGCCTTTGGACACGTCACGTATGAGTGTACTGTTCCGCGGGTGGAAATAAATCAACGTAGATGTTTTCGGTGTAAGGCAGTGGGACATTATAGGAGCGACTGCACGGGAACTGAGAGACAGCCTCGTGCGGAAAACTAATCTGGACGGGACGGAAAAGAGGTCGTATCCGTCGGCTACTCAAAAAATCCTCTGAACCCACTCATTTACATTTCCTCCCAATTAAAATTCAGAAACATTTATTTCCAGCCTTAGTCGATACCGGTGCTACCCGGTCTGTTATTAGTGAAAAATGTTTCATCACATTAGTGCAGTTGTACCCTCAACTTTCACAACGAGTTGTATCGGATGATTCCGTAAGGAATATCGTTGTCGCTAACGGGCAAGGCATACGCACATGTAAATCTATTATAATTTATTTTAAAATCCATGGATTTTCCTGGAGTTGGCCGTTTGTCGTTGTCCCCGGGATTTTGCCGAATCTAATCCTTGGCTTAGATTTTTTGGGCAAATCACGCTGTCGACTCAGTCCCGCCAACCATGAATTGCAATTTGATTTCGCTCCTGCTGTAAAAATTCGTTTACGTCATGAGGTCCGCGAACCCATAGTTATGAGTTGCAATGATTCCGATAACGCGATGCGCGATCAAGCCATCGCCGCTCTCGTGCGGGAGTTTCCTGACGTGATAACACGTAAGATCGGCAGATGTGACATCTTGCCTTTTCGTTTTCATGTTACCGACGAAGTGCCCGTTTTTGCCAAATATTTGAAGGTTTCTCCCCCTAAGCTGCAGGCCATGCGCGCCATTATCGACAGATTACTCGCTGCCGGCGTCGTTACCCCTTCGACATCCGAGTTTTGCACCCCTACTTTTTTGGTTGCTAAGAAGGGGGGCTCTGAGTGGCGCCTTGTGCATAACTTTAAACCTCTCAACAAGAAGGTAATTCATCCAGTTTGGCCAATACCGACGGTAGAGAGCGCCTTACAACACTTGGGTAAAGCCAAAATATTTTCCATCATCGACCTCAACGACAGTTACCATCAATGCTTGCTTGATCCCGCCTGTAGAAAATACACTGCCTTTTCAACCCCTTTTGGCCACTACGAATTCAACAGAATTCCGATGGGTGTAAGTTTCGGGAGCGAAGCCATGAGCCGTGTTCTGGACCATGTGCTAAGCGACCTTAAATACAAATTTGTTTTTAACTATATCGACGACATAATTGTATATAGTAATTCACTTTCAGAACATCTTGATCACCTTAAGCAAGTCTTGGCACGTCTGAGAAACGCGCATCTTACTGTTAATCCACATAAAATTTCCTTGGCACAAGACTCAGTAAAATTTTTAGGCTATGTAATTTCAGAAGGGAAACTTCACATGGATCCGGATAAGGTCGCCCCCGTGGCTACTTTTCCGCGTCCAAAGACTTTAAAGGGAATTCAAAAATTTCTCGGCATGCTGGGGTATTATGCGCGTTTTATCCCAGATTTTGCCACGATTTGCGCGCCGTTGAATCGGTTGCGAAAGAAAAACGCTGCTTTTGTTTGGGGTGAGGAACAGGAAACGGCCTTTCAATCTCTAAGAAAATGTTTGTGTTCCGCCCCCGTGTTAATTCTCCCCGACTTCAATAAACGTTTTGCCCTGCAGGTTGATGCTTCCTCAGTAGCCCTTGGAGCCGTCCTCGGACACATGGAGAACGGAAAATTGAGACCAATTGCTTTCGCAAGTCGAACCCTCTCAGAGTCAGAGCGCCGCTTGGGCACCTATGAGAAGGAGGCCCTTGCGTGCCTTTTCGGACTCGAAAAATTCGAGTGTTACTTGGATTGTAGAGAGTTCGACCTGTATACAGACAACCAGGCCTTAAGTTGGCTGTGCAATCATCCCTCGCAGCTCGGGAAGCTTGGGCGTTGGATACTGCGGTTGTCAAAATTCCGATTTGTAATCCATCACCTAAGAGGTGCGGAGAACGTTGTGGCCGACAGTTTATCTAGAATGTTCAACCCGGATGATTTTGAAATTGATAACCCTTCCCCCCCGGATGCGGTTGAGTTTATTTCGGTGTGCAAAATCTTCCCCGAATCCTTCATAAACCTGAAAGCCTGCCAGCAGGATGATCCTGCATGTATTCGAATCCGGAACGATTTGCAATGTGGAATGGCCTTACCCTTTGCCGAGAAGGATGGGTTGTTAGTGTATGCTGGCCCGTCAGGACGAGCTCAGAAAGTTGTCGTCCCTGAAAAACTTAAGGGTATGATTATCACATATTTCCATGCCTCACTTGTGGGTGGGCACATGGGAATAGATAAAACGTATCGTAAAATTGCCCAACATTTTTTCTGGCCAGAAATGCGTCAAGACGTGCGCGATTTTGTACGCGCCTGTATTGACTGTCAGCTATCAAAGCCCCCACACAATGCTAAAGTAGGGCTTTACTGTGCCGACGCTCCCGTCGCCCCTTGGCAGGTTCTGCATATTGATATTTTCGGACCGCTGACGCGATCAAAAAAAGGCAACGTATGCTTATTAGTAATTCTAGATATTTTTACTAAATTTGTTGTTTTAACCCCCCTTAAAAACATGAAGGCGTCGTCCATAGTAAAAGTTCTTAAGGAACAGGTGTTTAAAATCTTAGGCCCGCCGTGTATTGTAGTATCAGATAACGCTAAATACTTTCAGTCGAACTTATACAAAAATTTCTTGTTTGAATTTTCTGTAAAGCCGGTGTACAGTTCACCGTATTTTCCACAGGGAAATATGAGTGAGAGAACCAACAAGGTTCTCAAGGGAATTTTCACTTCGTTCTACCGCGCCGACCAGACTCTCTGGGACGCCGATCTTGAACTTGTAAATATTGGTTTGAACGCAGCTCATCACAGTTCTACAGGGCATCCCCCCTCCGTGCCTTTCCTGGGGAGGGAACTTACCTTACCCTTGCTCAACCAGTGGGGGTTGCCACCTGTCGACTCTAGTTTGTCAAGTGTAGAGTTAGATCGTGTCTTGGAAGACGTTACTAAGAATTTAGCTAAGGCTAGGGAAAACGTGGCACGAAATTATGATGCAAAAAGGGCAGCCCATTCATTCGCTGTTGGCGACGTTGTGCTCTGCCGCTCTTACGTTTTGCCCTCATTAGCGGCTAGCCTAAACGTCAAACTTTTGCCGCCCTATGACGGGCCGTTTTTGATTACTAAGTTTTTAGCAGCTAACACTGTTCAGTTACAGCTAATGAGCAATAAACGTAAGTGGCGTAAGGCACACGTAACACAGCTAAAGCGTTTCATTCAGTGATTTAATGCAACGTTTTGGCGGCTAGTGGAAACCTTAAGATACTTAAGTTTTTTTTTTTTTTTTTTTTTGGTGTGTGTATTACTACTTTAGGTATGTTTTCTAATTAGATTGTAGAATTGTTAGTAACAGGATACAGTGTTCAGTCGCAGTTCAGTTGATGATTACAGTTTCCTTCAAGCGCGCGCGCCTCCTTTCTACCCCTCCCTTGGGCTGTGCGCGGACAACTCTACGAGAAGCCTGCTACGTCTCTGCTTTGCCGCTGCCCCTCCGCCCCCTACGCCGCCAGCCCTTGACTGCTGCGGGGTGAGGAGACTGTTGGACGGCGTGGAGATCTGGTGACAGACTCTCCGCTGTTCGGACGCCACCGCCGCCGCGGTTCAGCTCTAGAGGTATTCTCGGCCCGCCAGAAGACGTCTGCGGGAAGGATGCTGCAGAGTTCCGATGTCCGCCACTTAGCGCTGAGTGGCTGAGACGAGGAAAAGCGCCGAGCGCTGCCTGAACCCCTTGCAACCTTGTACCGCCAGAATAGGTCACCTGATACGGCGCTTATCGTTTCTCTCTTTCACTTCAGAAAAAATGGAGGGGGACCTGTCAGCGACACGTCGGACGCGAGTCGCCTGTTTTCTACTTGTGCAGCACCAAGGAGATCGCGGTCCCCTGTTGGAGCTGCCACCCGTCGCACCGCTGCAACGAACACGTTGCTGCCCCCTCCAGCGGCACGATCCGGCTAGTTTCAAGTCATTTCTACATCGTCTGAATCAAGGCGTTCGCAAGATACAAGAAGTTGGCTCATGTCACAAACACTGAACTTCAACACGACTTTAAGCTCGGGCTCACAGGGCAGAAGACTTCGTAAGGGGTGGGGGTTGAAGCGCCCGCCGCGCTTCTGTGACGTCATCTCCGTGCCGCAGCCTTCCTTTCCTTCTCCCCTCTTAACCCCTCTCCGCCTCAAGGTGCCAATTTCCCCTTCCCTTTCTTTCCCCCTAGCCTCTCCTCAATTGTAGCGACTGCAACGCCATCTAGCGAATAGTATAAATGAGCGCGTATAACTTTTAATTGTCTTTTTCGTGGGTCTCTCTTGGTGGAAGCAGGTCGTCTCTGGCCCGGTCGAGGGGCAGCTCGTCTAGGTAAAATTCTTCAGGAGACGGAGTTAGTGTGTGCACACGATGGCCGTGCGAGTAACGTAAATATTAAATATGCTTGCCAGCCTTGATTTTCATGTAGCCATCCCTTTTGACTTTGACCTTCACTTAATTTATTTTCTGTGTAATATTTTCTTTTGTTTCTTCTTTCTGCTGGAAGCATTTGCTTACTCCCTCCTGCATGTGGTTTTGATTTTAGTTGCTGCGCGACTTGCATTGTCGGCAGTGGACTCTTAACTTATTTCAACGGCATCCAGACCACGCTTTGATTGCTTTTGGTTTAGAAGTAAGCACGTTAAGTGCCCGATGCCGCCCTTGTATTTTTTTTTTTTTCATAAGAGCTTTCAGCTCCGTATGACGTAATTTTACGCATCGTTTTGCCTTGATTTTGCCCTCTTTCTTTTCCTCCCAGCTGTACTCCCGACCGGAGCCATTTGGTTAAGGCATACCCCCCGTGATCTAGCATATTTTGTTTGAGCACTTCTCTGTATTACGCTTACCTAGCCTTGGCAGTGAATGTCATCATGACGAGACCCACTGAAAATTGTAGCTGTAACAAACCATGTAACCGATCCCTCGCTTCTCTCTTGGGCTTGCATTTCTGTCCGCGGGACTACGCTCTCTATGAGTAATAGATATTTAATATGTTTTTTTTCGAGGAGTGCACAATTAACGTTATACTAGGTGTTGGTTTATTTTGTAGTACATAATTCCTTGCCCCTACACGTGTTTGGACCGCTCGTATAGTCTGTATGTATATTGAGTCAGTTCCTAAAGTTGTTAACAGCAACGTACGTCTTGTGAATCACGTGTGTAATGACATAATGTTCACTATGATTTTGGTCTTCGCTCGCCTCCGGGCCATAACGTAATGCGTACGCACGTATACTTGAATATTGGTTTCTCTCCTCTCTTATAGTGTGTGGTAACTGAGTCATAATTTCGCACAGAAAATGAGAAAATGTCTATCCCCATTGTCAGAGGCGACTGTTTTATACTGCATGATCCAGGGCATGCCTAGGAAATTCAACTTGTAACGGAGAGAGAGAAAGAATGTTAACTTGTTGCTTGTTGCTTGTTGTTTCGTACGACTGTAAGAGATACGCAGTAGTAGTTTGTTTGTTGAATCAGAGTACATTGGGCACAAGGTTCACCCTAGTTTTTTCCATAAGTAAGGACTCAGTAAAGACATAAGGAGTGAAAATCATTGTGAAGGGAATAAACTTCATTAAATGTATGCTAATTTGTATTTGCTACGCACATGCCTCTAGCTGGCATCGAATCCGTTGACAGTGTATGTATATGTGTTAAGTTTGCGAAATTATAACGTTGTTGAGTGCGACTCATGTTCTTTATTTGTATTTATGATTTATCACTTTCTGCTTAACTGTCTTTTCTAGCAAAGACCCCACACACGATTTTCTTGTGCCCCCATACACTTCGCTTGCATGAGTAGGATAATCAGTAGGAGTGTTTGGTGGCGCATGGATGCACCCTGGTGGTATGCTTAACTGGATACCCCCACGCTGCAGTTTAATAAATTTTACAATAAAATATTTTAGTTATAAAATTATTATTAGAATAGAATGTGTACATTATAAATTGTTACCGAGTAAAATCTTGTTTCTTATTTTTACATGAATTTTTCCTTATGTAGTGTTGTTCTTGATAATAGTATTATTCAGTTTTATCGACATAACTAGCCAAACGCTATTGATAGCATTAGTTTCTGTATTTCCTAATAACATGAAGGTGTCTGCTCCTCCATGTGGTAATTGATGTGGTGGTGTTTGAGCCACTGTGGCCGTCTTCTCGGCCTTTTGGCTAAGATCAAAGTGTTATTGCTATGTTAAGTGCTGGACGTGGTGGTGGTTGCTGAGTGGGCCGGGCTGCGTTTCAAGCCCCGCAAGTGTGCCACCCTCCACCTCGGGGGCCGGGGGACTCCCAGGGGTGCGCGCCCCATGGTCCTACATGTGGGCCATGGCAGAGGGCGACCCGTACCGGCACCTGGGTGTGCCGACCAGGTACCGCGTCGCCCAGACCCCCGACCTGGTCGCCTCCAGTCTGCTGGCTCCCTGGCAGAAGGTGGACGCAGTGCGGACCTTACTTCACTCCCGCCTGCAGTTCATCCTGCGCGGGCGCACGTCAGGATGTGGCTGCACCTGCCCCAGCGCGCCAGCCCCCTGCTGACGGCCATCTCGCCGGCGGACGGCGGCGCGGGCCTCCTCCCTCTGGGGGAACAGGCCGACGCCGCCACGGTGGTGGACGGTGCACGCCTTCCGGCTGCTGTCGTCTGCCAAACCACCAGTTCGAGACCTGGCTTGGGCGCACCTACGTGTCGCAAGGCAGCGCTGCCCGAGGAGGCCGGGGGCGCTGGTGGCCCGGTACCCCTCGACCGTGACCCCGGGGTGTCCGAGTCCCTCTGGACCTACACCCGGAATGCCGGCCGCCGCCTCGGTGCGCTGGCGGGGGTGCACCGCTTTGCAGCAGCTGCAGCTCGAGATGCCCATGCCCATGTCTCGGCGCCAGGCTTCCTTCCGGATCGCCAGCGCTCGAGAAGCTTCGCCTGCTGCCGGACCAGGGCAGGGTGATGGACGCGGTCTGCCGCTCCCAGAAGAGCAGCCACTTTGTGCAGGGGGGGGTGGGGGCAAATACTGGTGCTTCGTCCACCGGGTGCGGCTCAATGTGCTGCCCCTCGACGGTGCCCTGGCCTCCTGCCGCCCCCACTGGCGCCCTCTGCCGCCCCAGGGTGTGGTGGCCCATACCCGGGGTGCACGGGGCCCCAGCGCGGGAAGAGGGGCTGAAACGCCCCCCGACTCAAGTCGGTGGCGCACCAGCGCCCCACCGCTGGACTGTCGGGGGAAGGGGGGCTGCAAAACGCCCCCGGCTCAAGACCCTTTTTGTGTGTGCGTGTGATTTCTGTGTGACAACAGGGCCCCCCAAAAGAGAGAGACACTCTTGGGGGCTCATCTTCGGACACAACCAATAACTGTACCATTCAATCATGTCTTTTCTGTGTATATTTCTTTCTTAGGGCTTCCCATGCTCCCTTCTCTGCATTCCTTCTTCCACATCCGCATGGGTTTCTTTAAGGTCTGTGTCCGTATGCGTGTGTCTATTTCTTGAATAAATTGTTTTTAATCTGTTCTTATCAGCTTAATGCCTTCTGCAGTGCCAGGGTGACGCCTGGGGACTGTGAGGAACAGAATGCACAGAATTTTTCGACCATATGGTTGTGGGAGGGCCTGGTCCCGCCTTCACAATACTGGCCCCCCGAGTACGTCGGCGGCATGGCTTCAGTGGTGGAGGTTGGGTCCAGGAGAAGGATTCTGCTACACTTTGCCTTAGCGGAATGTTTTGTGACGGATTGCAAGGTCTTGCCCCTGGACTAGTTCCAGGGAGTACTCTGAGGCTTGTCTTTATTTTCTGCAACAATTTAATGGGTAAACATGCCAGGGTTGTTAGCCCTAGCACGCACGCATACCTGCCGGTACTGCCTCCCCCTTACTCCCGGCCTGATAGTTGGGCTAGGAGCGGGTGGCAACCACACCTGTAGAACTGGGTGTGTAAGAGGGTAGGCTGGACTGGGTTTCCAGCGACACAAGACGTCTGTGTGAAGCAGGAGCCAATCACGGAGGAGTTGAACAAACTGGTGAGTGCAGACTGCTCTGTGCAGACGTGACTAAGAACACAAGCATGAGAGATTCCAGAACCCTTTGTGGACATGAGAATAATATGACACACCTTCTAATTTATATTTTTAATCCATCATTATATCTTTACACATTTGCCATCTATTCTAGGAAATCAGCAGGTGCGTTTCAGTCACCCAACTCGTGGAGCAATTGTTCACTCGACGAAAACACAAGTCCTAACTGTGTTTCACACCAACCATTAACTACATCTTCAACTTAGATCCAAAGTCCAATAATGAATATAATCTAAGTCCCCGAGCTGTTTTTAAGATGGCGACCATAACGATAATTGCAACAGTTACATCTTAATACAAGATGGTGGTTCTGTCTCGAACAGGTGGTGCTATTATTACTTTAAATTAAAAACAATTACAAGTCCAAATATGCATGTTATTTTTATATATACCTTATTTAATTTTCAGTCTGGTAAATGTCTCGATGGCCGAGCGATTAAAGGCGTATGTTTACCAACCTAGAGATCAGAGCTGCGATGGTTCGAATCACAGCGTTTCCAATATATTTTTCATAAAAAATTAAATTTAAAATGTTGATAAGGTTCATCATAGCTATGGTAGGTAATGGAACATCGACCTTATGTGATGAGACAGAGCGACGCTGGCGCTCTCTAGGAACAAACGACGGAAACAAAGTCGACGGTATCCAAGATGGCGGCCTGCAGCGGAACAGAAAAAAACATGAGCGCGGCTGGCGCTATCTAGGAACAAACAACAGAAACAAAGTCGACGGTATCCAAGATGGCGGCCTCCAGTGGAACATAAAAAAGTCAAGAGCGATGCTGGCGCTATCTAGGAACAAACAGCTGAAACAAAGTCGACGGTAACCAATATGGCAGCCTCCAGTGGAACATAAAAAAATCAATATGGCGACAGAGAATCAAAACGTGAATTTTTCCCTCGAAAAGAGAAATTTTTAATTTGTGGAATTTTTTAAGATTTTTTGGCGGAATTTTTTTCCACAAAAATGTAAATTTTGGCGATTTTTGAGGAATTTTGGCCAAATTTTGTCCAATTTTGGCAAATTTTGAGGGTCAAAGGTCAATGTCCTACTTGTCCCGTTACACTGTGTCCCGTTACGCTCATCCAAGATGGCCGCCGTGACGTCACAATGTAAACAATCTTCAATCCACGCCCCGGACCCAGTTTCAGGACCGGTCAATATATACTACCGGGAGAGAGAGAGAGAGAGAGAGACACACACACACACACACACACACACACACTCACACACACACACTCACACACACACACACACTCACACACACACTCACACACACACTCACACACACACACTCACTCACACACACACACACGCGAGGTACTACTTCTTACTGTCTCTCACGGCGCACCAAGAGTATAAGGGGGCAAGCAGCAGTAAGCGAGCATGTGCGCGCTCATTATTGGTTAATTATTTTAATTAATTACTAATTACCTATGGGTCGGATCAAAAATCGGCAAAGACTTCCTGTCTCAGAAATTTATTCTCTATCTGATCAAAAAAAAAAAAGTCCGGTCTTTCACGGACATCCTATCTATGTATATTACAAGTTATACAAAACTAACTAGGAACTACCATTACAAACTTAGAAATACAAAACATCATATGTAAGAAAAATATGTTGCATGTCTGAGCTATGTCCATATCATATTTCTTAGTGTTTTCAACGCGAGTTTTTATAAGTTGGTCCCTTTAGTTCATTTTACTCCATCTGCGGGAGATATGGCAGTCAACTACACTAATCCCTCACTTAGCACGACTAATCCGTTCCAAAAAATGTTTGTGTTATTTGAAATAGCGTATTCAGAAGTATTTCCATAATTAGCAAGGCTAATTTATTTAATGTGTTCCAAAATTGTGTAGGAAAATATACTTTACGTAATTGAGTAGAATAACATTCACCGATAAATATGTCACACCGTTTATCTTTATGTGCCTCCCATCGAACTTTGTATGATAAATACGACACAGCATAACGGGAGATACGTGGTTATGTAATTTATCATTAGTCGGCTGGCCATGACCTTCAGCTTATATCGCGTACTTTTCCAAACCATCCTTTACTGACAGTGAAACCAATATTACTGTCCGGATAGTTACATGTTGCTAAGAGAAGCAGGTACAGTTAGTCAGATCATTCTTTTGTTAAAAAAAATGTAAACATAGCTGATATAGGTACTTATATTTTGAAATGTGGTTTTAACAGAAGTACAGTAGAGTATCTTTTATACGTTTAATCACTAGGATACTGATTGTCAGTGTTGAGAACCTGTGGAACTTATCTACTTCAAGAGCTGACATCGGCGGGATAGCTATGAGGATTCATAATACACAACAGAATATAGAAAATTTAAGTCAAAGTTATATTCCTGAACCTTTTAAGAATGTCTCAATTGCACACTATTTCTTGTGAATGGTGCACCATATTTAAAAAAAAAAATGAGTAGAATAAAAGTTGTAGAAATTTAATTGCAAATTGTAAAGATATCTATAAATTGCATCTGCAACAATTGTTTTTAATCGGGAATGTAATGGTCTGACGTACAATGGAGATCCGAGACTCAAAGATAAATGCTGTGACAGTCGCCGTGCTAGGTCAAGGATGGGAGGTAAGGAGAAGGAAAAGGAAAACAAAAGAAGTGAGGGAAGAACAGAAGGGTGTCTGCCATCTTCCCTGAGTAGCTGATGATGTTCTGAAAAGTGAATCCTGAAGTGTGTATTGTCTGTGCTCTCGAGAGACAGAGCAGTTGCTGATAGTTGTTCTCTTTTTCCTTCAGCCCATACACACGTGTTTAGTAAAGATAGGTCTGATTAGTTAACATTATCACTTCATCCTGTCCTACTGCATCACTACATCACTTGCGATCTCTCCAGTTCCCCGCACCACTGCCAGGCAAAGGATATTTTGAGTAAATTTTGGGAAGAAGGGGAAGCTCAGATGCTATCGTGCTGAAACCAGAAAGTTTTTCACAAATCTGAGCTGTACGTATTGCTACAATACATGCATTAGTTGCAGTGTTACGTATGACATGTTGCCATTAATAGCACAAAAATGCACCTTGCAAAGACAAGATACAGTTTCAAGTGAGGGGTGTATAGAATACACGCTTCATGACTCACATGTCAAGATAGGCACGAATATTGTGTGCCTTGCCAGTTCTCGGACATGTAATCTGTTAGCCAAAGTTGTGGGTGGGGGAAGACCTTCGACATTTTTCAAGATGTGGTTACGCACGCTTACAAAACACATACACACTTAAACACCGGCTGGTTTATTTACATTACCCCTTTCTTCTCCTCCCTCTCAGGCTTAACAGTTTTTTTGTTAACTGTGTAAAAAATATTCGGCATGAAAACAAATTCAGAATTGTGTGTGATTTTTGTATGTGTTTTTTGTGTATTTTTTGTGTGTATTGAGCAATTTTTAAGTCATTTCTGAAATATTTCCTGTTTTTGGAGGTTCGGATAAAGATACTGTACTGTATATATAATATTATTTTACTTTTCATTCGTGCTGATTAAGAAACATTTCTGTGGTATAGAGCGTGGTTATTGTTAATTACAAGGTAGCTGTGATTTTAAAGCAGTGAGTGTTCTTTATCATTTCAGTGTCACTGTATTTTCAATAGCTGGTAAAACAACTCTTATACCCACCATTTATTACTCATGCTTTTTTAATTAGTCATTATGAACTACAGTGTACTTTGTGTGTGGGTGTTTGTGTTGTTACTGGCAAAATAAGTTTTTTTTTAAGCTATTCAAACTCATTTTCAATATAAAATAAAACTGAAGATTTAAGAATATATTAGGAAATTAAGTAACTTTGTGCTTTGAATCATCTTTGATTACACAAATTAAAAAAAAAAATGTTACTTCTTTTTGCAAACTCTGGAAAATCTTTAAAAAAAAAAATAAAAAAAAAGCATTAAAACCTGTAAAAATCTGGAATTATGTATCTCCAATAGAGTGGCCACCCTGTAAATACCCCAACTCTCCGAGACATACTTTTTTCAAAGACCTAATACAGGAAAGTTTCCATAAGTCACGTCACTGCCGGGCCGACGGGCGGGCGGAAAGTAGCGGCAGTGAAACAAGCCAGACGGAGACTAGAGTGAAGCAGTGTCAGGTCATCCCCCTCGGGTGTGACAGCACCAATCAGCTTTCCCACATGGTGACAGGATGGTCGAAGCAATACGCTGGAGCGATACCATCTATTTTTACAGCTTGAGAATATAACAGAACAATAATTAAAAATAATTTAAACACGGATACCCGAAATCCTGATAATCAGTGCTAGGGTAATTGAGAGTTTACTGTGTTTTGTTCATCTCGCAGATGTGCAGACATACATAATTTTGGAAACGCTGGTCTTAGTCTAAGATCTTTCCTAAAATGACTGTTCCCACCATTACTGACTGATTTTTTTCACATGTGAAATGAAGTATTTTTGATTTTATGTTGCTGTCACATTAATTGTTTATCATAACATCAAAAAAAAAAAATATAATTTTAACCTTAACACATTCTACAACAGCATTCTCATAATAATATCTAATTGATGTACGTTATCCATATGTCAAATTGAATCTTTCTTAGCAAATGCCGTCAACACATTTGAAAACACTTCGGAACACTGCTTGCAATGCTATCTGGCACGTCCAATTACAAACATTTTGATATTTTGTAGTTGCATTCACAAAATATTTTTACAAAATAATTTTTTTTTGAATGGCCTCTTTTTTAACTATGATTCTCTTTGTTATAGCTCTTTTGGAAAGATCAACAGCAACCGGCACTGAGTGATATATTAAAAATCTCAACAGTCTCACTGTATGTAACAAGAACTTGACCCTATGTTTGTAGTGCACAACTCATGTAGGTTAGTGAGCCTAGGTGACAGGGTTGGTGTGTGTTGCAGTGTTCCTGTACCGGTCTGTGCCAGCAAGTGAAGGAGGAGATAACTATAGAAGAGCACCCCGCTGCCCCAGGTACTGGCCTGCCATACTCTATACCAGTAGCATTCTGCACCAACTAGCTGTGGTGTATGCATCATGCAGCTATGCATGGTGGTGATGTCTAGTGAAGAAATTTATTGAATTGTAGTTGCTGGTATCAGTAGATTAACAAATTGCATTTTTTTAATATATTTCCTGATTTGTATTTCCTTGCTTTCCAGTACTTTAGTATGGTTATTTGTTCTAGAAAATTATGTGATCTTTGTTGGTAACTATAGTTACGTGAGAAAGAACGAGTGGTCCTTCTAAAGTGTGGGAAATCAGTAATATTAAGTTTCTCTGAAGATTATTTCATTAGCCGACTAGGAGAAATTGCGGAGGTGTGTAATTCTTTACAGCAGATAATTATATGTATTGTATTAAGTGCTGTAATTGGCTTAGAAAACATGTATGTAAACAGATGGTGTTTGATTGGTTTTCTGTTTGGGTCGTGTGCATTATTTCAACCTGTGCAAATATTAATATTTTTGGATACAAGTACAAATAGTTTATTACTTGTATTTGATTCAGCATTGAATACTAACACTTCAAAATAAAGATTATTCATTTGCTTATGACTATTTAACAAAACATACTTTGTGAGTTTGTCGTTTATCATATTTGTGTTATATAAATATTAATTTTTTATGTTTCAACAGGAATTAATTAGTCAAAAACATGAACAATATGTAGAGAATTAACCTTTGTTTGTGTAGTCAGCACTGGAAGTTGTTTTTGTTGTAGCAACGAGTCGAGGAAATGGCGGATATAAATGTGGTTATATTGTGTTACTAGGATGTTTTATTTAACCATTAATAATAAGTTTAACAGGTTATAGGCCCAGAAACTCAGTGAAACAGATAAACAGTCAGCCTGTTAATGTTGAAGTCGTGGCCGGTATTGTAATCCGTAGTTGAGAAACAGTTTCGAGTGTGTACGAGCCTGAAAGCATGGCAACTAATATCAGTACAACTTCATATCCACAGTTAACAGACACAAATTTTAAAAACTGGAAATACCGTGTTCTGTGCCTATTGGACGAAAAGGGAATAAAGTGGATTGTGAATCAAGAAGGGGATAGATGTACGGCTGATTCGACCAAGAAAGAAGAGGCTGAAGCTGTAAACAGGCGAGCTAAGAATATCATTATAAACTGTGTGAGTGATCGTCATATTGATTATGTTCGGGACTGTGAAACTGCCCGGGGTATGTTGACCGCCCTCAGTAACGTCTTCGAAAGAAAAAGCACTATTTCAAAGTTGCTTGTGCGGAAAAAGTTGTTAAGCCTAAAATGTACGACTTCTCTTCAGGATCATTTTAATATGTTTGACAACTTAGTCAGGGACCTGGAAGGGATGGGCTCAAAGCTCGAGCAAGATGATATTGTGTGCCATTTGTTATTAACATTACCTGAGAAATATGAGAAAGTAATTACGGTTCTGGAAACGATAGACACAGATTTGACTTTGGATTTTGTGAAATCGAGGTTGTTGGATGCTGAATTGAAATTGAACCATATGCAGACAAGTGAGGTAGGTGAGAGCTCATTTATTACACGATTTAACAATAGGTCTAAACCTAAGAGGTTTTTTGAGTGTGGTGAAACAGGACACTTTATAGCAGATTGTCCAAGACGCTATAAGGTTAATTATAAATCATCTGGGGGAAATCTTAACATCTCGCGGGACCGAGGTTATGGAAGACCCCCGTTTCGTGGGCATGAAAATAGAGATTGCTACGCAAGTAGAAGTAACTATCTATGCTACGATGATGGAGAAGGTCAAACCAAAGAAGTATCGTTTGTGGCAACTAGTGAAGAGACTGTGTTGTGTAGTGAAGAAACGCATGAAATTCAGTTTGTTCTAGACTCGGGATGTACAGATCATCTAGTTGGTATGAACGTGAAAAATCATATGTCTAAGGTTAAGGAACTCAAGCAGCCGGTAAATATCAGAGTTGCAAATGGCGAAGAGTTGATGGCGACACAGGTAGGAACCCTTGGGCTTCACAAGAATGGGTTAGTAATAAAAATAGAAGCACTTATTGTCCCTAACCTGACAATGAACCTACTATCTGTTGTGAAGATTGTAAAGTCTGGAAAAAGGGTGATCTTTCATGAAAATGTGGCAGAAATAATAGATGATAGTGATCTGAAAATTCCTTGTGAATTGGCTGGGAAACTGTATGTCATAAGTTTCTCACTTAGGGAAGCTGAAAAGTGTACCCTGGCAGAAGTAGAGGACCTGTGGCACCGGAGGCTCGGACATTTGAACCGCAAGAGCTTGACGTCAATGGGCCTGCCAACTTCAAAAAAAGTGTGTGACTCATGTCGTCAAGGTACCAAGGTCTCAGAGAATTGGAGAACTTCTGCATACTGATGTGGGGGGGCCAGTAAATCCTCCAACAAAGGACGGCGAGAGGTACTATCAAACTATTATTGACGATTATTCACATTTTGTTGTTGTGTACTTGCTTGCAAACAAATCGGAGGCAGGAGAAAATTTGATAAAGTATATCAACCAGTTGAATTCTCAGCTTGGGAGAGGTTCTGTCAGTCGTGTGCGATGTGACAATGGGGGTGAGTTCTCATCCAATGAACTAAAATCCTTTTGTTCAGACAAAGGTGTGAGATTAGAGTACACAGCCTCGTATAGTCCACAGAGCAATGGAGTAAGTGAGAGGATGAACAAGACTCTACTTAACAAAGTTAGAAGCATGTTCGTCGAGACTAACTTGCCAAAATTTCTGTGGGGCGAAGCAATCAGAACAGCTGCATACCAAATTAATCGGTCACCTACAACAGTGCTAAGTGGGGGAATTCCTGCTGGTGTGTATTATGGAAGGATTGATCTGTCTAAGTTAAGAATTTTTGGTGCAAAGGCCTGGGCTGTCAAGTTGCCACAGACAGGAAAATTGGAATCAAGAGCAACACCTGTGAGGATGGTCGGATATAGTCCAAATGGATTCCGGCTGTGGGACCCAGTAACAAATTGTGTAGGAGTGTCACGAGATGTTACATTTGATGAGACAGATGTGGTTTTTCAGGAAGTAACTGTCGATCCTAACCTAATAATTAGTATGGAAGAAACTGATGGATGTGAGGAAAATGTGGACCTGGATGAAAGTGAAGATTTTAGAGGATTTGACAACAATTCACAGAGAACGACTATGAGCAACCTACCAGAAAGACAAAGGAGGACCACGTCACTACCAAGAAGACTGGGTGAATATGAATTGTATAGTGCGTATTGCTTGATGACTGGTGACCCAACTACATTCTCTGAAGCAGTTGAAACAGGAAATGGCTGGGAAAAAGCAGTAGAAGTCGAGCTTGATGCTCACAATAAATTCCATACCTGGGAACCTGCCAAGTTACCAGAGGGAGTTAAACCTATTGACACAAAATGGATATTCCAGACAAAACAAAATGGACTCAAAAAGGCAAGATTGGTGGCACGTGGTTTTCAAGAAAATTGTGACTACGATGTGTATTCTCCAGTAGCAAAGATGACAACGATCAGGGCATTGTTATCATTTGCACTGCAAAAGAACTTTGAACTGAGGCAATTGGATATTCCCACTGCCTTCCTCAATGGAGAACTAAATCAAGACATTTACATTAAGAAACCAGAAGGGGTTGTATGTGATGCTGAAGTATTAAAACTGAAGAGAGCACTATATGGTCTTAAAGGATCTCCAAGATGTTGGAATCAGAGGTTTCACATATTTGCGACTAAGTCAGGATTGGAACGTTCTGCTAGTGATGCCTGTTTTTATCTCAAGAAAGACTTGCATTTAATTGTGTTTGTAGATGATATTTTACTTGTTGGTACCATTGAAGAAATAGAGAAATCTGTATGTCACCTGAAAGATGAATTTAATGCCAAAGATTTGGGAAAAGTACATTCATTTTTGGGCATGGAAATTGTAAATGATGGGACAAAAATCACGATATCTCAAAGACATCTGATTGCAAATATACTTCAGAAATTCAACATGGAAAAATGCAAGGGGATGCAAACACCAATGTCACATGATGCAATCCCACACCCAACGGGAGAGAATGTGAATGTACCCTACAGGCAGCTTATTGGATGTTTAATGTATGTGTGTATAGTGAGTAGGCCGGATATTATGTTTGCAGCATCATTTCTAAGCAGATTTCTTGACAGACCAACCAACTGTATATGGAACGCAGCGAAGCGAATACTACGGTACCTGAGTATCACCAAAGACTATGGTTTAGTGTTTAAGAGAAATCAGCACGAGAATCTGGTGGCATACACGGATGCTGATTGGGCAGGAGATAAGCAAGACCGAAAGAGTACCAGTGGATCAGCAGTGTTCTTCGCAGGAAACCTCGTGTCTTGGCAGTCTACAAAACAGCAGACTGTAGCACTGTCGACCGCAGAGGCAGAGTATGTTGCAGCAGCTCAGACAACATGTGAAATTCTTCATCTTGATGGTCTACTGAAAAACATCTCATCTAGTGACTCTGTGCCTGTGTTATATTGTGATAATCAAAGTGCTATACATATGATAAACAATCATGAAAACTCAAAAAGGTCGAAACACATTGACATTAGAGTAAATTTTATTAAAGATGTTGTGTCAAAGAATCAACTTGTTGTGGAGTATGTGAGATCGGAGGATAATGTCGCAGATATGCTCACAAAGGCATTGTCTGTTCAAAAATTCATAATGTTTAGAAATATGATATCTGTTGTGCCCATTGATTGAAAGTTGTACTGTACTTCCTTCCTGTTTACTTAGGGGCAATTTAAAGTTATCTAAAATGTAAAAACAAAATAACTTAAAATTTAAGGGGGATGTAGAGAATTAACCTTTGTTTGTGTAGTCAGCAACGAGTCGAGGAAATGGCGGATATAAATGTGGTTATATTGTGTTACTAGGATGTTTTATTTAACCATTAATAATAAGTTTAACACAATAATCATTATTTTAACAATGCAACAAGTATTCAAATTTTTTTCACTACTGTCTCGGTAATCAGGTGCAGACATTTCAAACTTAACAAAACAACTAATATTTGTTTTTGTTTCATTACAACATACAAATAGTGGGAAAAAATAATTAAATCGTTGACAACCATGGCCTATAAATCAACAAAACTCTGACAGACACACTATTGCAGTGTCAATTTAAATAAATTATTTTTTGTAGTTACAACTACGTATAAATCAGTAGTTATATTCAACCTAACACTTTGCAACACAGTACCAGCTTACTTGCTGTACGTATCTATTACAAATCAGACATTGTGACTTGAAAAAAAATTAAAAAACCTAAATAATGGTTTTGGGTTTCCGATGAAATCAGCAGAAATTGGGTTTACAATATTACTGAACTAAAATACAATTTATCTGGCTGCCATAAAAATAAAATGCAGAGTAACTAGAGTTTAATTATGTAAATATTAGCTCATTGAATCACTAATTTGGAAAACAGCATGAAAAAAAAAAATCTTGTGTTTCATGAAGTGAATTGGATTCCACTGTATTTTGTGGTTCATGAAAATTTTCAGAATCAATACATAGAGTTGTAGGTTCTGGAAAATTATGTGAATAGTAACTGAATTGAAAGGTTGGTTAGGTTAGGTTAGGTTAAGGCTAAGATCCATAGTTTTGCAGCCACTAGGGAAATTATTTCTCCCATGAATATCATTGTAGGTATACAAACGTAATAGACATAGTTTTGTAAAGAAAGCTTTGAATTTTAAAAATATGATATAAAAAAATTATTTTTTTATGAAATGTTTATTAAGAATATTTTAAAACTAAATATTAGGTATTTATAAAAACTGTACAAGGCTTTTGCTTTGCACACAATGTAAATGAAGTATCCTGAACATTTCTAAGTTGCTTAAATGTTTACATACCGTACAGAATTTAAATTACTTAGTTTAAAACTTATCATTTAACCGACGCGTGTAGCTGAACCAACGATCGAATTATGTGTGAGTTCAGCATTACACCACTAGACGTCAGGCACAGTATTCCACGATGGGTTTAGAGTTTGCCCGCTAGATGTCCCAAATATCGCAGATCAGTTCTGGACGAAATAACATTGTTTTTGAAATATCGACTACAAAAATGGTGTCAGTGACAGTAAGTCTTATTTTGAAGTTAGAAAGAAGCTTATCGACGAAAACTCTTCCATTTCCTTTGAACAATATTTAACATTGGAATATTTTTTTCCTAATATTTTATAGATATGATTTGACGGTACTCTGTAAAACTTTAATTGTTAACAATTTATTCTCTATCGTGGCAAAATTTATTGTATTTATATTAATAGTCCTATTGCGTGAACCAAACATGACCTAATATATAATATACTTTCAAAATATATTATACATGAAAGTGGAAATGATGTGGTTAGAAATCTGAATGATGTACTAGCAAAACTGTGCCATACCAATGTAGCAGCTGTACGCTTACAAACGTGCAGTGTTTGCTAACACATTTGAATTATTTGGTTCCAAAACCGCATAAATGTTTTTTTTTTTATTTTTTTTTACTTTTGACAGCAACACGCGTCCTCGTTGGTTTTGTAATAGTATATAGTAGGTCCCTTTATTTCATATTATAAACTCATATTTTACTAATTGTATCTTTTCATAATATCTCCAAACTGCAATAACTATTTCTCTGCATAAGAAATGTAATAAATCCAATATATAAAATTAACTTATGATAGCAGTTACGTCTAGTTTCGCAAAAATATTTTAACACTGTGTTAAAATTATATGTATCAAAATAATAAAATACTATCATATTTACAACAACTAGAAGCACCGAAACAGCTTTAACAGATTTTTTTAATATATAAAGATACCTATACATAGAGTCCCGTAAAAGTGGTTTTATTTTTCCTTAAATTTCGTTTTGAAAAAATCAAATTTCGGTTTTATTTCGCTGTTTTGGTTTTTCATGTTTAACTTTTGAGAATGGTTTTATGAACTACATATTCAAACAACACCACAAATTTTAAAAGAATGTATTAACTATACATATGGAATTTTACTAATAAACATAAAAAAAAGTAAGATTCCTGTACAAATAAACTACACATATTTGAGAATTTCACTTTACATGACACCTAGATTAAAAAATAAAAAAAAACTTTAATAGGCTGGTTTACAACTGCAGGGCATTGCTTAATATTAAGCATAGGTCTTTGTAATTGTTAATTAATAAATACAGTTTCAAATGTCCCAATTGGAAAGCAATAATTTCAATGTAAAATAAAAATGTTTAGTTGAAAGACACCATTGTATAGACTTCAGCATTTTCTGGTTTGAGATTTCTTCTTCTGTCGCTAACTATGCAAGCATATGTAGAAAAATACCTCTCTGAATCAACATTGGTTGGAGGCAACCATAGTAATTTTAAAGTAAATGTTGCAAATTCAGAATATTCTGCTTTAAGTGAACAAAGAATTTGACACAGATCAACAGTCTGTGTGTGTGCGTCTCATAACTGTTCTGAAACTACTCGTTTCAGGACTGTCAAACCTTCAATAATACTTGGTGGTTGCAAACGTGGTTCTTTGAAAGCTGGCAATTTGCACATTAAATTTGCTATGTCTTTTTCGTTAATGGATCGAACTGTGAGGTGCCTTGGATTTAATAGTTCACTGCATGCTTTGAAAATATTTCTGGCAGGATCTGTGGACATCAATATTTTGAGCTTAGTTTCGCTTTGTTGAGTAGCTGTTTTCAATTTAGCTGTTACTTCAGCCTGTTTTACAGTTTGAAGAACTGAAAGTTTTTGCTTTAAAGCAGGTGAAAATATTCCTTCCTTGAGCAACTACAGCTTGGTGCAGATATCCTCCAATTTGAGATGAAGATGGGATGTTGGGAAAGAGTTACCTTCCAATAATTCTACTAAGGCAACCAATTTTGGGCAATTTTCACTGACGAAACAAGCTTGTATTCTGACTTCCTGAAGTTGATCTTTAGACATGTCATTCATGAAATTCACCCCCGCATTGTTACAGTCAGATACTTCATTCATAAATTCAACTATGTCATCTAGATATTGATCAATGTAAACAACTGCCTTGAACCACGAGTTCCAACGTGTCGGTACTGGCATTGGAAATTGCTTGACTTCCTTACGATCTTCATGCTTCTCCCTAAGGAACGACAGATAAGCATGTTTCCTTTTTCTTGTGTTCCAAAAAGCACTTTTGACATTCACGAAAAAACTGTTTAACTCACTAAGAGTACGTTGCCAAGTACTGCCTACCAGATTAATTTTGTGCGCCCAGCACTGAATATGTATCAAATGTTCACCAATAACTCCAACAAGGGTATTTGCACATTTGTTCATGTACGCAGCCGAGTCTGTAACAATCGCAATGCAGTTCTCAAACTTAACTTCATATGTATTTAAGGTTTCAGGTATGGCCTGAGTACATGTTGAATTGGCAATGTCCAAAATCACTGAAGCTGCCAAGTGCACATTATTAACTGAAGAGGATTTGAGTGGCTTGAAGAGAATATTAAAAACACAATTCCCTCCTTTGTCTGTAGTTTCATCGCACAATATGATTAAGTCTTCATCTTTAACATTTTCCTTAATTTCCTTTTTCATTTTCTCACCAATTAATGGGACATACTTTCTTCGCAAGGTGTCAGCACTAGGCAAATCTCCACCTCCAGACACATTACTAGCAATCCAAGTCCGTAAACTGGGATGGTCAAGTTTCTCCAGTGGAATGCTTGCAGAAACAAATGCTTCTGTCGTGCTTCTCACAAACAATTCCTTGTCAGTTTTGGCTTTTTTTTTTTGCGATTTCTTGTGTTTCTTGAAGTGATAGCTGCCGTTTGCATAAACTTCCAAGTTTCAGCTTATTGTGGCGATCACTTACAAGGTGTTTCTTTAAAGTATCCATCCTTTCATGCTCTAGCCTGCAGTTGCAAAACTTGCACATAAGAATGTTGTCTGTGACATAAAATCCATCAAATTTAAACTGGGCAGCCCTGACCTGAGGCGTTACCTTATGCTTTGGCATGATGCCCTAGCTATTATCTCACGTAGTTCTTATTAAAATAAACTGATCATTTCAGGCATTCTTCTGACAATGTACACAATACAAACAAAAGGATAGCAGATAGGCAAGTTTTGCTTGGCTAAATAATAGTGGCACGGTGCATACTGCACTCTAAAGTCAACACTGTTGGCAAATAAAAATTGTAGGCTTGAAACAGCTCGGCACGGCCCGGTCCCACCTAGCGCGCTGCCTCGGCACGGCCCGGTCCCACCTAGCGCGTTGCCTCGGCACGGCCCGGTGCCGCCTAGCACGCTGCCTCGGCACGGCCCGGTGCCGCCTAGCCCGCTGCCTCGGCACGGCATGTCTCAACTTAGTATTCTTGTAATATTTCTTGCTGCTGTTCTTTGTCCCGTTGACGCCGTATTCACTTGCTCCGCGGCCGTGTTGCATTTGCTGAGAAGTGTAGTTACGGCAGTTAAAGGTCACTGATTTTGCTTATCAATCGGCGTAGTGCAATGTGTTCATGTTTACGAGTAGGTTGCCAAGCCAGTCAAACGTAGTTGAAAGCATGAGGTGGTTAACCGTTCAACATGAAAGGAAGAATTAAAAATTTATATTTCTCTACAATATTAATGTGTAAATACAGCTGTAAGGTGACAGTTTGCAGCAAAGAAGTGGGTTGATAATCATGGCAGCTATATTGTGTTGAAAACATCGCCGGTATTTTTTATTAACTTTGTGTTGATGCTCAGGTACGTTTTTCTCTTTTTAATTTGTTTATGATTGCAGTTACTGCTTTCGTTTCAATTTGTCATGATTACGTGACGGGAATACTGTAAATCATTATTTACTTTCATTACTACAAAGCGGCCATGTTGGAACTTAGAAAAATGGCGATGTGCCGTCAACATCGTGTTAACTTGTTTTTCGCGATGTCTTGCATGGGTGGTCTAATTCATTAGCCAGAGTCTAATTATTATCTTAGCACAAAATACTCAAAATATTAATATCAGTTTTATTTCTCAATGCTGTGCGATTTCGGTGTTTTATCGCGAATTAAGGTAAATTGCGGTGTTATTTTGCGATACACCAATCCCTCACTTAGCACGACTAATTCGTTCCTAAAAATGTTCGTGTTAATCGAAATCGCGTATTCTGAAGCATTAGTCCCCATAAATATAAGGCTAAATTATTTAATGTGTTCCAAGATGTGTAGGGAAGTAATCTTTACATAATATAAATGCGTAGAATAATACTTGAAAATGCATATGTCATATCATTTATCTTTTTAAGCCTACCACCGAATACGTTAGATAAAGAAAACATGGCACAGTGTAACGGGAGATAAGTGGTAACATATTTACCGTCAGTCAGCAGGTTGGCTTGCCCGCCCAGGCGTGACCTTCAACACGCGCGCGCGTCTGTCTGCCTGCTGTTGCAAGCAGCTGGATCCTTTGTTATTACGTTTAAAACTTAACAAAATTAAAACACTTTTATGAAATTAAGAACGGGTTTTATATAACTTTAAAACACACAGCCATATGTAAACATTTAATTTGTTATGCACACCTCTTATAAAAGCGGCTATGTAAACAAATCAGTTAACAGATAAACAGATTTAGATTTTCCCTAGAGCACAAACATAACATTAAAATACGGGTACACTCCCTATTTAACGCGGTTGTCGGGGGACATAACTTTTACCCGCGTTGTTGCATAACCGCGATGTTTCGATGTGACCAAGGTCAAAAGGCATAAAACACCGCCTGTGTTCTAATAGGTCGGCAAGCACGCACAGTATAGACGGCCCGCCTTTGTGCGGACTTTGCATCCGCAGTTTCCACTAAACACGGGTGAAAAAATAAAAATAATAAATTTTAAAGATAAATATTAAATGTTGAATTGTTTTTATTTTTCCGCGTGCCGCGCACAGTTTGTCGCACGGCCTACGAGCGCGCCACACGCCGCCATACACATGTGCGGCACACAAGCTGCTGCTGCCAGTCTCGTGGTGTTAGCCACAGTATCTGCTTCGTCAGTGTCCGTAACAAAGTAAGTGCAGTGTGTGCGGTTACACACGATTCTGTGGTCAAAGTCTTCTAAAAAGAAAGGCCGTAGTGATACTTCAAACCGAATATGAATCGCAAAGTACCGAGTTTGATTGACAAACATAGGCGTGCCCAGACATTTCCATTAGGGGGGGCCCTGCTAAATTTTTAAATCAGAAGCTGAATTTAGAATGTTAAATAGCCTAAATACATTGACTCATTGCCGTGTTTATATTTTTGTGCAGTATCAACGAGATATGTTTACTTGTTAATATTTATATCCATATAATTTTAACAATCTTGAAAATATGTTTTTTTTTTTTTTTCCATAGACAAATGTTTAAAGGGTACTTACACATTTTCCCCCCTCGAATTTTCCAATAGCTTGGTCCAGATCTACCTTGAAATGAACTTCTTTTTAGTGAATGCAAACACAGCAATTCAGACAACAGAACTTTTACAAACCTCTTAAAATTTTTTTTTGCTTTGCCATTTTAAGGGACCTCGTGTTTTAAATAAACTAAGGCGGCTGTATTTCCAGAACGATAAAATGTTTAAAAATATTGTTAATTAGCATGCTGCAACACTGAAAAACAGCTTGAGTGTCACAGTGCCAGGAATATACGAATATTAACGAACGCATTAGAGAAAATTCCGATCTGAGTGATTATATTAGGGGGGGCCATGGCCCACCTGGCCCCCCCTGTAGGCACGCCTATGCAATAAAAATTCTAGATTTACTTACAGATAGCTTGTCTTTTGTAGAAGCAGGCCGCAGATACAGGAAAAAAACGATTCTAGCATTCGTACAATAAAAAATAAAGAATCGTCTATCGTGTCAAGTGGTTAAACTTTATTATCCATGCTTACAGTAAATTATAAATGGTCACATGTGGGAAACAAAAATTGCGCCAATTTAATTTTAGCGCAATCAGTGACGCCGTATTAAAAACCGTGTTAAACTTTGTCTTTACTTATTTCACCAAACGCTGTGTCGAGTTGCTGAGTATGTGTGGCTCGGATCGGCAAGTGTTATATTCCCCAGCCTCTGTTTAAAGGTCGGGAGACCGCTCCACATAAACATTTCCGGGACTTGTTTACTACCTCACGGCAAAAGTGGTACAGTATGGTTCACGTAAATATTGGACCACTGGGAATTCCTGGGCAAAGATTAAAACGGGCATCAACGGTAGGGCCTGGTCTGCGGCCGGGCATCAACAGTGCGGCCCGGTGTTTGTTTATCTGCGTGCGCATCTCTTTCCCCTCGCATTCCAAACCACTCTTCCCCCCTCGAATTCCATACCTGACGTCGCGTCGTTTCCGAGATTTTTTTTAGCCTGTGGCGATTTCGTGCTAACTGAAATTTACAGACGTGCTATTCGAGACTAGGGCAGTAAAATTTACATCGTGCTAACTGAATTCGCATTAATTGAAGACGTGCTATGCGAGGGATTGGTGTATTGTGATTCACGAAATTTCCGTGTCTCTACCTATACAAGGCAATTGATGATAAATCACTAGGAATTTTTTGCAAAGCATCTAAGGCATTTGTCACGATTAATCAAGATATAATGTTGAGTAAAAATAATTAAATTTAACTGGGAATAGTATAAAAATACACAAATTATTATAGTATTATCTTAATGACATGAAGTGTATAGTACCCATTCAGTTCAGCCTGAATGATTAGGTCCACATTGTCAATTCTGATATCCAAACAACTATCGGGGTTTCCCAAGGAAGCATTGTCCTGTCCTATTAATGAATACGTGAATGCCACGGAATAATCAGTAAAAATAAGTATCTCATTAGTAGGGACATGCATTTGTGGGTTTTTTTTATGCTATAAAGTGGTGGTATTTTTTGTCAAAAGTGGTTTTATTTTTCAAGTGAAAATTAAGTTATTTTCTCATTAATTAATATATTTACGTTAAAAAAAACTTATATTTACTGGCATGTAAGATTTGGCAATAAACAAACACTAAACATACAAAAATATCCAAATATATCACTCAAACAGCTTAGCAATCTGTAAGTTTAATTTTACTTTGATTATTCCTGAATTTAAAAATTTAACAAAAATGTAAATATGCATGCAAAATGATACAAATTTACATTGGCCAGAGCTTTGACAATGTCATATCCACCACTTTCAGATACTTGTTTCTTTAAGTTGTTTTGTAAGTCCCTGAAACCACCGATGAGTTCTTCTGTACTTGCCATTTGCATTTCCCTTACAGGCTGTAGTTTTGACACTGTTTCTTTCTACATCTTCTGACAAGATACACTTTGGATCAAGAAATTTGATACTGTCAAAATTTATCTTGCATGGATCAGCTGTCATCATCATAGAAGAAAGTTTGTCATGAGACAGGGCCACAGTTTTCTTGAGTGTCAGTTTTACAGAAGCACTAGTAGCTACACTCATTTTCGAGAGAAGTTCAGCAGTCCCATCAAAATAAATGCCCTGCAAAACATTTTCAAAACCTTCTTTCAAGGCATTTAGTATCCTGTATAATGTGTGGGTAGTTGGGTATGAAGCACCTTCCAACATCTTGATTGAATCAACAAGGGTTTTACCATGATCTTTCACAAAAGTAGCTAGGCAGTGAATTACTTCAGTGTCTTTTGAAGACAGTGATGCCAAATACTCCACACCTGCATTTTGTGTTGATTGTAAGTCTTCTGTCCTAACAAAATCAAGAATGTCATGAAAATGTTCAACCAAATAAAAAACACTCTTGAACCATGCATTCCCCCTGGTAACAACAGACAAAGGAAAGAGTGCACATGGTTTTCCATGCCTGTTTTCTAGGAAAGTGTGGAACAAGTGCTTTTGTTTTCTTGTGTTTATGAAAACGTGCTTGATGTTCGCAACAGCAGTGTTGAGTACTTTAAGTTCTTTTGCCCAAATGTTTCCAATAATGTTGAGTTTGTGTGCCCAACACAGAATGTGAATCAGACTGTACCAATCACAACTTTCAAGGTATTTGCACACTTGGTCATGTATGGAGCAGAATCGAACACCAAACAATTAACTTTTTCATACTGGGCCTCATAAACTTTCAAAGACTCCAAAATTCCCTTCTAATCTTGTAAGCGATATGCAGGTGACCACGAATAATCCAGAAGTAACCTAGGTGATAATCAAAATGAAACATAATTTCATAAACAACTTTTGCAGGATCTTCATTTGCAGCAAAGCAACCATTTGTTAACCAGAAATATCTCAATCCAATCAATGTCTGTGTTGTAAACACCACAGCCTATGCTATTCATACCACATACCAAAGCCTTATTGGCTGTTTTAATAAATCCCACACAGATACACTAGTGCAAAGTGTTCTTGCAGCAACAGGAATTTGTTTACGATTCACTGTGCTATTGCAGTGTGGTGAACTGGTTAATAAAAAATATCTGAGTAAAAGAATATCAAATTTTTTTTAGTTAGTGGACAAAATGGGGCATACTGTTTAGTCTTGACCTAAGTACTTAAGCTAATTTTCAATCAGTTGTAATTATTCATATTTTCCTGTAGGTAGCAACATTTTTCATTTGTCCTATACAAATTTCAATGTATAATGCAACATACTGGAGTTTGTGTAAATCATTAGTGATAAATTTAGAATATAATAAGAAAACTTTAAGACAGTGTATTGAAAGAAAATTTGTGCATTTCATATTCATTGTAAAATACTTAACCCCATGTCAGGTAGAATGATTTTGTAACGGGTAACTTTTTTTACTTAGAAAAATGTGGTTACATTGGACGACAGGTCAGATCACTTTCCTTTCCACCGAAGCAACTAAGGTTTGTTTCTGGCGGGAACAAACTTAGTTTGTTCTCAAGTGAGTAATGCCCATTCGTTCATCTGTAACGATCTTGATGTTAGCATGATGTCAAGTCTTGTGTGTGGTATGCCTGGCGACAGTGGACCATGTGAACTCCGCAGGGACGCAGGGACCGGTCACGGGCTCGGTGGCCACAGCGACCTTGCCTGCCGTCGCGCCAGGCAGTGCTCCCAGCTCAGTGGCCCACGTCCCGTGCAGGAGGCCTGGTCGGCTGTCAGAGTCTCAGGCCAACCACGGCAGAACATTTGTGCGTAATCTCATTCTCAGTATGATTTTTCCTTTTCTTCGAAATTGAAATTTTGTAGTTCGTATTTATGATGGAATTGGAAACTGTTTTACTCCAGAAGTTGTTATTTATTTGGAAAAAATACATCTAGAAAGACTTAAAACATCTTGTCTTGTATTGCAAGGAATTAAGAAGGGTTAATATGTTGATGGGTTTAGCTGGATTTGCTTGTCTAGACGTAAAGAATACTGTCAGTAAATGGGCGCAATTAATTATTTTAAAGCTTAATTCATGGATGAAATGGTTACTGATTTTGAGAGACCAAGACTTGATTCTTGTAATGAACTGGGCAATAATTCTTAAATAGTGTGTTCTAGCTTGGCGACTGTGTATAGTGTCACTTGTTTGCAGGTTACACTGAGAAGGTCTGGGCGTGATTCTCACTCGACTTGCAAACTATCGCCCGGAGCAGTGAACATGCAGCGAAGCTACCAGATCTGCCAGGCCGCCATCCGAAAGAGTCGGAACCAAGACCAGCTGCGTTGTCGGTTGAAGCCTCTGTCTTCGTTGCTCACGGCTGGTTCAAATGACGATCTCCCGAGGGGAACCGGCTTGCTGTCAGAAGAACCGGAGTGTGTTCTGTCGCCGCACACGACAGCTCAGTCCCGGTATGGCCGGGTGACCTCGTCGCAGGACCTACCAGTCTCTGTGGCAGTTTTGCCAACAGCACAAGTGCGGGCCGCACCAGAGGTATGTTTCGTACAGTTCTGCATGCTTCCTTCACGAGTAGCTGGTAGACTGTTGGACTACGTGTTGTCATGTGGACAGTAGTTTCTGTTACTCTTCACCGGGTCTTGTGCCCACTTATTGCATGACTTCCTTCGCAGGATTCATTTGTGTTCATGCATCAGGGTATGGCTGGGAACTTTATCACTAACACTCACGTTACCTCATAGGTACATACTATCTTTGAATATATATACTGTATAGAAGTCGCGAGTGGATAGGATTTACTCTACGTTTTTCAGAAGCGTATGATGAGCAGCTTGGGAACTTCACCGCTGCAGTGCGCTGCCGTAACGCCCTGTATCGTCTTAGTTGTTATTTACACATTAGAGCGCAGACCTGTCGCCCGCTGTCATTCCCCGCACCCCTCACCTATCATTCACTGCAGCTCAAGGTTGTTCAACGGGAGGGGGAAGGGGTGTTTGAAGAGTTCGACACTTGTCCACTAGGGACCACCACAAGTCGATGCCCTAGAGATGGTGGCGATTGCGGCGGTGAATTAACCAACTACCTCAAAACCGTATTAGAAATTTTAACCTGGGCTGGCGACTTCTATACAGTATATATATTCAAAGATACTATTCAGGTGTTCAATTTATACAGTTATATGTTGAGTGCTTAGTGAATGTTAAATTATTACTACATGTTTTAAGCTGACAAGTAATAAATTGTTGGTGCTATATGCCCACACAGTGGACATCAAAATATTTTTATTCAATACCTTACATTCTTTATTATTTTTTTAAAAAAAATGTATTAAATACTAATTTCTTTTAGTGAAACATTTTTTTTTCTAACTTTGCACATTAATTTAATGAAAAATGAAAAATTTTTTACTGATTTTTTTGCAGATGTAACAATAACAATAATTCCCCCCCCCCCCTCCTTTTTTTGAGAAAGTGTATTTTTAAAACTTCACAGTCAAAACAATGGCAGATAAATGACTTTTGTAGGATAGGTTTAAATTAATTTTATCAGTTTGAATAATGTTCTTTGTGTTATCAACTTCTTTTTAAAATTATGTGTTCATTAACTCCATGGTTTAATAAATCTCATGCAGATTATTGTGAGTACTTTGTATTATCTTGTGACACAACTATTCTATCAAACAGTATGGGGAAAATATTTCTTTGTAAAAGAGTTTTATTTTCTAGAATGAAGTCTGATCAAATAGCATATTCCAGGGCTGCCACCACTTTGTAAACAACATCCTTGATTGAAAGGTAAAATATCCTGTAATATCCTTGATTTGAATATAAAATATCCTGTAAAATCCTGTACATTAAAAAATACAAACAAATATGCAATTTTGATGAAAATTACTTGATCATAATGTATGTAACTATACTTCAATCAAAACATCACAATTTCGCAATTTTTAACACTTTATATAAGTATTTACACACACACACACGTAGGGCAGTATTTAAATATCACTTTTTCAGATGTTTTGCCCTATTCCTCATTTCTTCTGTTGGCTGGAATTCTGCCATATTCTTCCTAGAAGAGATATGCAACAAAGCATTGAGCATTGGCGATTCAAGACATGACCTGTGCGCTGTCTTCATAAGGTTGAGCTTACTAAATATCCTTTCCACCCCTGCATTGCTGTGTGGAAGAATAAGCATTGCCTTTGCAAGTTTACAAAGCAGTGGAAAACATGTTTTCCCATTAATTCCACACTGTGACACTTTATGCCAATATTTGCCAGGCCCAAGTGTCTGAGCAGTGCTCAATTCTGCTGGTGGATCCCACAGTGAATATGTAACAAATTCAGAATTCAGTTCATCATATTCATTGCTTGCGATGACATTCGGAAATGCTTTGGCCAAGTTTTCCACCTTTACCCATTCTCCAGACTGCTGTTTAGCTGGATCAAAAATGTCTATGTTCTTCAAAACATCATTCTTGAGTGGGAGAAGACGATGCAAATCTTTTGTACCTATCTCATAAAACTTACGAACACAATTGAAAAATTCTGTCTCTTCCTGTGAGTTTATTTGGTGATTTTCCAAATGTGTTCGTGTGGCATGACCAATGAAGATTCCTTCATTTAGAAGTTGGTTTTGCCTTACAAAGTCAACAGCTGTTATATCAGGTGCTTGTTGAATTGCACTGAACTGAACAAAACTAGCGGTTAACTGGCGTAACAAGACACTCATTTCTGAGTATAATTTTTGCACATAAGGCCGTTCCTGTTGCAATAGAAGGTTAAATTTCAAAAAACGCGGTAGAGTTGCACTTAAAAAAAGAAAATACAGCTTTGCTGACTGTGAGTGCAAAACCTTTTTTATGCGCTGTACAGACTCCATATTACACTCCCTTGGTTCAGTTTTTGAAAAAAATATTCTTGAAGAGCTGACCACTGTTCAAGAAGGCGATCAACACAGTGCAACATCGCAAGCCACCGGGTAAAACATAGTGTGCACGCATGTGTGAATATTTACAGGACATAGACAATTTTCTCCTTTCTCTTTTCATCATATTGACTTGTTTGTAGTGCTTGGCATTGTGGGAAAACAAACAAGGAGTCTAGCAAGATGGCGGTTTGTGTTAGTGGTTTGTAATTAGTTGTGGTGAAAATAAAATACATTATCCGGCAATAGATGTTGTTGAGTTTATACATCAAAACATAAGTTTGGTCCTCCGGGCCGGATAAAAGATATGAGCAACCAGTTTTAAAAACATTTCTGTGTGTGTGTGCTATTGGTGTCATGGCGGCTTCAACAACCGAGTTACAGCTTATCATTTTTGACTATGTTATGGACAAAGTAAATGAAGTTAGTGCAATTTTAAAGGAAACAGCCAACAATCCAGATCTTTTTGAAGAATTTGCAATTGCGTTTGAAGAAGTCTCAGAAAAGAAAGACGAATTGCTGGCTAACTACTTTGCTTTGTGTGCAGTACCGCCGAAACCAGAAGTACGTACAGTTGATGAATTGGGGACAGCCTTTGTGACGTTCGAAAGGTTGTTTAGGCAACTTCGTATTGAACATAATCGGTGTACAGTTAGAGCGGCAGACCTAACCTCTCGTGCAACATTCTCACGTGCAGTCCTGCCTCCACTTCCTTTGCCGGTGTTTTCAGGAAGCAGGGCAGAATGGGCATCCTTTTCTGAGCTTTTTAAATCCATTGTGCATCAAGATGTGTCACTCAGCAATGTGCAGAAACTGCATTATCTTATTGGATGCCTGAAAGATGAGCCAAGAGAGCTGGTAAGTAATTTACCCCTCACCAACGAAAATTACGAAGTAATTTGGTCATTGCTGGAAAAGAAATACCAGAATCTACGCATTGCTGCTACCATTCATGTTCAGAAAATACTTCATCTTCCATCTGTGCATTCTAACCCACCAGACTCATTATCCCGCTTTGTTAGTGTGGTGCAAGAGAATTTGAATGCATTAAGGGCTGATAATTTTCCAGTGTCTGAGTGGAGCTTTCTCCTACTGAATATTCTTCTTGAGAAACTAGACTCAAATTTACGTGAATCATTTGAAATAGCTGTGGAGCAAGATTTGCCCACTTGTGACCATCTCCTTGCATTCTTAGAGCGTCGTGCTGTGGCGAATGAAAATGTTAAACTACTTAGTGTTCAAGGGAATCATGAGGTTAAAACCTCTACAGTTGGTCGTAGCTACAACAGGACTGCAACATTTAGTGTGAAACCACCCTTTAGACCAACCAGTGGCCGAAGCACTGCCCTCGTAGCAGTTGGAAATGTTCTGTGCTGTGCATTTTGTAACGAAAATCATTCACTTAGTAAGTGTGAACATTTTTTGTCTAAGAACATTGATGAGAGGATGCAGTTTGTGAAGGAGCAAAATATGTGTTTTAATTGTTTGAAAAAACATCATTATGCTCAGAGATGTTTATCAAAATTTTCATGCAATCATTGTCAAAAGAGACACCATTCAGTTTTGCACTTCAACCACAACAATCACCCAACTCAGCCAGAGAGTACTCAAAATGATACAAATGATACTCCAGCTTATGAACCATTTGTAAATAAATTACAATCGCTACATCTGTCAGGTGATAATCAGGATCAATCAACTACCATTTTATTAACCACTGCTCTTGTGCATGTGAGAGATGGAAGTGGACAGTTTCAAGTGGTAAGAGCCTTGCTAGATGGTGCTTCACAAACTACATTTTTGACTGAAGATTGTGTACAGCGGTTGGGATTGAAACGTCATCGTCAGAATGTTGAAATTGCTGGTGTTGGTCAGACTCCTGTGCCAGGGGCCAGAGGCATTGTCCATTGTTCAATAAAACCAGTGGATTCTCAACATATTCAATTTAATGTAAAGGGCACAGTTCTATCTGAAATAACACATCCCATGCCTTGTTCAAGAATCTCACAAGGCTCAGTTACTCACCTCAAGGGTTTAAAATTAGCAGATCCATCATTCGACAAACCTGGGCCTGTTGACATGCTCCTTTCAGCTGATATCGTCAGTGAAGTGCTGACTGGAGCTAAATTACCAGGGGAGCCTAATGCTTTCCACTCTCTGTTTTGTTGGGTTGTGAGTGGTAAGGCCAAGTGTGAAACACATGTGAACCCACCTGTGTCATGCTTGATAAGAACAACTAACCTAGATGTACAATTACAGAAGTTTTGGGAAATTGAAGAAGTGCCATCAGTCGACCTTATATCAGATGATGACAAGAAATGTGAAGACCACTTCCTTGCAACACATGAACGCAATGCTGAAGGGCGATACATACTTCGTTTACCATTCAATCAGGAGGTGAAGGACATGGGTCATTCTTTGCACTCTGCTTTATCAAGATTTGAGCGCCTAGAGTGTAGGTTGAAGAAGTCACCTGATCTCGCAAGGGAATATAGCCAGTTTCTCAAAGAATATGAATGTTTAGGCCACATGACCCGCGTGACAAGCATTCAGCATATTCAGGGTCAAGATGATGAAATAGCCTATGTCATTCCTCATCATGCTGTACTCAAGGAATCAAGTTCTACCACAAAACTTCGTGTGGTGTTTGATGGGTCAGCAGCAACTTCTAAAGGCATCTCATTGAATGATTTGCTCCTTACTGGTACAAAACTTCATAAAAACATTGGTGATATTCTTTTGAACTTTCGAACTAGGCCTGTTGTTTTCACTGCAGACATCTGTAAGATGTATCGACAGATTCAAATCCATCCTGATGACTGGAAATACCAGTGCATTCTATGGCGACCATCTCCCGAAGAAAGTGTCCATGTTTATCAACTGAAGACTGTCACATATGGTTTAGCATCTTCTCCTTACCAAGCTTTGAGAACCTTGCAGCAATTGGCCTTGGACGAAGCCCAGCAATATCCTCAGGCATCAAAAACATTGTTAAGAGATGTGTTTGTAGATGACATTGTAACAGGAGCAAATTCTGTAGAAGAGGCAGTGCAACTTAAGTGTGAACTTGTGGACTTGTTAGCTCAAGGAGGATTTGAGTTACGTAAATGGTCATCCAACAATTCCAGTATGTTGGAGGATATGCCTGTAGCACATTGCGAGACTCTCAGAAGCTTTGATCAAGACACAAGTCTAGCAGTTAAGGTTCTGGGCATTCATTGGTGTCCCATCACTGACGAGTTTATGTACCACATCAATGTACCCCATCTATCTGTCACAAAACGAGGAATTCTCTCCACCATTGCTAGGTTGTTTGATCCATGTGGATGGGTGTCCCCAGTTATAGTTTGGGTTAAAATATTGCTCCAGACTCTTTGGACACTGGGATTAGAATGGGATCAGCCAGTCACTGCAGAGGTTGCTCAACAGTGGTTACACTTCAGAACATCATTGTCTTCCCTGACTAATGTAAGGATTCCACGATATATCCATTTTCTGGATGCCTGCTGCATTCAGTTTCACGGATTTTGTGATGCCTCTGAAAAGGCATATGCTGCAGTGATTTATGTAAGACTTGTGGACAAAACTGGTATGGTCTCAACCCATCTAGTAATCGCCAAGTCAAAGGTGGCACCGCTAAAGACATTGTCCATCCCCAGACTTGAGTTATTGGGTGCTATGCTGCTTGCTAAATTGCGGTTATATGTGAACACATTGTTTGAGAGCAGATTGGACAATTTTACTATGTACATGTGGTCAGATTCAACGACTGTGTTGTCATGGCTTAAATCATCTCCTCACAAGTTTAAGGCCTTTGTAGCAAACCGTGTGTCCGAGATTCAAGCTATCACACCCCCAGGAATTTGGCGCTATGTTCCCTCAGTGTGCAACCCAGCTGACTTAGCATCCCGAGGTGTTTATCCTGATCAATTGATTGAGAGTTCTCTGTGGTTTCATGGTCCAGATTGGTTGGTAGATTCAGACACAGAATGGCCTGTAAACAAATTTGAGGTATCACCTTTCCTAGAGCTTCCAGAATGCAAGCCGGTGCAAAGTCAGGCCCTTGCAGTGCAAGAGGACAGACAAAATGAATTGGTGAAATTGTTGGAAACATTTTCATCATTTTCAAAACTTAAGCGAGTAACAGCATGGATACTCAGAGCCAAAAGTGTATTCTCAAAACTCCCGCATTGTGATTCTAAGATATTGAAGTGTGAGGAGATGCAGTCTGCACTGATGTTTTGGATCCATGTAGTGCAACATCAGTATTTTATGAAAGAAATCAAACTCCTGAAGCGCAATGAATGTTCCAGTAATTTGCGGAGTTTGTATCCATTTATTGACTCCCTCGGAATTGTCAGGGTGGGCGGACGTTTGCAATATGCTTGTTTGCCTGAAAGTACCAAACACCCAGTATTGCTTCAAGGAAAATGTCATCTTTCAAAGCTTATTGTAACCTTTTACCATGTCACATATCTCCATGCAGGACCTCAAGCTACTCAATCTCTCATTCAAAGGCAGTTTTGGATTGTGAGTGCTCGACATCTCATTCGGCACTGTATTCATCGGTGTATCTCATGTTTCAGGTTGACTGCAAGGTCTCCTGCACCTCTAATGGGGAATCTCCCAAGTGTAAGATTCTCACAAGTGCGTCCTTTTCTGAAGGTTGGTGTGGACTTTGCTGGACCCTTTTCTTCTAAGACCACCAAAACACGTAAAGCCCCAATCAGTAAAAGTTATCTTTGTTTGTTTGTGTGTATGTCAAGTAAGGCAACACATTTGGAGGTTGTGTCCTCACTATGTACAGAAGCATTTCTAGCTGCTCTAAAAAGATTTGTATCTCTGAGAGGAACACCATCTGACATACATTCAGATCAAGGTAAAAACTTTATTGGTGCTGACAGACACATGAAAGAAATTCGTCAAGCCTTGTTTACTGAGCCTGCCTGGCATATGCTGCAAGATCACCTAGCTGACCTCAACATTGTGTGGCACTTCAATCCTCCCGCTGGCCCACAGTTTGGAGGTCTATGGGAGGCAGCTGTCAAGTCGGCAAAGGTGCACATGAAAAGAGTTATTGGCAATCAAATACTCACATTTGAAGAACTGACCACACTCTTTACTGAAATCTCAGTAATTTTAAACTCAAGACCATTGTGCCCTTTGTCAGCAGATCCCTCAGAATTGGATGTTTTGACTCCTGGACATTTTTTGATTGGTGCTCCTCTTGTTGGCATACCGGAACAGGATCTATCCCACCTTTTGGAGAATCGTTTGGATAGATGGCAGCTCATCACCAAACTGAAGCAATGCATCTGGAAACGCTGGAGCACCGAGTATCTCCACACGCTCCATCAAAGGACAAAGTGGAATACTGCAGTACCCAATGTTAAGGAGAATGCATTAGTGTTAGTGAAGGACTCGAACTTGCCACCCTTGAAATGGAGAACTGCCAGAGTTATCAAAACTCACCCGGGTAGAGATGGTGTTGTAAGAGTTGTCACACTGAGAACCTCTACTGGTGAAATTGTGAGACCTGTGACAAAAATTTGCCCTTTACCAATCTCCTAAACTTATGGACATAATCAGGAGCTTTTGTGATGTTGGATCTTATTCGTTTTGTGTTTTAGTATCAAGGTTATGTATGAAGTATGGAAAAAAAAAAATGTCATTTTTTTGGTGGGCGGTATGTGCACGCATGTGTGAATATTTACAGGACATAGACAATTTTCTCCTTTCTCTTTTCATCATATTGACTTGTTTGTAGTGCTTGGCATTGTGGGAAAACAAACAAGGAGTCTAGCAAGATGGCGGTTTGTGTTAGTGGTTTGTAATTAGTTGTGGTGAAAATAAAATACATTATCCGGCAATAGATGTTGTTGAGTTTATACATCAAAACATAAGGGCATAATATTTTATGTTCCGGTACATCAAGCAACTGCTGAATGTTTTTAAACTCATCTTGCCTTTTGTCAGATACTTTGAAATGTGTGTATACATCTCGGGTTAGCTGTTCACAAAGGTCTGGCAATTCACTGCAAGCATGTGATGCAGCCAAGTGGGCTACGTGGCAAGTACAATGAAGGAACCACACATTTTCTTGCTTGCCTCGAATGCGTGACAATACAGAATTAAATTCTCCTACCATTGTCTTAGCTCCATCTGATGATATGCTAATACACTTCTGCCAGGGAATGTTGTCTTCTTCGATTGAATTGTTGACAACATTAAACAGGTTTTCACCTGTTGCTTTTCCCCTAAGCGCAACCACTTTGTAGAGGTGAGTTTCAACTTCTGTTGTGAAAATTCTAGCCATTACCACCACTTGACTGGTGACAGAAACATTTGTAGACTCGTCAATTAGCAGGGTAAATTGAGATTTTTTTCATGTTGGTAATAATCTCCTCTGCACATGAGCCAAGGGCTTGAGTAATAATTTGACTGGTTTTTGTACAGTTACAACTGAAGTTCTTTGCGATTTCACTATATGGGAACATTTTGGCCGCTAATTTAGAAAAGCTGTCACTTAGCTTACCTGGCAAATTATTTTCACATATAAAATTCGCCCAGCGCAGTTCAGCATCGACGACTCCATGATTTTGATTTGTTACAAAATTTAACATTGAGCTGCTACTATAACTACTGCCACAAGCGAAATTTCTTTTGTGGTAATCCCTTGTTTCATGCTGCCGCAAGTCCTTTAGTCCTCCTTTGGCGATGTCAAACTCGGAATTACAAAATTTACACACTGCGTGATATTCATCTTTTTCTTTCTTTAACCACGGAAGTTCCGATTCCCACTCGTTTATATTTCTGCCTATACACAGACCGTTCATGTTAAATTTCTTCTCCATTTTTAAAAGTACCATTGCTAGGTATGGAGGAATATCAAAAACATTTCAAATAAATAGCTATTGAAAGCAACGAACGTCACAATTTCGTATTCCAATACTGTTTGTTTTTGTCAACAAACTACACTGCCGCTGGTAACTCATCTTAGAGCCAGAAAACGCTTATTGTCGCTGTCGTCTCTCCTACAATCTATCGATTTTCGTAAACGTCTACTGAGTAACTTTCAAATTCTAAATAAATGTCAGAATCAAGGTTAATTACCGGTGGAACCCAGACCACAGCTGTAAAGTTCATCACTTAATTCATACTATTAAGTTGGCTTGAGCAACTGCCTCCAGCCACACTGTGACTTCACTGTCCAATCACAACACAGCTTTTAAAAAGCAACCAATAACATATATCACTCCCCACTCTGCTTTACTATCTCTCTCCCTTTAGTCAAATGATAAACACTGTGAGAAATACAAAATGTGTTTAACTTTCCAATCATGAGAATACATACAGAAATTGCCAGAAAGCCTCAGCAGCTAAAAAAAAGTCCAGAAAAAAATGGGTGCTGCCAAGTCACTCAAATAATACCAAAAGTTCTAGAATCATTATTAAAGCTTCTGAAAAACTCCAAATATAACTTTTGGGCACTAAAACAAAATTGAAAGTAAATAACATACTAAAAAATTGCATTTATTCACATAACCTATTAACAAAAAATGAGAAGCAGTAAAACTATAGTTAAATGGTTAATGATGTTCGCAGGCTTTCACGGCCATTGTCTGAAGTAGCTTGGCTTCTGGGTTGTAGCCGTGTCCTTGGCGAATAATTCACAGACTTTTCGGTCGACATTGCAGCCGCCATCATTCGCCAAGGACACGGCTACAACCCAGAAGCCAAGCTACTACTATAGTTAAATGGCTTTTCTAAATTAAACATAACAAAAATTATTCACCAGAATATTATTAATGATAAAATACAAGTGTCAATCCTCTTTTACTATAACCTTGAAACTATACAATCACATGATTCCTCTCAATGAATTAAACATCATATTAATTCCTTAAAAATATGGGGAGGGCAGGGCCTTGCAATGTTACAGCTTATAGGCATTCTGTTATAGCGATAGCTTTTAGGCATACTTTTTCTGTTCAGTAAAGGAATTTTTTTATAAGGATAGCTCTTCTCTAAACTTCAGTTGATAATAAAAAAATGTTTTTAACATGGTATAGTTATATTTAGGGTTACTCTATACTTTCAAGTAATCAAATATTGTAGAGCTATAGTGCTAGCTAGTTCTTCTGTTTTTACCATAATAAAGTTATTCAGACATAATTAATTTTCCATTCATTAAATTGTTAAAATTATAGTGGAATATTCGTAGCTTGGTGCAAGGCTATAGTGTTGTATTAAAAACTGAAAACTTGCATAGTTTCAACAGCAAGCCGGCCTCCTTGTGCAGAGACATGTCTGGGCCGGCTGCAACTCCGTGGGAGGTTTTGGGCTTAAGTCAGGCGACGAGCTTAGCTTCGGAAAGCAAGACAAGGAGATTTGAAATAAAATATTTCTCTCTTTGAAAAGAACTGTTAATACTGTTGCAACTGATTGATCCTCAATAAATAATTGAATTACTTGTACCTGACAAGTTTTCACAAACCAGGTTAAAGTAATGTACACAGTAGAAGGGAATTCAGTTGAAAAATTATTTTTTTCCTTCAAAAAAAAAATATATATTCCTGTGGCAATCAGATTAGCAACCACCTAAGCGGTGGGTAGTTTGGGGATGTGTGGTGGAGAGAGGTGACTACGAGGCCTCCTTGTACCCAGGCCTGCCCGAGGGCCCCACCACCAACACATTGTTGTAGTCCAGCCGCTTCCTCCACTTCCTCCTTGGAGAAGGAAGCAGCCAGGTGGTCAGTGGTATTCTCCATTCAATTGAGGGAGACTTTAAAAGTCCCGTAATTCAAGCAACCTGTTTGCAACTGTTACTTTAGAAGTTAAAATGGGGAATTAAAAAAATGTTTGAACTAACAACAACCTTAAAGGTTTTAACAGGACAACTTTTAAATCAGGCTAGCCTGTAAATCAGCCTAGCATTTAAATCAGGCTAACATTTAAAACAGCATAGCATTTAAATCAAGCCTCTGTGTTTGCCAATGGAAACTTTTATTTTTTTTAATAAGGATGTACAACTGTTGTATCAGTCTTGGGAGTGGTCCTGAGTCACCTCGGAGAAGGTGATTATCGCTTGAGGTGTCGGAGCTGATGCCAACGCTAGTTATCTGAGACGTGATCCAACAGGACCGTGAAAAGAGAGCAAGGATGAGAATGCATAGCCTCTCGGCACTAAGGCAACTTGTTACCTTCTCATGGTACCAAGGGTGTTTGCCAAAGTGGGCTCTGCCAGGGAGTCCACGTTCCTCGACATCCTCAGATGTTGGAAAGAGGTATCTGATGAGGTGGAAAAGCCCTCAGAAGGCTTGGAAACTTCAAATTGGGTCAGCACTGCTAGGCCTTCAGGCTATGGGTCCCAAAAGTTGTGGTTCTAATGTGAAGAATCACAGAGGCCTTCTACCTGGAAAGGGCTGTGACCGGTCTGCAAAAGCTGTGAACTCTGGGGAACTGGAGTAGGTGGGATATCTGAGGGGCTGGTCGTACGGAACCAGTTCCCGAGGTGACCCTGTGGCCCGGACTGGGACGGTTACCCCGTTAGCTCATGGGTTAGCAGGCCAGAGACTCCCCAAGTGCCATGAAAAGTCCAGGCAGTAGTGCAGGATGGCCAATTGTATAGGGAGATCCCATGCTGAGGTTTCCTCATGGCACCCAGGTCGTCAGGAGATGGACTCGCGCTGGCAGCTGGTTGCTCTACACTTGAGAGCAAACCCTCAGGAGTTCCCACTCTGATACGGGCAGATGAGGGAGCAGCGTTACTGCTCCGGTACTAGCCTGCAGAGCTAGTGAAGGTGGTTAGGTCCTCGGCCGGATCACTGGCTCCCTGGGTGTTCTGAAGGGTCCCAGAGATGTGGTAGGTTCAGATAGGTGCCCTCAGTGCTTGCTGGAGGGGCTTAGCCAGTGGATCACTGTTGGTTTCTAAATGGGCTAGGGGTCATGGTGGTGTGGATGCTGGGTGGGTTGGTTCCCTTAGCCTCTCCACATAGCCCTTCCCAGACTCTTTTGAACTGCGCTGAAATGGCGTATGCACTTCACTCGCCAAATGGGGCCACATTGCTTCAGTACCGCCCCTAAAGGGAAGTATATACCGACCCTCACGGGTAATAAAATCACACAGTTACTGTGAAATAGCTGTTGCAACAGGGTATATTTGAAGCATCCCTACAGGGAGTACTTGAAACAAAGGTGATAACACACCAACGGTTTTATCTCCACATGCATAATGGAGGGGCTCCAGTGGTACTAGTTTCAGTACTGGTTCGACCGAGGGGGATGATGAGAGAGCACGTTGTTTTCCAACAACCATTGCTGAGTCAATGTCAACAATGTTCCAGTCACATCTTAAGATGTTTGAATGTTGAACATAAAAAAAAGGAAATGTCTAAATCATAAAAAGGTACTAAATTAAGAGGGGATGAGGCAATGTTCAATTGAGGAAAGGTATGAATCTTTATACACTAAAGGTAGATTACTGACACAGTTTTCAGGAAGCCAACACTTATCCTCTCCTGAAAACAGTGCTACCTTGTTCACTTTCTAAACATGGTGTGACCTCGTGAATGAAAATGATATTGAGTGCCAAGTATCCAGGAATTTCGTTGCAAGTAATCATATTACTGAGGAAACAAAAGTGATCACAGTAAGTTGGCCTTCACACCCTTGACTTGACGCGTAGATGAGCCATCCTCCGTCTTAATTACATAGAGTTTCAGGTGAAAGCTTATGTACTCCGTGATGATCTTATCAGCAGCTTAATCTTTCATCATTCCTGTTACACTTTGTTTAACTGAAGAAGTGTTGATCATTACGTGGCACATAATTTGAAGTATTGAAAAGGAAAGCTAAATCGGGGCAAATAAAATCATATACATTGTCAAACTCAATGTGGTAAATTTAAGAATCAGTATCCGAGTAAAAGAGATGAAGATACTGTGGAGAGAATTTTGCTTGCATGTAATTATAGTGAAAGTCATATAAATACAATTTTGAAAGATCCAAAATGCTGATGCCCGTGTAAAAGAATTTAATCACAAGTTATCGAACCTTTCTGCAAATCTACGAGAACCAAATTTTTATCGGATTTGCTGAGCCTTGAATGTCGGACGACCAATCAGCTCTTCTTCCCCATAAATCTACACATACCAACAAGCAATATGTATGTCTGTATGCTTTCTAGATTTCTCTATACTTTTCTCATAAAATGTGTTGGATAGTAATTGAAATTACAATATCTTGAAGGAATTGGCGTACACTATTAAAGACGACTTATTTTTTCATCCAGGCCGACTATTCGAACCTTAAAACCTGGTGAACTTGACCAATGACAGCTCCATACTGAACATAGTCCCGCAGTGTTTTGGCATGCACTACGTAACTTTTCCACAGCACGAGTGTTAACAATTTACTCATACGGCCATTTGGCGGTATGCTATTCACAGGAGCCAGAGGCAGATCATATAGGCGATCATGACAATCATCGGGAAAGGTCAAATATACTTCCACAAAATATGATGTATCACCATCTATGTCTATGCTCAAACCCTAGCTCGCATATTCATCCTAGCGAATCCATTGAAAATTACTGACAGGAAGTTTGTCCAACATCATAAGAGCATACAATGCATTTACATCGAAATAACAAATATAAGATGATGAAAGGCTAGGGTCGTGACTGGACATGTATGTAAATATGGTTTGCTTTTGTGTGGCACAATTTATGTACGACACAATTTCAGTTCAGCGGACTCTAGGAAGAGATTGTTCTTTGTTAGTTATAATGTTATAATACAAGTTGTACACTGGTTTTACTGAGAAGATCATTCAATGCAAGCGAGGGAGCTATAATGTAATGAGCAGGATCTAATAAAACTGTAAACAACCAGATCGAAAAGACTGAGGTATGTCAGCCAGCAAACAAGTATCTGCCTTACGATAATTAAGTGCTTACTCTTTCAATGTGTCACAATTGAATACGTCCCAAGCAATTAGGGTGTGAGTATAGTACAGTTCACTCGCTTCCTTGCCACTCATTATGTTATGAAAAAATCTTTTGGGAATAGTGACGTGGTTAGTCTGCCAATGGACCATAGATTTTAACAAAATAATAGGGCAAAACCCCTTTACTCCATATAATTCAAACTGTGCGTCATCTGGAAACATTGAACAATTGATATTCAACTGATCAGGCATGATATAGCCAGTGAGAGTTTCTAGCGAGCTATGAATTTACTTACTGTGTTCTAGCTTGGCGACTGTGTATAGTGTCACTTGTTTGCAGGTTACACTGAGAAGGTCTGGTCGTGATTCTCACTCGACTTGCAAACTATCGCCCGGAGCAGTGAACATGCAGCGAAGCTACCAGATCTGCCAGGCCGCCATCCGAAAGAGTCGGAACCAAGACCAGCTGCGTTGTCGGTTGAAGCCTCTGTCTTCGTTGCTCACGGCTGGTTCAAATGACGATCTCCCGAGGGGAACCGGCTTGCTGTCAGAAGAACCGGAGTGTGTTCTGTCACCGCACACGACAGCTCAGTCCCAGTATGGCCGGGTGACCTCATCGCAGGACCTACCAGTCTCTGTGGCAGTTTTGCCAACAGCACAAGTGCGGGGCGCACCAGAGGTATGTTTCGTACAGTTCTGCATGCTTCCTTCACGAGTAGCTGGTAGACTGTTGGACTACGTGTTGTCATGTGGACAGTAGTTTCTGTTACTCTTCACCAGGTCTTGTGCCCACTTATTGCATGTCTTCCTTCGCAGGATTCATTTGTGTTCATGCATCAGGGTATGGCTTGGAACTTTATCAGTAACACTCACGTTAACTCATATGTATATACTATCCAGCGAAGAGAGCCCTTCTATGGTCATACCAGCAAGGCCGACCCATGAGAGAGAGAGAGTGTGTATTAGAGTGGAGTGGAGTGAGCAATACAAGCTGGGGAAGAGAACCCTTCTATTGTCATACCAGCGAGGGTGACCCATGAGAGAGAGAGAGAGAGAGAGAGAGAGAGAGAGAGAGAGAGAGAGAGAGTGTGCGTGTGTGTTTTTTTTTTGCCTGCTTGCTGCTGTTCCTGGGGTGGGTCATGTTGTGTCTGTTGTTGGTTAAGTCTTCTATGAGCTGCAAGTGGTGGCAGGGGTCCATTACAGTGGTTGTTGGCTAGTCCGTCTGGTAGGGCTTGCAATGGGTCTTCACGGGTATTGTAGAACAATCAACAGGCCCCACGTTGGGCGCCAAAAATTCTTCTTGCACCGAGCAATTCTGGGCTCGATGCCCGTCTCCTGTTTCCAGTGATGTACAGGGGTAGAGAAGGTCTA